>NC_052943.1:1092574-1800074 GCF_013358895.1 Oreochromis aureus | reverse complement strand
CAAAACGTTAGGTATTTTTGCTGGCTTTCAGAAAATGTCACTATCATGGTTGTGGGATTTATAGAATTTTGTCAAATCTTCTCAGACCAACACAAAGTCTCAAAAATCCCCATAGAAAGTCAATGGAGAGCTTGTTCAAAATCACAGCTTGATTTCTGTAATGAGAGGCATATTCGAATCGTCATATCTCCTTAACGAAGCAAAGTTAAGACATAAGGCTTGTCCCAGTATATCTTCAGACACTCCTGACGCTCACAATTCAAGAATTTCTTTCTCACCTATTACCGTTCTGAAATGAGTTAGACTTGTTTGAGGGTAGGAAATTCATCGTTCGCTCAGATTTCTTCAGATTTCAAACTCTGAAATGAACCACTTTTTCTCTCGTCATATCTTTTAATGGATATCAACAGAGACCTGAAAATTTCCATGACTGTTCACCAAAGCCTGCTGTCTCTTACAGTGAAAGAATGATATTGATACTCCAAATAGATTTAGAGTTAGAAAGCGTTGTTTGAGGGCAGGTCAAGGCAGTTTTTGCTTCGCCTCTACTCAGTTATGGTGCATTACAAGTCAAATATCTTTAAAAATCCATATTTTAATGATAAATTGTCAACACTGTAAGATTCCCTCATCTCTTCTGAACAAAACGGTGTAAGAATGACCGTTCTAGCCCCTACGGTTAGGAAATTATGGCCATTTGTTTGAGAGGAATCCTCACTATGAGAAATTCACTGCAGAAATCCTGTCTCTGTGCTCTGTGTGTGTAAAAACGGCTGCACCTGTTTTGGCGGGAAAAAGTGCACAGGCTCTCTGATTGGTGGATTCAAATTTAGCAGCTCCCAGGCTGCTTGACTGACCTAGAAACTTGATTTTCTCTCCTGTGTGTGTGTGTGTGTGTGTGTGTGTGTGTGTGTGTGTGTGTGTGTGTGAGAGAGAGAGAGAGAGAGAGAGAGGCGAGAGAGAGTTTTATGGGAGCATCTTATTGTATGATTTAAATTCAATATATTTAGACTGGTTGACTGAATTTGATCCTGTGTGTGTCTCTCTGTGCTTTTGGGACTTTTTGCAGCTGTCCATTTTGCTTTTCCAATTTTTCTATTTAAGTTATTACTATTGTGCTAAGTCATAGCATTTGTGCTGCTTTTCAGTATTTGTGCTAAATACAGCATTTCTGCTAAATCATACTATTTCTGCTATTTTATAAGACTTGTGCTAAATACAGCATTTGTGCTAAATCATACTATTTCTGCTATTTTTAGGATTTGTACTTAATATAATATTTCTGCTTAATTATAGTATTTCTGCCATTTTATAGTATTTGTGCTAAAACATAGTATTTCTACTAAATGCAGTATTTCTGGGTAATCATTGTATTTCTATATATTTCTGCCAGGTCCCCAGGGAGTCAGTCCTAATATTCAAATTTACATATCAGGACCTGGACGGCTTCCCAGCCAGCCAATCATATCTCAGTCCTGGCACATTCAAATTTGCATATTGGGACCTTCATGGCTTCTCAGCCAGCCAATCATATCTGAGTCCTGGCACATTTAAATTTGCATATTGGGGCATTCATGGCTTCCCAGCCAGCCAATCATATCTGAGTCCTGGCACATTCAAATTTGCATATTGTTGCCTTCATGGCTTCCCAGCCAGCCAATCATATCTGAGTCCTGGCACATTCAAATTTGCATATTGGGACCTTCATGGCTTCTCAGCCAGCCAATCATATCTGAGTCCTGGCACATTCAAATTTGCATATTGTTGCCTTCATGGCTTCTCAGCCAGCCAATCATATCTGAGTCCTGGCACATTCAAATTTGCATATTGGGACCTTCATGGCTTCCCAGCCAGCCAATCATATCTGAGTCCTGGCACATTCAGATTTGCATATTGGGACCTTCATGGCTTCTAAGCCAACCAATTCTCTATGTCATATATCTCTAATATTTCATATTTTTATTTTCAGTGGTCAGCATTTCAAGATTCTCCCATGTCTTCTGAATAAAATGGTCTAAGAATGACTGTTTTAGCCCCTACGGTTAGAAATTCATGGCTGTTTGTTTGAGGGGAATTCTCACTATGAGAAATAGACTGCAAAAATCCTGTCTCTCTCTGTGCTGCATGTGTAAAAGCCTGCACTTGGTGCACCAGTTTTGGCGGGAAAAAGCACACAGCCCCTCTGATTGGTGGATTCAAATTTAGCAGCTCCCAGGCTTGCAAGACTGACCTAGAAACATGCTGTTAACAGCCCCTGTTCACTTTCTGCTGCTGCTGCTGCTGTGTGTGTGTGTGTGTGTGTGTGTGTGTGTGTGTGTGTGTGTGTGTGTGTGTGTGTGTGTGTGTGTGTGTGTGAGAGAGAGAGAGAGACAGAGAAAGGCTTTTTATGGGATGATCTCATTGTAAGATTTAAATTCAATATATTTAGACTGGTTGACTGAATTGGATCTGTGTGTGTGTGTGTGTGTGTGTGTGTGTGACAGAGAGAGAGAGAGAGAGAGAGAGAGGAGAGCCTTTTTATGGGATGATCTCATTGTAAGATTCAAAATCAATATATTTAGACTGGTTGACTGAATTGGATGGATCTTGTGTGTGTGTGTGTGTGTGTGTGTGTGTGTGTGTGTGTGTGTGTGTGAGAGAGAGAGAGAGAGAGAGAGAGACAGAGACAGAGAAAGCTTTTTATGGGATGATCTCATTGTAAGATTTAAATTCAATATATTTAGACTGGTTGACTGAATTGGATCTTGTGTGTGTGTGTGTGTGTGTGTGTGTGTGTGTGTGTGTGTGTGTGTGTGTGAGAGAGAGAGAGAGAGAGAGAGAGAGAAAGCCTTTTATGGGATGATCTCATTGTAAGATTCAAATTCAATATATTTAGACTGGTTGACTGAATTGGATCTTGTGTGTGTGTGTGTGTGTGTGTGTGTGTGTGTGTGTGTGTGTGTGTGTGAGACAGAGAGAGAGAGAGAGAGAGAGAGAGAGCCTTTTATGGGATGATCTCATTGTAAGATTTAAATTCAATATATTTAGACTGGTTGACTGAATTGGATGTGTGTGTGTGTGTGTGTGTGTGTGTGTGTGATTTAAATTCAATATATTTAGACTGGTTGACTGAATTTGATCCTTTGTGTGTCTGTCTGTGCATGTGTGTTAACATATGTGTACATATTTGTGGTTGTGTGACTGTTACACTTTTTTTTGCTGAGTTTTTTTTTTCATTTAACAAGTACATTTGAAGGACCCTTAGCATGTTCAGCATTTTTCAGCTGTCCATTTTGCTTTTCCAATTTTTCTGTTTAAGTTGTTACTATTGTGCTGATTCATACTATTTCTGCTATTTTATAAGATTTGTGCTAAATATAGTATTTCTGCCCAATATAGTATTTCTGATTAATTATAGTTTTTCTACCAAATCATATTACAGTATTTCTGCTTTTTATACCATTTGTGCTTAATATAGTACTTCTGCTTTTTATAGGATTTGTGCTTAATACAGTAGTATTTCTGCTAAATGTAGTATTTATGCTTAATCACACTATTACTATATATTTCTGCCAGCTTCCTAGCCAGCCAATCATATCTGAGGTCTGCCGTTTCTTCTCTCGTCATATCTCAGCGACGGATGTACAAAGAGCAATGAAAATCGCAGTCAAAGTACACCAAAGTCCGCTGATTCACCCAGTACAAGAATTATGCTTCTAGTCCACCTAGTTTTTGAGTTACACGACATTTTGTAACTCAAAAACGGCGCTCTTTGCCTCACACCGCGATCTAATTCTGACTGCTCATCACCCTGTTTCCCAAAAGCTCACTGTCTTTCCCAGTGGCGCAGCTGGTAATGACAAAGGTCTGCAACACAGAGGTTGCAGGTTCAACTCCACCTTGGACAACATGTTTTTGCCCTACAAATTAATACACTATCACAGACAAGTAATTCATATTCATCATTTATTACAATTCTCAAAACTTTTACCAGCTTTTCTAATATGGACCTCACATTCTTCTTAACACTCCATGGCACAAATACTCTTCCCTTTAGGCTCTGTGAATGTGTGTGTGTATCAATATTTCTCCCATTTTAAAGTATTACTCCTCCATAATTGATTTCTCTTAAATCAAAGTACTTTTACTACATCTTAGTACTTCTGCTCAATCATAGTATTTCTGCTAAATCATAGTAATTTTGCCAAATCATGGTTTTTTTGTGCCAAATCATCAGAATCGTGTTTATTGGCCAAGTATATGTGCAGACAAATACAAGGAATTTGGTTCCGGTAGATGGTGGCTCTCGAGCACAGCAATGTAAATCACACACACACACACACACACACACACGCACCCACACACACACGTATCTATATATACATTGCACATGCATACACATACATACACAAAGCTGTGTAAACCAACTATAAATAACTAATCTAAACGTATATACATAAAAGACAGAAATGAAATGAGGTGGAATGAATACTGCAGAATGTACATAAGGTGCAGTTGCAGTCTGGCAGTGGGAGCAGTGTGACAGTTCAACTGTTTAGAAGGGAGATGGCGAGGGAAAGAAACTGTTCCTGTGTCGGGTGGTCCTGGTCTGCAGGCTTCTGTACCGTCTGCCAGAGGGCAGCAGATCAAAAAGTCTGTGTCCAGGGTGTGAGGGGTCTGTGATGATTTTCCCTGCCCGTTTCCTGGTTCTTGAGAGGTACAGATCCTGGATGGAGGGCAGGGGGGCGCCGATGATCCTTTCTGCTGCCCGTACAGTCTGCTGCAGTCTGCACCTGTCCTGTTTAGTGGCTGCACCATACCGGACTGTGATGGAGGAGCACAGGACAGACTCAATGACTGCAGTGTAGAACTGGATCAGCAGCTCCTGTGGAAGACTGTACTTCCCCAGTTGTCTCAGGAAGTACATCCTCTGCTGGGTCTTTTTGAGGATGGAGTTGATGTTGGTCTCCCAATTCAGGTCCTGGGAGATGGTGGTACCCAGCAACTTGAAGATCTCCACAGTCGACACAGGGCTGTCTGATATGATGAGGGGGGGCAGAGTTGAGGATGTCTCCTGAAGTCCACTGTCATCTCTACAGTTTTAAGAGTGTTCAGCTCCAGATTGTGCTGACTGCACCAGAGTACCAGCCGCTCAACTCATCATAACATTTGTGTTATGTTATAGTATTACTACTAAGTGGAGGAATTTCTGTCATGTTACAGTATATGTACTGATTACAGTATTTCTGCCAAATATAGTATTTCTGATTAATTATAGTTTTCTACCAAATCACAGTACAGTATTTTTGCTTTTTATAGGATTTTTATAGGATATTTATATTGCTTAATATAGTATTTTTGCTTTTTATACGATTTGTGCTTTATACAGTATTTCTGCTAAATATAGTATTTATGCTTAATCATACTATTTCTATATATTTTTGCCAGGTCCTCTGTGAAGACTGAGACATTCAAATGTACATATCAGGGCCCTCTTGTGCTTCCAAGCCGGCCAATCATATCTGAGGTCTGCCGTTTCTTCTCTCGTTATATCTCAGCGACGGATGTACAAAGAGCAATGAAAATCGCAGTCAAAGTACACCAAAGTCCGCTGATTCACCCAGTACAAGAATTATGCTTCTAGTCCACCTAGTTTTTGAGTTACACGACGTTTTGTAACTCCAAAAAACGGCGCTCTTTGCCTCTCACTGCGATCTAATTCTGACTGCTCATCACCCTGTTTTCCAGGTGCTCACTCTCTTTCCCAGTGGCACAGTTTGTAATGACACAGGTCTGCAGCCCAAAGGTCGTGGGTTCAATTCCACCTTGGTCAACATGTTTTTTACCTACAATTTACTACACTATCACAGACCACTAATTCATATTGATCATTTATTACAATTCTGCAAACTTTTATGATTTTAGCAGCTTTTGTAATATGGACCTCAGATTCTTCTTAACACTCTATGGCACAAATACTGTTCCCTTTAGGCTCTGTGTGTGTGTGTGTGTATCAATATTTCTCCCATTTTAAAGTATTACTCCTCCATAATTGTATTTCTCTTAAATCAAAGTACTTTTACTACATCTTAGTACTTCTGCTCAATCATAGTATTTCTGCTAAATCATAGTATTTTGCCAAATTATGGTTTTTGTGCCAAATCATAACATTTGTTTTATGTTATAGTATTACTACTAAGTCGAGGAATTTCTGTCATGTTACACTATATGTGCTGATTACAGTATTTCTGCTAAATCATAGTATTTCTACTATATTATATTTTTCTTTCTAAATATAGCATTTCTGCTATATAATTGTATTACTGCTATGTTATAATATTTGTGCTAAACCAGAGTATTTCTGCTGAAACATAGTATTTCTGTCAAATTACAGTATTTGTGCTAAAACATAGTATTTTTAAAAAAAATTTCAATATTAATAGTAAATTACAGTGTCTGTGGTAAATCGCAGCATTTCTGCTATGTTGTACTGTTTTTCTAAATCATAGTATTTCTGTAATGTTTAAAAATGTTTGGCTAAATATATTCTTTTTGTTATCTTATACTATTTCTCCTAAATTCTTGTATTTTTGAGAAGTTATCGTGTTTCTGGTAAGTTACAATATTTCTACTAAGTTCTGCTATGCTACTGTATTTCTGCCAAGTATTATGTTTCCTCTAAGATATTGCAGTTCTGCTAAGTTACTACATTTTAGCAAAGTTCCTTTGCTTCTGCAAAGTTTTTACAATTTCTGCAACTTTTCAGCTTTTTCAGCTAGTTTCAGCAGACAGCTCCAGCTTTAAAGCATCCACACTGCATTTTCGCAGGAAATGCAAATTTTTCTAGTTCTTTATTATTATTCTTAGGACTTCCGTACACTTTTCGCCGTGGATCTACTTCCACAATTTTCAGCCGATTTTCACCGTTCAAATTTTAAACTATTCTGCTATTTCTGCTAATGATGGCTATATCTTTTGGTATTTTATAATATTATACTTTTTAAAATATTAAGCTTTTTGTGCTTATTTTTGTCCCATTGAAATGAATGGGAAACTTCCAAAATTCTGCTAAAACTTGCTTGTTTTTGAAACTTAACTACTTTTTCCTACTTTCACGTAGAACAACCATTCAAACTTTAAAATGTTCTCAAATTATTGGGCTATTCAGGAATAAATCAGCTTTTTCAAATCTTTTACCGCTTTACTTTTATGCCTCTTAAAGTTTTGAGTTGCAAAATTGTGATTTTTCACAAAATACATGCGTTGTTATGGTTGCTATGCACTTGGCTTCCAGTGTGCCACTGAAGGTTTTGCAGTCTTCTCTTCATGTCCGAACAACTTCTTGCTACTTGCTCAATTTGCACTCAACTTCCACAAATTATACATCAAAACGTAGGTATTTTTGCTGGCTTTCAGAAAATGTCACTATCATGGTTGTGAGATTTATAGAATTTTGGCAAAGCTTCTCAGACCAACACAAAGTCTCAAAACTCTCCATAGAAAGTCAATGGAGAGCTTGTTCAAAATCACAGCTTGATTTCTGTAATGAGAGGCATATTCGAATCGTCATATCTCCTTAACGAAGCAAAGTTAATACATGAGGCTTGTCCCGGTATATCTTCAGACACTCCTGACGCTCACAATTCAAGAATTTCTTTCTCACCTATTACCGTTCTGAAATGAGTTAGACTTGTTTGAGGGTAGGAAATTCGTCCTTCGCTCAGATTTCTTCAGCTTTCAAACTCTGGAAATGAACCACTTTTTTCTCTCGTCATATCTTTTTGATAGATTTCCACAAAGACCTGAAAATTTTCATGACTGTTCACCAAAGCCTGCTGTCTCTTACGGTGAAAAAATGATATTGATACTCCAAATAGATTTAGAGTTAGAAAGCGTTGTTTGAGGGCAGGTCAAGGCAGTTTTTGCTTCGCCTCTACTCAGTTATGGTGCATTACAAGTCAAATATCTTTAAAGATTCATATTTTAATGATAAATTGTCAAGACTGTAAGATTCCTCATCTCTCTTCTGAACAAAACGGTGTAAGAATGACCGTTCTAGCCCCTACGGTTAGGAAATTATGGCCATTTGTTTGAGAGGAATCCTCACTATGAGAAATTCACTGCAGAAATCCTGTCTCTGTGCTCTGTGTGTGTAAAACGGCTGCACCCTGTTTTGGCGGGAAAAAGTGCACAGGCTCTCTGATTGGTGGATTCAAATTCAGCAGCTCCCAGGCTGCTTGACTGAGCTAGAAAAACTTCTCTCTCCTGTGTGTGTGTGTGTGTGTGTGTGTGTGTGTGTGTGTGTGTGTGTGTGTGTGTGTGTGTGTGTGTGTGTGAGAGAGAGAGAGAGAGAGAGAGAGAGAGAGAGAAAGGCTTGTTATGGGATGATCTCATTGTAAGATTTAAATTCAATATATTTAGACTGGTTGACTGAATTGGATCTTGTGTATGTGTGTGTGTGTGTGTATGTGTGTGTGTGTGTGTGTGTGTGTGTGTGTGTGTGTGACAGAGAGAGAGAGAGAGAGAGGGAGACAGAGAAAGCCTTTTTATGGGATGATCTCATTGTAAGATTTAAATTCAATATATTTAGACTGGTTGACTGAATTGGATCTTGTGTGTGTGTGTGTGTGTGTGTGTGTGTGTGTGTGTGTGTGTGTGTGTGTGTGTGTGACAGAGAGAGAGAGAGAGAGAGAGAGAGCCTTTTATGGGATGATCTCATTGTAAGATTCAAAATCAATATATTTAGACTGGTTGACAGAATTGGATCTTGTGTGTGTGTGTGTGTGTGTGTGTGTGTGTGTGTGAGAGAGAGAGAGAGAGAAAGCCTTTTTATGGGATGATCTCATTGTAAGATTTAAATTCAATATATTTAGACTGGTTGACTGAATTGGATCTGTGTGTGTGTGTGTGTGTGACAGAGAGAGAGAGAGAGAGAGAGAGAGAGCCTTTTATGGGATGATCTCATTGTAAGATTCAAATTCAATATATTTAGACTGGTTGACTGAATTGGATCTGTGTGTGTGTGTGTGTGTGTGTGTGTGTGTGAGAGAGAGAGAGAGAGAGAGAGAGAGAGAGAGAGAAAGCCTTTTTATGGGATGATCTCATTGTAAGATTCAAATTCAATATATTTATACTGGTTGACTGAATTGGATCTTGTGTGTGTGTGTGTGTGTGTGTGTGTGTGTGTGTGTGACAGAGAGAGAGAGAGAGAGAGAGAGAGAAAGCCTTTTTATGGGATGATCTCATTGTAAGATTCAAATTCAATATATTTAGACTGGTTGACTGAATTTGAGCCTGTGTGTGTCTGTCTGTGCATATGTGTTACCATATGTGTACAAATTTGTGGTTGTGTGACTGTTATACTTTTTTTTTGCTGGTTTTTTTTTTCATTTAACAATTACATTTGAGGGACCCTTAGCATGTTCAGGATTTTTTCAGCTGTCCATTTTGCTTTTCCAATTTTTCTATTTAGGTTATTACTATTGTGCTAAGTCATAGCATTTCTGCTGCTTTCCAGTATTTGTGCTAAATACAGCATTTCTGCTAAATCATGCTATTTCTTCTATTTCATCAGATTTGTGCTAAATATAGTGTTTCTGCTACAAAATAGTATTTCTGCCAAATATAGTATTTTTGATTAATTATAGTTTTTCTACCAAATCATAGTACAGTTTTACTGCTTTTTATATGGCTTCTAAGACAACCAATCATATCCGAAGGCTTGCACATTCAAATTTGCATATTGTTGCCTTCATGGCTTCCCAGCCAGCCAATCATATCTTAGGCCTTGCACATTCAAATTTGCATATTGGGGCAATCATGGCTTCTAAGACAACCAATCATCTATGTCATATATCTATGATATTTCATATTTTTATTTTAAATGGTCAAGATTTCAAGATTCTCCCATGTCTTCTGAACACAACGGTCTAAGAATGACCGTTTTAGCCCCTACTGGTTAGGAATTTATGGCTGTTTGTTTTGGGGAGTCCTCACTATGAGAAATAGACTGCAAAAATCCTGTCTCTCTGTGCTGTAAAAGCCTGCACTTGGTGCACCAGTTTTGGCAGGAAAAAGCACACAGCCCCTCTGATTGGTGGATTCAAATTGAGAATCTCACAGCTGTTTGACTGACCTAGAAACATGCTGTTAACAGCCCCTGTTCACTTGCTGATGCTATGTGTGTGTGTGTGTGTGCGTGTGTGTGAGCCTGAGTGTGGGTGTGAGTGTGTGTGTGTGTGTGTGTGTGTGTGTGTGTGTGTGTGAGAGAGAGAGAGAGAGAGAGAGAGAAAGACACACACAAAGCCCTTTTAGGGCAGCATCTCATTGTTGGATAGAAATATAATATATTCAGACTGGTTGACTGGCATAGACCCTGTGTGTGTCTCTCTCTGTACATTTGTGTATCCATATTTGATTTTGTGTGTATTTGTTGATTTGTGTATCCATATTTAATTTTGTGTGTATCTGTTGGCTGTTCTTATTTGTATTTCTAAATGTATTTTTATTTTATTTTTCACAGGTGAACAAAAATTAGTTTTGAGCAAACTTAACCATGTTCCTTTTATTCAGCTTGTCATTTTACCTTTCCAGTATTTTCACTTAAGTTATTACTATTCTGCTCAATCATAGTATCTGTTCTAAATCATTGTTATTGAGCTATATTGTAGGATTTCTGCTAAATCATAGTATTTCTACTATATTATATTTTTCTTTCTAAATATATCATTTCTGCTATAGAGTAGTATTTCTGCTATGTTATAATATTTATGCTAAACTGGAGTATTTTTGCTAAAACATAGTATTTATTTAAAATTACAATATTCATAGTATATTACAGTGTCTCTGGTAAATCACAGCATTTCTGCTATGTTGTACTGTTTTTCTAAATCACAGTATTTCTGTAATGTTTAAGAATGTTTGGCTAAATATATTCTTTCTGTTATCTTATACTATTTCTCCTAAATTCTTGTATTTTTGGGAAGTTATCGTGTTTCTGGTAAGTTACAATATTTCTGCTAAGTTCTGCTATGCTATTGTATATCTGCCAAGTATTATGTTTCCTCTAAGATATTGCAGTTCTGCTAAGTTACTACATTTTAGCAACGTTCCTTTGCTTCTGCAAAGTTTTTACAATTTCTGCAACTTTTCAGCTTTTTCAGCTAGTTTCAGCTGACAGCTTCAGCGTTCCAGCATCCACACTGCATTTTCGCAGGAAATGCAAATTTTTCTAGTTGGTCTTGAAGTTGAGATCCTGAGTTGTGAAAGACTCTCCCCTTCCTAGGATGTGATGTATTGCTATGTTGTGAAAGTCACTGGCATCTCTCAGTTGCCAGCTGGTGTCCATCATGGATACAGTGTTAACAAATCTGTAGCAATTGTGCAATGCTATCATGCTAATATGGACCAAAATCTCACATTTCAAGCACCTGTTGAATCTATGCCATGAATAATTAAAACACTTCTGAAGGCAAAAATGATTTCAACCTGGTCTTACCACGGTATACCTTACAAAGTGCCCAGTGTGTATTTAAGAAATAAATATGTTTATATTGTCTATTCTGTAAAATAGTCAGATTGTCTATTTAATTCACTTTATGTACAGAATTCACCTGCTTGCTACATACATGCTACTACTGCACATTCACCTAATGTATATATTATATATATCTAATGTCCTTCAAGGCTACCTTTTTTCTTCAGCTCATATATTTAATTAACTATTACAACATGTTCTAATTTGCAGTGATATATATATATATATACACACACACACACACACACACACACACACACACATACTGGTCTCAGAGCTAGAGATTGATGAGGTACAATATAAATGCTACGACAAGGGGGAGCCAGGACGCCAGGTCAGGGGGGAGATATCATCACCCCCACCCGAGATTGGGTACCAAGCCCCAAGTGCGACAGGAGAAGGATCGTTGAGTGTGAGAGGAACTGACCTCAAAGATAGGATCATGGCCATGTTGAAACCTGGATCCCCCGTAGCCGGTTACCAAGACTACGTGAAGTACCCTCAGAAAGTCTGCTAGATGATGTTAATGCAGCACTACAGACGATACCTATAGCCACCATTACTGAGACTAACAAGCTGATCTACAATACGGCAGCAGTGATCAGTGAGATGCTTGGTTACAACTTCAACAGCAACAAGGGGCAGTACCGTCCATGGAGAAGGAGGCTAGAGGCTAAGATCAATGTAGCATGGAGGGAGGTTAGCCAACTATCGGAGTTGTAGAAAGGCACAATGAAGAAGGTGCCTAAGAAGTACAGGAAACTGTCCATACCTGAGGCCTTGGAAACTGCCAAGCAACGACTCACAGCCTTGGCCAGCCGCTTAAAAAGGTACACCAGAGAGATCGAAGGCAGGAGAATAAACCAGCTGTTCTCCACAGAACCAGCCAAGGTGTACTCTCAGTGGCAAGGGAACAATATGAGAATAGCACCACCACAGCAACCTCCCTGAACAGGGTCCAGTAACCATCACAGGGGCAGACATCCAAGAAAGGGTCTCCAGTATGAAGAGTTGGACAGCACCAGGCCCCGACATGGTTCACGCCTACTGGCTGAAGAAGCTGACTGCACTCCACGAGCGACTGGCAGCACAAATTAACCAGCTGCTAGTTGACGAGAGACACCCGGAATGGCTAACCGAAGGCCAGACAGCCCTGATCTTCAAGGACCCCCAGAAGGGGCCGGTCCCCTCCAACTACCCACCTACAACCTGCCTCAGCACCACGTTGAAGCTCCTGTCAGGCATCATATCAGCTAAGATGAACAGGCACATGGGTCAATACATGAGCAGGGAACAGAAAGGGATTGGCAAGAATACCAGAGGCGCAAAACACCAGCTACTGGTAGACAGAACAGTCAGCCGAGACTGCAAGACCAGACTGACCAACCTGTGCACTGCCTGGATTGATTACAAGAAGGCCTATGACTCAATGCCCCACACATGGATCCTGAAATGCCTAGAACTATATAAGATCAACAGGACCCCAAGAGCCTTCATCAGGAACTCAGTGGAGATGTGGCGTACAACACTAGAGGCCAACTTCAAGCCCATAGCACAAGTCACCATCAAGTGCGGGATCTACCAAGGAGATGCTCTGTCCCCACTGCTGTTCTGCATAGGCCTGAACCCCCTCAGTGAGATCATTAACAAGACTGGCTACGGATACCGACTACGGAACGGAGCAGTTGTCAGCCACCTCCTGTACATGGATGACATCAAGCTGTATGCCAAGAGTGAACGAGACATCGATTCACTGATCCACACCAGCAGGATATACAGCAATGACATCGGGATGTCATTCGGACTGGAGAAGTGTAGTCGGATGGTAACAAAGAGAGGGAAGGTAGTCAGAACTGAGGGGATCGAACTACCAGAAGGCAACATTGCAGACATAGAGGACAGTTACAAGTACCTGGGGATCCCGCAAGCAAATGGGAACCGTGAAGAGGCCGCTAGGAAAGCTGCAACCACCAAGTACCTGCAGAGGGTCAGGCAAGTCCTGAGGAGTCAGCTGAACGGTAAGAACAAGATCCGGGCTATCAACACCTACGCTCTGCCCGTGATCAGGTACCCTGCTGGGGTAATAGGCTGGCCAAAGGAGGAGATAGAAGCCACTGACATCAAGACAAGGAAGCTCCTGACCATGCATGGAGGGTTTCACCTCAAGTCCAGCATCCTGAGGCTGTATGCTAAGCAGACAGTCTGTCTGTCTGTCCGTCTGTCTGACACACATATATATATATATATATATATATATATATATATATATATATATATATATATAATCTTCTTTTCAGGCATTCACATCTGCCTTCCATTTTCCCTTCTACTTATACTTTGTTTAAAGAGATATTAAGTGGGACAGAAATGATGAATGATGGTAGTAAATGATACAGTTATTGTCACGTTTGCTTAGAAAAATTGATTGATATCTGACTCTAATGTATGGCAACATCCTGAGGGAAGGATGGTAAGA
The DNA here is from genome assembly GCF_013358895.1 of Oreochromis aureus. NCBI lineage: Eukaryota > Metazoa > Chordata > Actinopteri > Cichliformes > Cichlidae > Oreochromis > Oreochromis aureus. Next base: position 1,786,083 of record NC_052943.1, on the reverse strand, counting down.
AAATAATTGAATTTTGAGGTTTCTCTGTAAGAGCAACATGAGCATGCTCATTATTGAATCCTGAGCTCCACTCAGAGAATGATAAATAATGAAGTGACTGTGAAGTTTTCGTCTCCTCTACAGTATGCTCTTAGTTATTGATAGTGTATCTTACTATTTCATAAAGTTTAAACCAGATTGAAGTATGGTACATAGCATAACACATTAATACAGCGAAATCAACATCAATAAATGCATAGATCTTCATCATAGTCCTTTGGCTTTTTTGCAATGTTAACATTCCTTGTAGAGAATCAAAGGGGCAAAGCTGGCCTCAGGCTTTCAGATGACACTGTGAATAAAAATAACTTCAGCATGCTGTATGAATTAGAGAACCGATCTGAATTTCAAAAAGTCCATGCGTGTGTTAAAAAGTGCCATCAGCATTCAGTGTAGCAACATGCAGTGCAGTTCTAACCAGACAAGTGAAACAGAAAAAGTGAGATCATCAGGACTGTCAAACTGATTAGAGGGGGGGTGATAAACAGGAACGTGTTGATTGGAACAGCAGGTTGGAGAGTAGTCATGATGATTTACACACCAAAGTTCTCAAAGTGATACTTCATATTTGTATTACCTGTACTTGTATATATGGGCAAATTATTCCAACATAGAGACATGAAAGGAACTGAACATAAGCAGCTTTTAAGTGATAAGCTTATTGGCAATCTGTCTTCAGTTAAGTAACAAGCAGAGTGGAGTCCCACCCAGTTGGAAGTAGGACAGGAGCCTCAAGAGTGGTAGTAAAGATGAAACAGGTGGCGACTTGGGTGAGCCTCTCATGGAAGAGTGACCATGACAGTCACAATGTGGGCAGGAATGCAGGCAGATGAGTGAATACGAATCTCACTTACTGAACTCATGAGCGTGATGATTTGCACTTTGAAAACTCTGAAGCCCAGACGACTACTTTGGCACATCAGTAAATTAATAAATCTAAAATCTAAAATCAGAATCACAATTTGAAAACTTTATCAATCCCAAAGAAAATTATGTATATATTTTTTATATATCCTAAAAAAAAAAAAGAGAAAAGACACAGACAAACCCAATTTAAGCTTTTAATAAAATGACTTTTTGATATACAGGCAATGAAAGTTATTGATGCAGCTGATCCTCGGTAAAGTACTTTCTAGTAAGATCTCACTGTCATCATTTCACCCAGTTTCTTCATCAACATTTTTTTTCCAGTAAATGTATTTGAATGAATAATTAACAGTTTATCAGTGAGTTATGGTAATTATCAAGAGTAGCAGCTTTAGCATGGCAGATCCATCCAAACACCAACACACCATCTGCACAAATGTTCTCTAACTGGTAAAGCATGCACACACATGCAGTCACATTCTCACCATCACACACGCTTGCAGCCTGTGTAGGTGTGCGCTCTGAGTTAAAGCATGTTCACAAATATACACACAGAAGAAATGTAGGTGGATGGACAGTCTGCGCACAATTTGGGAGATTAGAGATTTTGTAGCATATCATCAGACATTTTGAAAAAATTAATTCTTGCTAAAGTTGAAGACTTTTATTCCACCAGAAGGGGGCATTGCTCCACGCTGAGGCAATTTGAAGACCGCCTTTATTTTTTAAATAACAGGGGTAAGATCCTGAATCCCCCTCAGTGTTGCTTGAATCATTTTTTCTTGTTCTTTGCAAGTTTATCGATGCTAAAATAACACTTGTGCTCACAATACTGTTGATATGATGTGAATGTACATTTTGGCCATGCGTCCCCGGCCTAACTTCTTCAAGCTCCAGGTATCTATTTAAATGAATGTAACCCAGTGGTGCACAAGCCAAAGTATTTTTCCCATAATTTGGAAATTCAATAAAATCCCACAATTTTATGTGCAATGCTTGACAATCACTTCTTCTCAGGACTGGTAATTATTTTGACTTTTTTGGTCATAAAATTGTATTGTATTGTGTTATTGTGTGTGGAAAAAACAAACAAACTTATGGGCAGTGTGCATCATGTAATGAACACATGCAGCAGTTAAAATAATTATTGAACATCAATTTTCCAAGTAAATCTGGTTCTAAAGGAGCGATGGCATGGAATTCTCATCAGATGAGAATCCATCCAACTCACACATGCAAAGAAATCAAAGCACAGATAAATTTTATCCATAAATGACATAAAATAATGAAAGAGGACACAGTGAAAAAGTATTGAACACATGAAGAAAGGGACATGCATAACACCAGCTGAAACCTGTCTGTAATTAGAAAGCAATCCTGCTGCTTAGTGCAAATTAATATCAGTCGGTTCAGTCCCAACTGATGGCCTATGAAAAGGTGTCTCATTACCAGGGTGTCACACAAGAAACATCTCATGATGGGTAAAGCCAGTGAGCTCTATCAAGACCTTTGCAGCTTTTTACTGAAAATATAAAGAATAATTTCTAAAGTATTATGGTGCTTTGTCAGCATACTGCACTGGCATGCTTCATATAATTGAAGGAAGGATGAATGGGAAAATGTGCCAAGACATGCTTGCAGCCATCTACCAGGAGGATGAAGATGGAACAAAGGTGGACGTTTCAGCAGGACAATCGTCCCAAACACACAGCCACTGTGGACAGGTCAGTCGCAGGGCCAACACATATAATAGTTAGAGAAAAGGTCATTGTCACACCTGAAGTCAATTAGTAATTAAAATGACCAATAATGGTTATAATATCTTTGGTTTGCATTGTAACAGTTCTCTCCAACCAAGTTTTGGTCTGTATTACAAAATGTAGTGACTGTTTGGCAGCTGAGATGTGGATGAGGATCTTCACACCGTGACTTAATGATTGTTGTTGAATCAAGTTCATGTAAATAATTAATTGTCTAAATCCTGAATAGCTAATTGCACAGTTATAGCCTTATGAAGAATAGTGGGATTAATATTTGCAGCACTCAAATGATTGTAGCAGTGACATAAAGTGGTCTGTAACTTTAACTTCAATAGTGAACCTGAGCAGAAATCAGAGGTTTGCTCGCCTGTCCTGCTATACTACTTTTGGGGTTGTTATTATCAAAGTATGAGCGCATACTTAAGCCATGTTAGTTGACAGAGTTAATGCGAAAACACACCAACTTGTATGTTCAAAAAGTCATGAAGTGGCTGAGCTGTGTGTGGAAAAAAAGTCAGTGGAGGAGAAAGAGAGAACTAATGTAGCTGTGAGAAGATCTGTCGAGATACCGTAGGCCCCAGGGCTACACATTTTTCAATCAGCACAAACATCAGTATCAGCATTAATTTGCATGAAATAATGACTCAACAATCAGTCATCACTGCAGCTTTATTTAGCACCAAATATATATTTCTCTATAATAGTCCTCCCAAATAAGGAAGAAATAACAATAGCTACTTAGACCAACTCTATGTTCTAGTTTCAAAAAACACTAAAGAGTTTGTCTGTTTAAGCCTAAATTTGTAACTAACCCACTGAGATCACACACAACATCATAGGTTCTAACCCGAACGCTACACTAACTTTGTATTTTGGAGAAGACCAAAACAGTTTTTTGGGATATTGTTTTTGAGTAAAGACAAGTAATTAAAGGGAAATAAAGTCAGTTATCTGGAACAGCCTGACCTGCTAATATTCTTTTTGCTACATACATACACTTTGTTATTTGGAAATTTTTGACATTGTTAAACTGATAATCAATTTGTCACTGTAATAAAATACAAAAATATGCACACATCAACATAAAACATGCCTGAAATTAGACTTGAATAACAGATTTTTATTAACAGCAATCAAAAGTGGCCTGATAGTTGTGATGGAGGAGATTTATACTAAGAATGAATGATTTCATTACAACTAATAAACCGTGTCTTCGTGCATGCAGCTTACCTATTTGAAGGGCAGAAAAGTAAACAGTGTAATTTCCTTTCGGTGTGCCTGCAATAATTAAGAGTTATGAATGTTTAATGAAATTTACAGTATTGTAACATGTGCATGACTGTAACTTACTAGCTTTTGAGACACTCGTGGATGGATCCTTTTGCTGTATACGCTGCAGGTATGCAACAAATTCAGGACTAAAAAAAACTATATGAACACTTTTTAAAATAAATATATGAATTTGTATGAAAACATTTTGCAAAAGGGCAACAAAAGTCTGAAATAGTTGTGCAATGCTGATGCAATGCACTATCAATGCTATCACCACGATTTTTAAATTTGTGTTTACATTGTAATGAAGAATGATTTTCCAAATCTGCATTCATAACCTGAGTATAACTAATGCACCCTTAGCATTTTAGATAAACCTAACCCTAACCCAGTGGTTGCCAAACTTTTTTTGCCAGGCCCCCCTTTTTTACAAGAAAAATGTTCACGCCCCCCCCCAAGCACAACATTGCTCCATTGCGGTTTATTTCACACCTCAAACATTTAGTAAACAACTAAGCAAATACAAGTAAACGGCAATAAATTACAGGTAGTAATAAAATAAACTACTAACTCTTTTACGCTGCGTCCACACCTACACGGGTATTTTTGAAAACGCAGCTGTTTCTATGCGTTTGGGCTTTTCGTCAACACGTAAACGGCGTTGCGATTCACCAAAAACGGAGATTATTTAAAACTCCTTTTTTGCGTTTACGTGTGGACGAGGAATACAGAGTTTGTCACGCAACAACAAAGGTATGTGCCTCTTTTCACGTCACGCTGTGCGCCACGTTATTGTTTACATGAGATGAATTGCAGAATGGCAGATAGAGACAAAATACTGTTAATCTGACTATCTGCAGGTTTTACACGCTTACATATACACACGCAGTTAATGTCCCTCCTTCACCATATTTTCTAGTCTTTGGGTTGGAAGGAAGTTGGTTTGGAAACATATTTGGCGATGCTTCATCTCCTGCTTTGCGTTTATGTGGGAGCCCCGTCAAAAACCTGTCCACAGTGTCCAAGCACTCTTTTTTTTTTTTTTTTTTCATACCCCCCCCCCTAGGGGGCGGGCCCCACACTTTGGGAACCTCTGCCCTAACCTGAGAACAAAACACATTTAAAATAAATAACAGAAAGGACTGGTCCCATCCCAATACTAGCCAATAACCTGTCTCAGCTCAACATGAAGCTGTCAGGCATCGAAGCAGCTGAGATGAACGAGCACACACTTTATACAAGCTCACGGATTTCCCCCACCCCTGACTCATCAATATATCAGCATTATAATATACTGTTTACAGGAAGTGCACCACATCAATGTATAACTCTACCTATCATTACAGAGACCGAGTTCATGTCCTCCCTAACATTTGTGATTATGTGGCGGTGTTAACACTAAGGGGTTGCTAATATTTTATAAATTTAAATATTAAGAGGATTTTTTATGAGCTCATTGTGGAAGCCAACAAAGAAATGAGTCGAAGTCACTGGATATTTATTGAGAAACTGTATTTTTTATGGATCATTATTGCAATACTGATTCAAGGTTTGACCCTTTTCTATCATTTGACCGAATGGCAGATGTAGTTAGCATATGTGAAAAGCTGTTGTTCAGAAAAACTATGTTATCTGTTTTATAGTCTTCTTTTTGTTTTTTTAGCATGTCCTGTCCAGCAGTTGTAGCAGGCAGAATTATGTTTCTTCATTGTTAGATTTGAGATGGTAATCTTACTCTACTGTACTGTATGATGCATATACAGTGTTGGGGAGTAACGGAATACATGTACCGCCGTTAAGTATTCAGAATACAAAATATGAGTAACTGTATTCCGTTACAGTTACCGTTTAAAAAGGTGGTATTCAGAATACAGTTACTTTGTTGAAATAAATGGAATACACGGCGGTACTTCCGTGTTTCATATTGTCGCGGGTCAGGACTGTTTGGGTTTGTTTGACAGCTACGTTCTGTTGTTCCAGGCGGCAGCGTTACGGTTGCCATGGTTACGCTCTCTCTCTGCGTGTTTCCTGGGTGAGAGAGCGCCTTTTTGTTGTTGTTGTTGTGCTAAGCTAAAAGGCAGAATGCTACAGGCATGGCCCTAAAGAATGTAGCCTCATGGGCAGCGTAGTCCGTGCTGCAGCGAGAATGGACTACCATACCCGTTATGTGTCTGTGAGCGAGGGAGGGAGAGAAAGGAAAAGTCCGAGCTGTCACGGAGCAAAAACGGGAGCTGGAAGCATGTAAATATAATAATAACCACTGCAGCCAAGAAGAGTGCCTGACGAGCCCAGCTGTAAGTAAGCTATTAAGACTCAACTGTACACTGTGTTCGTGTTTTCCTCCGGAAAAAATAAGTTCCGTTGGAGCAGCCTTTCAACGCCTCTCTCTGTCTCTGGCAAGCAAAGTTGACCCAGACAACAAAGTAAAGCTAGTTTTCGGCTACCAGCCCGACACGGAACCCGAAGTATTAGCCAGAGGTCCCTTTACTACGTTTCGGAGCCGCAGACCTTCAGTAACAGTAATAAACAGCAATAGTACATTCACGTAGTTGTAAACAGCATGATAATATATTAAGTAATCCAAAGTATTCAGAATACGTTACTCTCATTGAGTAACGTAACGGAATACGTTACAGAATACATTTTGGGGCATGTATTCAGTATTCTGTAGTGGAATACATTTTAAAAGTAACCTTCCCAACACTGTGCATATATATTGTTGTCCCAGAGTCTTGCTTATTTTTGGAACTGCAAAGCTACAGTTTGATCCTATGTGCCTTATGCAAACAAACCACTGTGGGAGCAAATTTTATGACAGCCATCTTTGCGATGCCTCTTAGAGATCCAGTGTTTTGCTTTCAGTGATTACTGGGACCAGAAATTTTGAGACTTACCATTCAAAACTGATACAGTCAATCTTTAAAATTACTTTTAAAAGGTTTAAAAACCGAGTTATACTTCTTCTATGCACAGTATTGCAACAAGCCCCAAGGGGGTTTCTGAGCTTCCTGCTCGAAAATGCAATGCCTAAATTAAATTGATTATTTCTCTGCAATTACAAACTCTGTCCTTACAATCTTGGTATCAAAATGAAGCTAACACTTGGGACATTTAATCAGAGGTGTAAATATTAAAGCAGATATTACTGTGTCAAAGTTACTGAGACTGGAACACAGAAAAAGTAAGTAGATTTTATTCTCGCCTAATTTTTTTTTTTGTGTAATTTTTAGCATATAACCCTTTTAAAAATATGGCTCAGATCATATTTGGTTCCAGAAATCCAGTAACCAACATATAAGCATAATCTGTGCAAAGATTTGTGTTTCTAAAGTAAAACAGTGAAAAACTACAGCCCTGTCAATACATGAATATCCAGATGTTGTACAAAAATGTCCAATTTTGGCACACAATTGGACACCATGCCAGTTTATTTTTTAGGTATTAAAGAGCAGAAATTAATAAATTTTATTAACAGGCCTAAAAATGCTTTTTTTTTTAAAATATATTTTTGAAGAATTAAGCACACATTTACATGGTAATGGCCCTTTTCTGCCGTGCGCATGGAGCGCTTCATTGGCCTCTGGCCCTTTAAATTTTGAGGGGCTGTAACTTTGGGGTCTTTTGGTCAATTTGCATGATTGACACCTCTTTTTAATTGTTTTAGCCAATAGATTCAAAGTAACGATGCCACGTTCACGTCACTTCAACCAATCAGACGTTGTAATGCCAAAACCCACGTGTGTCCAAATTTATTGCATGTGGCGTCTGTCCAGTCACGTGTCTGTAGGTGGGTCTAAAATGGAGGTTGTTGACGAAAACGGCTCTGATGCGGCTAGGTTGGCATGGTAATTACCGGCTATCACATGGCTACCGGCTACTGGCGAAAATAACGGAGGAAATCGGGATGGTAAGCCAATTTCTGTCTTAGCGCATTTGCGCCGCTGTGTGTTTTTGTGGTCTTCTTTTGCGGCTAATTCAGTAAATTTTGGTCTGATCGTGGTGAAACTTGGTGTGTGGAGTCAGTGATAGCCCTGGAAGCTAACCAACCTATTTTTAACCGGTTACATGAAGTCTGAAGAATTTCTGGTTCGGTTTTGTGTTTAGCGGACTTCTGCGCATTTACGTAACTGCTTGTTTAATCGCGGCTTGTTTTCGGTGTGTTTGGTGGTTGTAGAAATGGTTTATATGACATTTTAGCTGAGATTCTGAGGTTTCTGTGGATACCACACATGTCTGGATTTACAGTTAAGCCCATAATTATTCATACCCCTGCCAAATATTGACTTAAAGTTACTTTTGTTCAATATGCAAGTTCGTTTTTGAGCAGAAATGACACAGGTGTCTCCCCAAAGATAATAAGACAATGTACAAGAGGCATCATTGTGGAAAAAATATTTCTCAGGTTTTATTTATATTTTAGCAAAAGTATCATGTCCAGAATTATTCATACCCTTCTCAATAATCAATAGAAAAGCCTTTATTGGCTATTACAGCAATCAAACGCTTCCTATAATTGCAGACCAGCTTTCTGCATGTCTCCACAGGCATTTTGCCCATTCATCTTTAGCAATGAGCTCCAAATCTTTCAGGTTGGAGGGTCTTCTTGCCATCACCCTGATCTTTAGCTCCTCCACAGATTCTCAATTGGATTCAAGTCAGGACTCTGGCTAGGCCACTGCAAAACGTTAATGTTGTTGTCTGCTAACCATTTCTTCACCACGTTTGCTGTATGTTTTGGGTTATTGTCATGCTAAAATGTCCACTGGTTCCCAAGGCCAAGTTTTTCTGCAGACTGCCTGATGTTGTTGTTGAGAATCTTCATGTATTGCTCTTTTTCATGGTGCTGTTTACTGTGATTAGGTTCCCTGGTCCATTGGCTAAAAAAACACCCCCAAAGCATTAGGTTCCCACCACCATGTTTGACAGTGGGGATGGTGTTCTTTGGGTTGAAGGCTTCTCCATTTTATGTTAAATGATCACAATGATGCCAACATCATTGTGACCAAATAATTCAATTTTTGTTTCATCTGACCATAACACTGAAGACCAGAAACCTTCTTCTTTGTCCAGATGAGCATTTGCAAAGGCCAAATGAGCTTTTGCATGCCTTAGAAGTGACTGGAGAAGTGGCGTTTTCCTTGGTCTGCATCCGTGGAACCCAACAGTGTCCGTTGGACTGTCTGCCTTGAGACATTGCCACCAGCAGAGCCCAGATTCACCAGAATGGCCTTGGTGGTGATCCTTGGATTCTTTTTCACCTCTCTCACTATTCTCCTGGCCAGCACAGGTGTCACTTTTGGCTTCCGACAACGTCCTCTGAGATTTTCCACAGTGCGGAACATCTTGTATTTTTAATAATACTTTGCACTGTGGCCACTGGAACTTGAAAACATTTGGATATGGCCTTGTAGCCCATTCCTCACTTGTGAGCAGCCACAATGCACAGCTGCAGGTCCTCACTGAGTTCCTTTGTCTTAGCCATGAATGTCCACAGACCACCTGCAGAGAGCTGCTGTTTTTCACCTGTTGAGTTGATTAAAACAGCTATTTCCAATTAATCAGGGTAATTGGGATGCTTTAGAACAGCTTTGACTATTTGGAATGGTATGGAACTTTGGATTTTCCCAGAGACTGTGACAGTTTGTAAAGGGTATGAATAATTCTGGACATGATACTTTTTGCTCAAATGTAAATAAAAGCTGAGAAATATTTTTTTTCCACAATGATGCGTCTTGTACATCATCTTATTATCTTTTGTGAGACGCCTGTGTCATTTCCAGTCAAAAAATAACTTGCTAGTTGAGTAAAAGTAACTTTAAGTCAAAATTTGCCAGGGGTATGAATAATTTTGGGCTTAACTGTATATTTCTCAACCGGCGTTATAACCGATTAAACGTGATCTCCTCCTTTTTGCCCCCGGTACCGGGGGCGTGGGGCTTAAGAGGTTAACCCTTTGAGGTCCAAGTCAACAACAGCCCAATTCCAAGTGTTAATCCCCAAGATTGGAGACAAGAAAAAGTTGTTTGTTTGTTTTTGCAAAACATGTTAATATATTTTTATGTTTGTCAGTTTTAATGATTTGATAACTTCTACTCCAATTACATACTTTCTCCTGATTGTCAGGATTTGAGGGAACAAATTTTAAAAAGAATAAAAATGACATATTGTGATAGTAATAAGTGTATTAGGGTTAGGATTAGGGTTATCAGAGGGTTAATGGGTTAATCTAGAGTTTTGACATTGTCCATGTACTGACCCACTCTACCAGACCACTAAATGCTTGTCGAGATAATTTACATGATGGATATGGTTAGGTAAGAAAAACAACAATTACCTTTGTCTTTACTGTTATGACCAGAGATGGGCATGGGACAGTAATGAGTAAACACACCTGCCATCAAAGTGCTGAAACTGTAGTGAACCTTAACCTTTCACATCCATCACAACAATAGCACAGTTGGTTCAGTTTGTCTCATTCACCCAGTGGGCCAACCCAGGACATGATGGAGAGATTATACCTGTCGGCTGCCTTGGTCATCACCCATGAAGAATTGGATGTGGAGAAAGGGGAGGTCTGGGCATCTCTGCTTAGTCTGCTGATCACATGACCTGGACCGAGACAAGCAGAAGCAATTTTATGGTTGGATTTGCTGAGTGCCATTTCCTCTCCTCATAATGTTTCTGACTAGAAAAGTCATTTAGTTATGTCTGTATCCACTTAACCTAGTGTTGGCGTTACAAGAAGCAAACCAAAGAGTCCAAATAAATCAGCTGATTTCTTTCTTTTTTGTATCTTCTCTTCTGTCTGGACAAACATTTCATGAGTGGCGCTTTGAGTACTAAACTCAAAGCTAAACTAAACTGAACTCTTGAGACTGTATTTTCAAACTCTTGACTCGATATGAACATGTACATTCGAGATTGCTCGGTAAAAGCATTGTTCTTCTTTTCTTTTTCATTGCTGAGTCTACTCATTTGCTCATTGTTGCCTGTCATCAACCAGGCACACATGTCAAAGTTTCAAAAACTTGAAGCGATAACAAAAATGAGCATTAAGTCTGAACATAAGATGATGTTTCTCTCTTATGTAGCATTCAGTGCATTTTTCATTTGACTGGAAACCATCTTAACGACAATGACACACAACCACATCTATGTGACTGACCCAGTCATGACCTCAGAGATTTCTACACATGTGTTCAGAGCTGAGGTGTGTGTATGGTGTTGATTCATAGCTCTTCTTATTATTAAAGCTAGCTGAAGGGCATTGCTAATGGAGCAGGGACAGTGGTAGCCATATTTCTATCAGCAGGCTGCACTTTCCATACATCTTCAGCTTATACAACCTGTACTCCTCCCCTCAGCAACAGCTCAGTGATATAAATTGTTTAAGGCACAAGTGCATAGGCCTTTCCAGTGAAGGACTCAGACTTAAAATTTATAATGCAGTGACTCACCCTTGGACCACTCCTTGTTAAAACATACCAATGTCTCTGTCTTGTGGAGAGCCAGCAGAGACGGCAATACATTCTGAGTTCTCAACCCATGAAGATAAAAAACAGTCGTGCTGTCAATACAATTTGTCTCACTGCTCTCCGTGTCTCATCTGAGAGATATTCTGGTAACACTTCATAATACACTACCAAATATTAGTAAAGGATTAGTGCATAATTAGCGCATGTGTGTGTCGTTCACTTACACTTTCTAAACAATACTGAGTAAGTAAAATATCGGTGTATTTAAATACATTATGTGTAATAACTAAGATTTGCACTAATTGTTTGTGAGTGTGTTTGAGACAGTTACTAGTTGCAAAGTAAACATTTTGTGTGACTTAGTACCAAGTAAGTAATGTCAAGACAACAAAGCATTTACAAACGAAACTGAAAGGCCGGCGAGACTAAAAAACAAAGTCTTGCTTAACTTCACAACAGAGAAAAGGAAACAGACAAGATATGCGGTGATACAGGACAGAAATATTATTGCAAAACTCAAACAATATACTCCAAAGCACAAGCCCACTGTCTTTTATAAACAAACAGTGATTCTCTGTCTTGCTGATATAAATTGAAAAACCTCTGTAATCTCATGTAAAAATAATAAAAAGAAATGTCAAGTGTGACATTGGTTGAATATAAATTTTTCATGCCAACGTGGGTAAGTCCTAAAATACAACAAATAAAGTCTTATAAGATGAGATAAGATGACCTTTATTAGTCCCACAGGTGGGAAATTTGTTTTGTTACAGCAAAAGTGCAAAGTTATGTAGCAGAAATGAGAAAACACTGGAATGCAATAAAATACAATAAAATAAAATAAAATACTATATACAATAGAATATTGTATATAGTATTACCATTCTCAGTGAATACGACTCCTTGTACTTTCTTGAAATGTTGTGGATCAATCTGACAAGGGCACCATCATAGTGTTTCTTTGCAACTCAATCACTGTAAGGCTGTCAGAAACCAAAAGACTGTCAGAGTTCCTCCAGATACTCCTGTAGGATTTCTCAGGCCCCTTCAGTGGAACCACAAGGGCACTACTGAGAGATGGCTGCCCAGCTTGTGATTGGGGTAGAAGGGTCTTGGTCAAGGAGGTGTCCAAAAACCAGAAGTCGCTCTGCAATAAAAGGCACGTGACAGCCCACCTGCAGTTTGGTAGCTAAAGGACTCAGATTATAAAAAGCAAAATTCTCTGGAATGATGAAGAAATGATTGAACCCCCTGAATGCCAAGGGTCACGTCTGTAGGAAACCAGACGCTGTTCATCAGCTGGCCAATACCATCCCTACAGTGAAGCATGGTGGTGGCAGCATTGAGCTTTGGGGATGTTTTTCAGGAGCAGGAACTTGGAGCAATGTACAGATATCTCCCTGATGATAACCTGCTCTAGAGCACTCTGGACCTCGAGAATAGGGCAAAGGTTTATCTTCTAAAAGCACAAAGACAAAGGAGTGGCTTTGGGACCACTGTGAATGTCCTTCAATGGCCCAGCCAGAGCCCAGACCTGAACCCAACTGAACATCTCTGGTGAGGTCTGAAAATGTCTATGCACCAATGATCCACACTCACTGATGGAGCTTGAGAGGCTTTGCTAAGGAGATTGGGAGAAACGTAATTGAATACTCAGACTTGAGGCTGTAATTGCTGCTAAAAGTGCTTCAGCAAAGTTTTGAGTGAAGGCTGTGAATACTTACATACATGTTAAATCTTTGTTTTTGATCAATTTTGAAACCACAGTCCTTCACTGAGACCTGATGACAGTAGAAGTGTAGAATAAGACATCCGTATTAGATCCATGTCACAGCTGGATTCATTGGAGTAAAACAACAAGTGCTCTAATGGCCACATATGAGCTGCTCAACTCACAAAAACAGTGACCATTCTTTGAAAATCTTGGTAAATTATACCTTAATGCAAAGTCACAGCATTGTTACAGGGTAACTCTGAGGGTTGAATGTGATTGAAAGGAAAAAGTCAAGGTACAAATGTGTCAGCTCGTGAGATGTGATTTTTTCCAATAACAGCAATAACAGTTCTAAAAGAAAGAAACTTCTTAGCAGCAGACAGAAGGAGACAGATCGAGACAGGAGAGAAGAGCGACAGCAAAGAGAGAGGTAGGGGAATGAGAAAAAGAACAGGCTGAAAGCAGAGGAGGTAAAAAGATGCAGAGTAAACCCCGGGGTTTCCTGTAGAGGGAGATATAGACAGCTACAGACGGAGAACAAAGGAGATATAAAGAGAAAAAAATGAAATACAGACAAAAAATATTGTCAAAGACTTTTTCCAACCAAATGCACACACAGTCCTGAAAGAGAGATGATAGCACCAGTATTTCTTCTCTGATCTCCTGTATGAACAGAGTGATGGTGTGCATTCGGAGGTGAGCCACTGCTTTTTCAATCTTCTTCTCGTTGGTTATTGCTTCTCCCCTCAGCCAGTCAACTTAAATTGAAATGCTGCTGAGGTCAGTGGACTTCAAAGATAATGTCTCTGTCATTTACTCAATCTTCTCTGTGTCTTATACATCATGTATCCACCAGGTCATGTGGATTCTATATTGGTGCAACTCTTCCCTGACACAAAGTCCATATCATCACTATTCGTTTCATCTTTAGGTAACAAAATGAAACATCATGAGTTATGCTACAGATGAAGATGAAGATATTCTCCCGAATTTAAAGTTTTTGGCAAAAAAAATTTCCAACTGCTTTGTCAACAGAGCGAGGGATTTCCAAGATATTTCTAAGCATACCAGCTTTCTTTAGAAAGGATCAGTTATTTCTATTTGCACACAAAAAAGAAATTTTCATAATGACAAAAATAACCAGGGTCCTGAAAACTGATCTTTTGAAATAAGAGTGTTTGTAAAATCTGTGTTAAACTGCCTTGCACTGTTTAACGCCTCTTATAGCTTATAATTCTGTCTTCATCTAAATGTTAAGGTCTTGGGATCAGAAGTCTGAACACCACTCTTCCACATTACTGCTGTCATGAGTATTTTAAATCAATGGAAGCTTCAAAGGTAACATCTTTGCAAGATTGTTATTGAATTTTCTTACATTGTCCCAACAGATAATACCTTTAGATTCAGTTTAATCCATTTTGTTTCCTGATTTTTATCCATTTGCTTCCAAGTTCTCTGAATATTCTTGTTCCCTCATTTCTTTTCTCTTTTCTTTTGTCTTCTGAAAACTTTCTTTCTACCCTCAAAAACTCCAGAGTCAGCTGTGAACTTTGCCCAGTCAAATATTTGTGCAGTGGATGTGCTCATCTGAAGCTAGGGGAGCCAATTTTTTCCCTCCATTGCTCAGCCTCATTTTCTTTTTCAGCTGTCTCTTCAGTGTGAAGTCTCTTAACCCTCTCATCCTCCAGCCTATCCCCTCTCCCTCTGTCACTGAGTTGTCTGTCCTACCTCCATGTAAGACAAGCAGATTTAAGTTGTGATATTGACAATCACTGACAATCTTACACACTGACTTGACTCTCCAAAGCAAACATGAAGCACACAAATGACTATGCACGAAGGCCCAGACAGTCCATCGTCCACTGGCTGTTTAAAAGGTGAAAGTGGATTGATTTCTGACTTTCTCCCATTTGGTATTTGTGGCCAGAGCATCGCTATTGTACTTGTGTGACCTCTGTGCAACTCATTTATGACAGCAAAAAGAACACGATTGAGTTTTGGAGATATGAATGTGACAGCAAGACTTAGAAAGGAAAGCGAAAAGGTCGGGTAACAGACAAGATGGATGAAGAGAGAAAAGAAACAGCGACAGAAAAACAAAAAATAGAGAAAGCAACTGAGAGCAAGCGTCGCTGAGAGAATCCTCCGAGGAGATGTGGAGATGAGATTCATATGCCACGGGGGGGTTGAAATTAAAGTTTCTCAGAACTTAAAGTAAAGCCTATTTATGGGAGCAATTTTCATATTCATGCAATATTTCACACCACACACACACACATGCACATGCCCCCACAGACACAAGTGCTTCTCCTGATGATAAGAGCCCAAGCAACCCCCCCACCCCCCCACACACAAACAGATTCATTGAGGACAATTGAGCCTGCACATTGCATAAGCTATCAAGTGAAATCTTAAAATAGCAGAGATAGCAATTTGGAAAAAATATAAACACAAAGAGAGGGCAGTTTAATGGGGAGAAAATGTTTCATATTCATAGAGATTGAATATTTGCAAGGACTGTGTATGTGTGACTCAGTCTTATGCAATCGGACTAATGAAGGCAGAATCAGCCGACCCGGTGCAGGATATGTCGGAAAGTCTGACATCATAAGGGCAAAAGTTTTTCTTTTCTTTTGTGGCTGCAGCGGGAGATTAAGCCATTTCATTAGAAGTGCAGCACGCAGCCTTTCACCACTTTTCCTTTTAATAATGCTCATAAGTCTGAGGCTAAAAATAAAGGCTAACAGCCACGTCAGTACCTCCTGTCTGTTTTCCCAAAGCTGTTATTTACCTGCTGGAAGATGATGACATTTCATCATTATTGAAGCTGCTTCACTTTGTAAAAGATAAAGCAGCACTTTTTAAGCTCCTTTTGAAGAACCTAATTTTGATAAAACTTCTTGGAAAATGTTTTGAGCAGTGTGGCTCAGAGAACTGACAATGTTTGGAAAATGGCTGGTTAGCTTGTCAACAATTGCTGGATTCATGAAAAAGGATAATTTGATTTAATAGCTGACAGAAGTAAATTTAGTTGACGTACTAAATGAGATACAAATCTGCGACAAAGAATAAGGAGAAACACACTGATGGAGATTTTAGGCAAGCAAACTATAAAGGTCAGGATTGTGATGTCACCAACGCATTATAGAACTGTTGCTCATGCAAGTCCGAGCAGATAACATATGGAGGTAGACTTTGGGTTTAAATGGTAAATGGCCTGTATTTATATAGCGCTTTACTAAGGACCCCAAAGCGCTTTACACATCCAGTCATCCACACATTCACACACTGGTGATGGCAAGGGTTTAAAGTCAAACTGTGGAGGTTAGAAATCATCATGATGGTGAGCTGCTGTGTTGTAAAAGCCAAACATAAGACTGGAATGGAGTAAGATTTTTGTGCTTTCCTGACTGGAAGAAGCAACAAGGTCACAGAGCCAACAACACATGGCTTGGGAGTCAGTTGAAAGAAGGAAAAACATCACCTTCAAACACATTCAGGTAAGGTTTGTGTGATCATGACAATATCATACTTGGAAGTTTTTATATGAGTAAGTCTGACAGTTGCAAATGTGAGCTGGAAGCCTAATTCTTAACTTCTGTGGCTCCATGAGGTGGCGCTCTCACTTGATCTTAGCTCTCTCCGCATTAGAGTATCACTTCCTGTAACAACGCACACCGGTGTTTACGTGTAGCTTAACTGCGTAACCAGGAAAATAAGATAACATCTTATTTCATAGTGTAATCTTGCTTCAGCCAAACCACACCCTCTGTTTTTTACTCCCAATTATTTTCACAGTGTTCACTCACTTGTGTCCAAATTCAGGGGCTGAAGTGCAAGGTTGTTAAACTAGACGGTCTAGCCTACGATGTTCGGTTTCTATTGCCTAGCAACTGCAACATAAGCAGCTACAGCTATGGTGGACAGTATGTCTGACAATAAGAGAGAAAATCTTTATTTTATATCATTTGTTTGACTTTTACCGGGGTCGTTTCATCTGCGTGTGATGTATCTGGGAGAACACAGCCAACAATGATGCTATATTTAGCTAATAAACTAGTTTGCTTGCTAGTGTAGCTCTAGGAACAAGTCTGATTTCATTTTGATTGTACAAATGTAACAGGATTTACATTTTTGATATTTTACTATATATACACCATTTTTGTAAAAAAAACAAACAAAAAAAACAAAAAAACAAAAGCTCTGTGAAATTTAACTCAGTTGTCTCAAATATTACATTTGTTAAAATTCAAAGTATGTATTTCTTTTTCATATTATTTATACCTGTGTGACCGTCTAACACACAAATATTAATATACAATGACCACTGAAAGCTTGAGTTATTTTTAAGGACAATATCCAAAAAATAAAGTAAAAGATTTGATCCTGTATGTTTCAGATAAAATGAAAGACAAACTGATGCAGTAAATATTCTTTTATTGTTTGAGGAAACTGTGCAGTATAATATACTTAAGATATGAGAGCATTAAACAGGCTGATGTTTGGGTGAGAGGTTCTAACAGGAGAGAGATGATACAGAAACATGACATCCTTATAAAATACTGACACACTTTATGAATGGACAGCTTTTTACTTAAATGAGCTGCATTCTTTTCCCACTGAAACCAGCACAATCCCACTGTGATGAAAACAATATCTGAACTAAATATATTCTGGATAAATCAAAGCATTATTGTCTGTGGTTTCCTTATTTTCCCTTCTTTCCCTGTCAGATCCTGTCCTGCAGGATAAACATCAGTGAGTGGTTCCCTCTATGCAGCTGTTACAGTTTGTGTTGGAGATACTTCTGCAAATACAGGAAGCCAATATCTAGAAACTAAGGGTACTAAGATTAATGGGTTAAAGAACTATATTAGGCTTGAAGTCAGAGTTTTTTTTGTGTCATTTCACGAATGAGACAGGTCTAAGAACTGATTCTTTGTAATGAACAAGAAGACTTCTGTTGGGAAGAGATGGGGCTGTTCAGCTCTGCTGGGAATCCATGAAGGCAAGGGCAGGACTTTATTTTGATGGGGACACCATGCGGCCAATCAGATGTAAAAACAGAAAAGAATCATATCATAATGTCAAAGTAGGAAGGGTGGCAACGAGACAGCCTGTGTAGTGGTGCAGGCAAGCTTCATGGAGTGACAGAAAGATGGCACTCCAGATTTAAATGCAGGCACATGGGGAGAAAGTGAAGAAATGGAACTGGCTGCATTTCAAAATGATAAGATATGAAATGCAAAGCTGGAGCTGAAGAAAATGTCCTTCAGAACAGTGTCAAAAACAAACCTGCAGACATCTAAGAACCAATCACCACCTGCAGCTGGAGGAGAGTTTGAGGACAAAAGATTTCAATCCTTTGTCCAGGCCTTAAACCCCATGTATGTTCTCAGTAGTAGTAAATGCATAAAAATGATTGAGTTGATTTTTTTTTATTTATATAGTGCCAAATCACAGCAACAGTTGCTGTCTTAACATGACTTTTATGAAAACACTGAATCCAAATTTGCTTCCCAACACACAAACTATTACATTTCGCTGAATTAGGCTAAAATAAAATGGCTCTTAGAGCCGACTTTTCTAAGGAAGCTGAGCCAAAAGAGCTGAATCTTTGAAAACAGCTGGACCTCCCATCACTATTGTAACCCCTATAGACATGGTTACTAGTAGGGCTGCACGATTTTGCATAAAATGAGAATCACGATTTTTTTGCCTAGAATTGAGATCACGATTCTCTCACGATTTTCTTTTCCAATATAAATATTTATTGCACTTATTAACTGCACATCAACTTTGTAACAGTTGAAACTGAACATAAAAACAATAAATAAACATAAAAACAATAAATGCCTCACATATTGTGGTTGCCGCAAAATGTTGTACTGCTTGAAATTCCGTCTCCACCGTTGCTCGACACTGCGTGTATAGAGCAGGTAGTGAAACAATAGAAAAATAGTTGCGTTTGTCTAGGGTGTTGATCATTTTCCTAAATCCCTCGTTTTGCACAGTGTTGATATATCTTTGGTCAGGTGATAAGTAATAGCCTCCGTAATTTCTTTGTGCCTGTGGGAGTTCGACGTGTATAGGGAAGCGCTGTACAAGGTTCCCGTTATTGATGTTTGGCTGGTTGACCGCGACGAATTTTCTCCTGTCATTTTCTCGTCATCCCTGACGTGTTCTCCGTTTTTTTTTCCCTGCCAATTTGAGCATCACACGGCACAGCTTCTGTATCACGTGGTATAAGGCTCCGCCCTTGTCATTTGTTGAGCAGGAATAGTTAGCCCTTGTTTTCATGCAAATTACGTCCCGGATCAAAATGCGGTACAATCGTCGTCATCGTCTTTTTTTTTAAAAATCGTTGTCTTTTGGAAATGAGATCGCACATAAGTATGAATCGAGATCGCGATTTTCTAGCGATTAATCGTGCAGCCCTAGTTACTAGTATTTTTTGTTTTTACCTTGTATTATTATTTCCGACACCTCTTGAACACACTTTGATTTTCCGTAGTTCAGTGAATGCAACAAAAGCAAGCTGCTGCATTAAGCTAGGCAAAACGGAGCAAGACACCCGAGAGCAATTAACAAGCTACACAAGGCCTTTATGTGTTTTACTCTTGACCAAAACCAGGCAGAGCGTGTGTTTGTTTCTTGGGAACTCCGACTGTTTTTTTGTGATCCTGGATCTGAAGTGGTTCTGGATATGGATGGCGAGCTAGACCCTGTGAAAACTCTTGGCGAATCCAAAAGCAGTGTGGCCAGCTGCTTATACTTTATACTTCGGATCACAGGATTTCAGATAAGCCAGAGCAAAAACTGCTTACTTCATACGGATCGTTTCTCTGGAAACTATTGAACTCACAATATCCTGTTCATCAGGAGTCAGGTCTAAAGAGACTACTTATTTTATTTTGTTGTTATTTTCAAAAGAGCGCTCTTCTCTGTCGATCTTCGGTATAATTTTCTTGTTGTTTACATTGGTTTATTGCACCATTGTAATAAACCTGCCGGCTGTTCAACACTCAATTCTCTCAAATTTATTTTACTCCTCTCGAATCTAGTCGATAAGCTTAACCTTACTATACTAAGCAGGTGTTACACTATCATTTGACACGTGAAACAAGCCAAAAAGACAGTTTAACAAAGAAAGTTGCTAAACTGTTACGATGCCCATTATCTCTGACTGGGATTTTAGGTTTTGCTGAGCGAACTAACGTAAAAGAAGCCTGGCTGTCCAGCCCCACAAAGGATCCAACACAGTCGATATTGCAGCTGCATTACCAGACCTCACAGTTAGTGGATATTATTGTTTGGCAGAAATAGTTGCATCTGTAGAGGTTAAATAATTATTAATCACTCACTAAGTCTGTTTCCTTTCCAGACTAATTCCTGCCACAATAAGTAAACCTCCAATTAAGTTTATTACAGTTTCTAATTACTGCCATGACAGTGTTTCTGTTGATGTAAAAAAATAAAATAAAACAATCAGGGTGCAACTGAAATATGGATTTTTAATTAAATGGGTTGAACAAACGTCTTGACAAAGACTTGACAAATTAAGTAACCTTAAGTAAAAATATCTGAGATTTAGTTTTGGCTCCCTGTCATGTTAGCAGAAGGGCTATGGTACCACATGATAAATAATAGCGTTAATACAATTATGCTTGCGTTGCTTGACTGGAATCATTGTGATAGTCTCTATTCCCAGGCTTCTCAAAGTGCTGATGAGTGACAGTGACCGTTCTCTGTGCCATTTATGGGGTTTCTTTCTGATATTGTGGGGTCTTTACTGTATAATATAAAGCACGGTGAGGCGACTTTGATTTGGCATTATATAAATAAAACTGAATTCAGTTGAATTGATTGCTGCCCACAAGTGCAACAAGGCAAGTATGCACTGTGTTCACATCACATTATTATATAGAGCACAGACAGAGACCAGCACTTCTCTTTGATTTCACCACAAAACAGCTAGTTTAGAGAAACACTGCCTGATTAAAGGTTGAATGAACTTTAAACCAGCATAAAATGACAATTACAAAAAAAAAAACAAAAACCCCAGCACCTCTGAACAGACACGTGACAAACAGCATGAATAGGTTTGACTTGTGAATTTGTGAATTTTACTCTTTTAGTAGCCCCTTAAATCAGCACTGTGAGAACCTCTGGTCTATTCAGATGTACTGCTCATTTTTTCTTTTTGGTATCATTTTACAAACATTTCCATCATATCAACAGGAGATAACTGTTATCATTAGAAACTACATTTAAATGCATTTTAAATCTGGTTCTGTCAGTCTGATTCAAACTTGACGACACTGTGTACATACATATTACATGCTGTTCCACTGCACTCTTTCAAATAAATAAAAGACTATAATTGAATTCAAATCTTTAGAGAAAGTACAAAGAGCACTTGGCGAGTCATTGCTACTGTTTGCTGAAAACTGGCAATGCTGTGCTGAAGTGAATTATGCCCTTAAGTGCTACTGCCTTTAAGTGACTCTGGTGCTGATGCACTATCACACTTAACTGGCTTATTGCCTCTAAAGATTTTGTTGTAGGAAGCATTTCACATTCAACTGAACTTTTTCCCCCCTTGGTCTGTTTATTTTTAAATGTAGACTATCTGCTCATTAAACTTTATAAGAAAATATTACATCTAAATAAGATTTCACTTGACACTTTGAACTGAAGGCTTAGTGTCATGGAGATAAATCCAAATGCACACATAGAAACACAGAGCAAGGTTATCTGGCAGGGTGAGTTAATTATGGCCCAAGTGTCAACAACTGAAGAGCTTAACTGAGTCAATCCTTTAAAGTCACAGTCTGTGCAATTTGCCGTACCTCTATCCAGAAAAAAGGGAGTTTATGAAAACAGTCTAACACACATATGGAAGTTCTTAGGGAGCACTACGAATGAAAAGATGCCAGCTGAAAATCTCTGATAGGTTTGTAGCTTGAACCTATTCGCTGGAACGTTGAAGACAATGTAATTACACAGCAAGCAAGACACGAAGTAGGCAAAGTTCTTTATGTTTCACGTGCACGGGAGAGAACTGGACAAGCGCCGTTCCTTCGCTTGACCCCAGTTGCTCTCGTCCGCTCTCCCGTAACACTGCTCTTTTATTGAGGTTACATGAATATGCATAGGTTCATTAACATATGACGTATACATACACACAAAGAGTACCTTGCCTGTGATTTTGTGTAAGCATGTGTGTGTGTGTGTGTGTGTGTGTGTGTGTGTGCCTGTGAAGACTCCCCAAAGCTGGTGCCAGGAGTCTAATGGTCCATCTAAACAAAAGGCTCTTATACTTAACCAGATATACGCGTGTTTGCTATACCATATATCAGCAAGAGTAGATACGACCTCTCCTAGGAGGTGTGTGATCTATGCCAGAACACTCTGAAGAGGAGTGAACACACTCCCTTCTTCATGCTACACAGAGTTGTTACAGACCTCCCTTCAATCTACAAATGATTATATACTTCTAAGCATAATAAATATTTCTAAGCATAAATGACAATAAACAATACAAATCTAACAATCTCTGTCCTTGTGTGTCAGATTTAAATATTTAGGTGATCATTCATCTGTTTGACTTGTATAAGGGTACTTTAACATTGAGTCAATTATAACAAGTTAAATTAAAAAGACTGGATGTCTCAGCAAATTTCCTGAAATGAGTGTGGCCTGGCAGAAAATGATTTACACAAGCCTCAAGCTGTTCAGCTTGGTCGTCTCGTCACTGTGCCCTCTAACATCATTGAACATTAGCACAACAGTCAGAGAAACTATAACATCTGTCTCATAAAGACAAGAAAAGTCTTCAAAAACTTCTTTTGACCTCCAAAAAATCTAAATCTCATGAGTTAAAGTGAAAAATAAGTCAGAAAATAGTGTCCTTCTCGTTTGGATTTCGCTTCTTTTCTCCTGTTTTTATTTGCTACATTTTCAGTACAGTACATTTGGAGTCTCTTCGCTTGGAGATCTTGTTGATCCGTCTACAAAGCCCCAAAATATTGAAATCTGCACCGTCAACAAGTGATAAGTTAGTTCAATAGAAAGTTAATGGCTATCTACTGAATGCACTGGGACAAAAATGAATTCTACAATGTAACTAAAAGTTGGTCTTGACAACAATTGAACCCATTTCAATTCTCCCGCCTTCTTTGTATTTTTTTTTCACCACCAGTGTCCAATCACGGTAAGGGACTTGTTTTGTGGAATATATTCACATAGAGACATGAAAGTATTTTTATGATGATTCTTCATATACCTGTTCACTAAAGACCCACGGGCCTATGAGCCTTGGAAATATTCAGCTCTGTGCAGATTCCTAAGATGTACTATGTAATGGGCTGTAGCCAGCTGCTGTACCTTCTGCAGTGTCCTCATTCACAGATATGCATATAAAATAAAATACAGTAACTAAAGCTGTGAGTGGAATTCTGTTTCCAACCTGATCAACAGGGATCAACTAATCAAGCTGGAAAAGAAGTCCAGTTGTATGGACAGACTTCCTGCCAGGAGTCTGTCAGGAAAATATGAGTTCATTTGTCAACAATGAGTTCATATATTCAGATTTTGGTTTCAAGTCTTATTGAATGCACCTGAACTAACACCTGACTCTGTGCACGTTCCTTTCTTCTCTCCTCTTTCCTGTTACTGCTCAACCGGTCATTCTAATGTTGTAGGGTCTTTACCTCTCAGCCCAAAGCATCTCGATATTACTGAATTAAACTGTTTTGAATTAAAACAGGAGGATACAGCAGAGCAGCTTGGGTACAGACTTATGTTGTCGTTGATAAATCACTACAGTATGTGAGTGCAGTGTACTTCCTGTCTTGTTATTAAAAGCTAAGATAGCAGCTGCAAAAATGCTCAGCATGAGGCTTTAAAAACTGGATTTCCCAAACCAACTGGTGACATCACTGTAACTATGCCTATTGCTTTTATACAGTCATTTCAGGAATGGGGACAGGGCGCAGAGGCCTTGCAATCCTCTCAGTATTATAAAGACATGCATTTATCATTTCTCAAAAAATAACATTTGACTTTTTTCGTTTAGAAGAGTTGTGGGACTTTTATAACTAATTTAATTCAACTCAGTTCAGTTTAGTTCTATCCAATCCAATTTAATTATATATAGTCCAATTCCAGCAACAGTCCCTCCAAGGGACTTTATATTGTAAGGTAACAATAAAACCTGAGCAATCAATCATGACCTGCTGTGAGAAACATTTGGCAGAAGTGGGAAGGAAAACCTCCCTTTCAACAGGAAGGAACCTCTGGCAAAACCAGAGCTGTTAGAAGAATGTCCTGATCATTGATGTGAACATGTGAAGCACATGAAGAAGCTGAACACAGTCTTCCTCACCCCCAACCAGTCACAGCAGATGGCTGCCCCTCCCTGAGCCTGGTTCTGCTGGGGGGAGTTTTTCCTTCCCAATTTCATCAAGTGCTTACTCACACGGGGTCATCTGGCTGTTGATGTTTTCTCTCTGTTATTGTAGATGTTTACAGTATAAAGCACCTCAGGATCTTGTTATAATTTGGCACCATATACTGAAGTAAGTCAAACTGAAACTGAATTCCACCTTGAACACTTTTGGAGCACGTTCCAATAATAAAGAATATTACAGAAATAACTGTATTCTAACTGTTACAGTTCTTCTAACATCTCTATTTGCATCTATTCATACAGAGAACTATAAGGGATTTGCTACCTATAAACAACTGTAGAGGTGAATAGTGTAAATAATCCAAAACTGCTATTAACTCATTACAGCTGTGATGGAATGTAGAGACCTGCTTATTAGCACTGCAGGCTAATCCATCCCATAATTAAAGCCCAGCCTTGCATTAAAAGTGACAACAATGCAGCATTTACTCACCACTCTCTCGATAAGAGTGATTAGAGCCCATTTTCTAATCTGAATATATCGACTGGGTCAGTGTTCAAACTGCACAAGTGATTAAACACAGCTTCTGGAACTTTGAATGCACACATCAAAACACACAAATACACTTACAAAAAACATTGCCAAGGACTGACAGATATATTGTTAGATAAATGGGTAAGGCCATTTACCTTACCCATCACATACACACGGTGCACAGTAACTTGTTTAATGAAGCTAGTTGTAATGATCAGGATGCTTTCATGTGAAGATCTTGCGGAGTAGTAAGAGCGCCAACAAAGTCTCCCAGCTGCTCCTGGCTAAATATGGATGGGTGTGTTTTACAATGTGTCTATGTGTGATGGAAGGATTTACTAATAGGCTTTAAACCTGTTAACAGGTGTCTAGTTAACAACCTATGCTACCAAATACTATTATAGACTGTTAGCAGCTCTGGTAATCACATCCTTACACAATCCCACACAGAGTTACTGATAAACAGCTGCAAGCTTATACACACAGAGCCAGATACACAAGGGAGGGTCTGAGGGTTGGTTTAAGCTGTTTATTGAAGATTATATAGCCTGTATATATTTGAGTATTCCATAGGTCTTGCTAAAATACTCAGCGACACACAGGTGATTAATGTAAAAGCCAAATTTAAAGGGGAAGCTCAGTCTACATAATGACTCAGGAAGATTAACATCAAGAATTCTCAGCTCACGTTTTCCTGTCTGAACAGTCTTAATGAGACGGGACTAAAAAGCAAGAGAAAAAAAACTTAACGAACAGAAGAGAGGAAGACACTGAGAGTGGTAATTAGCCACCTGCAAATCCAAAAAACACTCAAACACACACACACATGCACATACATACAAAGAGGCACCTGTGCACTCAAGTCATGTCGTGACTGAATTTACTTACATTTTAATTTCCTTTCTTTGTCTCCTTCACATTGTCCTGTTTTGTTTTTAATGTCATTGTATGCAGATAATGTGTATAAACAATCATTATTACATAGTTAAACAACATAGAAAGCTAAGGCTCTTATCTGGTATTCTGCAAAACCCTAATCTCAGCTGGTTCTGAAACAGCCTCATGGAAACTACTCTAATAATACACTATAAAAAAAACTGCTGTGCCCTATCCTGCTAAATTAGCTCATTTTAAAAATTAGCCCAGATAGCTACAGATGAGATGACCACATACCAAGGGAATGGTGTTCAA
Organism: Oreochromis aureus; assembly: GCF_013358895.1. Taxonomy (NCBI): domain Eukaryota; kingdom Metazoa; phylum Chordata; class Actinopteri; order Cichliformes; family Cichlidae; genus Oreochromis; species Oreochromis aureus. The sequence continues at coordinate 1,759,817 of NC_052943.1, read as the reverse complement.
TACAGTGCGTGAACACTTATTACTGTCTGAAGCAATCACACCCCGCCCTTTTCCATTCTCAGAGGCCCCATGGAGTTAGCATGCATGCATTTCGAAATAGGGTTTTAATTTCCTGGTTTATACAAATGTGCTGCTTTTAACAGGGTGTACTGTGCTGCATATGCTGTTAAATGTTTTGTGTCTTGTTGCTTGATGATGTGTTTGGACCAGAAGTGTCTAGGAAGGTATTAAATGGGCCTCATATTCTTATTAAGTACTACAAAAATACTATAACGGAAACAGTAATTGGTAACGCAAAAAGAAAAAGGGGTAAGGAGGAGTAACTTGGTTTGCAAACCAAAGATTTCTTTTCAAGTAAAGAAGAGTCCTAGGGCTCTTGGAAAAACACTACTGAGTAGGCCATGTGTTTTAACCCCCCTTAGATTTTAACTCCAAATTCCTGATGTGAATAAAATGTTTTCATCAGTTCTGGTATCGGCCTTCATGCTGAAGGCTTATGAACCATGACTTAACATTAGGTTGTTCTTGAGCTTCCAAATTTTTATATGCAACGTGATTTTAACCAATAAGTGTTGATTCAAACAATAAATGTGTCTGATAAATTTTCATTTTATTAACACAAAATTCTCTCAGCTAACCATATCAGCGTTCTGTCAGTGATTAACCTTTGAACATCAAAAGACAGTACGGCTCAAAATACAGACTCGACATCAGATATGGCCTGTATTTGTATAGTGCTTTACTTAGTCCCTAAGGACCCCAAAGCGCTTTACACATTCAGTCATTCACACACACATTCACATGCATAATTTTGGGGATCACAGTTTATCATTCACATGATCAGGATGGGCTATTTCAAGCTATTTATTTATGGTTTAGAAGACAAGGCGAATGGTGTTAAGTTGATACAACAGATACAGTGGCTTGCAAAAGTATTCGGCCCCCTTGAACTTTTCCACATTTTGTCACATTACAGCCACAAACATGAATCAATTTTATTGGAATTCCAGGTGAAAGACCAACACAAAGTGGTGCACACGTGAGAAGTGGAATGAAAATCATACATGATTCCAAACATTTTTTACAAATAAATAACTGAGAAGTGGGGTGTGCGTAATTATTCAGCCCCCTGAGTCAATACTTTGTAGAACCACCTTTTGCTGCAGTTACAGCTGCCGGTCTTTTAGGGTATGTCTCTACCAGCTTTGCACATCTACAGACTGAAATCCTTGCCCATTCTTCTTTGCAAAACAGCTCCAGCTCAGTCAGATTAGATGGTCAGCGTTTGTGAACAGCAGTTTTCAGATCTTTAACATTGCAAGCCACTGTATAAATGCGGTTCCATCAGAGCAAGCAAAGCAAGCAGTACTTTGAAATCAAAAAGTAGACACCAATTAAAACCTATCAAATAGAAAGTGATTACTCTGCCTGCATTTTAAAGAGTTTTGTCATAAAGCTTCTGCTGTTTACACCCTCATTTAAAGCCATCTTGTGGCCACAGTTGGATGTCTCTGGAAGTAGTCTTGACTCCGCTTGACTCTGATCCCACTGGAATCTGTAGTGTCTGCTATTTAACATGTGTCCTGTTAGCTTGTTAATCAGCAACTTGTTTCCTGTTTTTATGAATAACCCTCTGTTCTTTAATGTGAGACTAGCATCTTAGATAAGTGGCTCTCCTTTCACTACTCTGTAACTGTAGAGTTTGAGTTTTGCATATGAAATCGGGACTGCTCTTTTTTTAATCTTTTTTATTGGTGATTCTTTTGCTACCAAAATATCTTTGATGGATTATAAAAATCCTTCAACAAAAGAAAAGTAGAGTTAACAACCTTTTGTCTTGATTACAGACAGTAGTTTTACATGCATTCCTACTGTACTGAGCTTTTGATCTTGTTGACAGTATTATAAAGGAGAATCCAGTGTACCAGCCCAAGATTATATAAGGGACAACTGGGTCTTCTTGTTGCTGTGACATTCTGTGTTTTAAGGACAATATTTCACCCAAAACTCACTCTGGCTCATAAGATCTTAAAACCAAATCAGCCGTCTACACAGCAAGTGCACTCTCAAAGTTGTACTTAAAGTTTTATTGTCATGCAAAGAAGTACAAGTAGAGCAAAGGAGTTGTGTAGTTTTGTTCTGCTCTAACAGTACTATGTTTAAACTTGTCACCAGACCTCAGTGGTGAAGCTCTTGTGACTTAAACACTGTTCTTGTTGTCTCTTCAGAGAGTTACTCTGTAAATAAATGTAGTTAAAAAAATAAAGCTGTGTGATTAAAAGCAAATGTAACATATGTGTGGGAGGTTGGGAGTAGTTTTATCATAAGAGACTGCTCGAGGATTCCAACTTAAGTTATGCGTTTTTCCATTCAATTAGAGACAAAATAGAGGGCTAAATTAAATATTAAACAGTGTGAGAGCGATTCTTCACAAGATCAGCACCAAATTTAACTCATCGGAATCAAATGTCATTTCTTTAAAAAAGTATATAAAAGATTAAAAAATGCAAATTTTGAATAATAAAAAAGCATAAATAAGAAATAAAAAATAAATGAATAAAAGATGAACTCAGAGTTAAAACGCTTCCATACAAGATGAGTAAGTCTGTTGTCACTGTCCCTGAAGATCTTCTGCATATATAAAGAAACTTCCTGAAAACAAAACAATGCAGGTACAGCTGTGTGACATGAAACTCCCAGTATGAAGTGAGAAATTAATAAATAACTGTGGTTCTTGTAAACTGCAGAGAGCAGTCCTTACTGCCACGAGCCTTTTCAGCAATAAAACAGCAACTGATGAATAGAATAAATTGATGCTGTCATTGGTAATTACTGCCTTCAGTTTCTTTTGACTTTCACATATCTGAGGTCTGGAAAGAGTCTGTCATTTTATATTTAGATAGGGATTATTTTATATTCATATTATATTTTGCTGAGGGCAGCAGTGTGGTGCAGTGGTTACAACTGTCTCCTCACAGCAAAAGGGTCCTGGCCTGGCTGAGACCTTTACTTGTTCTGCCTGTGCCTGCATAGGTTCTCTGACAGAGATGGTCTGTGTCATTTATCCAGAACATAAAATGCTCCATTCTGTGTTGACACTTTTGTTTGACTTTATTTCAAAACAACAGATTCTCCATAGCTGCCACGGACTGTAAATAAACCCACTGTTTAGCCAAGCTCCGAGGGGTTCTTCCTTTGCTACCTTGGAGACAAATGAGATCTGACTGACAACTAAAGGATTCTGCAACTTGCTAATCGCAGCGTAGCTCTGCTTCATTGTGCTTCTGGACACTGACGGGGACCATCATTTACTAAATGAACATAATGATATATTGAGTAAAACTGGAAACCAGAAGTCTACAACAGACATCTTTCTGCAACCACACGAGTTTGCCCTTTGCTGGTAATTGGAAAAACTGAGGTAAAGCAATGGTTTCACTTTTTATAGACAGAGTCTATGTTGTGTGTCTCTTGAATACAACCCATAGGAGTTTAATGTAGCACTGAAACTGTCTGACATGTATTTGTTTTGGTTAAGACCAGACCAAGTTTAATTAGGTTTTTAAAGGTCAGGTCTTTTGTTAAAATACTGGACCTTTGGTACAATGGTTACTTAAAATAAATCTGATGTTTTGCCCACCCATTAATTTACAAACTCTTCTCCACACACACATGGCCCTCCTCGCCATGATTGTGTTACTTCACTTGTTCCTTTGCTGAGACTATAATTAAATTTGGACTAAATCAAATGTGAAAGTTTGATTCAGTGCAATCGTGCGACGACCAGATAGAGAGTGACCTCAAATGCCTTAAAAATGTTCTTTATCCTGAACTTGTTTTGAGGAGTCCGCCAGATTGACTGCGGCAATCAAACAGGGTCAACAGCCATCAAAACACATTTTGGTCCTTCTAACCTGGTCTCTTATTAAATGCTGACCCTGTGGCTGTACGTTGAGAGCATCCTAAAACTCATTCTAATCAGGAGGCTGAGATGTTTTGCTCACAGGTTTCAGGGCCCGGACGAGGGGTCGGGCGAGGCCGAAGAGCCACTGAAATTTGTATGCGCTAGTATCGCTGCCTTAGCGACTATCTGCTCTCTCTTCTTTATGTTTCTGAATTATTCTGTCTCCCTACACATCCTCCCCTTCGTGCCTCCTGACCCCTGGCTCTCTCCCCCACCTAAGCCTGACAGTCGGTGAGGTGTGCAAAGCAATTTTCTGAGGCCTTTTTTATGTTCCAGGAGTGGCTTCGAATTGAAGTATCTGCATTCATCATGGTATGATAGAGAGCAAAGCTGAGAAAATCTAACTCTCTTGAAAGGATGATGAGACCAGAAGAAGATAGTATGGTGGGAGATACTGAAGTGCAGATTGATTTCATGCAGCTAGATAGACATGCAAGGAGTTTTAAGTGATGAATGCCATCATCTCTGTCTCTATGTTTTGCTTAAGCCTCTAAAAATACAAACAGTTCGACTTGTAATCAAATAATAAAGAAACATTCCAGGTAACTGGATAAGAGCCTAATGAGTCTATAAAGGTGCCCGTTAGTCAGCAAGGGAGCATTTACCTGCGGTTTCCCAGACCCCAAGATAAGTTAGACTTAGCATTGTTTTGCTTTTAAATACAGATATTTCACCGGTACTTCAGTGACTTTTTAAAAAAATGTATCTTTTAATGACTGTACAGAGGGAAGTCATGAAGTTGAATACGAAATTTGTAGAACAGAAAGAAAACAGCAAGGGAATATCAGGGAACCCTGATCTTTGTAGTGAAATATCCTAAACATTGCGCACATATCAAAGACATTGTTAAGTAAGTAAAAAGTGATCTAAGGACGAGCTGCAGCACCTTAGATGATCAGAGGGCTTAGCAAGGAGAATTGTATCGTAGTTGAAAGCAGAAAATATGCTTCTGGGAGACCTCTTATAAATTCATCATGTCAGAACAGGTGGATAGGCAGATGGAAAGGGATGGCTCAAACAATATTAATGAGATAGACGAATGTGCAGACTGAAAATTATTTGGATTTATTCTCACGCAGCATAATTCCGTGAGAAATTTGATACTCGTAACTTTGAACAGATCACACACAAAATCCCTGAATATCAGCCAAGCTGCCTTCAAAGTTTGTAAAAGAGGTGTTGAATTATATGTGCACATCTGCCAGATGCCTGAAAAATGAACTAAAATAAGTTCACTTTGTGGTGGAAAAAAACAAGACACAGTAACTGTATGTCAGACTGTATGCATTTTTCAAAAAATCTAATGCTGCTGTGCTAACGGTGCCCACAAGACACGTTTGACAGAAGACAAAGCAGCAACACACGATAAGCAGGACAAGCTTTAAACATCTGTTCAGCGCTGACAACAACAGCGGTTTGACAAATGGCAAAAGCTGCAGAAATGACAGAAGTTCATTTACTGCTTGTTGGATTTTTCACTTGTTTTTATCTGGGTTAGCATGAAACTTCATGTAGACTGTCAATCAGGTCAGTTGTGTGTGCTGTATAGATATACAGTAGAGCTGTCCATCTGTGTTTTTCCAATAATCACGTTGTCTGTGAAGGTTCTCAGTCAGACATCACGTTGGCATGTCTGTTGTTTCAGGACGGGGTTCAGAACTTGGGGCTGTTTGTTTGTTTCTTGATGGAATTTTGGACTTTATTTAAAAGACAGATGAAGCCTCCTGTCATAAAAGTCAGTGTAAGGCAGGCGTTACACTCACTTATGGACAGGGACAGCTGCAGATAAAGCAAAAGTTCTTCAAAATCCAGCTGAAATCCACTTGAAGGGTGCATGAGTAGTTAATGCATTATATAGTGTTCTTGTAAGAACACTAGCCGGCACATGCTGCCCTGTGTTCACTGTTTACGTGGAAATCTATGCCAGCTGGACCCAGTTACTTGTGGACATGGACAGTGCATCTTCAGAAGTGTCTTGAATTCTGCCTTTTTATTTTCTATATTTTGCAGCCAGACGGTTCATCCTAGACCTATCTATGCAGCCCGGTCAGTCAGAAAGAGGAGCCCACAGCACCAGAGGAGCTAAGGGACAGAAAACAGACCCAAAGCCAGGAAGGACACCACCAGCACAACCAAGGTGCCAGGTCACACATCCATCAGCCCCACAGAACCCTAGCCCGACACCCAAGCCCAATATCCTTACCCTACCCAAGAGGACCAGATGCAGGGCCCAGGCGTCAGGCCCACTGGGAGGACCCTGGGCCTGCACTATGCGGGCCAGGACAATGCAGGAGGACAGATGAAGGGAAAAGGAAAGGAGAGGTCCCCACATATCTGGGCCCCAAACCGAAGGTGAAGCACAACACCTAGACAACGGTCTGGAAAGGTCCACATGCCTTCAGGCAACTCAGCCCAAATCCTTCCCCTGGTGTCACTGCCCCCTAATCCATCAGCACACCTGCCTCATCCAGAGCAAGCAGACCACACATTAGACGAAAATGTGGAGCCCCCACGCAGCCACCACAGGATCGACTCTGCCACAGACTGCTGGCAACCAGGAGAGTCACAGAGGACCAGAACCAGCACTGGGATTAGGAGAGAGACAACAGGAGTCCCCCAAAGTGATAAATTTATCAGGAGGAGCTTGGGTTACTTTGGATACTTTGATGGTTTGAAGTCTGGCTTCACCAGTCTTCATGGCAGTCTTCTGATTAATAGATGACCTGCTCCATCTCCTGAACCCCAGCCACCCAGATCTGCTAAGTCCTCATATGGACTGATGTGTGGATTATGCAGTAATTTTATAGAAAAAAAAGTTGCTGACCTGTGCTGAGTACCATACCAGTTTCTTAGCAACTACTTGGTACCACCTTCAAATAAAAGCTAACCAACTAACTAAGAGGCGATATGGATATTATTAATGAAAGACTGCCTTGTTAGCAGTAGCTATTAGTTACTATGGGGAAATACTGTACTTTTACCTTCCAGGTGGCAATGATGCACACGCACACACACATGCTGTCAGTTGGAGGGTGATTTATCACAGGTGAAGACAGGAAATAGACCCTCACCGATCAATCATCGACTTATCAAAAACAGCCAGACTTTAAAGATTGGCCTTGTCACAAAGTGATACATTAGACCATGCAGTTCACTGTGTTTGTGAGAGAGACAGAGAGCGTGTGTGTCTGACACTGTTTGAGTCCATTTACAGTCATACAATTGCCGGACAGCTCATCAGGCACCGTGCCTCAGCACATTTAATTTGAAGGAATATTATGGGTACACATTAAAGTGCCAAGTCTCACTTTTATTGAAAGAACTGTGAAAATATACTGTAGTCTGGATCACTTATTGAATTTTTCTTTATGTGCATCATCCAATTACATTTGGATTCATAAACACTGGACATTATATGATAACAGGATTATATAGTCCATGCCATTTTATAATGCTTTAAGTTTTATTGTTATGTTCATTATTTCATTTCAATCTGAAAATGCAATGAACAACAGTAGCTCTGCAAAAAGGTATGGGGGTGGTTTCACATAATGCAGAGTAGACCTGTAGCAGAGCTTGGATGCTGTTTCTTCTTAACCCTCTGAGGTCTAAATTATCATTGGTGACAGCCCAAACCCAAACCCCAGCTGATAGACATCCAAAACTATGCTAATAAAATCAGTTTGCCTTTGTCTAAAATTTAGCGATAGGATAGCAGAAGGTTTAGGGTTACCAGCTATGATGACTTCAAAGAGTTAATGTGGCAGGACTCTGTGCTTCTATTGGTGACTTCAGTCTGGATAGTTTCGATGGGCAAACGAAAGACGATGTCCTCGCTGCTGTTTATTTCTGTGGTCTCTCAGTCAGAGTTAGTAAACCACAAATTCTACTTTTTTTTTTGTTGTTGTTGAGTGAGTCACTGAGTGTTACCATGGTTACCATCAGTGGTTGCTTGAGGTAGTCTGGGGTGCCTATTTTCAGTGTCCAGTTAGACTAATCTGTGAGCAGATCGGTATCTGGTAACTAAAACAGTATAACATCAGTATGCCATCGTGTGTGTTTCACAGCTTATGTGATCCACAGCCAAATGTTGTGTCTTTTGTGTGTGAGTGTCTCTGTAGATGAGTTTGTATGGAACAGGAAATGCATTAATCACCCTGATATTCATCACTGAAAAGATTTCCTTTGCATAACCGTCCTTGTGGTACTACATGCCATGTTTTCACAGACACACACAAACAGCCATTCTGAAATATGAAAGGCAGTTGCATGTTGACGTTATCTCTTTGAATGGTAATGGAGAAGGTTCCATGTGTGATAATAGAAAAATAATTTGACTAATAGAGGGTTTTCGTCATAAATGATAGCTTATTCAATGATATTCTTATCTCTTTTGCTCTTTCTGTCACTCATGCATCAATCTTATTCTTTCCTAAACCTGAGAAAAACTGTGTTTACATCATAACAGGTCTGAAATAACTTGTGGTTCAAGCCTATCTACTGTCCTCTCCTTTAGTTTGACAAGGCATTATTTCATGGGACCCATTCATTTCATCATAAAAGATTTCCAGAGACAAAAAATGAGTAATGAACATGTATTATTTGCATATGCTGTCTGTCGGTTTTCTTTTTCTGCTGGTTGTGTAGAAGCAGATGTGTCGCAGGTAAATAATTACGTTTTCTTTCATGATACAAGATGCCTCAATTCCAGTATGTCACTTCTCAGCAGCAGAGCTAAAAATATCACATTACACATGTAAATGTGTGTATTCTGCATCTTAGGATGCAGATTTAAGACTGATACTGCTGTGAAAATCGTATTCGTCCCCTACTTGTCATGGCTGCGTACCAGCAGGCAAGGAGAGAAGGACTCAAAATGCAGGTTTCAGTGAGGCAAAGTTGAACTCAAAGTAAACAGCTTTATTTGCAGGTTGCCGATGAACAGCGGACTAACTACACTGGGAAAATATAAACTAACAGGCAGATACACAGGGACCGGAACACAGAGCATAGACTGAGGGTGAGTAGACATTAACGATGCGACAGAGAACAAAGGAAACACAGGGCTAGTATACACACGGCAGTAATCAAGGGATGAGAGACAGGAGGGGAACACACCTGGGAGAAATCACAGCTGACGAGACAGGGGAAACGTAAACCGAACACACTGACACCAGACACGAACCTCCAAAGTAAAACAGGAAACAAGAAACAATTTACAAGGAGGCAGACAGACACTGAACTTAATCTAGAATAATAATCAATTCTATAGAAATAAACCAAAATATGAAAAACTGAAGAAGCTGGGTCAAAATGACCCAGAACCGTGACACTACTTGATTTCTTAGTTTTACATATTTGTCAAACTCAAATGTTTTAATGATGAAATTTTAATATTAAACAAAAGTGATCAAAATAAAACCTCTTCAAATCTACCTGCTCCTATGTGAAAAAGTAATTGCCCCTCTTGTTAAATCATAAATGAACTGTGATTAACTAAATGTTTTGGAAAGCTTAGTCCAATTTCACTCACACTGCCTGATTACTCCCAGACCTGTTAAATCAAGAAATCACTTAGACAGAGCCTGTCTGACAAAGTGAAGAAGGATAAAAAAATCTCCAATAGCAACACAGCATTGTATGATCTGAAGAAACATAAGAACAGATGAGAAATAAAGTGAATAACATCAGTCAGTCTGGAAAGGGTTACGAAGAAAATTCCAAGGCTTTGAAACAGCAGCGAACCACAGCGAGAGTCATTATTCAAGAAGAAATCTCTGCAGAGTAGTGAACTTCTCCGGGAGTTACTGGCCTACCAAATTACTCCAAGTAGGCACCAACGACTAATCGAAGGGTCACAAAGGAACCCAGAACAGCATCTAAAGAACTGCAGGCCTCACCTGTATCAGGTAAGGTCAGAGTTCGTGATTCAACAACATGTGAGAGATTGGCAAAAAAATGCACCATGGGAGAGTTAAAGGTGTAAATCACTGCTGCTCATAAGGAACACAAAGCCCCATCTCATATTTGCCAAAAAAACATCCAAGACTTTTGGGAAAATATTCCATGGACTGACAAGACAAACGTTTAGCTTTTTGGAATGTTTACATCCCATTACATCTGGCAAAAAGCTAAACATAGAACAGCATTTCATAAAAAAACCATAACAACAGCCATGGTAGTGGTAGTGTGATGTAGTGTGATGGTCTGGGGCTACTCTGCTGTTTTAGGACCTGGACTTGCTGTAATTGATGGAACCATGAATTCTGCTCTCCAGAAGATCCTGAAGCTCATGTTCTAAAGCTCAAGCAGACACACAGACTTGAATCTCACGGAGATGTTTTGGCCTGACAGCTGTTCATGCTCAAAAACCCTCTAATGTGGCTGATTTTAAAAAATATATCTGATTGCAGTTCTTGTGCCAAGAGTTATTCGGTTTAGAGAGGAGTTACTCTTTCACACAGGGCCATGTTTTGATCACGTTTCTCCCTTAATGAATGAAGTCATCATTTAAAAACTCCATTCAGTGTTTACTCGGGTTATTTTTTTCTAATATTATACCCCCTGTGGTTCAGGGGGTTGGAAGCTAATCTTGTAACCGGAAGGTTGCCGGTTTGATCCCCAGCTCTGTCTGTCTTGGTCGTTGTGTCCTTGGGCAAGACACTTCACCCTACTGGTGTTGGCCAGAGGGGCCGATGGTGCGATACGGCAGCCTGCCCCAGGGCAGCTGTGGCTACAACTGTGGTTTGCCTCCACCAGTGTGTGAATGAATAGTGGAATTGTAAAGCACTTTGGGTGTCTAGAAAAGCGCTATATAAATGCAATCCATTATTCTTTAAAGAGCTGAAGCATATAATTCTGACAAATATGCAAAAGGGGGAAGGGGGCAAATACTTTTTAGCACAGCATGCATATAAGAAGTTGGCTGTGGGTCCTAAGGGCCTTCAGGGATTCAGTGTTTTCTAACAGTGAGACTGGGGTCTGAGGCTGGTCAGTGCCTTGGGCTGTTGGTACTCCTCGAGTCTTTCCTCCAACATCAAAGTACTGAAAAACATATTATTCTTTACTTATTTATTTTTTAAATCTACTTCTTGAAAAAAAAATCTATGCTTTCGTCTCATGTTATTTGTACTACAGTAATTCCCTCCACTAGGCTCTCAGCCCAAATCCAATCCCCTGTCTCCAACTCATCCAAAACTGCAGCTAAGCTTCAGATTCAAAGAGACAAAACCACACCACAATGTCTAACTTCACTCCAACCTATTTTATACCTTAATTACCTCATGAACCGAGTCTTTGCTAGCACCCATTTAGACCAGCCCATCTATTGTTCTTAGACCACCATCATTATAAAAGAAAATCAGGCATTTAAGCCTCTTATCTGTGGAAGAACTGCAGTTAACAAACTCAGTATCTGCGTATAAATCAAAAACGGATTAAACTTAGTCGTAAAACACTTTTTTTTTGTTGACTTGTTTATTTTTTTAATTTATTTATCATTTATCAAGTTTTATTTCATGTTTAAATTTTATTTTCATTACAACAATGTTTTCTTTTCAAAGTTTCTTTGTTATCTATTTTATTGCACACAGCCCATTGCAGCTAGGTTTCAGACAACACTATACAAATAACGCTTTCTTTATTATTATTTATTATTCCACCCAATAGTTAGGGTTGGCTGGCTACGTTTTTAGCAAATCACCAGCTCTGGCTTGTCTCTTGCTCCATCTAAGTCTGCTTCCCCACCACTTAATAAAGTGAAACAAGGTTACTGCTGGTATCTACAGCATCTCAAACTTGCAGCCACTGTTGTATTAGATTACCTGGATGTGGTCAAATAGTCCAAAAAATTACCTCCTACCTTCTCTTCCTAATCACTTTTCCTTGACATCAGAGGGAAATGTTATGAGGCCAAGGAAAGGTGTAGAGCAGAATTAATAAGCCTGCTGTGCTGAAACTACAATGTCCAGAAGATGAACTACAAAATATGGGCCTCACTTCACCTCAGTGTGCTTTTTCTGTGTTGTTTCAAGCTTGCCATCAAAATGAGAACAATCTGCAAAAAAGCTGACTTCATTACAAAGGTTGGGTATTAAAGAAAAAAGGAACAGAAAGTGTGTGAAAGGAAAACATCAGTCTAAGACTAATGCAAGCTAAACTATTGTCAAGTTTAAATGCCCTGTGATCAACTCATATAGCTCATTATCTTGATTTAGAGAGCTTATATAAATGCAACTCAATACCTCAACAAGAAGCAGATTACAGCTGTGTGATGTTCAGAAATTCCTATCAGCAGGTCATGGCATGAAATGGAAAACAGACTGTTATTAATATTTACACGATCTGCACCACTTTGTCAGTTTCGTTGGTCATTTTAATTAACAGTCAGATGGTATGTCGCTGTGAATTATGGGTTGTAATTATCTCCTTTGATAAAGGATGGTCTAGTGTATCCTTTGTTAAAAGAGGCGATAACAGGAAGCACTAAAATACCTTTCCTTAGTATCTGGAGAATTTGAACAGCTCTTATAACGGCTGCCACGCAAATACTTCCAAGTCACTTCACTCAGTTAGGAACCTTCTTAGGAAAAGCTCAGTGTTCAGCTGCACCCCCTCATCTCCTCCTTATTGGACCTCGCTCTCCTATCTGTCCTGATTCACTTGTACCACTATCAAGGTGGAGGAAGAGTGGGTCTGATTGTTGATGCAGCAGTTTCTCACCTTGGGGTCTGCTATGCTATATCATACAGTAATCATCAATTATGTCTTAGGCATCTATTATAATTTCAATTGTGAAAAGCTGGATCTGGATCACTGCATTATGAGACACTGTGAAATTGAGGTGCTACTAAAACTAGAAAAAAAGTACCATTCACACAATAAAACAAAGTCATTTGAACAGTAAGGCAAGCTTTTTCAAGTGGAATATAATAAATAATTATGAATATTCAGTCAAACATCAAATAAAAAGTACAATGATGCACTGTAATAAAAGTGATTTTTAACAGTAACTGTTAAAAACTGTCCTTGTCTTGACAGACCTGTAGTATCTACCACAGGGCAACAGGTCACACAGCAAGTGTTTAGAGTGGGAACTATCCTTAGTTTTAAAGCTCTTGGGAGGTGTGTCACCTTTGCCAGTGGTCTTTGTGCTGTGCTTGTTACCCTCTGGATAGTCTTTTGTATCGGCTGCAGAGCATCCAGTAACCACACTGTTACACAGTCCACCAGGATGCTTTCTATGGTGGTGCTGAGTTTACTGAACTGCAGCTGTAGCGTTGGCAGACCAGGTGAGGCTGTCAGAGACGAAGGTCCTACAGAATTTAAAATTATGGACCCCCCACCACAGAGTCTCCACTGATGGCCAGTCTGCTCTGCTCTTCCTGAATTCTATGATGATTTCTTTTTTCTTCTTAGTATAAGAACCAGATTCTGTTCTGAGCACCACGTGACCAGTTGTTGGACCTCAGCCGTATTGGCGGACCCATCTCCCCCTGATATGATTAGTGCCACCAGTGGGTGTCATAAAACTTAAAAACTCATTCTGATATGCTAATGTAATTATAAAGTTCATTTCTCACTGAATTCAGTATCTACTTTCAGAGTTTCACAGTTTATAATCTGTGGGAGTGATTAAAGGTCTTCTGGCTATAATGAGTCTTACCATCTATTGGTGTGAACTTGCATCATCCGTTATAGGGTTTGAGGCAGTGAAGAAATACTTTCTAAGAAGGGGCAGAGAGTACCGACAAGTGAAATGGTGTAATACAAGCGTGTCATTTGTCAAACCCTTAGAACTGAAGCTGATTGTCAACAGATTGACCAACTACATGAAGCACATATTTCAGAGTGGAAACAAACAAATAATAATAAATCTGAGATTATCTGAAACTCACATGCAAGTTGAAATGAGGCTCAAGACTACGCTGTCTGCATCACTGTCGGGCAGGTATTGGAGTTTGAATATCGCTTTCGTTTGAAGTTTAGAGCAGATTAGCTCCAGGCAGCATAATACCAAACAAGTTAGTGCCTCTGTTTGTTTAGGCCAGTAACAGTCAAATCTAAGCACTCTGCTGTGAGTCAACATACATCCAACAATATGCTTTAAATCATGTTAACAATGTGTTCTTCATAAATATGTCAGATCTTAACACATTTTCAAGCATTTTCTTCAGAGTTTTTTGTACTCTGTATTTTTATTCACTGTTCAAAATCCTGTATATTACACAGGGGCTTTGTGCAGTCCCTTATTTAGTACTCTATCTAAAAGAAGTAAGTAAGTAAGTAAGTAAAATTTATTTATATAGCACATTTCACAGATAAAAATCACAAAGTGCTTCACAATAAGATCAGACATACAAGTTAAAAATAATTAAAAGCCCGTTTGTATAAAAATGTCTTCAGCTGGTTTTTAAAGGAGTCAGTAGAGTCTAGACAGCGTAAAGACAACGGCAGGGAGTTCCACAGCCTAGGTGCCAGTGCCTGAAAAGCCCGATCCCCACGTGTTTTAAACCTAGTACGTGGGACCACCAGTAGCCTCTGACCTGAAGACCTAAGTGCTCGGGATGAAGCATGAGGTTTCAACAGGTCAGAGATATACTGGGGAGCTTCACCGTGCAGAGCTCTAAAAGTTACAACTAAAATTTTAAAATGAACCCTAAAATTTACTGGCAACCAATGAAGAGAAGCCAAAACTGGAGTAATGTGAGACCTCTTGTTTGTACCAGTTAAAAGTCTTGCCGCTGCATTCTGTACAGACTGAAGGCGATCCAGAGCTGATTTGTTGAGACACGTAAAAGACCGTTACAATAATCCAAACGAGAAGAGATAAAAGCATGAATAATCATCTCAAGTTCTGCCTTTGACACCAGCAGTCTGAGTTTAGAAATGTTTCTTAAATGATAAAAACAGTTCCGGACAAGTTGTTTAGAGTGTTTCTCAAGAGACATTGAACTGTCAAATATAACACCTAAGTTTCTGAGACTCGACTGAAATGAAGGGTCTAAAAACTGATATGCTGCTGAATTTCTGAGAGCATGTGATCAGGTGCAATAATCAAGGTTTCTGTTTTATCTGCATTTAACTGGAGGAAATTGTCATTTAACCATTGTTTGATTTCTGACAGACAATTATTTAAACAAGACAATTTATAAAACTCAGAAGCTTTAAAAGAACAGTATAACTGAATGTCATCAGCATAGAGATGATAAGAAATATTACTGTAACGTTTGATAATTTGGCCTAGAGGAGTATATACAGCAAAAGAGAATAGGACCTAAAACAGATCCTTGAGGTACCCCAGAAGGCAGAACTGACGTTTCAGACAACACATGATTGATACAGACAGTAAAGGATCTCTCAGATAGATACGACATAAACCATTTCAAAACAACACCAGTAATGCCGAACAAATCCTTCAGCCTATTTATCATGATGCTGTGATCAACAGTATCAAAAGCAGAGCTGAGATCCAACAGAACCAGAACGGTGTACTCTCCAGAGTCTGCTGCCATCAAAATGTCACTAGATACTTTAAGCAAAGCGGTTTCAGTGGAGTGCAATTTATGGAAACCAGACTGGAAAATGTCCAGAACATTGTTCTTCTCCAAAAGTTGTTAAGTTGTTCTGCAACTGTTTTTTCCAAGATCTTTGACACCAATGGTAATTTTGATATTGGCCTGTAACTGCTTGGAAGAGATGGGTCCAAATTTGATTTCTTTAATATTGGTTCAACAATAGCTTGTTTAAAATAGCTGGGAACTGAGCCAGTATAAAGAGAAGTATTAAGAACACAGGGGCCAATAGAGTCAAACACACTAATGAAAAATGATGGAGGAAGTACATCAAGGTGGCTTGAAGTCAGTTTCATTCGACCAAGCAGAGCACTGATGTCCTGTAAGGTAACAGGAGTAAAAGAGGACCAGGTGTCAGAGGTAAGCAAGGTGTCAGTGTGATACTGGGAGGATGATGGAGAAATATTAGACCTGATGGCAGCGACCTTATTAACAAAATGGTTTAAAAACTCATTACAATCAGATCTAGTATAGACTGGTACATGAGGAACATCAGGAGAGACAATGTTCTTAATTGTATCAAACAATACTCTGGGATTTTTCTTTTTTGAAGCTATTAGATTAGCAAAATATTCGGTTCTGGCATTTTTTATCATGTCATTAAGTAAGAAAATTGATTCCTTGAGATGTACCCTATGGACCTCAAGCTTGGAAGCCTTCCATAAACGTTCTAATTTGCGACAATATCTCCTAAAATTTCGAATATTTTCATTTATCCAAGGACAGAAATTTGAAGAATGGACAGCATTTAGTTTCAGAGGTGCCACCGTATCTAAAATAGATTTACATTGATTGTTAAAAGACAAAATAAGTGAATCCATATCATTTTGAGCCATGTGAGGGTCAAACATGGCAGAGAACCTTCCAGCAGCATCCTGGTTTATAATCCGCCTTTGGATCATCAATTTAGGAGGTGAAGGATCCACGTAAAATGACAAATTAAAGAATATGCAGCTATGGTCACTCACATGGACATCCTCCACACATACATCATGTATATTTAAACCCAGGGAGAAAAGCTAGTTTAAATCCTTTCCCCTTCACCTTAAGCCAGCGTTCCTCAGGTTGGCTGCCTTTGCTAACACAAAGGTTTGAACTGCAGGTGGATTGGACTTCTCTCCCATGGTTAACTGACAGTGTGTGAGGTGACCATCTCAGAGATAGCAGCTCTCTATGATGACACCACAGTAGCACAGGTGTTAGCACTGTTACCTCATATCAAGAAAATTCTGGGTTTGACTCCGTCATCTGGCTGGGGCCTTTGTGCATTTCCATGTTCCTTAGTTCTTAGCTCATTTGAAGGCACAACATGCATTTTTATTGCTATGTAGATGATGCCCCTCTTTATTTAGCCATGAAACCAAATGGCACATAATAATTAGTTAAAATGCAGGAATATCTTAAAGACATAAAAACCTGGATGACTTATAATTTCCTGCTTGATCTTCAGAGTAAACTGAGGTTATTACAGCTTAGATCACTTTGCCCTCAGATGCTCAGGTTCAGCTTTCAGCCCCCTCTTCTGTGCTTCCAGTTTGGATTTTGGGACACAAACAACTGCTTTATTTAAGGATTAGCTTTAACATTTTACTTTTTGATAAAGCTTATAGTTAGGGCTGGATTAGGTGACCCTGACTCATCCCTAAGTTACACTGCAATAGGCCTAGGCTTCTCGGGGCTTCCCATGCTGAACTGAGCGTTTCTTTCCCACTGCCACCAAGTGCTTGCTCAAAGAAGGTCTTTACCTTACAATATAAAGTATCTTGATTGTGTTTTAGAACTATATATACTTAAAATTAATGGAACTAAAATAATAATTTCAAGTTAATAAAACTCAGTGTTAGTGTACTAATGGACTGTAAATGCTGGATGTAACATCACCCATTAGTTAATGATGTCCCGTTGTGAGGCCCTAAGCGGAGCATTTTGGTGTTCTATCTGAACAACTGTGGCACATTGTATGCTATTAGGGTAGTGACTGTCAAAGCTCAGCCTAAAGCATACCCTGCTCTTTTTTTTGGCTCTAATGGGGACTATAATTTACAAAATGAGCTCATGTTGTATGCTTGAAATTAGCAACTGGGAGCATAAACTCATCAGGACACCGTTTACCGAGTTCACCCAAAAGGGAACTGAGGGCTCATTTTATCCTCTACCACTGGATTTCTATTTACAACCAATTAAAGCAAGTGGCAAACTAAACAAGTAGTTTGTTGCAGGCAGGCAGAGTTTTTGCTGTAACCTGTCTTTAATTAAACAGCACTGTCGCTATGTAGACATATTTTCTTCACTTGTTAAATCGGTGGTGTCATAACAGTGTGTTATTGGCTATTTCCTGTGAACTTCATGAGCACTGCTGCTTTCAACTCAGTTCACTGTCCTGGTTATATCTCTGCTTCTTCACTGCCTCTGTGTGTTTGTGGGTGTGTTTGAGTCAAAGAGAAGAGCCCAGACTTTGATGATAAAGTTCCCCTGTGATCATAGTGTCATCACTGTTTTATTGTTGTCTGCATTTTTGTTAAAATAATAGGGGCAGTTCTAAAATGTTATTTTAATTTTATAGATTGGTTCATATGTAGCAGTTTTCTGTTGGCTTTATACTAAAGCCTCATTCACCTATTCACACACTCGTGTTTTTTGCTTTCTGTCACACTTTGATGAATGCTTTGAAGCAACTCGGGTTTGAGTATCTTGCCCAAGAAAACTTGGGCATGTTAACCATCTGATGACAAAATTTACATCACCAACACCCGAGTGGACCCTACCACACTCAAGCATCGATTATACGTTCAATGTACGTAAGTCATACCTAATAACATATAATGGCTATGAATCAAATCCTGTGGAAACACTACAGTCACACGTTTGTTCGTTTATTCACAGCACAGCATTTTAATCCGGTCTGGATGTTGTCTGGGTCATTCCAACATCTCGATTCTTTTCTTTTTCAGTCCTTTTGTTGTAGATTTTCTTGGGATCATTGTCATGATGTATGACTCAGTCTTTAGCTGTCAAACAGATGGCCTCACATTTGACTCTAGAATACTTATTTTCTTCTTTAAGTGCATATGACTAGCAACACCTGGCTGTTACTTACTAGTGAGTTTCTATAGAATGAAGGGTATTAGTTTTTCCACAGGATTGGCCAGAGTCCCGTAAAAAGTTCTTTTTCACATATATCACTTCTTCACTCTGTGTCACTGTCATAAGTCTGTCTGACAATACCTTTAACAATGATGCCTGATAATGTTAAATCTTATGTTGAATAAGATTTACAGCTTTGCATCCATTTAAACAGTCAGTACGGAAGCACTGAAGCCAAAGAACCCTCTGCTGGCTTTGACGAAACAGCATTTGATGCATGGGTTGAAACTCATTCAAGATCTCCTCTGATGCTGTCAGTGTTTTGATTAAAAATAATATTCAAATGTCTGTTGTCCACAGAAAGCTACTTTAATCAGAATGCAGGGATTGCTGCTCTCTATCATGAATTTGCAGCTAGTTGGGGCTATTCCAGTTCATCACTCACAAACAAAATATCTGCCACGCATACACCCAGAGCATTCTTGCCATATGCATACACCAACATTTTATAATCAGTCATAGTGTGGAAAGAGAGAGAGAGAGAGAGAAAGGAAAAAAGAAATACAATGTTGGCGTTTTTTCTCAAACCCTGAGCTCCAATCTGATTAGAGTAAAGATCAAAGAGAAGCCATCACGTTTGTCTGCACGGGGCCTGCCTCTAATTTACCTCCGAGCGCAAGTAATAATCACACATATTCCATTTCTCCCTCGTCTTTTATTCTTGGTTGATGTCTCTCTTAAACCTGTTTTGTTATTTCCTAACAGTATTCCTTTCCCATCCTGCCTGTTTGTCGCCATTACTTTTAAGTGCTCCCCTCCCCTCCTGTATTATCTACCAGCTCTCTCTTCCTCTTGTTCTGTTTCTTTCTCCTCCTCAGTCTCTCAGATCTTTTTAAGCTTCAACAACAGTAAACAATTCTTTTGTTGCCTGATCCAATTAAACAGCTTAAAGTTCCATTCTCCTCTGTGGCGAGCTAACAACACTCCCCACTGTGTATTCTGCAAATCTTAGAAAAACCCAACTTCGATGGGAGATAAACTGGATCTGTTTGTTTAAAAATATCAAGAATTAGAAATCTATTTGTTATCACTGTGCTGAGGCATCATCATCATCATCATTATAATCAAGTTCTTTTCAATAAATGCATTAAGCCACTAAGAGATGCAGATTCCAAAAAATGTTGCTGATTTATGGAAAAGTAACCCCTAAGACCCAAAAGGCTCCATTACTCTTAATGCTTATGTTGTTAAGATACTCTTTTCCTCTTGTGGTTCTGTTTGATATCAGTGGGATGTACTAAGAGGATATCCTAATATGGTCATCTCAGCCTTTTTACCAATCGGATGAAAGTTTGCTTAATGGGTGGGTGAAGCCAGCTCAAATGGCTCGTTCCAGGCTTTGGATGAATTATGGACCTGCTTCAAGGCCCAGTCTAAGATAAATAGGGCTTATTTTGAACTGTGAATCATATGGTCCTACTTTAGTAGACTCCAAGGATAAAAATGTGAAGTGGAAAATGAGTGTGCTGTAATATCCTCTGAAGAAGCTGAAGTGTCCATTGGTGGATACACAATATGCTTTACTCACATATTTTTTTATAGTACTTTGTATTTGGCATAATGATTTAAAAATAAGAAAAAACAAACAAACAAACAAAATTAGTCTTTATGCACAACTGGAGAAATATTGCAATGAGTCATCGTTATTCGAGTTGTAAATAGTGTAAATGTTAAGGGAGATGCAAAAATGTAAAACTCTAATAATATAATACTATAATAAGAAATCAGCAGTAAATTTATTGTTTATTTATTATTCCATGATACTGTAAGACGTAAAAATCCAAGATGAAGAAGTTCCAAATACTTCAGATACAAGGCAAGCAATGCTAATTAGCAGCTGTGCTAGCAGCAAACCAATAATAAAGCAATAATTGATCCTGGTGGTATCTACAAATTGTCATAAAAAAATACATCAACAAACAGTTTCCAAGGCAACAATGCAAGTGGAAGAATTTACACAAAAAGGCAGAGTTATGCTGCGCCTCATGGATATGTGTTCCGAACAATGATTTGGTAACATAAGGGCTAAATAATGCTACACTATGTTGCCAGAAGTATTCACCCTCCCATATAAATTGTTGAGCTCAGGCGTTCCAATCACTTCCATGGCTGCATGTGTATAAAACTAAGCACCTGAACATGCAGACTCTTCTACAAACATTTGTGAAAGAATGGGCCGCTCTCAGGAGCTCAGTGAATTCCAATGTGGTACCGTCATAGGGTGCTACTTGTGCAACTAGTCCAGTGATGGAATTTCCTCTCTACTAAATATTCCTTAACTGTAAGTGTTATTAAAACAAATTGGAAGCAACTGGGAAAAACAGCAACTCATCCACAAAGTGGTAGGCTACGTAAAATCACAGAGCTGGGTCAGCAGACAGCAGACATTTCTGCAGAGTCAATTGCTACAGACCTCCAAACTCCATTATCAGATTAGCTCAAAAACAGTGCATATAAAGCTTATTACAATCAGTTTCCATGGCCAACAAGCCGCACCAAGGCTTACATCTCCAAGTGATTGCAAAGTGTCGGATACAGTGGTGTAAAGAATCCAGCCAATACACTGCTGCTCGTCATCTCCGCTCACAGACTCAAAGTCTCTTAGTTGTTCCCCGTACACGACTGAAGACAAAAGGGGACAGAGCCTTTCAGTCTGTTGCACCAAGGCTGTGGAACAGTTTACCACTACAGTTACGTTTGCTTGACTCTGTGGATTGTTTTAAAAAACAGTTAAAAACTTTTCTGTTTAAACAAGCCTTTTGTTGATCTCTTCATATTTTATATTTTTTACATTATTTACATTTGATCTTTTATATTGTGTACATTTTATTGTTTATTTTAATATTTATGTACAGCGCTTTGTGATTGTCTATCTGCAAAAAGCGCTTAATAAATAAAGTTTACTTACTTACTTACTTACTCTTAGTTCTAGTAAAGGAACTCTTAATGTTTCGTCATACCAAGACATTCTGGACAGTTTCATGCTCTCAGCTTTGTTGGAACAGGTAGGAGATGCTCCCTACCTGTTCAAACATGATTTCATACAAGTGTAAAAAGCAAGGTCGAGTTTGGTGTGGAAGAACTTGACTGGTCTTAACTTAACCCAAGAGAACATCTCTGGGATGAGTTAGAGCAGGGACTGTGAGCCAGGCCTTCTTGTTGACTGACCTCACAAATGTCAATATTCTGCTGAAGACCAAGAGTAAAGAACCAAAAACAAAGTAGAAATACAGACAATATGAGAGAAAGCTGCACTAACCAGACAACACCCAACGAGGAAGAAACCTCCAGCAGAACCCGGCTGAGGGTGGAGCAACCTGCTGTGACTGGTCTGGAGCAAGGGGAGGGGCATAAAAGAACATAAGAGTAAAAAAATCTCATTTGATTTAGTGTACTAGTCATTATTCATCCATCCATCCATCCATCCATCCTATCCCAGCTGCCATAAAGTGAGAGGTGGGATGAAATATTGGACATTTATCCAGTATTTCACAGGGCTTGCTTATCCCGCTTGTGCTAACTCTGTTTAATATGTTATTTTCTATCTTGGAGCTTACCCCAAAACATGACTGAAAAATCTCTTTTCCAAACCACTGCAAAATGTTGTTCTTTCACCCAGCACATACGGTACTGTGCTGGTAAAAGGTTTTATTATTAAGGCCAAGATCCAAGCAAAATCCTTCTCAGTATAACACTCTCTGAACTCTTCATGTCCTCCACTTTTCTCTCACTTTCTGCACTATGAGGCCGGAGGTCAGTATCAGAGAAAAAAGGATTGGTTGAACTGGAACAGATTGAGTGTTTTTGTACTGAATCTGAGCTTTTCAACTAAAAGCAAGGCCAAACTTTCATTTTTTTCAACAATATACTCAAAGATTATCTTGTGGATACAAAAGCTAGCTCATCAAGACCACTTGAGCAATAACAGAGGAATGGAGTTGGTTAAGAACAACGCAGCAAATACTCACTGAAATACCGGCTGCATGATGTAAACGCCACCAACTTGACTGCATATCAAATTAAACTCTATGAATAAATGACAAAAGCAACGTTATTTGTTCACGTTATACTTTCAAACACTCCTACTGGTACTTGTACTTAATAATATTCTGCCAAGAACATTTTCCTTTTAATTTATAGATGAAAAGAAACGGTCAGTCTAGAGTTCAGTCAGCTATTTTTCCCTATAATGCAAGGTTCAAAGTAATGCTGTAATATATTACAGTGGATGGCAACCTTGGGTCTCAAAAGCATTATAGATGAGCTGACACAAGCTGAAAAATATATTGAACAGAACCAAAAGTTTCATGGCCAGTTTCTTTAGCTGGATTGGTGTGTTGCTTTTTAACAGAGATAATTCCTGGACAGTGTCATCCTGAGACAAATTTGATCGAATCAGCCAGTGAGTTGGAGAATCACCTATTCTAACCTACGTAATGTTGTAAAAATATATATCAGCATATGCTTTCCTACTTGTGTGAGAATGATGTAGATTTTAAAACTCAATCTACGAGTAAGATCCCAGTTTACTTCATGTGAGGCATTTGAAAGAATTTTGATATTTTAGTCAAAACAGATCAAATCTACTCCTTTTTTCCTTAAGCCTGTAATTGCAAGTGTATTATATTTAATGAGTTTTTGAGAATTTTTTATTCCTAATCCCATTAAGCCAGCAGCCATGACCTTTATTAATTGACTAAAGTCTTGACTATGGATTCCCAAATCAAGTTCAAAATACAAACCAGCAAACTGAAGTCTCAGGTTAGGATCTAATACAAGGTGAAGTGAAGAAAACTCATGTTTAAAGCCAATAATGCTCAGTTCAAGATCAGGTCAAAACTAATAAATTCAGTAAGCCCCAAATCCAATCCAACACATTCTTAACACATCATAAAATTATCTGTTGTAACCAATAACAACAAGTTACAGTTAGATGTGTGACATCACTGGTCATTGTTACAGTTTTTCTCCAAAGAGATCAACAAAGACTATAAAAAAAACTGTCCCCAACTGATTGCTCATGAGGGTTGTTGGATTGTTGGTTTTCTCTGTGTATTTTAGTAGGGTCCTCTTCCTTACAACATAAAGCACCTTGAGGTGACTGTTGTTGATTTGACACTATATAAACAAAATTGAATTCAATTAAACCGAAAAAATACTGTACTCTAATGTCCTCCACTGCCACCAAATTTCCGTCCAGTAGAGCATCCTTGGATTGTGGCTGGATGGGAAATTTGGAAGAGCCACTAACAAATCTGCAGCAACTGTGTGACGTTATCGTGTCAACGTGGAAGAAAACCTGTGGGAGTGAGGTTGTGTTTCCAGCATGTTGTGCCACAAAGAATGAACACAGCTCTCAAGGCAAATGGGTCCAACCTTTTACTGGCAAGGTCCACCTAATAAAGTAGTTTGATAAGTGCATATTTATAGTATATGCTTCTGTGTAATTAACAGAGCCATAACATGCACAACAATATGTCCTGTAATTCTGTTAGTTTCATCTTAACCTCTTCTGAGAACATGTGGTTATCTCTGCTTTCAGTTTAAGGGCAGTTTCACTGATGGTGTTACCGGCCTTGCTCTTTCATTCACATCTGACAAAAGTCTGAAGTATTTTGATTGAAAACACGAATACAGTGCTTGACAGTATTCAGGACAGTGAGCGATCTAGTGCTATGCTCAACGAAAGTACAAACTGATTTGATGTGTTAGAGTAGTGACAGTGACTTTTTTCTGCTGTGATAATTGCACCAAATCGATCGAGAACAAATACAGTTGTGAGTAAATATTAATTCAGCACAGGAGGTTTAAATGGTGGGTGGTCAGGTGGGTATGACCCTATTACTGTAGGAATATCCAGTCATATAGTACCACGAGTAAAAGTGAACACTTTTAACACACCCAAGATTATGAACTTTCTACTTAAACTCAAATTTGCTTTACTTTTCCTTTTCCTCCTCCTGTCTTTGTCCTTGTGTTCACTCACAGGAAGCATCTTTTCACTCTCGCTGGCAAACACAAGCATACTTTATTTATACACAAACGTGCTGTTCCATCCTATGTGATAAAATGCTTACTCACACATAAAACTGTAACAGAGGAGGTGTGAACAGGTCTGATTGCGCTAGAGCGACGGTGTAGACTGGTCTGAGGTTTGGGAGACTGTTTGATCAGGTCTGTTGGAGCCCAACTTGTTGGAGGGATGAGATTAAGGGAAAAGGGGGGTGGGGGTGTAGAGGGAGGATAAAGCAGTGAAGGGGAGAATGAGGTAAAAGGCATCATGGAGAAACAGAAGAGACAAAAGGGACAGAGCAATGAAAGAAATGTTCAAATGTTACAGTGCAGGGATGGTGGTAAATATGAAGAAGGGAGTGGGAAAGAAAAAGAGAAGAACACATGGAGGAAGAGGAAGTAAACATGAGAGAAATGACAGAGGAAGAGATGCTGGGAAAGACAAACTGAACTGAACAGAAAACACAAAGGCTGGACTATAAATGAACCTCAAAGTTATAAGAAAGGTAAAAAGGTAAGAAAATAGTCGATAGATGGGAGGAGAGCTGCAGGATGGAGTGAAACAAGTGGAAGAAAAAGTGGGTGAGAACAAACAGAATGGCGAGGAGACTGCAACACGGAGGAACGCCGAGGCCGGTTTCGTCACAGGGTTCCGGAGAGTTGAGATAAAAGCACTTTAGCGGCCGGCTCCAGATTAGATCTGTCACTGTCACCTTGGTTCTCAGTGTCTCAGGTTTGACTGTGACAGGGAAGGAAGTGCATCCTGCTTACTCCAGGGTTTCATCATATCCAACACGGAGTTCATCTGTGACCATCAAACATGTGTGTCAATCCAACACAACACAGGTGAACAATACTGAGATTATCCTGGACAAAGCAGATGGAAAACAAAAAACAAGAAGACAAAAATTAAGTTTGGTAATAATAATTAAAAAGCTACTTTCAGCTATTCCTTTATTCACATTCCCTCAATGTTCAGGTAGATTTTTACATCAGATGCCCTCCCTGACTCAACCTCCAAGGAATTTGCATCTCCTGCTGAGATCAAACCAGGGAGCCTTCACGTGTCAGACCACTGCAGTCCGAAGCCACCACAGAAATGATGGGAATGAAATCCCAAAATTCTTAAACAAACAAGACACAGTCCTCGAAGGCAGCTCACTCTGAGCAGTATTTACTTTGAATGGAATTTTATACTTTGTAGTGCTATAAGACTTAGAGAAAGATATACATAAAACATATGTGGGAGTTGATAATGGACATAACTCAAGTTTATTATATATTATATAATATTATTGTATAATGTTATACTAAAGTATACTTCAAGATAACTAGGCAGCTCATTTTCTTTCTCTTGACAATACTTTCTTTAAAGAGAGAACACATTTTGTGGTCAATTTTAAAGAAAGGAAAAACAGGTGAAAGTGAGGTCAGAGGTCATATGTTTTTAATCTTTATACAGTGCTTTCTATATGTCAGCAATACACACCACTTTGTAAGAATGATTATATTAGTTAAGTAATTTTTGACCAATAAATCAAATTAAGTTGACCTTGGAGACTTTGCTGGATGTGAGCCAAAGTTTAATGGATTTCTAACATGACACCGCTCGACACGTCTGCAGTTTAGCCAGAAATCATTCAGAATCGTGTTTATAGACGGAGTGACGCGCACGCAAACGCTACCAACAACCAAATCTCCTCAGAGGAGCTAATGAAGCAATAACTGTGAGATAATTAAAGGACAGGATTGTTTTTATGTTCATGAGCTTATGAGCTTTAGGCCTTTGATGCTGTCTACTCCAGGGTGGCAGGACTCTCTCAGTGATGTACAGGAATGTTATGGAAAACTGAAGAGCAGACAGCATTTGTTGGAAAAAAAGAACAAAATGTGAAACTTTCAATTGGAATTCTAACAAAGAAGAAAATCTAGTTAAATGCAAAAGCAGTTTTGTTGATAATGTGTCCTCTGGGTATGATGACTGCAAGGGTTAACCATGGAAACACATAGGTGAGGAAGCATAATTGTACCTGTGATTCAGTGGGTACTATCAACCGTACTGTTTGCTTGCATCAGACATCATGTCACACAGTTTGGTTTACAATGAGAGGAAAACATTTCACAGCATAACATTTTTGTCCAAATTTTCCCAAGTGCTTTCTTCAATAAGAAAGGATTTTTAACACAATGTTCCTGATCATACTGTTTTTCTTTAAAAAGCAATTTCAGGGAATAGTATGGGCTGAACCACTTTTCAAAGGTGTGTAGGGGGGTAACGTTATGAATACACTCATATTTAGAATTCATATTCAGCTTATTTTAATTTAAAAAAAATTGTCAAATAAAAAACTAAGGTACACTAGAAGATTATGTCACCAGAGTAGATCCACCACAGTTTTGGTGTGAGAAAGCATCACACCAAAAATTAAAGACATCAGTTTAGGCTTGAGAAAAAGAATTGTTGATGCTAATGAAGCAGGAGCATTTCCAAATTCCAAGAACTGGAGTGACCACGATTACCAGAGAGCTATGCTATCTTTTCACTATACTAATGCTGGAGAAACCAGTTTGAGCAAATGCTAGGTTGCATTTAACCACATGTTAATCAAACATACTTTGAGAAAGGGTGGCGTTACCTTTCAATTCAGAAAAGTAATGCACATGGAAAATAACAATCTTCATTTTCTGTGGTCGTGACTGATGTCTGATGTATTATCATATGATTCAGAGAGCACAAAGCTACAGCCTTCCTCAGGAGGCTCATGACAGTGTTTCTTGTAGACTGTGAAAACTTCTCAAGAACAGCTCAACGAACCTGACACAGAGTCAACCAGGCCTCCAAACACCCCAGATTCCAATCCAATCAAGCGGTCACATGTTGCAGGAACAAGCCGAATCCACTCGGGCTCCAACAATCCAGCCCACAGGACCAAAGGGATCAGAGCATTATCAACACAGAAAACCACGAGAGACCTGATGTTCATGCCTCAAAATGTCAAAGTTATTTTGGCTGCACAAAGGGGAACTACACAATATAAGCAGGTGTCTTCACTGTAACTTATTGTGTCATGTGACTCATACACATTGAGATTTCAAAAGAAAGTGAAACAGTGACTCCTCTAAACAAAGAGTATGGAATGCAGCCCACTTCACACTGCATCGTTTCATTGTTCTGAGAAACATTCAGCTAATAATTCTGCAGGTTTTCGCCTTTATGTGTGTAGCCTCCATGTAGTAAAGTGTGCATATTTCTTTGCTTGTAACACGGTGATAAATGCACAGAGATGACATAGTGGTAGTTTCATGGCCTCATTTGCTCCTTTGCAGTGAGAGTATACAAACAGAGCAGGCTGCAAATATGCCACAGTCTGCTCTCACTTATGCACTTCTCAACTCAAAGTAAAGTGTTTTTCTTTTTCTCTGCTTCTGCAACAATTAAATTTGTTTGCAGGAATCATTAGTTTTATCTCAAGCTGGTGACACGGCACACAATTTATGATTGCACTGCTGCAACGATTTCCCTTGCTGAGCGTGTGATATATAATATTTACAAAATCAAGTCTAATTATTTTAATTATCAGCTCACAGCCTAATCCAATAAAACAACGTCTGCACCTCATTCACTTGACACAGTCAAATGGGCACCATACTGCCACAGAAAGTAATTTAGAGCCTTTTTTGAAACCAGGACACCGCCGTTGTCACATTTACACAAAAATATGTCAACAGCGTACCATAACACTGCTGTGAAGTGTCAACTTTCTTTCATCACTGACTGTGGAGCAAGCATACAAAATATGAATAATCTGTGTAAAAAACGCAAAGGTAGAAACTGAAGCAGTTAACTGATAATCAATAGAGAAAACAGCAACAACATGTGGGTTTAAATATTTATTTTGAGGTAGACGATATACAGATGCAGTGCTTGTGGCAAGCTCGTGGCATTAGGGCAACAGTGACTGTGCATTCATTATTCAAGGAAGTGCTGAGACTACACTAGGTATAGAGCATTTTCCCTGTCTTTCCTTACAGGCCCACCATGCAGGCCTGGGGCATTGTCCTCATTAGGAATTCTGATGGCCTGAGGAAATGAGCTTCTAGTGAGACTCTGGTCTTCAGGCTTCATTTCCCACACCACAGCTGAAGAGAGAGGCCACTGCTAAGGTGCTTTGTGTCCTTAATATTTTTCTTTGCCTTGGGCCTTTATCACCTCATATAGAGCCAGCTCCATCAGATTTGAGTTGCATTTAGCAAACTGCGCCATCATCTACTGAGTGTTGAATCCATACTGCGAACTGGCACTCCTCAAAGGGACACCTTTGATGGTGTATATAGTTTTGGAGTGCAATCTGGAAGTCCTTCAGACGTCTAAAGACTGGGATAAAAGTAATTCTTGGTCCTTTTTTTCCTCCTGAGATCAGTGGCAGGCTCCTCTTATGTTGTTCAACCAAGCTGGAACCTCAAGGGCTAAAAAATAAACTGGAAATAAATAAACTGCAGAAGTTCCAACAGTTGGGAAAAGTGGTAAAGTTTTACATTAGTGCAGTTCCTTAAATGGCCACTTGGGCTACTTTGAAAAGTGAGTCAGTACTTAGATTCCCACATTAAAACTTTACAACTGTAGTTTTTCTCTCTATAGCCATTTCCTGTCTTTTCAACAATATGCTTTAAGTTCTGCATTATTATGTGAACTGGAACTCCTGATTTTCCATCTCCAGCATTTTAAATCCATTTATCTCCAGCTTATGTGAGTGTAATTTTAGTATAAATATATGAGTGTGTCTGTGTGATACACTAAGCAGAGTGGCACATCTTGACTTGTGCCTCTGAAGAAACAAGATAGCCGTGATAGCATTTTTCTCGCTCTAGTTGATGTTCAATAGGATGCTGTTGTCTTGGTAACATTATGGCAGGCTCTTTACCCCTTGCACTATTGGAAACTAAGTGGCGTTTACGTACTTAGCTGTCATGCAGTGCTGTCAGGGAGGCCTCTGACGAATAAAAAAGACAAACAACCTGTAGTAAGCTGTCTACAGCAGCAGGCGTACCAAAATCTACAAGAATTTGTCTGTTTTTACAGACCTCGAACCCTCACCCAGATGTCTCCAACATCTTGGAGCTGGTGTAAGACTACATAGAGAGAGAAGCCTTAAATCAATATGCTCACATGATAAAAAACAAAGCAAAACAAAAAGCACAGCCAGTATATCTAAACAGCTCTGGGGTCCTTGTGTTGAAAACGAGATACAAATATGTTTGTAGCATCTGGGGACTGCCTGTCAGAAAGTCTGTGTAGTTTATGATAATCTCCTTCCTACTTTACAGGTACACAGAATGAAGGGAATGGCATAAATGATGAGTGTGTCAGAGCTGTTAACACACTAATGGTTCTAAGGTATCGGCCACTATGGAGCAGTCTTTGCAGTCATATATAAAGCAATTTGACTGTTCGATCTCTTTGTAGCCGATAGATTTTTTGCAATAATGCACATTCCAGGCTCAGGTTACATCAGTAACCCACTATTATACTTACCACAGTGTGAATTTGTTATGTTATTAATTTTGCGACAGGCATTTCTAATGAAGAAACAGCCATCAGCAATGCCTCTTGCAAATTCCAAAGCTGCAAAGTTTCTGGTCCCGACATTGCCGGCTTTCTTTGCTGTGCATACACCCCTTCACTTCAGACACCTCTGATGCTGCCTCCCTTTAGCCTCAGGTGATCAACTGTCCTCTTTTCCCTGGACATGTCCACTTTTCGCGTTCTGTCCGGGGGAATTTCCAAGATTGATGAAAATGTCGGGGTTTTTCTACAGGCCTACAGAGGACCCATATGTGTGACATCATCCTCAAACTGCTGCTTTGTGAGTGGTTGTTCTGCGCTCACAGATGCTCCTCTTTTTTGGAAATCAAAATATGGTCACCCTACTTTAGCCACGTTTATGTTTCTGTAGTAGCTGTACCTACGTTTCCATGCATCTTGGTGTTCGTCAGTTTCCTGTTTGACTATGGGAGTCAGGGAAGGGGATGACTCCCTGCTTCCAGTTTCTTCTTCTGCAACATAGAACATCAAGTCTGTCCGCTCAGAAGAAAATTTATTATGAATGACAACAAAATTTATTATAAATGACAAACACAGAAAAAGAAAGAGAGGAACAGTAACTGCTGCATGATGTGTTGTGGATAGTGGATAACAGTAATGTATTCTGCACGTCTTCAACTTTACTCCTCTGTAGGGAGGTACAGTATGCCTACTTAACTATGTCTAGCCTTGCAGCTATGAAAGCCATAATTACAGCTGATCTGAACCTGTCAGGCTCATTGTTTCTGTGATGGCCAATTGCTGAGCAAAGTACTAACAGTGTTTTATCAGCTGAACAATATGCAGCGGTATAAACTGAATACAAACCCATCACAAAGTGGTCTGCACAGCTCCAGATTTCCTGGACTTTACTGAGCAGTGATGATTTGGCAGACTGCTATAACCGAAGTACTGAAAGCTGAGACATAACAACCCCTTTTTTAAACAGCCATAAAGTCTTTGTCGAGGGAAGAGGAGGCGAGCATAAGGTCAAGATTCACCAGTGCATTTAAATGTGACACCAAGGACTCTTTCACAAGCGTCCATGTTACATCCATGTGAGAATTCGAGACCTATGTCACTGTGGCCATCACACAGCACAAAACAGCAGCACTCTAAAAGGACACCGTGTATGTATTAGTGAGAAGCCAGCACTTGTTTCTGCACCGGGAATGAAAAAGATTTCAGTAGCTCTCTTTGGCAGCGCAGGCTTTTCTTTAGATTCGACTGATTATTTCAAGTTTTCAGGTTTCAAGACTCTGAAATGTCAACTATTACCAGAAAACACGTGAAGGCCAGTTTTCACTTGAGGAGGAAGTGAATGTGTCACTCATTTGTGACCATATCATCACAAAAACAGCAGAGTGCTTGTAGACTTCAGTTAGCAGATGAAGTCAAATCAACATGGATGTAAGAATATGTTTACTTACTACTTTACTAAATTTAAATGAACTTTAACCAATGTGATACATTTATTTTTTTATGTCAGAAATAAAAAGCCAACAATAAAAATGATTATGTCCACTGATGTAAATATCAAACATGGTAATACATCTACAAGAATACAGTAGAATACTTTCCTCATCTCTTTATAGACAGCAGTGCCCAGTGACCATCCGAGCTTTATGAGGGCTCGTTTTGGAAGATGGCCTCACTCTTCTCGTAAAGGGCAAACACATCATTATCTATGCTGTTCTTAATTTTCAAAGTGGCAAGCAGTAGATTATATATTGCAACTCTGGCTTCTGAGCGGTTAAGTAATAATATGTCTGATATTATGGAATTCTAAAATTATGACAAATGAGAGGATTATAAGCTACCTCCTCAATGATACAGTCTCGAGAGACTTTCATCATGGCATCCCTCACTCAGAATTTTAAGGAGCTCTTAGACGAGTGATGTGAATTGCTTTTGGCCGAGTGATGGTGCACTTTTGTCAGTGATCTCGATCCAAAGATCTCCATCTGTGGGCAGTGGGTCCAATATTACTTAATTATCTTTTAGCTGTCCCAACAAAAAAAACAGCTCGACAGCTGGTGTTTTGATGAAAACTTTTTCAAATACACCCGAAAGAAGACAAAAGCAAGTTTCACAAACTGTTTTTTCAACTTACAAGGGACAAATATTTTGTATCTTTGTCATATTAACCTGTAAAAGAATTTAGTTAGAGGCCAACACATCTCTGATTATCTCTGGAATATCACTTTTGGTCAATAAAATCAAAAAATGCTTGATTAACTCACATGTTAACTCAGGGGCGATCGTGGCTCAAGAGTTGGGAGTTCGCCTTGTAATCGGAAGGTTGCCGGTTCGAGCCCCGGCTCGGACAGTCTCGGTCGTTGTGTCCTTGGGCAAGACACTTCACCCGTTGCCTACTGGTGGTGGTCAGAGGGCCCGGTGGCGCCAGTGTCCGGCAGCCTCGCCTCTGTCAGTGCCCCCCAGGGTGGCTGTGGCTACAACGTAGCTTGCCATCACCTGTGTATGAATGTGTGCGTGAATGGGTGAATGACTGGATATGTAAAAGCGCTTTGGGGTCCTTAGGGACCATAAAGGCGCTATATAAATACAGGCCATTTACCATGTTAATGTCAAAGACTTGTCCCCTCAACCGATTAGCCAACTTGGAACTCCAAGGGGGCTGAAGCCTGTCCTAGCTCTCACTGGACAAGATGTAGCTCACATCCTGGACAGATCTCATCCACTTGGGACGTTAATTTACTGACAGCTTAGCAGGTGATGTCTCACAAAACTGACATAGTTGTGATTGACACAGAGCTGAAGATCACGATTGTAATAGAGGCAACCCACCTGAGAAGACTGAGAAGGTTAAGTTCAAACTGTTGCCAGTGGTAATATGAGCTGGAACCCCTACAATGGGGGAAAGGCTTCAGTAGACTCACAGTTCATCTAAACTATATGTCCATCACAATTAAGTCCTTAGAACAGCAAAGGTACAACGCGAAACCCTCAGATTCCCAGGCCTAGGCGAGCTTAGCACCTTTTTTTTTTTTAAACCAAAGTTATCTGAATTTATTTTCACATAAAGCCACATTCTCACCTACACTTTAAGTTCAATATAAAGACTTAAAATTACTTAACATGGCTTGTGTTTACTTAAATTTGTCACAGTCAGTGAATAAGACTGATGCTTCCTGCATCGACAAATATTAAATATGTAGAAGGTACCAGCAGGATGCTGATGTTTTAAAATATCCTTCAAACTCTACAGCGCTCAGCAAAAGATGAAAAGTTAAGAGTTATGAAAAAAGACTGACTGTGAAAGACAAAAGCTTTTTTTCCCTGGGTTGTCAGCAAAAAAAGCATCAGGTCAAAAGTGTAAAACTAAAGGCTGGAAAGGCTGACGGGTCCTGCTGATTAAGAGGTGAGCTGGCTAAAACCCTCTGGATTGACTGCTGGTACTCAGCCTGATTCATCAGAGTTAAGTGGGGTCAATCTTTTTCAGCTGAGATTCCATTCAGCTGCATATCAGGATCTGCAGTTTAGCTACCTGATCAAAACAGATCAACCCACACTGCTCTTGCATGGTCACAGCATCCTGGCAGAGCCACGGCATAAAAGCAGGCAACATCCTCGAAGTGGTTTTATTTATCCCAATTCTAATAAACACCAGGGATAAATAATTATAGTTACAGTATATAGAATAGAATAGAATATTATTGTCTTTATTGTCAGCATGTACAACAAAATTGTGGGTGCTCCAAACCAACTGTGCTAGAATAAAACATAAATAGACAGCAGGAATATATAACAAACAATTAAGAAGGACATGTACAAAATAAGAGAAAGGAACAGAGTAGAGAACAAGCTGTTTGTGTTTGGGAGTGGTATATTGATGTGTCTATACACCACTCTGCATTTAATCATTGGTTATTATTAATCTCTGGCTCTCTTGCACATCGTGTCTTTGTCCTCCCCTCATTCCCAACCGGTCATGGCTGACGGCCGCAACTCCCTGAGTTTTTCCTTCCTCCTTTGTATATGCTGAAATGAACACAAACCCAAACCTAATGGGTGTGACTCAGGAAAGAGTCACACAGTTACTCAAAGTGGTTTCAGAGTCTGGAATAAGAGCTTTCATCGCCCCATGTGCCGCACTAACCTGACCTCATGAAAAATCATATGTATCAGATGCTAATCCATTAGTCCGTTATTGCATTCTTTGCTATGCATATATCATTTTACATAGTGTCATCTTAGGATGGGCAGTTGTGGCTCAGCAGATGATCTAGTAATTGGAAGGACAGTGGTTTGTACTGAATCCCGGTTGTTACTCTGTGTTTAGGGGAAAAAGACATAGAATAAAGCTCTATATCAATGCGACTTGTAGTATAAACGTGTCTTGAGTAAGTGCAATATAAATACCAGTCCATGTACCCTGTATGAGTTATCTTAATCTCTGTAACTAGAATATTCAGGAACAAAAGCTTTTGGAATTCCATGTTTAGCCCTACTAAACAGTGCCGGTCTCAAGCCTAGATAAAGGGAGAGGGTTACATCAGCACATGGCATCCAACAGAAAGAAACATTGTTGCCAAATCAGACATGTGGATCATAAAGAATGAGATTTCCATACTGAATAATTCGTGGCCTGGGTTCACGACGGCTGCCTCTGCTGCTGTTTGTCCATAGGGTGCCACTGGAAATCGTGCCACTGCTAGGTAAAGATGAGGGAAGAAGAAAGGAAGAAGTCATGTTAGGACACAGTGGGAGAGAAGGAAAGGTAGGTGAAGGGAGATGAGAGTGGAGACATCACGAGTTTGAAGCTAGAAACTGAGGAGAGATTGTGGATGTTGTTAGTTCGTACACCTCATGAGCTGGATGTCAGTTAGAAGACAAAGAAGAACTCTTGAGTAATTTGGATAAAGTTGTAGAGAGTGTCTCTCCGGGGAAGAGAATGGTGATTGGACCAGAATTCAGTGGACATGTAGGTGAAGGGAACAGAGGAGGTGTTGGGTAGGTACGGTGTTAAGGTTAGAAACATAGAAGGACAGATGGCAATGGACAGAAATAGCTGTGCTGAACAAATACTCACACAGAGTGATGAATAAGAGTGGAGGAAGGACACACAAGTGGACTACAGTACATGTCATCCAGAAGGTGGAGTCTGAAAGAGATAAGAGAGTGCAAGCAGGGTGGAGTGGGTGGAGATGAGTGTCAGCGGTGATTTGTGACAGAAGCATGGCAGCAAGAGTGAGAGGGGAGGATTGGGAGTAACCAGAAAGCCTTTAATTAAGCCAGTATTTATAAAGTTGTTTTCAGATACTCCATGTCACAGGTGGAAGAATGCAGTGCACCATTCTGAGAGGCAGCTGCTGATTATTTCCTTTATTTCTCTTTCTTAAATGTGCAGAGGGAGGGAGAAAGGATGATGATCACATAAAAATGTAGCCTCAGTGCTAAAACTAAATAAAGGCACCATTACAGTGACGGTATAAGGACAATATAACAGCAGGACAATTGTTAAGCTAAGGAGTCATACCACTAAATAAATTATACTGAAATATAAATGCTTGGAAATGAAAGGAACCAAGTTCTTTGAAGATCCTTTTACTCCACACAAATGTTGAATAGGCCAGTGGGCAGGAAACTAATGTGAGGAGCAGGAGAGCATGTGGGCCAATCACCATAGCAATGAGAAGGATACAGGACATCACCCACTGCTACAGTTGGAATAGACGTCAACTTTTGCTAAAAAAATGTGATTGGTTGTGGGATGAAGCACCTACAAGCTGTACTATGAGAAGCTTAAGCGATATCAATGCCTTTTTCCATTTCTGCCACAGCCGCTCAAACTTCCCACCAGTGTTCTTCACCACCGCTGCAGCTGATCCAGCTTGGGAATTCTGTGCACTCAGAAGTAGGAAAAAAAGCTTCTCATGCATTGATTGTATTAGGCGGAAAACTCAAGGTGCAAGTACCTTAGAGAAAGATGCGAGGTTAGTCTGTGGATCAAACGATTCGGTCTAGCTCTGTCGTTCAGAAGTGATTGCTTACATTGTTAAAGTCTTTCGCTGCTCCGTCTGTGCTAGTACACACACATACTAACTCTCCCACACCCAGTTAATCTCTTTAGCAAGCAAGTCATTCTGTATCCATGTTGCCATAGTAACTCAGTCTAAACCTGCAGAAAGTCAAAAGTAAGGAGTGATAGACATCATACATAATGATAGATGATATAGATGATATAAGATAGACTGAATACAGAAATATGTCCTGTAGACTTTAAATAAAAAAATAAATGTATCATAAATGATTTTGGTAAAGATTAAATCTGAAGGCTTTTAAAGACTTTTAAAACTTTTGCTTAGTACTGAGCCACTCTGCAGACAGAAATTCAAGTTGCTCGTATATTTCTGTCTGACCTTTTCTGAGTATTTGGTGTCTTTTCCACATGCCGAGTGTTCAAACAAACCTTTTCCCAGCCTCTGACCCTGCCCACCAGTGTGTCGGTTTGATCGTGTGCCTGCTCTCATAATGCTGAAAACACAGACTAAATGCCAGTTGGTGTTTCCAACTCGTTTTTTAAGTAATCCATCATGGTTCTAAGTGGCCAGGAGATGATCCCACCAGCTTAAGCTTTTTTCCTGCTTAAACTTGCTGTTAAGTCTTAATTGCATTCTAGTCAGGATAGACTTAGGCAGCACAGCTTGTGACAATAAAGGCAATGTGGGAAATAATTTGAGTTTACAGGGAGCAGAATTTCATAATGGGAGGACAGAAGCAATTCAGGGGACATTTCAAAGAATTAGAGGATGAATAGCAGGGATAGATGCTGTCTCATAATGCACTATTCAACTCTTCTTGAGAACTCCATTCTACAAGCCTCATTCACACAAGCATTTTAAGTGTTTTCTATCTAACAATCACACTCTGAGAGTAACTCAGGGTTTAGTATCTTGCCCAAGGATATTTTGGGATCGAACCACAAACCCTCAGGTTTAATATCTCCCAAATCACAGCCACTCCAAGCTTACAGCACCCACTGTTCCCAGGGGGTCTTCCATTCAAGTATTAACTGCGTTCAACACTTTTTAGCTTCTGAGATTGGACAAGCTCAGGGTGGTATGGACACGAGCCTTGCTCATGAGGGCTTTCCACCTTTTTTTGGTGTTCTGAGAGTGTTGATGGAGAAGGTCAGAAGGAGCTGTGATGTGTGGATCCAGAGAAAGCACATGATAACGTGCCAAGATATCAAATGTGGTACTGCATAAGTAAGTCAGGCGTGGCAAAGTATTAGAGGGTGGTGCAGGACATGTATGGGGACAGGAAAAGAGTGGCGTGGCATGCAGGAGTAGGGACAGATCGGTTTAGGGTGGGGGTGTGATTAAATTGGGGATGAGGTCTGCGCCTCTTCTTGTTTCCAATGGTGATGGACAGGCAGGATTCTAGGTACACTGTGATGTTTGCAGACAACACTGTGATCTGTATTGAGAGTAGGGAGCAGGTGAAAGAGAGAGGTCTGGAATGAAAGCCAGTAGAATACGTGTGGGTGGATGAGAGGGAGACAGGTGGAAAGATGAACATACGAGGAATGGAGATAATGAAGGTAGATGAGTTTAGATGTGTGGGCTCAACCATGGAAAACAACAGACAGTGCTCAACAGAGGAAAAGATGTGCAGGCAGGGTGGAGGGTACACTGGACGAAAGATACTGAAGATATTGAAGCTGCTGGACAGAAGGAAGAGAAAGACCACTGAGAAAAATCTGGATATGCAGAGGGTGGTGGTGAGAGAAGAGAAGACTAGGGTGAGATCCCCTATACAGAACAACTTCCTATGGAAGGAATAATGTTTATAATATATATGTTTATAATGTTTAACTGGTATATAAAATGGCAGTGGCAAGATTTGAACCCACGCCTCCTGAGAGACTGGAGCCTAAAGCCAGCACCTTTGACCACTCAGCCACACTACCACACGTGTAGTACATAGAGCTGTATCAAATAGAGCTGTTTCCATTACTGTGGCCGTATTGTATTATTGTGTTGTCAGCTATAGTCTAAGCACCAATCACAGTGATAAAACACACGTTCAAAAAAGACATTATCCAAACAGCTCATGTAAAGCAGCACAGCAGGTCAGCTGAAATATGTGCTAATCTGAGAATACCTGGTGGAGCCTGCACCTGTTGAACTTGCCTGTTTAATCAAACCCAGTGTGGAAAAATTCATCTCAATCTTCTCTCTGAGAGAAGACTGTAAGTGCTTACACCCTGACTCCTCCTCATCGCACGCCTCGACCACGGTGATTTGCAGGAGGTGATTTATTTACTTGCTACTTTTAGCTTTTTTTCCACAGGCACTGAGTCGTCAACTTTTCTTTCTCACAGCCTGTTTCCTGTGATAATCCAAATGCCTGTGGAAAAATCGCAGTGGCATTTTGTTAAGGGATAAGAATAAAATATGTCATCCCTCTGGCACTTTATATTAACAGAATTTAACATGTTCTAATTTAAATATTAGGTGAAAAACCTGCTGGCAGAAGTACACATATTTTTTCAGTTAATTCTTTGTTCATCATACACAATGTCATTTTGTTCAAGAAATTCACAAATATTGCCTACAGTTGTTCAGTGAAGCCATCTGGGATTTATCATCACCCCAAAACCAAACAACTAAATGTTGTTTCACCACATTTAGCCAGGTTTATTATCAGTGTTTGTCTGTGTTTGTTTAATTCAACCAGTTTCCAGATTTTAGCTGACCAGAGTGATACTTGCTGTGGTCTTCTGCCATTGCAGCTCTTCTGCTTTAAGGTTTATTGTATTGTGCATTCAGAGATGCTCTTCTGCGTAAATCGCCTTTCTTCTCTATTCACTTGCTAAGTCTGTTGTCATGTCTATGTGCCTAAATGAATTGTGTTGCTGCCACGTGATTGGATAACTAAAGTTTATCAGAGACAGTATGTTTAACCTCCTAAGACCCGAACTCTTCCACGGCATGCATTTTTAATTTCTCTATGATATTTGGTCACATTGGGGCCCGATCAATATAAAAACAAAGAATTACCAGATTTTTTTTTTACCTTATTTTTGTTTTTAAGGAAAATCAGAGCCACATATGAGGATATTCGTTTAAAATTTTGATAGAACAGTAGCAGTATAATGTCCTCGTCAGGCCCTTGTAGAGCAAAAGTCAGTATTTTGGTCTAAATAACCCAAAATATGATGTCCACATATGTGGACGCCAGGTCCTAGGAGGTTAAGTGTGTGATTAAAAACCAAAGTAGTTGATTTTTCCTGTGTGAAATTACATTACAAGCATCCAAGAATTAATCTGGTTAGGTTAGCCATTTTTTTAAATTGTAATAATTTTAGTGGTCACTTTACAGTTTTATTGTTTCAGTGAACTGCTTCATATTTACATATTTCTACCAGCATTTAAGTGACAGAATAAAATATGGAGTTTGTGATGGGTTCAGTCTCTTGTACAGCAGGATACAAATCTGAGCAGGAAACCTTAAAAACTGATCCCTTAACAACACCACTGCCTTTGAGCAAGGCTCTTAACATCAACCACTGCCAGGGGCGGATCTAGAGAAATGTTTTTAGGGTGGCATGAGGGTGGCAAAGAAATCAAATGGGGTGGCAAAATCAAAGCCTTTTTTTCCCAAACACATATGCAGGTGGTTACATATGGTTAAAATGATTCAAATGCAGTAAGTATACACGTTTTTCATATAAATATAGTCTATAACTTAATTATTGTCTGTAGCCCACATAATTACACACTTTAGTTACATAAAACAGTTTTGATGTTATGTACTGTATAGCCTGTATAATAAATAAATATGTAGCCCAATAAGTATAAAACCCAGAAAGGTACACAACATGGGGCGGTTCATTTACAAACACAAGTCTAAGTTTCACACTGTTTTTTGTTAGAAATCAATCACAAAATGTCAGAAATCTGCACTGTCATGAACAAAAATTTAAACCTAATTTTTCATGATTTGTTGGATTAACCCACTGAGGTCTGAATTACAACTGCCCATTTTGACTCCTTTTGAGTTTACGTTTGTATTTCACCCTCAAATTGTTTCATTTTATTTTTTTCCTCTTGCCTTGTTTGGGATCATTCTTTTCAGCTCAACTGAATTTAGTTGTTTTTTTCACTGATCTGAAATCACACAAAGAACTTAAAATCCTAGTAGTATTTTTTTACTATAAAAAAAACCCACAGGCATGTTGAGTAAATTTTTTTAACTTGAAATGCAAATATAAATTGTACATTTTGTAAACATATACAACTATTTATCTAAAAATGCAGCCAATACACCTGCCGTTTCTTTCATTTTGTACAACCATTTAAAAATATTACTAAAACTAAAGTGAGAGAACAATCAGGTGTTGCAATAAGATGCCCGACAAATGATGTGTGCCAGTAAAAAAAAAAGTTTGTCCACCAAAAGACAGAGGAGAGCAGCACAGGGAGAAACCTGCAGGCCTGACAACAGCAGGTGTATCACTCCGCTGGTTTTCTGCTTAGTGACAGTGTTTACGTTGCAAATGTGCCTTAGTGACATTCATTATTGCCCTCACTGACACACAAAACAAAACGACTACACAACAGAACAACTACACAAGACAACACAACACACTAACTGTACACTCCACACTAAACGTCACAAATCTCCCACATCTAAAAACTCTCTCGCTCTCTCTCTCTCTCTCTCTCTCACTCGCTCTGTCTCGCTGCCGTTACCGTCACTCTAAAAACTCTCCCCTCTCCCTAAACAACCAAATCCCACGTGTTGACTTTTTTAAAAATTGGTTGACATGGTACATTTTACACCGATAGGAAAGCGGTGGCTTCTTTTCCTTTACTGTTTTCGCTGTCCTTAGAAAACGCTTAAAACACACACACACAAAAATGTGACGACAGTATTTAGAAAAAGCATGATTATATATTATCATAACTCTGGATTCACTGGCCCGTAATTAAAATTTAAAAACTTTGAAGTCCGAACTTTCAATGTGGGCTGAAATAGAGACTCAGCGTGGCTGCAGCTTGTTAGTCATGTGATTTGCAGGTGCAGCGTGTCCGTGGACCACAGAGGTTTAATAACACTCACCTTCCTTCCATTTCCACAGTGTAACATCCAACCACCTGTGTAAAATCCGAAATTCCCATGGTGTTGTTCAAAATGTGCTCTGGCACAATCATAAACATCGCTTGCTACTGATAACAAGAAAAAAGCCGGTCCTGCAATGGGCTGAACCATTTGTTAATGGTAGAGGGGGGGAACACTATGCAATATATTCAGTTTTAGCATTTATATTCACTGTTGACTGTAACTACGCTCAAACTGTTAATGCTATCTTATTTTAATAAACAACACTGTCATATGCAAAACTGGGGTGGCACTTGGGGTGGCAAGGGATCATTTTAGGGTGGCAGTTGCCACCCCATGCCACCCTTCTAGATCCGCCCCTGACCACTGCACAAAAGCTGCTCAGCCGTGGGCAGATCAGACGGGTTACCTGAATGTGTTACACTGTGACTGTATAGGTAAGTTATCTCATATAAGCAGTGTTGGGACTAACGCGTTATTAAGTAACGCGTTACAGTAACTACGTTATTATTGTGGTAACGAGCACGGTAACTAGTTATTATGCCAAAACCAGGAACGCGTTACTCGTTACTGGGATTTAGATAGGCTCGTTACTCGTTACTTCGCGGTGGTGGATATCGCTGGAGCTTCCACAGATTCAATAACATTAGCAAGTGGTGGAGGCCAGCAGGTGGATGAAGGAAAAGGGAGGCAAGAGGAGAGACCCGAGGCGGCCGCCGGTCCGCGTGTCAGGTGAACTGAACTTCAGGTAAGAAGTTATGACCTGCAGTCTATCGGAGTCAGATATAAAACAAGTTTAGGTGGAGTTTATTTTCGGTATGCTGACATTTTCGTACTGCGTGCTAGCTAGCATGACAGAGTTTCTATACAGCTGTGTGGGTGCTATGTTACTGATGTTGAACTTTATTTTGTTCATACGGTTAATTATTAGAGTTGCCAACCATCCCGTAAAAAACAGAATCGTCTCATATTCAGAGAAAATATTACGCGTTTCGTACTGAGGTGAAAAGGAACACAGTTTGTCCCGGACTTCAGCTACAATGAAAAAGACACAAAGCTGAAGCTGCCTCTTCTTCTCTCATTCTCTCCTCTCCTGTTTCTACTTCAATCACGAAACTGATCAATGATCAGCTGATCGGCTTTTCTCTCTTGTTTGTTTATCTCCCACTTTGCGCCAGAAAGAGGAAACCAGCGGATGTCGCGTTAAACAACAGCAGCACGTTTAAGCTTGATCAGCTGTTGTTAGAATTTATTTAATATTAATTGCTAGTATCAGCTGATGTTTGCTGGAGCCACAGCTGTAAAGCTGCTGGTCATGATATCGGTTTGGTTATCTGGTGAGAGGGAAACATGCAGATGAAACCAGGAGATGTCCTTACTGAATCATCAGAGCTGAACAGGTGATGGAGAAACAGGTTTACCTTTTAGGTGACATGAATGAGTTGAAGGGAAGTTATGAACTGTTTCTGAGAGACAAATAACACCAGGATCCTTTTCTATGTAGCTGACAGCTGGTAACTGTGCAGGGGCGGGTCTAGCAAAGTGTTGCCAGGGGGCCAGGTAGGGCATTAACAGAGAAAGGGGGGGACAAGGAAATACTTTTCTTTGTTATTCTCATTTAAAATGTCTCGCTTTTAAAAAAACTAATTATCTGAGTCTTACAACAAACAATTGATAGATTGATACATATATACCATCAGAACAGTGTACATCACTGTCACAACAGTGTTTATTTTCATTCAAAGGCTTTATGATTTTTCCTATAATGGTGGGCCGGTCTCTAGTCAAAATGCCCGGGACGATTTTTTTGTCCCAGTCCAGCTCTGTATGCAGCTCATCTGCAGTCTGGTGTTACCTACATCTTCCTATTCAGAAGGCAGAATTTCCAAGTTCTGAGTACAATCAAAAGCACCACGACTGCAGTTTTTGCGTTGGATGTAAAAAGCAGGCTAGAATCATGGGGGCGGTCAACGATTGGTCCAGGCGTGGGATTTCTCTCGTGGAAATGTGCACATTATTTTTTCCTTTCTATTGGTAGGTGGCACAGTGCACTTGTGGCAAGTAAGCAAGATAGAAGACTGACAGTGTGGCTGGGTATCCAGTTACGGAAGCAACACATTAACAAGAGAATTCTGAGTAAAACCAAAGTTACTTTCCCTAGTAACTAGTTACTTTGAAAGTAACGAGTAACTTGAAGTAACTGAGTTACTTTTTTAGAGAAGTAACTAGTAATGTAACTAAGTTACTAATTTAAAGTAACTTACCCAACACTGCATATAAGTAATTAAAGACTAAGACATGCAAAACTATCATGTAGCTGAATAATGAATGTCATGCGTGAATGGTTCGGTGTTGGTTCTTGAACAATGGAATAAGAAGCAAATAGAAAAATCCGGCGTGGGATTTGTTAAGCAGCCAAGTTCTTAACTGTTGCGAATGAATCATGGTTGATTTTGAAATTTGATGAGAATTCCTGGCAACGTAGCTAAAGGGCAGCAGACTTAAGTACAGAGTCCAAAAGGTAACACAAAACAACAAGCTGCTGAAATTTGACAGCTAATGTTAAAATCGGATTTAAAAAAAAAAAAAGAAAAACACACACACAAAAAAAGAAAACCGTAAAATGTCACCAGAGGCAGAAATGAGAAAGATTCTCCTGCAGAGATAGAAACTTCAGAGTTTCCTTGCGAACAGTGTGAACAGTGGGGACATAAAAGTACAAAGCATGGCAAGAGCTCAGCAGTGTAATTAATGCTATATATGTGCAGTAGAAAGAACTCCATACATACAGTTATTATTGAGATGCACGTGGGAAGCACCCAAGCAGAGTTGGTCTTTACAAACTGTAGAGGAAATAATAAATAATATTCTTCCTACATTATCTACTTTTTCATCAATTTAAGCTTTTAAAACACAACATATAAAGCTATATATTTTTTCTACATAATTATATATCTATAGCTATTTAATTTTTCATCACGATGACTGTTTTACAGCAGAACTCAAGCAGGGATGTGTTCGTATTTGTGTGAACTGCAGTACTGCATCTCGGGAGCTACTTGTGCTGCAGGGCACAAACAACCACTCGTGGACTTTGTATTTCTTCAGCTATTCACTGCCAAGTTGAATCAGCTGAAATCTGTGGCATATTAAAAAATTCAGTACAGGATGCAGATGATCAGCACCGTCAGTGGAGTGAAGACAAAGGTGGGTCTGTGGACGTCACAACAACAGATAGATTCTGTTCTCGAGCAGAAATGTCTGAGGCAGAATGCATAAAAGCTTTCTGTGTATTTCCTTTTGCTCAAGATAGAAGATTTGAAGTGAGTTTGAAAAGTAATCTGTTGTCAAATTCATGTCAATCCAGCCCCGACCGATACAAAAGCAGACTGAGTGTAAGTTCCCTCACCTAAACAGAAGTACAAATTGTTCATTGGTTGGTAGCACACACGTGGGCCAAATGTATTTGTTAGAAAGCTCCAAGAAAAAAACTCCAGATGATAACTACGACCCAAACATGGCTAAGTCAATGGAGACCATGCCTATAGACAGTGGCAGTCACATGACCATTAACCACAATGCTAACTTGTCTGCCA
This sequence comes from Oreochromis aureus, assembly GCF_013358895.1. NCBI lineage: Eukaryota > Metazoa > Chordata > Actinopteri > Cichliformes > Cichlidae > Oreochromis > Oreochromis aureus. The sequence continues at coordinate 1,714,853 of NC_052943.1, read as the reverse complement.
CGAGGCCCCAGTCACACAAGTCTGCAGCCACCGTGAGGGAAAATTAGTATTCCCCAAATGGCTGGCAAAAACCTGCATGGAATCAAACTTTTACTTTGAAGGTGAATGCTCTCCTTTTCTGGTTCATGTTGCACTTTTTCAGCTTTTACAACTGCTCAAATAGGCAAGTTCCACACAAACCACAGGTGACCTTTGTTTCCAAGAGTATTTAAAAGTAGAATTGAAGGCAGAGCCTCCAGCTCTCAGCCTCTCGTCTGTGTAACCAGCTCCCAGACTTTTAAGATTGGACTTGAAACTTCCCTTTTTACAAAGCATCTAGTTAGGACTGGATCAGGTGACCCTGAATCCTCCCTTAGTTACACTGCGATAGGCCTATAGGCTGCTGGGGGATTCCCAGGTGAGAAGAGCGTTTCTTCTTCACTAACCCCTTTTGATTCTGCGTTTATATACCTCTCTGCATTTAATCATTAGTTATTATCAGTGTTGGGACTAACGCGTTATTAAGTAACGCGTTACAGTAACTACGTTATTATTGTGGTAACGAGCACGGTAACTAGTTATTATGCCAAAACCAGGAACGCGTTACTCGTTACTGGGATTTAGATAGGCTCGTTACTCGTTACTTCGTGTGGTGGATATCGCGGAGCTTCCACAGATTCAATAACATTAGCAAGTGGTGGAAGCCAGCAGGTGGATGAAGGAAAAGGGAGGCAAGAGGAGAGACCCGAAGCGGCCGCCGGTCCGCGTGTCAGGTGAACTGAACTTCAGGTAAGAAGTTATGACCTGCAGTCTATCGGAGTCAGATATAAACCAAGTTTAGGTGGAGTTTATTTTCGGTATGCTGACATTTTCGTACTGCGTGCTAGCTAGCATGACGGAGTTTCTATACAGCTGGGTGGGTGCTATGTTACTGATGTTGAACTTTATTTTGTTCATACGGTTAATTATTAGAGTTGCCAACCGTCCAGTAAAAAACAGAATCGTCTCTCGTATTCAGAGAAAATATTACGCGTTTCGTACTGAGGTGAAAAGGAACACAGTTTGTCCCGGACTTCAGCTACAATGAAAAAGACACAAAGCTGAAGCTGCACAGCTGCCTCTTCTTCTCTCATTCTCTCCTCTCCTGTTTCTACTTCAATCACGAAACTGATCAATGATCAGCTGATCGGCTTTTCTCTCTTGTTTGTTTATCGCCCACTTTACGCCAGAAAGAGGAAACCAGCGGATGTCGCGTTAAACAACAGCAGCACGTTTAAGCTTGATCAGCTGTTGTTAGAATTTATTTAATATTAATTTCTAGTATCAGCTGATGTTTGCTGGAGCCACAGCTGTAAAGCTGCTGGTCATGATATTGGTTTGTATATCTGGTGAGAGGGAAACATGCAGATGAAACCAGGAGATGTCCTTACTGAATCATCAGAGCTGAACAGGTGATGGAGAAACAGGTTTACCTGTTAGGTGACATGAATGAGTTGAAGGGAAGTTATGAACTGTTTCTGAGAGACAAATAACACCAGGATCCTTTTCTATGTAGCTGACAGCTGGTAACTGTGCAGGGGTGGGTCTAGCAAAGTGTTGCCAGGGGGCCAGGTAGGGCATTAACAGGGAAAGGGGGGCACAAAGAAATACTTTCTTATTCTCATTTAAAATATCTAGCTTTTAAAAAAATAATTATCTGAGTCTTGCAACAAACAATTGATAGATTGATACATATATACCATCAGAACAGTGTACATCACTGTCACAACAGTGTTTGTTTTCATTCAAAGGCTTTATGATTTTTCCTATAATGGTGGGCCGGTCTCTAGTCAAGATGCCCGGGACGATTTTTTTGTCCCAGTCCAGCTCTGTATGCAGCTCATCTGCAGTCTGGTGTTACCTACATCTTCCTATTCAGAAGGCAGAATTTCCAAGTTCAGAGTATAATCAAAAGCACCACGACTGCAGTTTTTGTGTTGGATGTAAAAAGTAGGCTAGAATCATGGCGGCGGTCAACGACGGTCCAGGCGTGGGATTTCTCTCGTGGAAATGTGCACATTATTTTTTCCTTTCTGTTGGTAGGTGGCACAGTGCACTTGTGGCAAGTAAGCAAGCTAGAAGACTGGCAATCTTGCTGGGTATGCAGTTACAGAAGCAACACATTAACAAGAGAATTCTGAGTAAAAGTAAAGTTACTTTCCCTAGTAACTAGTTACTTTGAAAGTAACGAGTAACTTGAAGTAACTGAGTTACTTTTTTAGAGAAGTAACTAGTAATGTAACTAAGTTACTAATTTAAAGTAACTTACCCAACACTGGTTATTATTAATCAATGTCTCTCTTCCACAGTGTGTCTTCTGTCCAGTAGAAACACTGTGTCTACTGGACAGTGTGTATGTTAAAACTGGTTTTTAAAAAGTGTCCTGAGAATGCTGGGTAATGTAGTGTCTGAAGAAAACAATGGGAAAAGGCATCTTGTCAGTTTGATTTGTCACAATCAAAGACTTTTCCATTATCTTTTTTCCTCAGCCCTCTACTCCCCTGTGTACCATTACCACAATTTCCTGTCTTCCTGCAATCCGCGGGCTACGTTGGCATGCTCCTCCGCCTCACCCCCACCTGCCCCACCTCCCATATGTTAGACTGTTTCTAAAGATGTCACTCCTTATGAAGTACAACGGAGATTAGTTCCCGCTCACTGCTTTGTATTGCTATCTGTGGGAATATATGAGGCAGCTGAAATCCAAAGTGATAAAATGAACAGAGAGAGGGGAAAAGAAGAAAAGGGGGATGAAGAAGAACAAGATGGGGGAAAGAATGAGGAGGAGGTGAAGCAAGAACCAAGACACAATGTAAGAACAAAAAGGAACAAAGACAACAAGGAAAGACACCACACAGGAGCTGATTTTCTTCTTTAAAGTTGTTATTTTCTTTCATAGTGTAGTTTCACCCACTAATACTTTTGAATTTGTGTGTGTCCAAGCTGGTGTTCCAGCTATTTCTTTGTGTCTCGGCGGGCCTTTTTAAAGTGATTCATGTTTCAGGCTTTCGAGGCAATATTCAACCCTCAGCTCTGCTCTGTTATCTTCTCCTTCTCAATTCACTGCTGGCTTTGAATGGAAAAGCTCCCTTGGTCCCTATAATGCGAGGCTGAAGCCCTGCCTTACCTTATTTGTTAGGGCGATACAATTACTGCAATAAATACATTTTTCTCCACAAGAAAAACAATATTACAATATAATATTTCAAAATTATTGATGGAGTTCAAGTGCAAAGACGGTATTTATTTGAAAACAAAAGCAATAGCACTCGATGAATGTGCACTAAAACTGTAATTGCTCATTGTGCGACAGCATAGAAAATAATAGGCAGTGTAGGTGCAGCTCTCTACATGAGGGGCCTGACTAGACAAACACAAAGAAGACACTGTGGACTTTATTTCCCACTTTCAATATAAAGTGAAAGTAAGAGGTATACTGACAGTATACTGAGCACTAACAGTGACTCTGTTCATATATAGCAATGAATGATGGAGCCTCCCTGAGCAAGTAATACGGTCAAGCCATTTTTCCTTATAGCTTGTTTATTGTTATTGCTTTCAAATGTATAAACACAAAAACTGGACTCACAAAACATCTTACTGAATACACAAAATCTCTGGCACACAGGTGTGTACACAGGTACACCTCAGGCCCCCCAAAGGTTTTTATCTATACGTATCACATGTTATGACATCAACATGTTACCTAGAAACTGTTAGCTAATGGGCTATAATGACTCATTTGTAACATTTACCTGGAACCTTATGCAAACATCACAGCATTTTAATTTCATGTCAGTAACGTCTAACCTATATCCACAATACCCGAGTGATGCATAATATATTATTGTGTCACAGTGTTGCCTAGTGACCACCTAAAAAAAGACATGTGAATGAATCTTTACTACAGTTGATTAAATGTATCAGTTTGCCAGCAGCACACACAGACCAAACTATCAGGATGTACAACCAGTAAAAGTAGAATTTTACTCCACCACATATTACACGGCCTGCAAATTAGACCGAGTGAGGTATGTGAGTTTCTGCCTTACGACTGAGTAACTTGGACTCTTTAGCAAAACATTCACACTCTCTGTTCATGTGTTGATCAAGGTTTTACATTATACACCAAATTAAAAAAGAAGAAGAAGCTTAAAACATGGCCCTGTTCCAGTTCTGCAGCATTTTTAAGCACATGCAGATCCTCTTTGAAAATGTATGACGTGATCCAAGAATCTGATGTGCACTGATTGGACGATGGGATGATGTGTAAGATTTATTTTTGTGGATCTAATAATGTGAAATGACTTAATTGCTTAATAAGTACCGTATTTATGATCATATATAAGTAAACTTCAAACCAATGGCTTGGTGTATAATGTAAGGTATAATCAGAATCTTTAGTAAATGAGTCATAAAAAAGACTTCTCACAGATGTACTCTGAGAGCTCTGTCTCCTGGCATGTGTGCCTCTGAAGTGCACGTTGGTTCCCTTCAATGTGGTTTACATTTTTTGAAGTACAATCATTTTAGGAGTTGTAAATCCAGCTAGTGTTGGCATGCAATGGCCAAAGATGGTGTTTGTGTGGCCAAATAAAACTGCCCTTAGTTCAGTGCACTGTAAGACAGCAAAAGATGAAATGAAGGCTCTGGCAGTGTAAACCTCTCTGCATTAAATTATGAGTTATTGTTAATCTCTGGCTCTCCTCCACAGGGTGTCTTTGTCCTGTCTCCCTTCCCTCAGCCCAACTAAAGACAGAGCTTGGTTCTGCCGGAGGTTTCTTCCTCTTAAAAGGGAGTTTTTCCTTCTCACTGTTGTCAGTGCTTGCTCATAGGTCATCCACACATATCTTGAAATCACAGATATGTGTTGAAAGTTTTGGAGATGCATGAGAAAAACACCATGAATGACATAACAATAACAATAGCTGCTATCCCTAAACAGAATAGTTTTGCAAAACACTTTGAATGAAGCTGAAAGTCTGCATTTTGACCAAATATTGACTGTTTGACTTCACAGTGGTGGCGTACAGAAGCAAAACTACAAAACGTGCCAAACATTTAGTGACGATTGAGGACTGGACAGCTAACCTCTCACCCTGGAATACGACACACGGTCGTGCGTTTAATCAATGCGTTCTTACTCTCAGAGTTTAAATGCATAATGGGTGAGATGGATGGTGCAGCTAATTGCATATTTTATCACTTCTATGTAAAATAGTTGGAGCCGTTCACAGCAGCTCTCATCATCACAGTATGGAACTGATCCATCAGTATGCTCAAAAAGCACTCATTATCCGCCTTCATTCACCAACCACATATACACCTTCATGAGTTCAGCAAACAAACTGAGACTATGACTCCAGGGGCTTTTACAAATGTGGTGATTCAGCGGATCAGATTTCTATGTGCTTTTTTAGTACATGTATAATTTGACAGCTAGCTGAATGCATGGCTCTTGGGGATCACACGATCTGCAGCTACATTATTTTGCCAGGATTTTCAGAGCCAAATGCCTAAATTGCTATGCCTAGGGAGTGAGAGGCACAATGTCTGACATGGATTTGGTTTAATGTGCAACAAATGGCTTCATTTCATTTCTCCATCTTCTGAAAGTTGGAGTCTTCAGAAAAAAAAACGGAGTCCTGAAAAGCACAAGCTTGTCTCAGCCAGCTAAGACAGAATGCAGAGGACTAACTTTGAGTGGTGCGTAATATCGAATGAGCCGGAGTTTGGAATTCAATTATAAAACTGAACTGATGATCAAATTTTTATAGCAAACTTTTCTGTTTTTTGCCACTTTTCATGTATCAGTGGGGACCGTCATTCATCAGAGGAACAAAGAGGAGGCATGTGGCTCAAGCTGAACAGCAGGTTTGCTCATGCAAATGCCCTCACGCAGATTTATGGCACTCTTTTAACAACACAAGTTTTGTTAAAAAAAATCTTTTTGGTAACACAGATGAGGGTAACACACGACTTTTTATGAAAAGCACTTTTTTCACCCTGATGAATGCCACCTTTGTCAGGGTCCCTGCTGTCGCGTGCCTCTTTTTTCTTTTCTTCTCCGCTAGTTTTACTCACTTTTTCTCCCCGTCAGTGTGTGAGTGTGTGTGTGTCTGTGTGTGTGGGTTGGGGGGGAGGGGGGACATGTTTCCCTGCTAATCGCCTGTCAATGACCAGCCGATTAACTCACATGACAGCCTGTTCCTCAGGTGCGTATTCATGAGTCTTCGATAGCAGGCCATGTCTGTAACATCGTCACAAAGTCTAAATAATTAAAAAACACCACAAAGCCACGCAGTTTCTTTTTAAAAATACTCCAGTAAGTCAATCTCAAGCTGTTCTGGAGAGTTGTGTATATATACAGTACTTTCATATATGAAAGTACTGGAGGACCCACACATGAGGCTACTGAAAGCAAAATGTTGACCGATTAACAGGAAGTAATGACAGAGCGATAAGCTACTGTGAAAGGTGAAAGAATCAGTACAATACAGAATCTATCTCACTGTCAACCACTTTGATTACTGGGCCATGGCAGAAAGTAGCACAAGTGGTTTTTGGCTACACTGGTCCCAGTTTGGGAAGCCATCTTTTAGAAAGCCCCAGCAGCTTCACCTTTCAGAGTGAACAAGCAGTGGTTAAAGCCAAAGTGGGCTCAAATGTTCGGCACCCTGACTGATACCACTGCAGTACCAGTTGCGGCAGATGGCCCCGCCCCTCCCTGAGCCTGGTTCTGCTGGAGGTTTCTTCCTGTTAAAATGAAGCTCTTTCTTCCCACTATCGCCAAGTGCTTGCTCATAAGTGTCCTATGATTATTGGGCATTTCTCTGTATTATTGTGGCATCATTACCTTAAAATATAATGTGAGATGAATGTTGTTGTGATTTGGCGTTATATAAATAAATACATAAAACTGAATAGCAGTGCCACTCAACTCAACTCAAGGTTTGTTATCCCACCAGATGCTCCGCCTTCATGCCAAAGCATGAGTACACTTACTTTTTTGTATTTTGTGCTGCCATTCCTGGATGGAATAACACTCGATGTGAAACACACATGTAAAAGCATTTAGTCTCTCAGACACACAGTGCGGAGCATCAACAGCATGAGTCCCATTGCACCCCACTGACCTTGACGATACCCAGGCGTTTCCTTTCGGGCTGATTTGCTTTCAGATTAGCTCTGCTGTAATGTTTGTTCTGAGCTAATTAGCAAATATTTGGGTAGATGGAAATATAGAAACTACAAGGTATACGGCTCCAGAGTCTGTGTCTTGTTTTGATATATGAACCAGCTGTCAGAAGTAAGCATGTGTGTTAAACATTCATCATGCATTAACTGGATCAACTGTTCGTACATAGCACTCTGAAGGTCAGTGCAAAGCCTAAACATCTTTATTAAACAAAAAAAAAACCCATGATGGATTCTCATCAGGTCAAACTGTTTACCAAAGCATGAAGGATTATTTTATTAAGCTCAGACAGTAAGATTGACTGGACGACTGGCAGAAACAAGAGCAGAAAATGGAGAAGGGTTGCTCTGCATCATAATCTTTGCTTGACACTAATTCGTAGTCATGGAGAAGAGTACTTTTTATTTACATGTGCCAACATAATTTTCCATGTCAGGTTTCTCTACTTTCCCTCCTTCAAGCTTCCAGGAAATTTCCTTTCCATTACAGTTACTGGAGGACAGAACATAGCTTTCAAATGTCAAAGTGACATTTTGTTTTTCCATCAGCTCAATTATACTTAGTTAAAGTACTTCTTCAAGAGTGCTGAACTTCAAAGACAAGAGTCAGCAACTACATGTGGATGTCAGGAGCTGCTGTTGTTTCTGATTTTTATGTGCAGTCTTTTATTTTATTCGCCTCTTGAGTCATTTTTCTTTGTCAGTCTCTGTTGGTGAAGGTAAACTTCTATAAACAGACCTGATTAAGAGTTTCCTTGTTGGTCACTAAAGAGACTATTTACTGTTTCATACTATAGCATATACCATTTATTGCTCACCCTGACCCTGCCTGGATGCCAAGGTTTTCTCTGAAAAGCGTGAGAAGCATTTGAGTGCTTTTAGGCGTTTTATGAATTATTCTTGTGGGTTTTAATTAAACAACTTATGTTTTATGTTTTACAAATCTATGGAAATAATAGTGTAATTATATCTGCCAAATAGTTTGTGTTTATGTGCATGGCAAGCTTGAAAAGCTTGATTGAATTATAATAAAACTCTGCAGGGGTGCACAGTGGGGTCAAATTAACAATCCATTAACATTTTGCTTACATCCACCGAGGTCTTCAAGGTTAACTTCAAGATTTATTTGTTGAAAGTTGACAAAGAGTCTTGTAGACTATGGTGTGTATATTGTCAACAGATGAGAAGTACCACGTAAGATTTAAAATAACAAGTCACATTTGACCTCTGACCTCAACTACAAGGTCAACAGATTGATCTGAAGGTCAAAGTGATAATAAAACTACTGTCATTGGTTGTTTTGACATCATATAGACATTAAAGCAACGATGCCTCAGATTCTAATTATCATGTCACATTTGACCTCTGACCTCTCAGGGTGAATTAAGGTCAAACTTTCTTTTATCTTGAAAACTTTGCTTCAAATTCTCCTGCTTTTGTTTGTATGGCAACATTTTGAAAATGATACTGGTATATGATGATTGTAAGTATCTAATTTATATTTTACATCCATGTCTCATATTTGACCTCTGACCTCAGTGTTACAGCTTAACACTTGCCAATTGCAGAGTTCACAGCCAGACACACACACACACACACACACACACACACACACACACACACACACACACACACGTCTGGTTTGCTATCCTCGTGGGGACATCCCATTGACTTAATGCTTTCCCTAGCTGCTTACCCTAACCATCCAAAATGAATGACTAACCATAACCTGATTATAACCCTGACACTAAAACCACATTTTGAGTTTGAAAAATACCTTCAACCCCGTGGGGACCTGGATATATATATGTATATATACATATATATATACATACATACACATACATATATATAGCTCACTTTTTTCAGATCAATACCTATAATCCACTACTATATTATATAACTGCTCTATCATCCTGCTAACCTTGTTAAAGTAGGTTTAAAAAGAAAGGAAGAAAAATGACTAGAGCAGCTTTGGAGGAGTTTTACTCCCTCAAAGTGCTTTCTGTTTACTTCTGCAGTGTTTACTGTTTTCATACTTACAGAAGTAATAATATAATAACTGTTAAATTGCCCTTTTCATGAGTAATTCATATTATGAATTATAGGTCTTATGAGTTATTTATGAAACAAGTGAGATAATACTGACTTTTATCTGCCTGAATATTAAGCATCGTGTTTATTGTTGTGTTATTTCAAACTTGTCTCAGGTACATTTTGTCCCTGCACTGTTTTTACCTCTTGTCATGCATCACCTTTCTGTCACTTTAGCTGACAGAAAATGAAAGGTATCATGTTGCTCATAACTGCTACATACTCACTGTAGTGTGAGACAGGAGTCCTCTAAGAACATGCTGCACGCTGTTTCTTTTCTCTTTGTTTTCTGTGCTTTTGAAATAAACTGCTTTAATCTTTGAAACAAATACAGCCCAGTATTTGCTGCTTCTGTAGCTTTCTCTTCATTTCCCTTCAATAGGAGGCTATAGGTTATGTGACTTATACACTACCAATTATAATAAATGGATGTAGACTGCCCACTTTTGCTAGGTTTTTAAGGATGTATTAGAAATACAGCATCCAAAACCCTGGGAGCACATCAAAAGGAGTCATACGGAGAAATATTTTAGATCATATAATATTTCTAGGTGAACAATAAAGTTCATGCAAATTTGGAGTATTTGTGTCCTTTCAGTGAGGCAGGATTTAGATGATATTCAGAGAGAATTTACTGGTGCATTCATCAGAGACTTGTTCAACTACACATAAGAACTAAATGAAAGTGTGAGAAGTGAAATTGGTGCTCTGAGGCCACAGGGCTTTTTCAGCATCAAATCACGACTCAGAGGGAGCAGTGAGTGGCACTTTAAAACACTTTGAGGAAACTGGATCAGTTTTATCCAAATCATGAGAAGAGTTTCCTCTGCAGGCAGCTGAACCCCTCTGATGATTTAGAAGATGATTGAAGACTGAGATAGCCAAACACCGCCAAAATGATCGCTGCTGCTACGTCCCCACTGTCAGCCACTGAAGGTGCCAGGTTCATCCCTCCCCCTCACCTACAGTCGCTTGTTATTTATTTCATTTTTATTGAATTCATTTTTCTAATAATTCGTTACTTTACCTAATTTTGCCCCAGAGAAAATGATTCCTTCCACTTCTTCCTACATTACTTTTGTGTCACAGGATGTGTTACGATATAAACCTAATCAGGACACATACAAGGTTTCTTTTAATGTGAACACAAAGTTGACGACACAAAGAGAAGTTTAAGAACAAAAATAACCCAAAGAAACTTCAAAGCGACTGTTGCTGAAACTCTGCTGCAGAAACATGTGCAAGTCGACGGCTGCAGTGCTGCAAGCCTGGGAGCTCATCGCTGCCTTTGTTGTTACAGTTCAGGCTCTGGCTGCTGGGCCCGGGTCAGCATACGCGCAGTTTTAACATCACTCTCGGTTCTTTGCTGCTGTTGTGTTACCATGCTATCTATGCATATGCTTGCAAGTTGTTAACAGTGTTGTGTTCACGCTTGTCCTTTTTGTGCATTTCAATAGTGGTAGTGTTCACAACACCTCCAAACTTTTAGCCCGGCTTCACCATTTTTCTTCTCCCTCTACATGAAAATAAAATCTAATAGGATTCTTGGATTTTTGCAAAACCAAAAATTAAAGCTACATATGCTGAATATGCAACACTGAATTCAACACCTTTATAGTTTTCATTGTTAGTTACACAAAACACTAAATTAAAAAATCTGGCTTGGGGGTATCTGTTGTTTAATCATTTTGTTAATTAGCAATGGAAACAAATATTGGTTCTAGCCATCGTAATTCTGTGATGGAAGATGAAATAACACAACCTTGCCTGAGGTTTTTGATGTGTTGATTATTTGAGAGACACACACACACGCGCACACACACACACACACACACACACACACACACACAATGATGGGATCAAGATGGCGCCGAGTATGGCAGCCTCGTCGCGAGCTCCCCCAAGCAACAGCTGTTTTTTGTGTTTAATTTTACTTTTTCTTTATTTTTTCACGAGTAGCACATGTCTCCTTGTGTACGACCGACAAACCTTACTGGACATAAAAGACGGACTTTCTCATCACTTTCCGGAGTTCAAGTTTTGCAACACGGACCCTCCGTTTGCAGACCCCCCATTCATCTCACCTGAGACGCCTTTGTTCTGGGCCCGTGGAGGCCGCAAACGCCGACGCAGAGGGAGAAGATCTGGCGTTCTGGTTCGACTGAGACGGCGCACTAACAGACCACCGTTACCCAGCTTATTACTGGCTAATGTGCAGTCTCTGGAGAACAAGCTGTGCGAGCTTCGGGCACGGATCTCATTCCAGCGAGAGATGCGGGACTGCTGCGTGATCTGCCTCACAGAAACCTGGCTATCGGACAAGGTACCGGACTCCGCAGTACAACTACCGGGGTTCTCTGTGCACCGCGCGGACAGGTCACAGGAGCTTACTGGGAAAAGCAGAGGCGGTGGTGTGTGTTTCATGATCAACAACAGCTGGTGTGATTATGCGAACGTGCACCCGGTCAAATCCTTCTGCTCACCGGACCTGGAGTACCTGATGGTTAAGTGCCGGCCATTCTGGCTACCGAGGAATTTACAGCAGTGATTATTACGGCTGTTTACATTCCCCCACAAGCCGACACTGACCGAGCACTCAGGGAACTGTACAGCGCGATCAGCAGTGAGGAAACCGCACACCCAGAGGCGGCGTTTATCACGACCGGGGACTTTAATAAGGGTAACCTGAAGAAAGTCTCACCAAAACTCCACCAACACATCCATTTCAACACTCGTGGAGACCGGCTTCTTGACCACTGCTACACCTCTTTCCGGGATGCGTACAAAGCCCTCCCCGCGCCCCATTCGGCCAATCAGATCACCGCTCCATCCTGCTTCTACCCGCCTACAGGCAGAAGCTGAAACAGGAAGCTCCAACCCTGAGGGCGGTGCATCGTTGGTCGGACCAATCGGAGTCTACGCTGCGGGACTGTTTTGATCACGCGGACTGGGAAATGTTTCACGTGGCTGCTAAAGACATCGATGAATACACAGACTCAGTCTGTGGATTTATCAGAAAATGCGTGGAAGATGTCGTCCCATCCGGAACAGTTAAATCCTTCCCAAATCAAAACCCTGGATTAACGGAGATGTTCGCACGGCGCTAGCGGCACGGAGCACCGCTTTTGCCTCCGCGAACACATCGGACTACAAACACGCACATTACCAACTCCGGAAGACGATCAAAGCAGCCAAACGTGAGTACAGGGACAGGGTGGAGCAACAGTTTGACAACCCTCGGAGTATGTGGCAGGGACTAAACACGATCACAGACTTTAGAGGAAAACCAGCACACCGCAGACCACGGCCTCTCTGTGTGAGGATCTAAACGTATTCTACGCTAGATTCGACACAGCGAACACCAGGAGACCGGACAGTGTGCGCACCGCGGATGACGTCAGTGCGCACACTGTGTCTGAGGAGGATGTGCGGAGGTACTTCAGGAGAGTGAACCCACGCAAAGCTACTGGTCCGGACGGGATTCCCGGCCGCGTCCTCAAGTCATGCGCGGCTCAGCTGGCTGGAGTGTTTACACATATCTTCAACCTTTCCTCTCTCTGTCTGTAGTCCCAGCCTGCTTCAAAATGGCCACCATCGTCCCTGTACCCAAATCCTCCACCATCTCATCATTGAACGACTGGCGACCTGTAGCCCTGACCCCATCGTGAGCAAATGCTTCGAGAAGCTGGTCAGGGACTTCATCTGCTCCGCACTACCCGACTCACTGGACCCTCTACAGTTCGCATACCGCCACAACAGGTCCACTGATGACGCCATAGCCCTGACACTCCATGCTGCCCTGTCACACCTGGAGAAGAGAGACACGTATGTGAGAATGCTGTTTGTAGATTACAGCTCAGCATTCAACACCATCGTTTCCTCGAAGCTGGACAGGAAACTGCAGGATCTAGGACTGAGCAGCTCCCTCTGCAGCTGGATCCTTAACTTCCTGTCTGACAGACGCCAAGTGGTCAGACTGGGCAGCACCACCTCATCCCCATCACACTGAACACTGGTGCTCCACAGGGGTGTGTACTGAGCCCTCTCCTGTACTCACTCTACACCCACGACTGCACGGCCACTAACAACTCCAACATCATTGTGAAGTTTGCGGACGACACTACAGTGGTGGGTCTTATCACCAACGGTGATGAGACAGCCTACAGGGAGGAGGTCAGCGCCTGACCCACTGGTGTCAAGACAACCATCTCACCCTCAACGTCGCAAAGACAAAGGAGCTGATAGTGGACTTCCGGAGGTGCAGAGGAGTACACACCCCCATCACCATCAACGGCGCCGCTGTGGAGAGAGTGAGCAGCTTCCGCTTCCTTGGTGTACATCTGGCTGAGGATCTTACGTGGTCAGTACACATAAACAAGACAGTGAAGAAGGCGCAGCAGCGCCTCTTCTTTCTCAGGAGACTGAAAAGATTCGGCATGAGCCCCGCATCCTCAGGACCTTCTATCGCTGTGCCATTGAGAGCATCCTCACTGGATGCATCACCACCTGGTATGGCAACACCACCGCTTACAACCGCAAAGCTCTCCAGAGAGTAGTGCGGTGTGCTGAACGGATAATTGGAGGTGAGCTTCCCTCCTCCAAGACATCTACAGGAAGCGGTGCCTGAGGAAAGCGGGAGGATCATCAAGGACTCCAGTCACCCCAGCCATAAACTCTTCAGACTACTTCCATCAGGAAGGAGGTTCTGCAGCATCCGGTCCCGAACCAGCAGACTGAGAGACAGCTTTTTCCACCAGGCCATCAGACTGCTGAACACGTCATAGACACCTCACCCTCACTACTGGAACTTCAACATTATGCACTCCATACTGTACATTAATGCCACTGTTTTGCACATACCTACCTCTGTATATTTTATATTTTATATATCTTATTTTATTGTTTACTCTATTTCATTTGTAAAACATGTATATACACACTCACACACACACACACACACACACACACACACACACACGTAGAAAAACATATTTAGTACACACATTCAGTAATGTATATACCTTTATATATGGTACATATATTTATTACTTTTTAGATTAACCATTTTTATATTTTGCTTGTTGCACGTTATTGTATTTTGCACAACTCTGTTGCTTGTGAAGCTTGCACACAAGAATTTCACTCGCATGTACTGTACCAGTGTACCTGCACATGTGATGTGACAATAAAGGTGATTTGATTTGATTTGATTTTTGACACAATGTTAAAGGAGGTACATAAAAAACACTCAGATCATAACAGTTCGTGTATTAATGGCCACAAGACAGAAAACCCAATAGTGTTGATATTGTACTGAACAAATTCTGAAAGTTAACACTTGTATTTATCACCTCCTTATTACTTTTTTTGAATTCTTAAATGAAAGTTAATAATTTTAATCTGCTCTAATGTTATTACAGCTTTGTGTTACTCAGCTTATTTGACATCATGAAACAAAGAAACAACAAACATATTGTGGCATGCAGAGAAATCTTAGCAGAAAAACTCTACAGAAAGTTAGAGCTTGTAGTTTGACCCCAAGCTGGTAGAGGGAGCTCCTTATTAAACACACCACTCAGGCTACCCTGTGCTTCGATGGTCAATAAAAGCATAACAGAACTCACTTATGGTACTGCATTCATTCCATAAAACAATAACTGTCAGTGACTTTGAACGGCAGTACAAACACAACATTCAAGATAACAGTTAAAAGTAGCGTAACCATAAACAATAAAACAATAACATCTAAACAGCAGCACATGTCCCAAGGCATGATGGGAGAGAACTCGCTGCTCCCCCAACACGCCACAATATCGTTCAGTATGAGAGTTTCACTTTGGCCTCAACTGATTTGCAAACATTAACAGGAACCTGTTTTTTAAAACGTCACAGATTAAACAGAATATAATAAAATCTTAATTTGATATATCTGAAACCGTACAATGGACTGCATCATTAATATTAATCCATAAACATTGTGTATAACAGTAAAACACTGTCAGAGATTTTTTTTAATAAAAAAACATTTTTACTCTTGATGCTTTAAATAAAATTTGCTAAAACAATACTTTTTCAGAGCCATAGTTGTTTAGTGACCAGCAGTCGCAGTGAAGCATGAATCCATAAGCTGAATCACCCAAAACGCAGTTCTCTTAATCCTTTCATTATGTTTTATTTCTGCTTATTCACCAGGAGGATATCGACCTCAGACAAGTGCAAACTTCTGGCTCACTGGGCCATTTTTTATTATTTCATCTCCACTTGAGGCTGTGTCCTTTGTTATCCCTTACTATATTTTTCCACATTAATGTGATCCCCATTACTTTTTCTGTGTTATGTGGTTCTTGGCAAGTTTTTGCTGTCTTAGAGAATCAAAGCATAGCGTTTAAGCTCATGAGCGTGGTGACAAGATGGGGTTTCGTGCACTGGCCTCCACGCAGCAACACCATAATGCTGTGGATTATTATTATTAGAAAATACCAGTCTTGCTATAAACACACTCTGATCCAATAATAAGGCAGTGAGCTTCCACAAGGCCTCTAAAACAGACTGAGAGGGATTGGGAAGTAGGCAGAGAGGAGCGGGGTTCATTAGCCATGAAATCTGTGTTAGATTAGTGCGAAACAAATATGTACATGACCTGTTAGAAAATCCCAGAGGGAGAAGGAGGAACAGAAGCCGACAGATTAGATGTTAAATCTGTGAAGAGCTAATCGGGGCTCAGAGGTAAAGCTTTTCCCAGGGAGTTGCGTTTATGAAGGCGAACAGGTGTCTGCTTGTGTTTTTTTTCCAGGATGCCAACACTTGAGTACCATTTTGTGCTTTGGCCGGCGTAATGCTGTGCAGCCAAGCTAACACTCAGCGCGAGCTAAGGCTACTTCTCATCAGAACCAAGTCGAGCATAGAGTTATAAAAATTCTGTTTGGGGCATGGCTAAGGCCAAGATGACCATAACATCCTGCAGCCCTTTTTCTGCTGTAATCTAATAATTTCATGCTTTATGAGTTTCTTGGGACAACATTTGTGAATGTGCATGTAAGTGTGCGGGCTAGAGTGGATTCGAGGGAGGGAGTGTAACTGCAGCGCTGTAAATTGAGTGGAAGATGAGGAACATTTGCGCTGGCCTCTAGCAGAGCATGAATATAATTATGACAACTATTTGTTGGATTAAAAAAAAGGGAGCAATGATCAAAACTGAATACTTCAAGCTGTGCAGGGACTGCACAGAACTGGATCTATGAGGAAGTGAGAAGAACCGAGCAGTGAGAAACCGCCTGAGGGCATTTTGTTGTGTGGCGCCTGAACTCAGTTGTTTTTGTTGTTTTCAGTGTTTTTTTCCCTGCTTTATATATTTATTTCTGGAGTCTACTTGGACTTTTGGAACTTATTATTTGCAGTTCAGTTTTTAAGCCTACTGTTTCTGATTGCCGGCCCCTCCTCCACAACAGGTGGATGGGGCATCTGTGATCACAGGCCTAAAACCTGACCGTGTTAGCAATATCTGTCATCACTCGCTGATTGTATTGTTTGAAACTTTGGACCTACAACAAAGATTTTTAATGTAGCATGTTCTTCTTTTGTAAAAGAAACAAAAAACCCAAATGCATGGGGTGCATACCAGAGATCCTAATGTAGCAAATCCTCAGCAAACTGCAGCAAACGTGCACTGGCTGCTGTTTGAGTAGTAGCTTTTAAATTATACAGAACATACATAAAATAATTGGCAGACTGATCATAAATGAGCATAAGAAGTGCAGCTGCAGTCTGGAGCCTGTTGAACAGCTTATCACTGTTTCTATGGGAAACCGAGGGAGAAATCTGTCAGAAGAAAACAGAATGATTTCTCGAACAAAAGCAGCCTCTGTGGAGCAGAATTCAATCCACCTGCAATAAGAACGTAATACGGAGGAAAAATGGGAACAACAACAAGGTAACAGACACCAGATTGATGTTCTTTAACGCTGCATCTTGGGCAAAGTTGGCTACTTGGTCAGTTTCTTCCACACTTGTCCTAATCCTTGACACAGGGAGTGATTTTAGGGAGAGCTCCACATTTTGGTGTTTTTTTATTCTGGTTCTCGCGCATCTCTCCGAGCGGCCGACTGCCTGAAGCAAAACGCAGGCCGTACTTGTGAGTGCAGAGCTGGTGAAGGTTAGATGTTGATTCATGGATCTGCTCAATATGATGCCTGCTCATCCAGAACTATGTGATATTGACTGTTTGTTCCTCCCACACTCTCTGTGAGTGACTGAGTGAATGTGATATGCCACTGTCTGCATTATGATGTGCTTTTTAACTGAATGTGCTGAACTCTTTTTAACCCTGTTTTTTTTAGTATAAAAAGCAACAGTATGTAAGTTTACCTACATTACCCAGAAACCTTGTTGGAGGAAAACAATGGCCACAGGCCGATAGCTGAACTGGACTCAAATGCAGGGAACCACAACAGAGATGGCTCGTTTGTTTTACAGTGTTTATTAAGAAAACAGATGAATTGGTAGCAGAGAGTAGTACTATCACCCAGAATCAGCTTCAGGTGTGCAGGACTGCAGGAGGGATCATGGCTCCGCCCAGGGGTGGAGACCAAGAAACGCAGGTGCCTGATGGAATTTTCCAGTCATACCTCCAGATCATGACAGAGACAGTTTGTTTTACTGTATTTTGTCACATCCTTGGCTGTTTATACACATGGGGACAAATGATTTGCCCTCTATGAAATTAACATTTTTTAACAGAGCAGGAACATCTTCAGACACTTCCAGAGAGGATTGTTGATTATGTTCATCTCTTGTCAAGAAGATACATGTAACCACAGGTGATCCCTATTTAGGAAAACAGGCCATTGCTGCACGGACACGTGACCTCATTAAAGACTGTCCTGATAACTTTATGGGCTTAATCACATGTTTCAGGTCACGCAGAATAAACGCTAGCGAACGGCCATTCTTAGAGTCAGAAAGGAGCATTATCCCGAATACGCTCACTTGCTAATGATCACAAGTTTTTTTCTTCACCCTGAAACTATTTGACTATACAAACCCTATCTAGCACATTCAAGTTTAGATTGTTGGGTTTTTCTCTGTATCTATTATTGTACGATCTACTGTACAATATAAAGCACCTTGAGGCGACTGTTGTTGTGATTTGCCGCTGTGTAAATAAAATTAAATTAATTACTGTTAATGGAGTTTTAGCCTGAGTGTCAGGACTACAGTCCTGAATTTAGACTTGTGGCTCTTGGTAAGCATTTGGCTCATCATGAATCAGTGTTTCTCCTGAAATCTTCAGTCATTTGCACCTCCTTTATTCTCTCCATGTTCCCGTCTCCACTGTGGAATCCTAAGGTTCTGTCTTTATTCTCTCTCCTCTCTACTCATCAGGCGTTTTAAGCACTAGGAGAAGTGTATAAAAAGCTGCTGTTTTATAAATCTGACACCAAGCAGTATTCAAGATCCCAGAGTGTTAATTACAGCAGTTGTGGATTAACAACTTAATGTCCAGTGGGAATAAAGTTATTGATGATAAGCTGTGGAATAACTCAAGCTAGCTTCAACAATAAAGCAGCAAGATTTATGGATGCTGTGGTTAGCCTTGTTTTCTTTACTGGAGAACAATGTATTGATGTACACTGGTCCTGAGATTGATTACAGACTTTAATTATCAAATCAAAATCTTACAGCATAGTAAAGAAACGAAGGTGAAATTTAATTTTATACCTTCATCTTACTCATCTTTCCCCTCCATCTATCATCCACGTGTTAAGCACTCAGTCCTTCTAAAGGTTCCTGCCTCCTCAGTTCATTTTTTATCTTTTGCCATCCATCTCTTCATCAGCCCATTCACTCATTGCATCCACGTGAGAGAAATAAAACTTCATAGCCTCCTCTAATTCACCCAGTTCCTCCATCCAACTGTCCAGCGGCTCGTCTCATCCCTTAGGATAAGTTAAAAGTAGAGAATATATTCCCTTCTATCATGGAGGATTTAGGACACCATCTCAAGTTAATGAGGGGTTTTAAAAGTTAAGAGAAAAACAGAGGAAATGGCTCGAGAGTCGAGTTATTTAAGGAGAGGAAAGGATATGATTGGGTTGATGTTCTATTTTACACTGTGAGTTTTCAAACTGAGAAATTCGACGTTGGCTTGATGTCTCAGTTAAGGCGTGTCACTGAAAATGATCAATACTTTATGAAGCCATAGAATATATTTTAATGACACATTTAAACACAAGAAGTCATGATCTATGACCGTAATACTCTACGGTAAGGTAACACATGATTCCTGCTCTTCATGCATAGACCAGTGTTTACTGTGTTCCTCTAAACATCTGCTCAGCTCACAGCTTTGCACATGAACTTGAACCTGGCCTTCTTAGCATTTGCATATCCAGTCGGCGTTTCTTCAGGCAGTTCTCAGAATGAGTGCAATGATTCACTGCTGTTGAGTTGGGTTAGTGGGTAATTCCATTGTATGGATTTATATTTCTGCAGCATATGTGTACAGTACCAGAATACTAGTGATTGTATTAGGAGCTACTGTCTTAGTGGTAGTGAAACTGCAGTCTGTTGGTGACCAAAGCAATCACAAGGTGGTTTTGGTCACCAACCAATTTCATCTAGCATCAGGTAGCAACATCTAGGAGCCACTTGGCAACCAGTCAGGGAATACACTTTTTCCCTTTGACACTGGTGACAGTATCATGTCCAATATGTTGGATAATTCTTACGATGCAAGACTATGGATCTATAGACAGAACACATTGCAAAATGTCACAAACTAAAATGGATGCACAAAAAAAGAGATTAAATCAAGAGGTACATATGGCAGTTACACGTACTACATTATTACTTAGATCATGTACTACAGGCACATTATTATTGGTAAGGATAACTGTTCAGAATATAGTTTTTAATGGTGTGAGATTTAAATAGTGACTCGTCTCATCTTATTGCACCTATAACTTTCCAACAGCTATTTGACACCTAACTCTAAAATTAGCACTAGATATTTTTTTTATTTATTTTCTTGGATCTGTGGAAATTTGTACTAAATTTAAATAGAAACACAGGTATGTGGCGATGTGTTAGAATGAGCTAATTACCACAAACTATTACATATCTAACTGCTCGACATTTTATGAAAACCTAAGTATGTTGATGAGTGTTCATAAGGAAAAAGGTCATTGCACTCACTATTTTGATAAACGTTGATAAAATGTTAAAATTTGCTACAAAATATCAAATAAAGCTGACGCTGATGGAGAAGTCAATCGTTTTTGCAACACGTTGACCCACCAGCAACATCACATACACAGAAGGTTTATTATATTTTATATTAGCATGCTGTGGTATTGGGTTAGCATGCTAACTAACAAATATCTGATCTGAGTTTCGTGCTGTTTTTTCAGTCGGTATGATTGACATTGCCATCCTGGTTAAGGACAACCTTAACCAGTTCCACTCAAGTGTTCCCAGTACCAGCATGCCTCTGGTCGGGACATTTTGGAAATGTCAGAATTTGCCATCCTCAGACTACGCAAACAAAACTACTGCAGAGTGAAGTGTTTCACAGTAGTGAAGCAACACTCACATTTGAAATGAATTACATTTAAGAAATATTTTGTGTTGATTCATCTCTGAAACTAGAAAATGCATCAGGCTAAAATGAAGCAGATAATCACAACTCTGTGGTAGAGACTAATTCTGTAGGTATTACAGCCACTAGCAGTTCTTACTATGAAGATATGTGGATGTGAGCAATGCAATCAGACAAAAACAAACACAGAAATGATTTTCTGGCATCTAAAACATAATGTGACATGACAGGTTTTGTGGAAATGTTATTTGTGCGTCCAGTGTTTAATTTAAGCTTTTGAATGTTTCCATAATTATACTATACTGATGCTTATTTGAGGTTAATCGTGCAATGGAAATCTGGCTTAGAGTTATTCTGGTGCTGGCACTTGGTAAAGCACAGTTGTCTGCAGAGAAAAAAATGATTGGACAGGGCAACAGAGAGAGACTGAGAGGGGGAGAGAAGAGGGATAGAACTCCCAATTGGGCAAGACAACAAAGTCATACAGAGGAATAATTCTGATCAGGCCAGAGAAGAGAGGAAGGCAATCAGTGCCAATGTCCACAGATGGTAATAAATGCCTTTTTGTGAGCCTGAGCCATTGATTTGGAGACTGGTCAGTGCAATTTTCTGTGGCAGCCATGTCAGTGAGGCTGTCTTGTTTGGTGCTTGACTGGTGATTGTTTTCAAATTCGAACAAACTCTGCTGGGATTCCAGCAAAAGCATGTTGTGGTGCTGCTGTCAGCCCCTGAAAGATTATAGTGAGAGTCAGTCAGTCAGCAGCTGCAGACAAAGATTAGTGTCTCTCAGAGATTTGCCAGATTATAAGTCACTGTATTAACAACAAACCTACAAAGTTAACACAAAGTCACCAAGGGCAAAAAGTTCTGAAATGATGAAACAATTCAGGTGGAATCATTTAAAGTTTTGTAAACTGTTGGCTTTTTGATTTTATGTAGATTTTTGGAGAGCTGTCGATGATTAATCTCAGGATCAACAAGTAGGTAGATGATGGTGCAGTCGATGATTTACTGTAATCGCCATCTACTGTACTAGGACTGGCAAGAAGAAGAAACAGACTTAGAAATATGACATGTGGTAAACATGAATATTGTTAAGACATGAGGAAAATCATCAACAGCATCACCAAAAGGGGCAAAATATCAAAAGCATTTTGGGAAGGACTCTCTGTGAGTCGGGGCAAAATTGGATATGTGGCCTCACCTTAACAAATGCATATGAAACTGAAGGAAGAAAATCTGGGAAATTAATAAGATATCACAAAATATCCATCCATCCATCCATCCATTCGCTTCCGCTTATCCTTTTCAGGGTCGCGGGGGGCGCTGGAGCCTATCCCAGCTGTCATAGGGCGAGAGGCGGGGTACACCCTGGACAGGTCGCCAGTCTGTCGCAGGGCCAACACACAGGGACAGACAACCATTCGCACTCACATTCACTCGCACATTCACACATCACACATTCAAACTCCACACAGAAAGACCCCGGCCTGATGGTGGAATTGAACTCAGGACCTTCTTGCTGTGCGGCAACAGTGCTAACCACCGTGCCACCGTGCTGCCACAAAATATCCATATGCAGATATGCTTCTGACATACAGTCCCGATCAAAAGTTTAAGAAAAACTTGAAAAATGGACAGCCAATGGGATCCTCCAGCTCAGTCATTTGGAATTTCTTAAGTGATCCTGAGGGTTATGGAACACAAGATTTCACCAGCACCGTCTTACTGCGTCCCACCTCAGCAGTGATGGTGCTGCGAGGGACCCAGTTTATGCAGTTCAACAACCCGACCACACTCAAAAAGGGAACCTTTCCATCAGAACGTCCTGACAGTGTGACTACCTGACAGAAAATGACAAGGAATCCACATTTTTGCACAGATTTGGCCTTTTAAAGCCATGTGGTCCTAAACCTTTGATCAGCTGTAAAACAGCCTGTTTCAGTTTAAGTTTGTTTTCAATAAAATCCAACCATGCAAAATGGGATTTTTTACCATTTTTCAAGTGGTCTTAAACTTTTGATTGGGACTGTATTATCCTGGTCTCATGAAATGGAGTGACGGGAATTTCGAGCATCCAGTCTTGATCTTGTTTTTAAGGTGGCGTATACTGGGAGCAGAAGAAGTGAATACACGTGACAAAATTAAATAAAACACATAGCCCACTTACTCGTTATCTCCAAAGCCTCTAACAGCAACTGACAACTGAACACAATCCATCCAAATCCAATTATGGATATACAGTACATGCCTAACGGAAATAAGAAAATGGATTAGCAACCATTTCACCATGAGCGGGCTTCATGCTAAGCGCTGACTAGAAACACTTGGTAAAATCTGCCACTTGGTTCATCGAAGCATTTAAATGACTGAAGATGTAAACTGCAAACAGTTTGAAGCCAGAATAAAACAAATCAATAATTCATCATTCTTTTCTATAAAGTTTCACGCAGACACGCTGTTCTGGGGTCAGCTTAGAAATAAACAAATGCTTTGAGTGTTTGCTCCATTTTTCAAACTTCTTGTAGATGAAATGCCCTGTGAAAATGCATTCAGACCACTCACTTTTGCAACCAATATTAATTGTTTGAATAGCCACTCTTTTATATTCAAGGAAATATGCAATGTCAGCATTTTAAATCAAAGATCTGTGACAATGATTAATCGCCTTCATGGAGCGCCCTTTGCAACTTCTTGCAGCCCGTCTGAAATTTAGCCGAGCAATGCGACCTGAGCTTTAGAGGAAGTGGCACAGTTATTATTCCTCCTCCAGCAACTGTAAATGAAAATCATTCTCTAAAGTGAGACTCCAAACTTAAGACCAATTTTCTGCATGCTGCGTGCTGGTAGGATAAATGCCTGACTAGGCAGTCTCAGCTTTTATGACCATGAAAACAAATCAAAATTCATCATATGTGGTATTCATTTCTTTAGGAGTCTATGAATGTGAGTGGGAACCCAAAACAGACTTTTAAAAAGGCCCATGTTGTACACTCACAGCTAAACTGGACTTCGACAAGGTCAAACAGAAGGGATACTGGATCCCATGCACGCACAAACACACAAAACACAGGGCAGCACTGTTAGGACTAAACTGAAACAAAAGGAGATAATAAATGTGCCAGCAGCTACAGATGGAAATCAGTGTCTTTGGTTGGAGCCCAGGCAGCTTTCCTGCCAGGCCCTGCATTACAGCCTCCCACCCATTTAGGAGACACAGTCTAGAAAGTGGAAGTACATTCTGCTGTTTTATATTCAGCTTTTACTGATTTTGAAAACCTAAGTCCTCAATAACTACAACCTTGTCACAAGCAAGCTCTCAATAACCTAAAAACTCATTTTTAAATCACGTATTGTTGATAGCACGGCCTTTTTTGTTGTGAACAGCATGGTGAGATTCTCTTCCTTCACTGCCCAGTCCTGTAATTAAATCATGCACACAGATTTAATTGTATGGAACAGACAGCTGAATGCGGGATTGATGCAAACTCTCCCAAACTATTGAGCTAGTAGTTTGTGATTTATCTCACTCTTACGGAAAACTGGGAAAAATCACCTCAATGACCGTCATCCAAAGTTGATGTTTTAAAAACATGTCTTGACTGTGTGCAGTTTGCATACAGAACATCTCTGACATCAGTTCAGTTCAGTTCTGTTGTATTCATATAGCAGTGGCCTCAAGGCACTTTATATTCTACGGTAAAGACCCTGAAATATCACAGAGAAAACCCCAACAATCACATGACTCCTTATTAGCAAGCACTAGGAAAAACTCCCTTTTAAAAGAAAGAAACCTCCAACAGAACCAGGCTCAGGTGGGGTCAGGTGGGTCATCTGTTGCTACTGGTTGGGGGAGAGAGAAGGAAGACAGGACGAAGACACAGTCTGAGTAAATACTCCAAGAGGAGCAGAAGACTGAAACCATCCTCTGCTATGGCTCCAGCTATTACCAACTCTGGGTGCTTCGAACATTTGGAAAAGTCACTGATGTAGATACATCAACAAGATTTAAGAAAGATGACTTGAACACTGAGTTTAAAAGGTTCTGCAGTTGTTTGTCAGAGGGAATAAAAACTGGTGACCCCTGTCCAGGGTTTTCTCTATCGATACAGGCCTCCGCTGTTTTCCCTCTTTCTCCACAGGAACTGAAGTCAGCTGACTGCAGAGCAAAAGCTCAGAACTCACTGATGCCTAAGAACTTTACCAATGCAAGAAGCCCATTAATCAACAACTGAAATGTGACAATGTGTGAATTTAGTGCAGTAATATTGTGTTAAAGATGAGTGACACGTGGGTGCAACAGGCCCAAAAACATTGTGATGTTTTTGGGCCTGTTGCACCCAGAAGTTCTCATAAATCCCCCCTCAGAAAAGATTATGCTTGAATTTAGTTCTTTGTCCACTCAGCCCATTTGATGAACATGTCTTACTAAGGCTTACACCACTGAGAAGGTCTGGGTTCAAACCCCAACACTGCCAACTATCTTTGAACATAGCAGTGCCGATCTCATCTTGAACAGTGTTTATGTGGAGCTGATACAAACCAGGAAGACGTCTCCTCACATGAGTTTGAAACTGTTGCTCATGTCATTTAATATCCAGCAGTATAGGAAGGCACTAGTTTCCATTTCTGCTTCTTTTGTGAAATACTGCTGCTCCAACCAGAAATGAAAGCACTTGTTCTGAAAAGCACCGAATGTGAGTGGAAACACTCGCAGCGACAGTGGAGAGCAGAGTGGATCAGATGGATGCTCGGCCGGACGTCAGTGGATTTACAGTGACGCAAAGACAGAGGGTTTCTTTTTTCTAGGAAACTGGATGAATTATAATGATAAGAAATGATTTGCTGACTACATGAGAAATCAGGATTAGCTTTGAAACAACCAAA
Organism: Oreochromis aureus; assembly: GCF_013358895.1. Taxonomy (NCBI): domain Eukaryota; kingdom Metazoa; phylum Chordata; class Actinopteri; order Cichliformes; family Cichlidae; genus Oreochromis; species Oreochromis aureus. Next base: position 1,689,061 of record NC_052943.1, on the reverse strand, counting down.
ATCCAATATAATAAAAAAAACCCTTTTGTTCTGCCCACCAACTGCAAGAAATCGTGCTCATGCTGTTTTTTTAGATTAATCAGCATGCTTTACATAACCGTCATCAACCGAAGTTTGTAGCATTACAATGCTATGATGCCTAATCATATTTTCTCAGGTAATAAAATAAAAAAATCTATATTTTAAACCTGTAACACTCGCTGTATCATAGATAATACACTACATGAGTTTTTGAGACCTCTACATTATCAATTTGAGTTTTTTTCCCCTGAAAAAACGGCACAATTTTCAGCAATAAATTGCACAAAAATGGAGGATTTAGCAAAAATGATTCAAATCAACACTCATATATGCAAACTGATATTTAATTTCTTATTTTTATTATTGTCAGAAGGTTCGATACACATCCCATTGTTCAGGCTTTAGAAGGTTAAATCCTTCCTTGTGTATAGAGGAGAGTGCAGGTACTGTTACTGGCAGCACACAGGCTGACACGAACTACCAGCGCTTCCATTTTTGATTTATCGTGTTGCAGCGCAAAACACTAATTATGGAACAGACATATTAAAACCCCTTTACATCACATAAAACCATGAAAGAGAACATAATAAAGAAAACCTAATAAGCTGAATGTTATGCAGCACTGTTCTCTTAATAATGAGGCCACAGCAATTTCCACGTTATTCCCCTTTCTCTCTTCCTCCCAGGTCTCTGGAGTCTGCCTTCATTGCTGTTTACGGTGGGCAAAAAGCCAAAGAAAAGAAAACATCCAGGGATGGACCACTCGACGCTCCCACTGCTTTCCAAAGCAAACCCATATTTTTATTATTTTTTTGGCTCTCAGAGAAAAACCTATATCCACCCCCCGAAACCTCCTTCCCTTTTCTCCCTCCCACCCCCGTGCTTGCCTTCAGCCAAAAGCGTAGCGGACTGCCAGGACGTGTAAACACGAGTGTCATTTACTGATGTTGCCTCGCAGGAGCCCTGGGAAATGTAGTTCAAACACGCTTCACCAACAGTTACCAGCTGCTGCCATGTGGAGCCGCCAATGTGCTTAAATGCAAAGTAGAATTTTCTTCTTCTTCTTTTTTCTTTTAAAGGTATCGGCAAATGTTCTCATCTCATATTCTGAAAAATCTATACATCATCAGCATGAATGTAGACTCTTCATTATCTGGTGGTTTTTTTCTTCTTCCTCTGAAGGTCGTGTGTGTGTGTGTGTGTGTGTGTGTGTGTGTGTGTGTGTGTGTGTGTGTGTGTGTGTGTGTGTGTGTGTGTGCGCGCGCGCGCGCCTGAGGACTCTGCAATTGGCATTCCAGCCCACATGTAGTCATTCTGTCTCACTGATTGAGCCTGTTGTCTAAATGAGGAGCGGTTAATTACCTCCTCACAGCAGCTCTGTTCACCATGCAGCTTTACCCACCAAGACCACAGAACAGATCACAACACGACACCTCTGGTTAACAAATTAGACAGAGGTAAAGAGAGAGGGAGGGAGACGACGGAACAACAGAACAGCGTTAGGGAACTAATGAGGGGGGGTATCGGAGAAGAGATTAAAGAACTGGACACTGCTAGCCAGCAAACTAAAGTGAGGGAAAGGCAGGTGAGAGTGGAGAGAAAGTGCAAGAGAAAGAGGAGGAACGTGATGGGGGAAACACGCACACGGGCTGAGGACGGAGAGACCCGCAGGAAGCGGAGGAATAAATGGGAAACTAGAAAAAAAGGTTGAGAAGTGAGAACAGATGAGAATGAGAGGTTAAATCGCGATAACAGCGTATGTCCCCCCCCCCCGGCCAACGCGGATGCAGCCTGTGACTCTCCACTCTGTGGTCAGCAGACTGCAAACACAATCTCCGAGAGCCCTTCTCATAATATCAGGGGACTTTAATCATGCCTCATTGGACTCCACACTGCCCACCTTCACCCAGTATGTGACCTGCACAACCAGAGACAATAAAACACTGGACTTACTGTATGCCAGTGCAGAGGAGGCATACAGTTCATCACCTCTCCCTCCCCTGGGCAGATCTGATCACAACCTGGTGCACCTTGTCCCTGTGTATGAGCCCTAGTGCGCAGGGAGCCACCAGCCACCCGCGCAGTACAGTAGAGAGGTGGGAGGAGAGCGAGGAGGCTCTTAAGGATTGTTTTGAGTCAACTGTGATCTGTGACGACCACGGAGAGGACATCGACAGCCTTACTACATGTATTACTGACTATATTAATTTCTGTGTGGATAACACCGTACCTACCAGGACTGTACGGTGTTTCTCCAACAACAAACCTTGGATTACCCCAGAAATTAAAGCCGTCCTCAAGCAGAAGAGGAGGGCCTTCAAATCCAAAGACAAAGAGGAGTTGAAAAGGGTGCAGAGAGAGCTGAGGGGACTGATAAGGAATGGGAAGGACAGCTACAGGCAGAAGATGGAGAACCAGCTTCAGCAAAATAACGTTGGTGAAGTCTGGAGAGGCCTCAGAACGATCTCAGGCCACAAACATCAGAACTCTCTGCCTGGGAGGGATGTGAGGTGGGCAAATGAACTGAATCATTTCTTTAATAGGTTTGATTCATCCATGAGGCAGTCTCCAACATCGGCTGCAGACTCACCCACCCCCACTGCTGCTGTTCCACCTCAGACACTTCACACCTCCTCTATTCACCCTGCTCACTCCTCCCCACCCCCAACAACAGCATCCAATACACACTCAACACAAGGCTCCAACCTGTCTCTCTCAACCACCCAGGTTAGGAGGGAACTGAGGAGGATTAAAGCCAAGAAGGCAGCGGGTCCAGATGGCATCAGCTCGAGGGTCGTCAGGTCCTGTGCAGACCAACTGTGTGGGGTGATGGAGCACCTCTTCAACCTGAGGCTGAGGCTGGGATGAGTCCCACAGCTCTGGCACTGGAACAACACAGGAGGTTTTCCAAAGACTTCACGCCCCAAGGACCTCAACAGCTACAGGCCGGTGGCTCTGACATCCCACCTGATGAAGACCCTGCAGCTGGTCCTGGCTCAGCTTCGGTGCCTGGTGAGCTCATCACTGGACCCACTTCAGTTTGCCTACCAGCCTGGCATTGGAGCGGATGATGCCGTCATTCACCTCCTACATCGTTCCCTCGCTCACCTGGAGACCGCTGGGAGCACTGTGAGAATCATGTTCTTTGATTTCTCCAGTGCCTTCAACATTATTCTTCCCTCGGTCCTGAAGGACAAGCTGGAGAACTCTGGAGTGGACCATCACCTCACTACCTGGATTTTGGACTACCTCACCGACCGACCACAGTATGTGAGGACTCAGGGCTGTGTGTCGGACAGGGTCGTCTGCAGTACGGGGGCCCCACAGGGAACGGTTCTGGCTCCGTTCCTCTTCACCATCTATACTGCAGACTTCTCCCACAACTCCACCCAGTGCTTCCTGCAGAAGTTCTCTGATGACTCTGTATTCCTTGTCGTCCCCATCAGTGATGAGGCCGACTATTGCAGAGGACTGACCCAAGACTTTGTGGACTGGTGCCAGCTGAACTACCTCCAGATCAACGCCAGTAAAACCAAGGAGCTGGTGGTAGACTTCCGCAGGCACAAGCATCCTCCACTGCAACCACTGAACATCCAAGGTATGGACATCGAGGCTGTGGACAGCTACAGGTACCTTGGTGTTCATCTGAACAACAAACTGGACTGGACTCATAACTCAGATGCCCTCTACAGGAAAGGGCAGAGCAGGCTGTACCTGCTGCGGAGACTCAGGTCGTTTGGAGTGGAGGGCCCACTCCTGAAGACCTTCTATGACTCTGTGGTGGCCTCAGCCATCTTTTACGGTGTGGTCTGCTGGGGAGGCAACATCTCTGCTGGGGACAGGAAGAGACTGAACAGGCTGATCCGAAGGGCCAGCTCTGTTCTGGGATGCCCTCTGGACCCAGTGGAGGTGGTGAGTGACAGGAGAATGGTGGCTAAGCTGTCATCCCTGTTGGACAACATCTCCCACCCCATGCAGGAGACTCTGACAGCACTGAGCAGCTCCTTCAGTGGCTGCGGCACCCACGGTGTGGGACGGAGAGATTTCGCAGGTCTTTCCTCCCCACTGCTGTCAGACTCCACAACAAAGACTTCAACTGATCAAACACACACATGTGCAATAATCTTTTCTGGCATGGTTGTATTTTTACTCAGTTCTATAAAGCATTTGCATTCTATTTTTATCCTATTGTATATTTTATTCTATTCTATTTATTCTACTGTATATAGTATTTTATTTTATTCTATTCTGTACAGTTGTGTACTGTATTTTATTCTTATTCTATTCTAATTTTGCTATATAACTTTTGACTAATAAAGGTTATCTTATCTTATCTTAAAAATCAAATGAGAGAGAGATGCTAATACAAATGAGGGGAACAATAGAGAGGGAGGCGGACAGGAAGCTAAACTGACACCAGAACCGCAGGAAGCTGCTTTAACAAATGGGGCTGTGCCGCGGTCTACCAGCGCTGTGCTGTTATACGGACCATTTTTCATTAGCGCTGTGATTTATCAACACAGTGCTGAGAGGATCGTAGCAGGGGCTTTTGATTAAGGCCATTAGATATTAGACATTAGCCGTGAGATTACTCACACTGCTGGGGTGCGTTTGATTTTTTTATGCCGGGCTTGCCCAGGGGCAGCCACTGTGCCCTGCTGACTGTTCTCTTTGAAGCAGCCCGTGACAATGATGGGGTCTCCCCAGTGGCTCAGCGGGTGAGGGACTGTGCCATAGGTTAAGTACACTTGGCTGAGTCTTGACCTTTGTCATGCCATCCATACTTCCTTTTCCTGCTGCTTTCTTCTATTTTCTCACTGGCAACTTTACATAAAAAAGAATCCATGCAGAATAAAGTTGAAGGAAGTGTTGTTTATAAGAAAAGGAAATGTCAAAGTTAAAGGTGCAACATGAAACAGATAAACAAGTGATAGTGCTGCTCAATCCACATACTCACAGGTGAACAATGTGACTTTTGAAAGGCTAGAGTCTCAGAGGGAACATTGGGAGCATGGACTTATCATAACCTCCATTAGTCATTTGTTACACTACCCGACATTTGTGCAATGTGGCCGGAAATGCACAGTCACAAAATAACCTGTTAACGATATGAACCTTAGACTAGATGCTCACAAACCAAACCTAACAAGGACACATCCGAAGATAGTGAGAATTAGTCCAAAGAGAAAGCATTTGTGCTGTGTCATACTTTGACTTTTGATATTGAACCAAGTGATTTTTCATTTCCCAGAAACACCGTCTTACCTTATTCGATGAGCACATAAGTAGAGTTTGTTACCTTAACGTGGAGGGAAACAAGGTTACAAAGGCACAAACAAAACCATAACCATTGAAGTGAAGGACAGATTGTATTTGAGATGGTATTTCCTGGAGTTACATCATTAGTAAAACATATATATACTCAATATGAGCACCAAAGTGACTATATGTTTGATACTGAACAGATGTCTAAATTACAGTTTGACCAAAATACCATATTTTATAGGACGAATTGGCAAAAACAAACTCTCAGTGTTCGTGTCTGCTAGTCAGTCGTGCTGTTGGCTGTTTTGCTGCTAACAGCATTCCCATTGGGGATTTTCAAACTTGCAGTTAAATACTGTACCTTTTTATTTTTGCCTTTAAAGATCATTACTAATTTTCTTGTGATGCTGCTGCAGTAGTAGAGGCTGAAGTCCCAGATAACATTAATGATGCACTCAACACACAGACAAACCTCAATGCAACAGGCTATCAAGAAGGATCTTTTTTTAATCTTTTGATTTTTTTTAAGTGTTTGTTTGCATCTACCTCAACTCCAATAAAGAGATGACAAGCTGTCTGTTTGGGCTTTCCAGCTGACTGCAGTTTTTACTTGGCTCTTGACTTTGAAAAGAAAATTGATACATCTAGGCTGTGGTTAGACAGCTGTTTTATACTGAGTGAGTAATAATTAATGCACTCAGCAATTTCCTTGCCACCAGGTCTTGAAGCATGTTGCTACTCAAAAATTAATCACATCATCTTCACCAGTTCCACTCACTGAAAATTTTGTTCACAGATGCATTGACATCATCAAATAAATTCTGCACAAAATTATAAAAGACTATATTTCTTTCCCCCCCCCCCTTTCTTTCTTCTTCAGTTGCCCATTGAAATATAGCAGATTAGCATTCATTTAAAGCTGTGGTCACTGCTAAATGCTCACTGGAGATTTGCCTTTTCCTATGAGTCAGTGGTAGCTGAGTGCAATGTTAACCCTAACCCTAGTTTAGCTCATGCTAACTGCGAGCGGACACAATGGCCTTTGTGTTATTTGTGTTATTTGTGTTTTTACACTCCAACTCTGTTTTTGTGTGCTTTGCTAGCATACCTGCAGCAACTGTGTATTGGCATCTGAGCACTTTCAACAAGCACGTGACTTACAAGTTCCTAAATGCGTTCCTGTGTAGAGAACACACGGTGTTCTGGAGCTGATGGCGCTGCGCCGCTAACATGCTTCTCATACTATGTCTTCTGTCCAGAGAGACTTCAGTATACATAAGTAACATCACACTGGAGGGGAGTGCAAAAAGCCAGCTGTAATGGCCGCCTCCAGCTGCATCTCACAGCCGCGCTGATCTCTCTCCAAGAATTTAATGTCTTTCATGTGACTTTGTAGTTCTTATTGCAGCTGAAGCTGAAGACACTTTGATACACTATCTCCTCAGAGCCATTTGTAGTGTTGCTCTTGGTTGTACACACAATAAATAAATAAAATAAGAGGGGAAATAAATAAAGGAACTTTATTATCATGCTATTTATTTCTTATTTTTCTTATATGTATTGGGGGTTTATTGCACTGAATGTAACTGGAGCCTCGTCGTCTCGTCCCTCTCTATACTGTACTGTATATAGCAAAGATGACAATAAAGTTTACTTTGTCGGTAAAATCTAATGCATTTAATCCAAATATTGTATACACAGTATTTCACCAAAGTAATGCAAAAGTCAAATTTGAACATTTTTTTTAAATGGCTTATCTCACTAATGTTGTAACTAGGCAATGAAGGTTGATGCTTTAGAAATTGTCCTGGCCAAACTGTTAAATTCCTAAACGTGTGAAAGCAGAAGTCAGCCGATAATGACATAGACTGACTTCCTGTTTCTGGCTGATCACAGACCCAGGCTACTTGAAGCAATGTGCTCTTGAGGTTGCTGGAAGAGAAGAGGTCAGTAAAATTCAAGCACAAATTAAATAAAAACCATCACTCAAAATTTAAGCACATACTGCCAAATGAACAGAGCATTTCAGGTCAAAGAGGCAGCTCCTTGTAAGCCCTTGATGGTGCTGCAATCAAATTCGTCCAAGTGCCTTTGCTGATTGCCATTGTTGAGTTATGTTCCAGAAGACACTTGGCATGGTGCAAAATATTCCAGGCAACAGAACTGTTGTATCCTATATCATTATAGTATGATATAGGATAATGGCTACTGGTTCCTAGACAAGTGGACCAATGAAATCTTGCATAAATATAAACACCCAGGCCAGTGTGAGTGCCAACATCTATATGGCATATACAAGGCTTTCATACAAATATCACAATCATGTACGTTTCTGTATTTGACAATTCAATTGAGCAACAAATTCATTCATGATCTTAGTGTGAGTATATTTATACTGTAGTAAATGTTTGATTGTACTGTAGCTACTGCGCTAGTGCCGGGATTCGCTAGCCTAAACAAAATCTCCTGCAGTACCCTCTTTGTAAGAACCATTATATTTATGTATCTAAATTACGTCTGCCTGATGTAACCAGTCCCTCCCACCCAGCCACCCAGTCAGAGCTGGGACTCTGGTTATAGTGTAATTTGGATTACAGGCAATTCTTCCCTCTCAAAATATCTTCACCCACTATTTGAATTTTCCTTTTTAAAGCCTTGAGGTTAGCATTTTGGCTACTATAATATTGTATAATTTCCAGCTCAGTCACTCGAGTTAGCAGAGGCGAAGCTTAGCAGACAGCTCTGACAGGTTGGCACATGTGTCAGACACATTTATCAACCATCTACAGATCTGCATCCTCCTGCCAATTGAACTGAACCCCAAATTACATTAAGAGCAAGACACTTGCGTTAGACACAATCATATTATGACAGAGTAATAGCAACATCCTGCAAGGCTATTTAGACAACGTGACAAACTTGGGAAATTGTTTGCTTCCTTGATTTCAGGATAAAACCTGCTGTTAATGAGCTGAGACATAAGTCGTGAAATGATTCTGTGCTGTATGTCGTGTGTAGCAGTTCCAGTGTAGCCACATTAATACTACATGCACTGCACTTGATTTTTCAACAGGACTTTTCATTGAGGGCTTGCATGATCACTCAGCCTGCATCCATACAAATAAAACAGAGCTGTGTTTGCTTTGCCTGCTGATCAGATCATTGCAGCCATCTCGATTCTTTCATCAGCATGATGAGTGGGTTTGATAACCACTATCTTATCAAGAGGCGGACAGAGCTGTTGCTATAACGATAACCCTGTAATAAACTGAATAATGATGCCTAAACCCCAGCCAACGCTTACGCATGAACCTTGCAAGACTTTGAGCCGACCAAAACGCTGAGGAGGAGAGACAGCTAGAGAGCATCTCTCCCTAGTTTTTTGGGTTTCTTTTTCATTTCCTGCACTCCTCATTTCTTACTAACAATCAGTCAGTGTACTATTGTCTCATTCTTTTAAAGATCCTCTCCTGTTTGGTCTCTTCCCTCCTGCTCCCTCTTGCCTTGCCTCTAATTCAATTACCCCTTTGTCTTATCTGCCTCTTCACTGCTCTCCCAGCTAATCTGATTATAAAGGAGAGCTGGCAATTAAAACACAGATATGAGAGAGATCTATCCTTCATGCTCGCTGCCTTAATGAGATACAGCTTCATGCCTCTCATGCAGCTAAAGTTCAATTAGGTGACACACTCGAGTGAGGAGGACGGTCTCCTTCTGGAGTGTACTGTACAGCATGTGAGTCTCTCCAGGTTTTGACTGGTTGTTTGGATTCTGCACATCTACAACACGGCTTCGAACAGCTTGCAAAACCTCCCTGCTTGTCATAAAAACATGGAGATGGCAAATGTTTGTTTACTTTTTGTATGATTGCAGTTCTCTATGCCACCCTATGTATCCTGTTTCCCTACAGTATATAGTAAACAGACTAATAACAAGTAGTTGCAGTCATTAGAAAGCAGATGACTGTCTTATGTTGTTATTCTTCACTCGGCTGTATTTGCCGGTTCAACAGACCACAAGGCAGCAGTGAGCTAACAATGGACTTAAGCACTTTTACAGACCTATTGCAACTCTGGGGATCTCTCTGTGTCTGAAACCATTGTCACACATGAACTTGTATGGATATCACCTGATGGAGGTTCATCTGAGGACACAAATGTGCGACACAGTCCTGTCGGGCATTAGTCTGTGTTTCACCTGTCAGCTCTCTGTTTGAACAGAACATACTAAATAACAGTCCTGTGCATGCCTCCTGTACAGTCTACACAGGAAACTCCATCACCTAGACCTCACATGTTTCCAGTAGAATGAACACTTCTGCAGAGCGTCTCCTGCTGTGGGCCACATGTGAGAATGGATGTCAGGAGTTTTCCTGTATTGCAACCCAGGTTGGAATAAAACGCTCAGACAGGTTACCGTGTACACGGGGAGACTCAGAGAGAGACTCTCCCCTTCAGCATAAAGAAGTAGTCTTTTATTGAAAGCACATACAGGAAGTGATACAGGAAGAGATAAAATAGCTGCTGCGTGCAGACTGGAGTACAGAGTGTAACTTCCCCATTTAAGAGTCTGCACAAAGTGTGACTTACTGAAAGAGCAAACATAAACATAAAGAGCAAAAGATAAAGTAATAAAATAAAATAATAATAAAAATGCCAAAATCCTGAAATCTTTTGACATTCCCACCTGTTGTTTGATCTTTCCTTCTATATATGTACATAGCAACCACTAACAGTGCATCAGTCTATGGCCACTTGTAGACATTTTTAGCCAAGACATCATAAAATAGTGGGTTTTGTGAGTATGTTATATCCCTCATTATCATCTTCATCATTCTGCGATAGGGTGATGTAAGCATGAATTGAAGCAGTTACCATTTTCGATACCATGATCTTCAAACAAGGTATGACACACCTGAAGTGAAAAGACATAATAACAGTATTATAACACCATCAAAAACAAGTCCTTTAATCAGCAGGGACTTCCAAGAGCCGCTTGAAAGCCACGTAAGCCAGTCTTCTGTGTTTGCGGCATAGTCTCGTTATTGTGCATCCCGAAGTTGTCTGAGTATTTTCAGAGCATCAGTCATGTTCGGTGAGTGCACATTATCTGGAATGTATGTGCAACATGTGTTGCTAAAGAGAATTCTCCTTTCTCGGCGAGAATTATGTCCAATGCTACCCTGTGTTGCATTACTGCAATGCGCAGAGCGTCAGTTTCCTGATCCTGTTCGTCGTCGATTTTACATGAAGCATTCAGAAAAAGTCCAAAGTTTAGATTCCTCTAGGACATCTGGAATCATGCTGCTTGAGGTCTGGGGTGCTTCGTCTTTTCCTTGTTGTTGACGTTGATGTTGACGTGGCGTCCAATTCCCAGGAAGGATATCCCAGGCCATCCCTTGCACCCAGAAGGTGCCATTTGAGATGTTGCTGCTCTTCACGGGCCCTCCAGGAGCGTGTGTCTGTACTGCTTTGCAGTTGGTGGTGTTTCCCATTGGCTTGAATTATGTCCATTCCCTTCGCATACAAGGTGGCGTATTGTGTCGTTGGGGGCATATAGGAGCAAACATAGCAGTCTTTTCTGGGTGTGCTGTCATGTATATATCGAAACCATGCGTTGTTCATCTTCTTTCTTTCGGGTGAGTGTTAATAAACTCACCAGGAGTGCAACATTAGCCACTAGGAGGATGAGCGTCTTCATGGTGACCAGACGCACCAGGTCCTATAGGTGAGTAGACTAGGGGCGAGAAGAACAGGGCGGGATTCTACCCAAACAGCCCTCTCTCCACCTTCCTAGATCACCTACAGGCAGGGGCGTCGGCGTCTCTTAGTCTATGTTGTCACTCACTTTTTTGCAGTGGCTTCGATGAATCCAGGACGGTCTTTCTGCTATTTTGCAGGCAGTTGGTGTGGTGAGTAGCATTTGATAAGGACCTTCCCACCTTGGTGAGCTCCAATTTTTCCTCTGGATAACTTTGATCAGGATCCAATCACCTGGTTTCAACCTGCAAAATACTTGAGAGTTGTTTAGAACAATCTCTTTATTTTCAAGTAATTTCAAGTTGTGAGTTTCTGAGAACTTTGTGTCAGTCCCATCCACATTTTTACCAGGCCTATACACTCAGGCCATGGTCTCCCTGTTTCTTCCATGCATTTTCTCAGTCTCTGTTTTATTTCCCAGTGCTTCAGAGCACTGATTCCTTACTGATTACTTCATTAACAAAATGTGTCCCATTGTCTGATCTTATCAGAGTGGGGATGCCATATATTGAAATAAAATGGTTGCACAAACATTTTGCTACTGAGATGGCGTCTGCTTTTTTACTGGATAGATTTCTGGCCATTTTGAGATCACGTCTATGATCACTAGAGCGTATTCTGAGCCTTGGCATTCATTTAGCTCAATAAATCCCATGTGGATTGTATGAAAAGGAGGAGGTGGTGTGCATTATGCGCATTATGTGCATTATGTTTTTGGCAAATCATGCATGTTCCGACAAATTTCCGAAATTTTATCTACCACTCCTACCCCCCCTCCTGTTGACAATAATGCTGCTGATATGCGTAGGGACTTTGGTAGTATTGGTTTGCTATTACAGGTCATCAAATTATTTTCTGGCTGTGCTCCACCTTTTAACCACCTCTTTTGTTCTCAAGTTGGTGCGGCACATCAAGTGGTATTTGCATTGAGGAGTCAGACATTAATGTGTCTACAATTGTTGTGCTGCTGCTTTTGCGGCTTTGGTCTGCCAAGTTATTGCCTTCAGTGACCTCTGAACTGCCTTTCTGGTGTGCAGCACATTTACATAATGCTAACTGTTTTATTATTGGAATATTAATATTATCACTTCCAACAGTGCCTCTAAAAGATTTCCATGTTGCACTGGGTTGCCAGTAGAGGTAACCATCCCTCTATTCTGCCAAATTTTTGCAAAATGATGTACAGCTGCAAAGACATACTGGCTGTCAGTGTATATGTTTATGTCTTCATGCAGTTGACAGGCACGTACGACAGCTGTGAGTTTTGCTTCTAAAATTGTGTCTACTGTGGTTACCGCATAACCTACACAGTTCCGCCCAAGGCTACTTTTGGAAGCTGAACCGTCTACAAAGATATTAACGAAACCAGCCCGTGGGGTGCTGTGAAGGTCAGCGCGTGGTTTTGTTTCCCCATCTAGCTTCCTAGCTCCTTTATACAGCAGTGTGCGTCACCATCTTGCAAAGTAGGGGGAAGTGTGCTGGGGTGTAACTGTCCACACTTCTCAATTCTGATGTGTGACAGTGTAAGCAAAATGCCTACATAGGAAAGTCGTCTGGCATGTGTCGAACTTCTGAGGTAGGAAAAACCTTGCATAGCTCACAGCTCTAAAACTAGGCATCAGCAAATCATATGCCCAAATCATGATATGTCACTGTGATCCACAAGTATGATCACAAATTTGTTTTCCAAACTTACTAAACAAACAAACAAAAAACAAAACAAATTGCCTATGGCCTAAGGCTTTGCGTTCATATTAATTGAGTGTAAGCTGCTTTCTTCATTGCAAATGTTTATTGCCATAAGGTTTAATTCATGCATCATATCACATATAACAATTTGAGTATGTGTTGTCTATTCATTCTATTCATAGAGTCTATTCATAGAGTTCTGTTTCTCTCTGTGGGCTGTCTTGACACACCACAGGCACACAAATTTCCTGTTTCTGCAGACTAATCGAACTCTTTTGTTTCTCTTTGTATTCATAGTCTATAAACCCTCTTTAATTCTACTAAATCTTGATCTAAAAACAATACACCTTTATTTCACACACACTTTAAAATTGAGCTCTTTCAGACATCAGGAATCATCACACACACTGCCTTTTCTCTCAAACTGCCACTCGTTCACTCACTCCACTATGAACCTTTGTAGTGTTATTATTACTTATGTTTTATTATTTTTGTACAAATCACACCCAATCACTCAAAACCTACTACTCACAGCATTCACACAGTTAGAATCACTCAAAATATGCTTTCATACGAGTATTTCAGACATGCTTTTCAAGATATATAGAGGTCACTCACTGTACATCCACAGTAATGAATTCAAACTCTATTTATACAATTGTAGTGAGCAAAACCAGCATCTCCATGCGCGTCACCGCTCCTCATTAGCTTGGTAGTGTCCACATATTCAATTCAGCTTCTCATTAGTTGTTAGTATAGGTCTTCATCTTAACAAAGTCTCATCTAAGATGACAGGTTTACAAGCAGGTCAAGTGTCTCCATGCACCTGATTAGTGTAGTTAATTCCTTATTTTCTTCATCTCCTATATCATTGTACTGAGTTTGAGCAAACCTTAAGCTTGAATCAGACTACTTTTAACAATCTTCCACCTCACATCATAACTGACTGAGGTGCCTCTTCTTATTAATAGTATGTCATTGTTAATGTTATCATAGTATTGTTTTTCCTTTTTTATAACAGCAATAGTATATTACAATACACTACTTTACTACTTTACTACTAATATACAATAGTATATTAGTTTATATTTTATTATGTATCCATCACGGGTCTGTGTGAATCTGCAGCTTCACACCTTCCCAAGCTGGAGACATTTTCCTTGGCTGAACAATGACGCAGCCTTAATATACCTTATGCATCTCTCTTTTTATTTGATATATTTTGTGTGAATTATCTGGTTTCATGCATTCTATTCATTCTAGGCACGGTCGTCATGCCAACTATGTTCCATTGTTAATATCAGTTTACAGGTTGTTAACCTTCCTATTATCTCCTATTATCATGCTTATCGCAGATAAGCTCTACTTTAAGTTAACCTTAATTTAACCTTTTGTTTATTCCACTTCATCCCACTTTCCATGCTTTAAAATATTACAACTCTTGTGTACTCTGTTTTCTTTTTAGCTTCCTTTTCAGTATTTATTCCTGCTTGGAGGGTTTCTTATAATTTAGTCAATGCATTTTCCCTCCCACGTGGGACATTTAGGTTTTCTTTGGATTTCTCCATCTATATGCACTAATTTGTCCGGCACCTGGACATTTCTTTTCTAACCACTGCTCGTCAGCAGTGAGTTTTGAAGCTTCATTACCCATTTTAATCCTTTTAATTTTAATACTTTACAACTACACAACTGCGGCACCTTCTCTGGCACGAGAATCGAGAGAGGTAGTTGACACAGCCTTCTACTTTCAAGCTATTCTTGAAAGCGGTGTCATCTTTACGTGATGAAACACGACCTGTTTCTCTCTTTTCACCAGTACTTGGGTAGCTAACAGCAAACAAAACAGTGGAATAGTTCAGCCTCCTTATTGTGCTGTAAAATCAACTTATTCCACCAACAAAAATAAAACAATAGTAAAACAAAACAGTACTTTTATACGCGCGCTACCTTTACCCACTACGGGGGAGCTGCCAGTCCCAGACGAGCTCTATTTTATTTTAAAATGCTACCAGCCCCTCTGGGCGAGCCTAAACGTTTTACGCGAGGTGTCTGAGTGTTAATATTCACCTGGTTGCTGCCGGTCTCTCAGGTCTACCTCATCGACCCCCACCGCCGTGGACCACTTATAAGAACGCCGGCCAGAACCCGAATTCACGTCTCTGGACTTTATCCTGTACCTGGACAGGAGCTGTCGACAGACTTCAGCGCGGGCTTCTCACGACGTCGGGGCTCGATGAGGCTTTCCTGTGGGGTCACACAAAGGTCGCTGTGTCCCATCCGGCTCGAAGGACCAAGAAATGTCAGGAGTTTTCCTGTATTGCAACCCAGGTTGGAATAAAACGCTCAGACAGGTTACCGTGTACACGGGGAGACTCAGAGAGAGACTCTCCCCTTCAGCATAAAGAAGTAGTCTTTTATTGAAAGCACATACAGGAAGTGATACAGGAAGAGATAAAATAGCTGCTGCGTGCAGACTGGAGCACAAAGTGTGACTTACTGAAAGAGCAAACATAAACATAAAGAGCAAAAGATAAAGTAATAAAATAAAATAATAATAAAAATGCCAAAATCCTGAAATCTTTTGACAATGGACAACTGTGGAAAATTTCTCAACCAGATTGTCACAAATTAGTTAATAGTTCATGTATGTATGCATGTATGCATGTATGTGCTCAGAGGTGATATTTAAAATAATTTCATTTACTGAATTATAGCGTTTAAGTAATAGATTGGCGATTAGAATCAGAAGAAGCTACAAAGCAGAATAGAGTCAAACAATGGAAATCGGAGAGGATGCCTCAGAGTCTTGACACTTGTGGCTGAGATAGAAGCAGGTGGAGACTTGGATGAGGATCTCTCGCTGACCAGGATGAGGTGGAGCCGGGAAGAAGCGAGTCAGAATCTGAAAGGCAGAATGACACAAGGAACAGAATTTCATTGGCTCGCAGAAAATCATAACTGAGTTTTCATGGACAAAAGTTGTACAAAGAATAGACTAGCAGCCCAAACATCCAGAATGCAGGCAGATGAATACATCTGCACTCTGTAACATACAGACTGGTGGAAGCAGGGACTGGACCACTGGTCTTCTGAGCTATAAACAAACCCACTTTCCCTTCAGACTCACAACCACTCTGTAGCTTTCTACTGAAAACACTGTTGACCAGACGTATGCTTTTAGTCTGGAAGCTAATTTACACCATGGAGCCTGTAAAGTTGGATTTATTTTACTATCTTGAACATGGTAGGTTGGATTTTTAAAGGTCTCTTCATTGTGACAAACTTCACTATTTTATCTTGTTATTAACTGTCAAACTGAAAAAGTCTATGGATCATTTTTTAATCCAGCTTTACGAGCTGCTGCACTGGTCACTTTGCAATTTACATTTTGGGGTGGTTTAAATTCTAATTGTAACTTCTCTTGATCCCCTAAGTGTTAATTTATTTTCTCCGTTTTATATCTTTTTATTAGCTTTTTTTTGCACTGATGTAACCGGAGCCTCGTTGTCTCGTCTCTCTGTATGCTGCACTGAATACAACAGAGATGACAGTAAAGTTTACTTTGACTACTGTCCTAATGAGTTGGCCACTGGGTTAACAGTGGAATTGAAGGATTTTTCCCAAATCATAGTAACACTTAATATTCTAACTGTAACTCTGTGCATCTAAGTGCGTCTGAGAATGTCCTCCCCCTGAAAACGACCAGAATAAGTGGTTTACTACCACATTCTCCTGGTAGCAGTTGTAAATTAGCTTTAAATTATGGAATTATGGATTGAAGTCTTCCTTCATAGTGCCATCAAAGCCATATAGAATTTTTAAGAACTTAGTGTAAAAAGTGCTGACGAGGGCCAGTTGTCTATCAGTGAAAGATTGTGTTTTAAAGTTCAGCTGAAGGTAACATGAAACCTAAGCAGGGGATGTGCCTCGATAGTCTGGCAGTAAGAAAGCATCTAGTAAGGCAGATGAATGCCTCAATACTGCTGAAGGTTCATGAGGGCGGGTGCTTGGCTCTACTATAATTGTGTCCTTTTACAATAAAAAATTCAACACCCCAATTAAACCGATGTATCCTTAGAGCTGCGAGCAGTTACAACGTTATTCTCGAGTAGGCCTTTGTCATGAAACACATCCTGAGAAGTCACAGAAGGAAAATTCAAGTAAGAATGTGCAGTGAAAAGGTTCTACCAGTAGCTGTGATTAGTGTGTTACATTATTCATAACTTCTGAACGGGATGTCTTTTCCCCGTCTACCCACAAATGGATTTTTCCTCCTGCCTATCACATTTTTTTTTTTCACAGCTGATATTTGCTCATGTAGCGCACGTGGCTGTGCAGAGGTGCGTGTCCCCGTGTTTGTGATATTTACTCATTTGGCTGCCTGCGCCCTCCATATTCCTGCCTGCACACCACTGCACGTGTGTGCATGAGCACCCATGTGTGATATTTGCTGAACTGGTCATGCAAAGCCTTTGTGTGTGGCTGCCTCATCCCAAGGTTCATTATTCTCAGCACATGCACACCTTTGACAAATTACCTTAAAGTGTTGTAATATAGTCACCCTTTCAACAGGACGACTGTGCAGTTGGTGGCATAGTCAGAATAACCCTGCCTGGCTTGGCTAACTGCTCCAGAATGTCCAACCAGTGTTAGAATACAAAATAAAATCAATGAGCTAACCGTGCCTACTTTCCTCCATCTATGATAGATGTAAACATTTCTAATAATGTGAGTATCAGTGGTTTTCAGCACAGTTTAGCAGAATGAGTTTTGGCATCATATTTCCACCAGATCTTTATGCCATACTTGGCTGCTTTGAGGGAATGTTTTGCCTTAAACTGCACCTGCTCCTAAAAGCTACCAACTGTTAATCCTCGCAGAGAGATCAGGGATTTAGTATTCGGCTAACTGGCCTTCAAACATTGTCCAAATATCCCTGAAAACAGAAATTTTATCCACTGCCTACCTGACTGCACTGACTGCTTGGCTGAAATTATAATGAAATCAAAGCCTATAACGTAAAAAAACCCCCATATATTTGTATATTTCCAGGAAGATAAATGTCCCTATAGGACTTTCCATTATCTTTCCCACACCGATGGGATCGACTATGGAAATATATTTTGTATTTGAAGTGTGTTGTGTGGCTGTCTGATTATAATCATTTAATTTCACATTTAAAATGGAAAGATTTGACTGACATTTTCAACTTATGAAACTGTGGCTTGGACCAGATATCTACTGAAGTTTGTCTTTTAAAGCATATTTGTCCTGTTAACCTTGATGGCTACTGTATTTGATATCTAGGCATCTTTTAGAATGTTAATTAACAGTCCGCTGGCTAAATATCAGCTGAGAAACATTTTATATTACATGAAATTCGAGTCTTTTTAATAGACTGAGGATATAACATGTCAGTTTTCACTTAGTTGTTGTCCATGTCTGGTACTTGGGGCAATATTTCAGATTCTGCCCTATTTCTAGGTCACCAACCATGGGAAATCAGCCATGTGAAACCAGGCTACAACAGCATCAAATCGCCTTTCCTTTGAAACAGATTTCTGCACTTTCAACACCTCAATACTCGGATAGATTGGATCAGCTCAACAGAAGCAAGTTCAAGTACATCAGCTTTCAGCCAGCTGTTATAAATATGGATGTGACTCAAGTAGAAGTAACACTGAGATAATGAACAACAAAGAATCTGAATGAATGAAGTGTCACTATTCAAATAGATCAGATTGTTTTTTCAGCACTTTCAGTCTTCCATCTATTACGTCCAGAAGACTAAAGGTTACCACACTATCAGAAGATCAAGAAATCAAGCTTTTCTCACTGAGAAATAGAAAAGCAGCTTCATCGTAGATACAATTTTGCAAAACACTCTGAATAACAACAATGCTGTCAAAAGAAGGCTGTCTTTAGTAGCCCCAAGCAGTCACCAAAAACTATTATAGAGAGGCTAAAAAGGAGCAAAGGTTTGGGGCGGGCTAAGACGTATCAGCATTTCCTAACTGGTGGTCAGGCAGTAGCAGGTGTTACTGCCTCAGGTGTGCATAAGGAGGCAAACAGAAAGAGATTGCCTTCAGATTTCAGTGGATCAAAATGTGAAAGACTGGAGTCATCTCCACAGATGAAACTCAGCCCTGACCGTTCCAGTCCTCAGCGACACGCTCCTGCTGTGGATCACATCTTTGTGGAAAAGGAGGATTATTGGGCCAAACAAACCTTTAACTTTGAAGAAATGATTTCAAAACCAAGGATGATGCTTTTTGATCTTTATGGAGGCCAAACATCACAAGAAATCAGTTTCCAACATTCTCTAATCATGCTGTGGTCCTTTTAGTAGCTACAAACTCACAGGACATTTGCAGCTCGAACGCACTCTGCCAACGAAAGATGTTTGTTGTCTCATTTAGATATCACGAAATGAAAGCAGGAGAAGCAACTAAATGCTTGAAAAGTGAGCAAAGTTCACCAAAAGACTAAAGTTGTAGTCTTGCATCTAAATGATGTAATGAACTGCTCTCGTTCCCAACGCATAACATACCGACGATTTGTCAGGTCCCGATGCGGCTCATAGTAATGCGAAAGGTAACCGCGTCCCTACGACACACCCTGGATTGTGGCTAGAATCTAATAGACTGACACTCCCGGCGGTAACTCACCTTCCAGCCGTGTATTCCAGCCCTAACTCTAACCTTAACCACAACCTTAATCGTATTAGATACATTCATGATGAGAAAGTAAAATAAATGCAGATGTCTAGATTCATTCCAGACGGTTCTCATGTCTCATGAGAACATGTTGGCTGAAACTCACAGTAAAGCTCAGTAAAGTGGAAGCAAGTACCTTAAGAAGGCTCTGATAGCAAATCTATGAACTGTAAGGCTTAAAGAAAAGAGAAGAGCCAGTGAAGAGCAGAGGATCCCACAGGCCAGAATGAAAGAGTCATCACGAGTCCTGAGCATATGTTGCATCATTATTTTTGATGTTCTAAACAGGTTAATGTTTTCTTTTGGAGTTTAGCCTCGTTTGCAGTCATTAGTTTACCATGAATTAAACATCTGCGCGCATCTACCACTTATTCTTGTAAATGAGAAGGTTACATTAGCATAGCAGATGCCTCGATACTCAGGGCGAGCATACACTTCAGGAGAAATGTGCTCGAGCTCGACGTCTCCACATCACTTATTACCCTCTCCTTTTTCCTCGCTAATCTTCGTCCCAGTGTTTTTGCCATTATTTCACCTTTTTTTTTTCCCCCCCCAAACTTCCTGCTTTAATAAAGCTCCGCTCAACCTGCAGAAGAAGAGCGATACGTTTTCTTTCTTCCTATTTGATTGGCATAAAAAGGTGCCATGAAATTCATCCCATCAAATGTCTATGCCTGATGGTTTTGATGAATTACTCATTTGTGTAGCGTGCAGTCTAATCATCCAGAACTGGTCCCAAATGTTGTTTGGTGTGTTCCAAATCAATTTTTTATCATCCCTGGGATGCTGGGACGCTGTTCATTCTGATCGCCGATGTTACTTTATCTTCATCTTCAAAATTGAATAATAAAACTCTCGCCTCGTTTGTTCCCCAGTCAGGGCTGTTTTGCACATTTATTTTTGATAAACATGTTCTGATCAAAAATGCACACTTTTTTTTTTGTATGTGCGTTGTGGCTCTTTTTTTGCAGCTGCTTTAAGTAACTGTCGACATGCTACTCAGGGAGCAGGCACTTACAACTGCAGGGTTATACATTTTTATTACTTTGCATTCTGTGGCTCCGGGTGCATGGAGGGAGAAAACATAAAAGTTTTAAAGAAGAAGAATTAGAAATGGTTTGGTTTGTGAATCTTTGATGTGGATGGCTAATCGATGACAATAAGGCGACCTCTACCTTATATTGGTGATAGTGAGCCCTTCAGCATCCACTGCAATATATATTAACAAAGGTGGCAAAATTATACACATTTGTCACCAAGTAGAAGATACTTGTCTTAAAAAAATAATGTGGTAAAATCTCAACCTCTAATATTACTGCTACTTCTTTACTCAAGTAAAAATGGGAAAAGTACAAGCTGTGACATGTACTTAAAGCCAGTTAAAACTTTCATGATGAAGCAGCATGGATGACATTTCTATCAGATGTTGCCAAGCTAAAATATCCTCACATCTACGGACTATGGATTTATTTCAATTCTAATGAATGTACCTGGCTTATACATCTGCTTTGAAGAAGACAAACAGGGAAAAAGTACGGGAACAATAATGAAAGAAAGACTGCTGTTATGCTACAAGGTAGGGTGACTTTACCTCCACACGTTCACGGAAAAATGAACGCAGTCAGCGGTTAAAGGAACCCTAATATCAGTTGAAATAAGTCACAGTAATTTCTAAATTTAGCTCCACTAGAATGGACAGGCTGTGATCAGCTTACATGTGCTACTACTCTTTGTGGATTTAGCCAATTAAATTCTACAAGACACAAGTATAAGCTTTTACTATCACAGCTGATTTCTAACTCACAGATACTGTAGCACACTGCTCAAAAATATTAAATAAATAATCAGATTATAGCATCAAGTCGTTAAACTGGTCAATTTGCAGAGGGGGCTGTTAATCAGTTTCAGCTGCTTTGGTGTTACTGAAATTAGGTGCACCAGAGGAGGATCAACGAGAGGAGGTGGTGGTGTCAAGACTGAGATTTGGGCATACGGGTTTGAATTCCACACTGTTCTTGATAGGGAAACATGCCTCAGGGAAATGTGATTATTGTGGAGCGGATGAAACCTTGGAGCATGTTATTTTGCAGTGTCGGAATTATACGGTAGAGAGGAGACGGTTGGCCCAAAATCTCAGTAGCATTGCTATGAAACTTGATCTTGTAGGGTTGCTACGGAAGGAGTCGGGGGATAAATGTTATCAGGCATTGTTTCAGTTTTTGAGAGAAGGAAGGTTGTTTGGGAGGATATGAAGTGGGGTTTTTTTTTTTTGTTTTTTTTTTTGTTTTTTTTGAGCGTGATTTCTGTCCACACTCCATACCAGTGGTGGCGGTAATGCACCATGCAGTTGTTTGCCAACCGCCAATAATACGTAAAAGAAGAAGAAGGATCAACAAGACAACCCCCCAAACAGGAATGGTTCTACAGGTGGAGGCCACTCATCTCTCTTTCTTATCAGACTATTTATTTTTTTTACTAGTTTTGCATTTGTCACTTTGTGACATTTGTTCATTGTCACTACTGGCATCATGGAGTGATACAACCTCATCACACATCGCCTTTGTTAGAAGGTTTGCTGTGTCTCCTAGTAAACAGCAGTCTGAAGAGTATGGAGGATATTTCAGGAGACAGGCAGTTACTCTAGCAGAGCTGGACAGGGCCGTAGAAGGCCTCTGTCCTATCAGCATGACCGGCGTCTGCTCCTTTGTGCAAGAACAGGATACAAACTCAATCCTTTGCATTTGCCATGAAATACCAGAGTTAGCAAGTCCAGTCTGTGCTTTTCACAGATGACAAGACATTCACCTTGAATTTGATCAGAGAGAGAGAGAGAAAAAAAAAGAAACAAAAAACTAATTCCTGAAATTTCTACTTATGTACAGTAACCATGGAAATGATAAGATCTAAGGACTAAATTAAATTTCTGCAGCAAAAATCTGCAGAAAAATTAGCAGAAAATTCATTAACTCCACTTCATAGATAGCAACATAACAGGCATCTAGTTAGATTCAGAGCCTTGTTTGGGTTTGATTTGATTGGCTCAAGATCATCACTGTGCCGCTGCTCCTCAGACTCTCAGCCAGCAGCTGTCTGTAGCTGCTGTTAGCATCTGGCATGAAAGCAGGAAATCGTTCAGATGTAGCCCCAGGATACAATAACATTTCTTAAGTCTGTTAGTCCAGAGTTACGTATATATACAAAAGTTTAAGTTTGTCCAGTGCTTGACCAAATGCCAGCACAACTGAACTGTCCACTTGTGAATAATCCTCCTCACAGTAGAACAAAAGCTCTCAAATTGTTTGAAAATTCTCTGATGACCCTTCCCAGATTGATGGGCTGTTTTTAGGATCAGTGCTGATGGTTTCCTACTTGCATTGAGTTAACACACACTCAAATGCTCCACACCAGCAAACTGCCAATACATATGCTTTCACACTTACTGAACATCAGTTTTTTTGATTAGCAGCATTTTGCTGCTACTTTCTCTCATTTCCCATGAAGAGTGTGCGCTTTCTTTTTACCAGAACTGTATTTGCTATTTAATCTTGTGATTTAGACGAATAGATTTTATGGCAGAATTTTAAATGTGTGTGTCAGGTGTAGGCTGTGTGCAGGCAGGAGTGGTAGACCCAAAGTGCAGACACACAGAGCAAAAAGGTGAACTCAAATGCAACTTTAATGGTGGATGGCAAAAAACAGACAACTGGCTAAACAGGGACTATAGAAACTAAACAGGCAGGCAGAACACACAGCATGGTATGATGATGTGATGAAAACACAGGGCCTAAATACACAGAGGAGTAATCAGGGAACGGGAAAAAGGTGGGAAACACGGCTGGGACAAATCAGGGCTGACGAGACAAGGAAAGCAAAACCTGATACAATCACCTGAGACACGGACTTCAAAGTAAAACAGGAAACATAACACAGAGATGCAGACTTGACAAGGGGATACAGCTGACAGGGGAGACAGCGCAACTAAGAAACACAGACAGAAACCAGAAGGCAGAACTCTTAACAAAGAAACCACACAGAGAACCTAAACTTAGAATAATCCAATAACCCATAAGACAAAGAAAGCTAGAATATAAAGAAATAAACAAAATCAAAGAACCAAAAACACAAAACACTGAGTCGACGACCCAGGCACCCTAACAGTGTGGTGCAAACTATGTTGTATTACTTTACTTTAGTATATAAAGTTTTGAAGATAAAATTACACATTTGTGAGTAAAAGCTCACTCCTTATTAATGTGTTCCTACAAAAAGCCATGCCTCCACCACCGTGGTCTCCATACTTCCAAGCTTGATGCACTTAAGTATTTTTCTCCACACAGGTACTATCCTAGTACAAATATAGATACACTAACTAAAGGTCTTGAACCACCTCATCTCTTTATACTTTGTTAGGAAAATGGAAAACAGGTGCAACGATTCACTGAAATGTGCAGACTTACATGTGAATAGTATATAAGACAAAAACAGAGCTTGTACGATTCTAACAAGCCTGAAAGTCAGTAGTTGGTCTGAACATCTTCATCCATCAACACAGCCTGAACTCTCTTAGGGAAGCTATTTTGTGATTTTCCTCGGGGAATAATTCTCTAGTCTCCTTGAAGCTCTTTGGATGTTGGCTGCCTTTTGTTTCATTTCATTTCATGATCCCACATTACTTTAGTAACGTTGCAGTCTGGGCTATGGGAAAGATAATCCTTGACTGATAGTGTTCCATTTAGTTTTTTTCTATCCAGGTATGTTTTTCCTGCAACCACAGTGTGTTTGGGATCATTGTCACCTTAAAACCTTGAACCACTGGCAGATCTATTACATGATGGATCAAAATGGTACGACTTTTCTCATTCTTAATTCAATCAAGATTAATTGAGGGGCCTGATGCAAATATATGCAGTAGTTTTGAACACCTGCCACACTCTGTTTGTCTTTCAGACACCAAGTTTTCTCAATTTCTGAAGGACCCATAGTTATCATACCAAGATGTCCTCGTGCTTTGGCAAACATTGTATTGAGGGAGAAAATGTGTCACCTTCCCAAACACAATTAAGCCTAATCAGGCTAATTATTAATATTTATATTATCGTTATTTTAGCTTGAAAATCTATAAATGATGATGGGCAACTGAAACTGCAAATACTATGCCCATATTTTGTATTTAGAGAACATTATCATGACACATTTAGTACTCTTGAGGTTATTGTTAAAGATTTTGGTTAAACATGACTTCACATTATTGTTCTTTGGGTGGCAGCAGAAGGTCAACCTCATACTTGCAGAGGGATTTCTGATGATGCCACATTGAGAAAGTTCAAGCAGAGTCGTTATAGCTCATTAAACACACACTGCAAATTTTCATTTGCTTCTGGTGGTGGGAATTAAAAGGTTGTTTATAATAATTAAAATGTGCATCAAATGTTTAACTTGTCAAAGCTGAGTTTCAAATTGAACCTGAAATGATATTACTGTTAATCATTTTGTAAATGTGTTTTTTTCCCCTAATTTGTCACTATTTTTTTGTACAATTGTTGCTGTTTTCAGTGGCCTAATAAAAATGTCCAGATCCTTCCGTGTTTCTTTCTTTTTAGATATTGCAAAATAAAGACACAATGTTACAAATTGGTCACATGATTGAAATTGGTGAAACTTGGTGACAGATCAAACGTTAATACTTTTACAATAAGAACTTGACAGAGAGGAACATTTTTGTGCCCACATTAGATTATATGGATTATAATATTCTTGCTACAATTTAACATTTTTTTGTACTTACTGCTAATATTCATTGTACTGACAGATACAGTGAAGAGAGAGAGAAAGACATGCAGCGATGGGCCAGGGGTCAGACTCGAACCTGGGCCGGCCGCTCTCAGCCATATTACATATTGTTGTCTGCTCAAAGCACTGAGCTAAACCAGGGCCCAATATTAAAATTAGCATAAGCTAACCTTGCTGCTGGTCATTGCTGCACCACAAGAGCATAATAACAAACCACTGGATTTGAGTTTGTATGCATCTTACCAAGCACACTGCATCAACCTGTTTTTCATCTATTTCCATAACCTCCTAAAGATGAAGATCCCAGTCATCATCAGTTTAACATGATTGTAGCCATCAGAAGAGTTTATTTTCTGAAAAATGTGAAAAGGGCAATTTACAGCTTCAAGGTTCATTCTGTAGAACTATTTCACCTCCTGTAACTCTCCCCTTGGGCTTGATAGAAGCAGCAGACCAACACTGTGGCTCTCACACCAGGGTGTGGCCTTTCTTTACACAACATCGCTGCTGCCATTTATCTCAGCACAATCAAACTGGCTTTCTTTTCCCTTCGAGACCTTTCCAGCTGTGCATAAACAATCCTTGATGTGTTTTCTGCTGGACACCAGCAGCCTCCATCTGGACAGACTTGCTCAGAAATCAGATGGTTTCTTAATATTTCTAGCTGTTATTTACAATCACGGTGTTTAACAGAGTCACATGTAGAACCACTGAGATTACACACAGCTATGTGGAATGCATTTTTACCTCTTAACTGCAGTAAATAGCCTACTGAATAATTGAGTCTTTTGCCCTTGAAAGAATTTTACCGTTTGCAGCATAGAGATTGCTTGTGTCGTGTTAAGTAGATATGCCTTTCAATAACCTTCCTCATTTGAAGCCACTTTCTAAAGGTCTTTGAAATGCATATTTGTACCCATACGTAATGTAATTGCCTTCTCATTGGCAGAGTTGGGGAAGAAGATAATGATCAACTAGAATAAAGAGACTGAAATGTAACTCAGCAGGGAATTAAATTAATTTCCATACTTCCTGTTCATGCCCTCTCAGCCTTGTGCCTCTTTCCCATGCTTTGTCAAAGTCTTTTTTGATTCTGACCCTACAAAGTCAAGGTAAGAGAGCAAAGCTAAAATACCTCATTTTAATCAATTTATTGGTGTGATCAGCAGATAGGTCGAATGCTAGGAGACCAGGTCATTATGTATTTAAAGTAGTGGTCGTTAAAAACTGTATGTATATATGATGATATACGATAGGAGAATTAAGATGAATTTTGAAATGTCTTGTTAGAACAAGTTGCTGCCAGTAGCCATCTACTATACTTTACATTTGTACAGTTTCTCAGAGCAGTTAATTAATTTAGTAGTAATTATAAAGATTGCATATCACAAATATCTATAGAAGTATGTGTTCATTCAGGGCCATTCATTCAGCAGCTTCTAAGATTATTCAGTTCAGTTCTATTTTATTTATACAGCACCAAATCACAACAACAGTCGCCTCAGGGTGCTTTATACTGTAAGGTAGACCCTACAATAATAGATACAGAGAAAAACCCAACAATCATATGACCCCCTATGAGCAAGCACTTTGGCGACAGTGGGAAGGAAAAACTCCCTTTTAACAGGAAGAAACCTCCGGCAGAACCAGGCTCAGGGAGGGGCGGGGCCATCTGCTGCGACCGGTTGGGGTGAGAGAACTATGACACAGGCTAATTATGCCTGCTGTATATTTTAATGGTACCTGTCTTGTCAGAGGACTCAGATGCTGACTCTTTGAGGTAGAACTTGGTAACCTAAAAAAATCACTTTTATTCGGGTGCAGGCAGTCACACACGAATCTGCAGTCTTCCTGTATTTAGCTTTGTTCCTCCCACCCCAGACACGTCTGGCCAATGAGCTTACTGAACATTCTCATGTGGTCTACAGTGACGCATTTTGGTTTGCTTGGAGTTCCCTTGAATTTTTTTCTGTGTGAAAACAAACCAACCAAAAAGCTACAAGTTTACAGACTCTTCAGCTCATGTGGACCAGAGTGAACAAACTATAGGAATGAAAATGCTCTAAAACAAAAAAATACTCAGATATCAATTTAAATTTAAGAAACGTTTAATGTAGAAAACTGTCCAAACACAGGTACATTAATCAAATTTTTCAATAATGAATCATGTCGCTTTACTGCGCAGCATTTCATAAAACTGCATGTTATACTTGAAAATGTTACACATATGTGTAGGTCTAAATCTGTAGTGTGCTCAAGGATTTGACTAAAACATGAGCAAGGTTATTATCGTTAACGAAAACTAACGAAATAACGAAAACTAGAAGTGAAAAAACATTTTCGTTAACGGAAATAAAAATAAAAACAAAAAAAGGAAAACTAACTAAAACTGTAATGAGTGTTCACAAAACTAACTAAAATTAACTGAATTTATAGCAAAAATGTGTTTAGTTTTCGTTGATGTGTGCGTGTCATACAATAGTCAAGGGTGAAAATGAAGTTTAGTTTCCAGGTTTTTTTTTTGCTGTGTCTCATTATGCCAGCAGGTGGCAGTACGTTAGTCGAGTCGTCTGTGTTGCTGCTCCGTCCACGCGCAGAATCATGTCAGGAAAAGTCTGGAGAAAGCGCCAGAGTCCAATTTGGGATTACTTTGAATATGACTGTGTTTTGGATAAAGCAAGTGTCTTGTAGTGGAACGAGACAAATTATGAGGGACATTTCTAAAAGGAAAAAAATCCCACAAACCTTAAAGTGCACTTGAAAAGCTCACACAAGAAGGCTAACCTAGCTTACCTGGAGAAGGTAAGGGAGCGCACTCAACCCTCATCCCCAGAAACAGAAGCTAACCCCAGGCAAGGCAGCGTGATGCATCCCGAGACAACAGGACTGGGATATCTACATAACTGTGTGAGTCAATTGCCTTCAAAAGGTTTATCAATTCACTTGAACCAAAATTATGAACACCCGGTGCTGCAAGAGTTAATAGTCTCATTGGGGCCAAGATATACATTTTATAGTTGCCTGGTATCAATGGTTGTTCATCTGCCTTTATTTATTTATTTATTTAAAGAACCCATAGGTGGGAATGTGAGTTGTCTGTCTCTGCGTGTTAGCCCTGTGACAGACAGGCGACCTGTCCAGGGTGCAGGGTATGGTAGCTGGATTAGCAGCATACCCAAGGATAAGCAGAAGAGCATGACTGATATGATGAAACTGGGATTTTGTTACACTTTATTGCAAACACAACTAAAACTATAACTGAAACTAATCAAAACTAAACTGAAACTAAGGATTTTCAAAAAAATAAAAACTACACTAAACTAGCAAACAATTGGTAAAAACTAATTAAAACTAATATAAAATTGAAAATCTGAAGTCAAAACGAAATAAAAATAAAAACTAATGAAAATTGCAAAACTATTAAAACCCTGAACATGAGAGCTGGGTTTAAATTTCTAGCTGTCTAAAGGTAAGTTAGGTTCAGCTAAAGGAATGCAGACAATAATTATTTTTTCTTTGAATATAGTGTTTTCAGGCCAAAGGTTTATGTATGAGCCACAAAAGCAGACAAGGTAGTGAGGCAGAAGTTGCTTGGTTTTCCTCAGAACTGAGAAAAACGGAGAGAGACACAGAATTGCAAAGCACTTCTGCCCTCAGAGGGCTCTTTTAAGGTGGAGGAATTTTTCCCTTCAGAATGCTGTTAAGCAGACATTATTGTGACAAATCGCCTGATACGTTGGTCTCAAGCTGTATCAATTTACGCCTTTGGCTTCAGACCTTGTACTAGCAGACCAACACTTTCTCATTCTGTCTCCAGTCATATGCAGCTATTTCTGAGAAATATAGGAATGTAAAGAATGCAGTTCACAGCTGCTTCTACTTCTCTCAAAGACCAAAACTAAAGAATACCAAGTAGAAAGGTGGCAGAGAACAAATCACTGTGGATGACTCTCCACGGAAATACTTTAAATAATGAATAATGTTTCACCGAAGTTGACTCAAGGGCAAAGGCTGGGGGAAGCAGCTCGCCCACCTCTAATTAGAGGGTATGAACATTTTTCTTATTTTTTTTTTTTTTTAAGTATTAATTCCATGATGTGGATGTTAATAGCAGTTAGCTTTTTGTCAGTCCTGGCTTTACAATCTTCAGGATTATTTAACACAGTTGAAGTAAAGTGAATATATTTCTAAAGGTGCTACTGACATGAATTCCTCACCAGATGTCGGTAACAACCCGTCCAATCCACACATGCAAAGAAGTCAAACCGTAGATGTCCATAAGTTAAGTTAAAGAATGGAACGCACTTACTGAAATGTATTTAATACTTCATATGAAAGTCTTTGTTGGTGATGGCAGCTTCACAAGATGCCTCTTATGGAGAAACTAGCATTGCATTGCTCAGGTGTGATTTTGGCCCACTCTTCAAATCCTGAAGGTTGCTTTGGGCCCTTCTATGAACTCTGAGCTTTAGTTCTTATGGTTTTCAGCTGGATTCAGGTCAGGTGATTAGCTGGGGCATTCTAGCAGCTTTATTTTTGCGAGCTTGCTTGGCTGCGTGTTTGGGATCATTATCTTGCTGAAAAATGTCCAACCTCGTTTCATCTTCATCATCCTGGTCGATGGCAACAGACTCCAGACTGTTTGACAGAATTCAAATCGTTGATGGATTGATATGATATGAAGCGTGCCAGTGCCATATGCTGAAAAACAGCCCCACACCATGATGTTCCCACCTCCTGGTCTGGTGTTTTTGAGGTGATGTTAGTGCATTCTCACCTCTGAACATGGTTTGCATGATGGAACCCAAAGAGTTCAGTTCTGGTCTCTTCTGACCCGACTGTATTCTCCCAGTATCCCACAGGCTTGTCTAAATGATTTTCTTCAGCAATGGAGTCTTATGTGGTGAACGTGCATGCAGGCCATGGTGGTTGAGCTCATTACTTCTTGGTTTTTTTTTTAAACAATTGAACAGTTGTACTTGCTGTCTTTTTTTGGTTCTCCACCAGTGCTGCTCGGTTCTTGGAAAACTCTTCTGATAATTCTTTTCACTTCTGCTTGAAATCTTTTGGGGATCACTGAAATTTCATCCTGAAATGATGATCTCACTGGAACCTTCAGCAGTTTAGAAAATCTGCAACCAGCTCCATCAGGACGTTTTACAACAATAAGCTTGTGAAAGTCTGCAGAGAGCTGATATTAATTTGCTGATATTAAAGTGGCAGCTGATTTCAGCTGATGTCGTGACTGTCCATGTGTTTTTGCATCTCCCTTTCTTCATGTGTTCAATACTTTTTCTCTGTGTTATTTCTCATTATTAAACATTTAATTTATGGACATCTGTGTTTTGATTTCTTGGCATGTGGATGGATTGTTACAGACATCTGGTGAGAATTTCACATTAATATCCCCTTTAGAAGAAAATGATTTACTTAGAGAAAAAAGAAAGCACTCAGTCTTTCAGTTCTATGGTTTTGATGACATCTGGTCCTCAGCAGGTTAGAAAATGAGATAAATACAACTTTGGATAAACAACAACATACCACATATTACATGTTATGTCATCATCCTTTTAACAATAATAAAGCCCAAACGCAAAAGCAGTTTATGAGAAATGAAGTACGCTCATACTTGATTAATTGTTCATCAGAAATGACTTCAGGTTACAGCTACTACACGTGAGTCTGTAAGCTACTGAATCATGGGGTGCACTTAGGTGTTATTCTGCTTCTGTGATAACTCTGATTTCTGTGAGGACGAGCGTCACTGTTGGATGTGCAACGTGAAAGTGATGAAGGCTGACTCATCTGACTCTGAGGTTGGTCCACTGTGTTTGGTGCACACGGAGTAAAATGAGGATATGAAGTCCAAAGAAGCATTCTGCTCTCGGGGTGTTAAAGGGATGATCTGATAGTTCAGATAATGTAATCATTATGTACTTGTTATCCACATGCCTTCAGTACTCTGTACTTTCCAGGATTGTGGCTGCAATCATTAACATTACTTTGCTGAGTCGGCAGATTCTCGTGGACCTCACAAAGATATTTTGAGCAGCAGTCAGGAGACGTTTGGCAGCTGTTATTATTCTGATCGATGTGTTTTCACCTGGTTTTATTTTCCTTGGTGAGCGGAGATTCTAGCACGGCTGAATAAAGTTCAATGATCATTTAGCGCTCTCACAATATAAATAAATAAATAAATAAATAAGCATTTTTTTATGGTGGCTGCTTGACCCCGTAGATTCTGTACAACAGTTTCCACAATAAGTTTATTGTAATGTAGAGTTGTATAATGATTTAATTTGAATGTGAAAGTGCCTGTGGGCTTTAGAAAAAGCAAAGTTTTATTAACATTGTGTTATACCTACTTTTTGTTTGTCTCTCTGCAGTCTCTGAGTGCTTGTGCGGTGTCCTGAGGAATGCCTCGAGGTGAGACACTCAGGGTTGCCTTTCTCCATGCAGAAAATGTAAGTAATGAATTTATAGTCAAATTTAGTCATTAACAACGTTTTTACACTTTTGCATTTACTTCTCCTAAAATAAAGAAGGCCTGTTGCAGTTGTCTTATCAGTGTATAAGAAACACAGGTGCATAGCATTTATAACTAGCAGACAGTCTTTAATGTGGCAGAACGATAATGATATACAGTATATACCTGTATATACAGGTAGGATATAGTGACATCAGGTGACTTTATTGAAAAAAAACAATAATGCATTTACAGTGGCTTACTTTGTTAACCAAGTCTACTATCTGTATTTCTACACTCACTGTGTAGCTGTAGCACATCTGTCAAAGAACCACTGCAAGTGCAAATATTAGTACAGCTGGAAATTTCCATTACGCAGTGTACAACCACAAGTGCAGCTGAAGTCTGTACAATAACCACATATCCAGCCACTGCTTCACGCATCACAGCCGGGCAGAGCAACTGCAGCTTTGCCCACAGCCAGCAGCTATAAACTGCCATAGATTGGTCTTTGAAAATGAGTAATGAGCAATAAATGCATTATGTGAAGTGCTGTCATCTCTCTTTTCTGTAGTCTCTGAAGAGTCTTTTGCTTAAAGAGGAGCTATTATGGTGCAGTATTTTTACCCTTGAACTCTACTTTGCATGAAGCACAGTTCAAAATAATTCTAAAGCACCCCGTTTTTTGTGCAGCCTCTCAGTTCATTCACTTTTAGCTCATCTTCATTTAAGGTCATCCTCCCCTTAAGTCACCTTTCTTGCCCCATGAAAACAAAAGATTCAAACAGTAGGTGGGTGGGACTTGAGGGCTTAGAGGCAAAACTGTGTGTTTGAGATTCCCCTATGAGAAATCTCCCCTCTCTATGACATCATGCAGAGGAAAGAGTTACAAAAAAGAAAAACTAAAATGGACCAAAGTGGGACGTCTAAAGCCTGAGATTTTGGATTTTTGTGCATATGCTGCTGGCATTATTTAACATGATTAATTTTTAATATGCCACTGCATGTGTGTATGTGTTTGTGTGTTTGTGTGTGTTTGTGTGTGTGTGTGTGTGTGTGTGTGTATACCATAACAGCAAAAACTCATGTAGGGGAGACCGGGGATAGTTGTAGCGTGGGTCAATTGTAACACTTCCAATTTCTCCAATCAGGGCTAAGTTTCAAATGATGTGACTCATCCTGTGCATGCCCAATTCAGTTCTGCTATCACATGTGAAAAATCAGCACATTTTGTCAAACACAGACAATTTAACACGAAAAAAAGTAATTTGTATGCCAAAAAGTAAGTTTTTCTACTTTATTTCAATTTCTAATAGCATTTTCTGCTTTGCAGTTAAACTCATCAAACTTAAATTATGTTATTTGTATGTCTATGGGGATATATTCTGTGTAGGTCTTTAGTGCTAATGTTTTAGCCGTTGGCTGTAATCTTAGCTAGTTCATGGCTATAGGAGTCTGGGTCAGTTGTAACAGCAACAGTCTGGGTTAGTTGTAACAATAATGCAGATGTTACAACTTACCACACTATTACTTTAACTTATATTAAACAAGTTGGGGCAATGACATCAGCAGAGAGAGGTTCACTGGTCGCCTTTGTATATGCGGTTAATGCCATTGGCAACACAATTCCTCCACTGTTTGTGTTCCCACACATACATTATGCAGACCACTGTGTCAGAGATGGACCAGTAGGAAGTACTGGTAGTGGAAATAAATCAGGATGGGTGCAAGAAACAGATTTCCTCATCTTTCTGAAGCACTTTGCAAACCACACCAAGGTCAGCCATGATAAAAAGTCATGGAACTGCGATGCTGGTGCACAACTACATTTTTTCAGCTTCATTGTTATGTTCAAAATTGGTGCAAGAGTTGTAGGTTATAATGCCCACTGAGCCAATGAGGCCAAACTCAAGGAAGACCAACCAAAATTAATCAAATATTCAGTTGCAGAAAATTCCATAATTTGTCTTTTTTGGGGGGTTGGAATATGTTCAAAAGCTCGATTTCTGCATTCTGTCACACACACATAGCTACATAAATGGCTCTAAGTGCATCCATGTGTTGAATCAAAAAGATTACATGTTAATGTTTTGTTAGTACCCTTATTTCATTGTGTTACATTTCACCCCAGGATATGTTACAACTAACCCAGACTATGGGGTTAATTGTAACATTTCACTCTTTGTGTTTGAGACCATACCATGCAATGGGTAATTGTGCTGCAGAGAAAATAGCTGCACTATTTAATAGCAGAGACATGTAAATACTTTGCATTACATTTTGAATCCACTACCTTAAAAGAGCTCCAATTTACAGACAGAAATGTCAAAAATGTTACAACTATCCCCGGTCTCCCCTACAACAACAAATAAGAAAAACGACAAAAACAGGCAGAAGTGTTGTGGTTGGTGTGGACACAAGCCAGATATTTAAATACATCAGAAGAGGGCTTTTTAGATCTGCAGTATCTATAGTGTACTATACATAAAACAACTGAAAGTATTAGTACAACATAAATTACTAGAAAATATAAGAGTCATCATTTAATACTCTGACATTAAAATATCATTAAGAATCCACAACAACAAACTCTCATACAGGCTCTATGATACTCTTCTGCTCTTTCCCCACCTTGGAGAGAGACACACACACACACACACACACACTTACACACACACACACACACACACACACACACACATCCTTTCTGTCTTATCATTTTCCCCTTTTACCATATTTCTTACCTTCCATCCCTCTCATATTATGCACATTATGACATCAGCGTGGAGAAATGAATACACCCAGGGAAGAGATATTGATCATCTCTGTCACACTCTCATTTTTTCTGTAATATTTTTCAGCTAAATCTATGTCTGTCCCTGATGTGGATGTTCCTTCCATTTTCATGTTTATCCTGGTAACCCTTCCTAATTTCTGCCTCCTTGCTTTGCTTCACTCCTTTTTAAAAGTCCTTATGTGTGTTTTTACAATCAGATAATCATCTTTCATCACGCCTCCATAACAGTTAATGCGAGTGTAACTGTGCATGAAATCACGGTTGGATGTCCAATAACTGACCAACTGACTTAATTCTTGGTGCATTTAATGTGCCCTAAGAACAAGCCCCACTCAGAACATCAGTGAACACATGACATTTGTTCTGCTGAGTTTAAACACTTTCAGTCAGATTCACCTTTTTCTTCTCTGGAAACACAGATTCATGATATGAGAATTATGGCAGGTCTGAAGTGGTAGGAAGACGGAATAACATGTGTTCCTTTTATTCACAAACTCTTCATGAAGTTCAGAGGCCACAAAAAGAAACTGTTTAATGCAGGAATAAGGTGCTTAACTGGCACTTTTCCCATTACTTTGCAATGACACAGTTGGACACATATTAAGTATTAATTCCAATTAAACTGCAAAGCAGTTCTTGGTCCAGTCCCTTAAAACGACAAACCAATCAGCCTGTTTGCTGTCAGTCAGGCTGGATTCGCTCTTCAGTTCCAGAAGAAATGAGTTCTTTCAGATATTCATATGACCTAATATCACAATACAAGAAATCAACATTTTCTGTAAATAACTTAAACTATTTCTCCAGAAACAAACAGGAATAAAATGTATTCTAGCAGATGTCTCAGGGGAAAGCAGGATGCTGCTGCCATCTATCAGGATAATATCAACCTGGGATTTGCTCCTGAGTCGTTGTTACTGCTGTCACAGGGCGGGGTGCTGATCTCTCCATCCATTAGCCGAGCTACAACAAATGGTTTTAAATAACGCAGAAAAAAAAAGAACCAAGTTACATGCTGACCCATAAAGGTAATGCAAAATAGCAATTAACCCAGAATCTGTTGCTGGAGCATATTAATATATTTCTACTATTTCTCAGTGGATTTATTTGCTCTCTATATCTGGGATCTGTTTGAGCCGACACAGGTTCAAAGTTGCATCCATCGACTGTGCAAAATAATTAAACCGTGTGGCCTAAATCAAATACATTAACAGTGAACTGTCACTTTACATTATTTGCACAAGTCCCAGAAGTACAAAAACCTTCATAAATGAACATGGGGCCCTGCTGGCTTTATGAATATTGCAAACCTGAAAGTAGTGAGAGAATAGGCTCTTTCATTTGGCCTGAGGACATTGCCTCAGGGTTTGGGTAGTTTATTAAACTTGGGTCATAAACTAGAGATTAACTGAATTCATGTTAAACTTATATCAATTATTGCCATCAAAACTTGTTTGAATTGATCTTGACTACTTTCTAAACATCTCACTGATAATCAGAGTAAATTCATGTATCTGTTTGTGATCAGCAGCACTTTAAATCTAATCCTATACAGCAACGATTTAAGACCAGGCAAAATATGATCACACTTTCACCAGTCAGGAGTCTGACAGCACCTAATTGAATAAATAAATATATAATTTTATATATAATGAATATATCTATATCATTATAGTCACATAATGAATTGCAGTCTGGATGCAATAAAAGCATAAATGAGAATCTCAGCATCATTAAAATAAATAAATAGAATAGTTTTACTTTAAAGTCTTAACTAAAAGAAACAAATGGCTTTAACGGCTGATTTGATTGTTGAGCCAAAATTCAAAAGAGGACAAAGGGGAAACAGCAGCAGAGAGGTGAAGGACAGAACTAATAGAAATCAAAAAGTGTTTCTTTGGAAAGATGTTTCATTCCTGAAGTCTTGACAGTCTCCGAAAATTTGTTTTGACAATTTTTCAAATTTTGACTTATTCACTTCCTTTCAACTGATTTAGCCACGGCTGATGTTTTAATTCAGGGCAGTGTGACTTCAAAGAAGCACCAAGTTAAGGAGACAAGTGCAATACCAAATGCCAAAGGTATTTAAGGATTCTTCTGCATATGAATCAGACTGAGGAGAGTCTCTACAACCTACAGTTTAATGAACTGGTAAGCAGTAGTGCATGTGATTAGGTGAAAGCTTAACGCATGAGCACTGACTGTGACAAATACATCAGAAACATCAGCTTCAGAAATGACAGTCGTGTGGTAAAGACGGGGAAGATCAAACAGTCATAGGGATTATTCTAACCATGCAAATACTCTGTCTCCTTGTCAATATCTCCATACAGTAGCTGTGTGACCAGTGCAAAAAAAAAGGCAACATTCATTTTTCTGTGAAACTTTGCAAAGGAATAAGCTGCAGTAAACTGGTTATTCTATGAATGAATACAGGTTTCAACTACAAGATTGTGTTAGTATATTTAATAAATCCATCTGTTTATCAACCTGCATCACAGCATCCACAATATACCCGTATTCAAGCCCATATGATTTATGCAAAAAGCGCAGCGTTTACTTTGAAGACTAATGGTCTCTGTCCATTGTGCGAGCTTGTTCAAGTTTTATTTTACAAATTGGATAATGGCACATTGCTTCAGTTTATGGAATTGCATTGCTTGTCCTTGTCCAATGTGACAGTGAGAAAGGCAAAGCGTACACATCATTCAGGCAAATGTTCAATCCATCAATGTGCTTTTAGTTAACATGAGCAGACTATTGAAAACAGGAAATATCCTCAAAAAAACTGGCCTTTTTCCTTTAACAACTTTAGCAACTGCAAATGAACTATTCTTTGTCATGGACCTATTTTTATGAAATTTTGCTATAAACAAATGAAAAACCTTATTATAAAAGTACTGCAAGGTGGTTACGCCCCGCCCCTCCCTCAGCCTGGTTCTGCCGGAGGTTTCTTCCTGTTAAAAGGGAGTTTTTCCTTCCCACTGTTACCAAAGTGCTTGCTCATAGGGGTCATATGATTG
This sequence comes from Oreochromis aureus, assembly GCF_013358895.1. Lineage (NCBI taxonomy): Eukaryota > Metazoa > Chordata > Actinopteri > Cichliformes > Cichlidae > Oreochromis > Oreochromis aureus. Next base: position 1,651,535 of record NC_052943.1, on the reverse strand, counting down.
TTGGGCTTTTCTCATATTATTGTAGGGTCTACCTTACAATATAAAGCACCAGCAAATATAAAGCACCTTGAGGCAACTTTTGCTGTGTTTGGCACTGTATAGATAAAATTGAATTGAATTTCTATGAATGTGCTTCTGTTTTTTACAGTATTACGGTTGTTTACAAAAAAGACAATCAAATCCTAGCCTGAACTGCAAATGCAGCTGAGTTGAGGTTAAGGTTAAGGACTGCCTCTAACATGCAGCCCACAATCTTCCCGTTTCTAATCAAACATGAGAAAATAATGAAAATAATTCAGTTAAGTTTGGAGACCCTCTTTTATCTCAGTCAGAAATCCCATTTATGTTGTATGACCAGTAACCAAAGGGGGAGGGAAAGGTCCAGAGATTCATTCTGGAAACACACACACACACACACACACACACACACACACACACACACACACACACACACACAGAGTTTTAGGGTGAGTAATCCCTAACTCTCTGCTCTTTGTCACAGGCATGCACTATATACTGCCTACACACATACAAAGTGCCATTAGGGCTCCCTACCTGCTCTCAGGTTCAGGAATGATTGATAGAGCCTTCACTGCAACACGCAGGTTGTGTAGTTGCACTGATTACCCCACATATGTGTGCGCACATGTGTTTGTGTGGACTCCATGTGGGCTTCTCTAATGTCCACTGAAGGACGGCACATGTGCATTCCATTTGTGTGAGCTACAGACGTGTGAGTATGTGTGAGCGCGTGGCACAGGTGCAGTTTGCAGCTGCAACACATGATAAGGAAAGGTAATGCAAATGTGTGTGTGTGTGTGTGTGTGTGTGTGTGTGTGTGTGTGTGTGTGTGTGTGTGTGTGTGTGTGTGTGTGTGTGTGTGTGTGTGGTCAAAGTCAAAGATTACTTTGAGGTTAAAAGTTGTGATGTCATTTTTGAATGATGACTTGTGCCATTTTGAGAAGCGAGGGGACGGCAGAGAGATCCACTGGGACCAGCAGGAACTGGAAGGTTTGGATGTATTTTCATGAACTTTCCAAGTTTGTTCAGAGAAGTGGAGGTAAGAACGCAGGGCTTCTGCAACAGACGTAGAGCCAAGCGGTGAGCGTGCCTAAGTCTGGCCATCCAACCAGCGTTGAAGCCTGACTGGAGTCGAAGCACATACTGAAAGAAAGCTGTGCATTTATTTCTTACTTTATAAATGTTATCAACAGCTGAAAAAGAATTACTTCAGCAGTTGTTTCCAAAAAAATCAGGGTTAGTTAAAACATTATGTGTTAGATCTTGTATTTTGGCAAGGTAGCCATGTTTACAGCAAATGAACAAGCACGTGCTCCAAAGCTCCATCCTAATGTGGACGATATCGTTTTTTAACACGTTAGATCGTTTCAGATTTATAAAGATGGATGTTATCGGGTTGGTTGTTACATTTGCGTGTCTGTAAATGTTGTTTCATATTTCCATTCAAGGCACCAAAGAAATTTTATGATAATACACATCAATTCATTTAACTTAGTTTTGGTAATGTAGTTTGGCTGAGCATTCTGGTCTTTTACAGCAATGTCTTGTTTGAACATATACTGAAAAATGAACAACAGACACAAACTTCTCATGCAGTTAAATCAACCCAAATGAAGTTCACTTAAAGCAGTTCCAAACAGGGTGATAAATCAAAGAGGTTTTCACGTTATAGAAGAGGAAAACTACAAAGATTGTTTGAGATGACTGTGTTTACAGTGCTTTTCTGTTTTTGTACACGGGAACTAAAACACTGGCCAATTATTGGAAGGAGTGAAGTATAGAGGTGAATTTCAGAGAAAGGGTGAGATTTTAGATGACAACTGGTCTTCTTTTTATAGCTTTTGCCACTGTTTAGTTACTCAGCCAGGTCAACCTTTGGAGCTAGGAAAGCAAAAATAATAAGGAGGCTCAACATATCCACAGCTAAAATGTCAACAGTGATACCTTGTTGCACATGTAGACAAGAAAAGTGAAGTCACCGCTCTTACCAGGTGGCTACACCGTGTTCCTTTGCCATATGAGGAGGCACCTATCTTTATTTAAACAGGAAGAGTTGATAAAGATTTGAAGTTTCACTGCACCATAGTTATATTATAAAAGATCAAAAGATCAAAGAATGGCCACAATTAATTGCTTAAACCAAAAAACTCAACAAATGTAACTGTTTCACAACACTTTGTGTGGGTTGTGAACTATGGAGTTATTCTGGAGAGTGGTTGTCTCGCAAAACAACTCAAATGAAAGGAACCAGATGTTGGTTTGCCAGTTGTGACGGCTGTTCTGTATTTTATAATTATCTTTTGTTTTCTCTTCAATCTTCAGTCAAACTGCTCAATTTTTCTTCTGCTTTTCTTTTTAGTTTGCTTTTCGGTACCAAAGTGGCTGATTGGGCTGAGACGGAAGAGAATCAAAGAATGATCTGAGTAATAGACCGGCCTTATGTTTACATGTAAGAGTAGCTCTCAATACTTTATGTACAGTATATGTGTACATTATATTTCATTTGTGATATACTAGTCTGCTTAGAACCATTAAATCAAGTATCTGTACGTTTAATAACTTCAGTTTTTTTCCCTACCACATATTCTCTTGGTTTTTGTGGATTAAATTATTATTTCAGCCACTATCCTCCTTCTGTCTCTCTCTGTCTACCTGGGTGGTGTCTGCAGGTGTCTGTGGGGGTCTGACTGACTCACAGGTTGAATAATTCACTCGGTCCAAATGAGATCTCACTGGCCTTAATGAAGCCATTAATGAGACTCCATGGATTCCGACCACTGCCTCACACCCATACTGACTCACTCACACTCCCACACACACTCAATCTCACAAGCAAACATGCATTTGTGTTGTCAGGCACAGAGCAAGCATGCAAAAGTACCCGACTGCATGAATGAACAGTGCAAACGCTGGCGTTGCATGGAAGCAATGTTACACTGAAACAAGTGCAGAAGAACTGGCATGTTCTTCTTTAATGACATGACAGCAGGTTTATTGTACAAATGTTTGTGTGTGTGTGTGTGTGTGTGTGTGTGTGTGTAATACTATAATACTCAGCAAAAGTCAGTGTGAATTTGTAGTCTAAACCATAATTTGTTGTATTGACATCAGGCTTGGTGAATTCCACAAGTACAAGTTTAGAGCATTTTATGCTATTAAATAATAGACTGTGTGTATTTTTGTTCAGAGCTCTCAGTACTAATGATCATTACAGCTCACATTCACACTCACTGGTTTTGAGGCTGTTCAATATTCCATACAACAACACACACAAACTCGGTCGGTGATTTAGTGGGACGAAAGCAGTTTGATCTAATAATTCAGTAATTCAACAAGACTTTGTGTTGATTAAATAAATAGTGCAACAGTTCTGCTACGACACAATCAACAAGATGTGGACACACACACACTCACACACACACACACACACACACACACACACACACACACACACACACACACACACACACACACACACACACACACACACACAGATGTATTAGACAGACTTGCAGTGACTACTCAGATTGCTAATGAGGCAGAGCCGAGGTGCAGACACACAATAGTTTACAGAGTAGTTTCCCAGTCGGATGTTTAAAGCTTCAATTTGTAATCAATAGTTCACTTAAATGAAAACTCATGATGAGGAGTTGGACAGGATCTGATGGGATTCTGATTAATTTACAGCAAGAAGATTCTTTTTTGGTCAGCTTCCGCACATTGGTGATCTGTCAATATCTGCAGGAGATTAAAAATTAATACAATAAAAAATAAAGATGATGTAGCAAAACAGCTGATAAAACTTTTCCTCAACCAAGTAATTTCTCAGAGTATCTAAACTGAAAAGTGCTGACCAAGTATGCACCTGTTCAACTTGTTTGTCTTACTAAAGCAGACATGGCAAGAGTCAACATCTCCTCTCCATCGCCAAGGCTTTCTTTGCTAATCTCAGAGCAGTGAAAGCAGAGCCAGTGGAAGCTTGTCTGGCATGCTGGTCTTTCAGTTTTCTGTCAAACACTGGAGGTTTATCAACAACTCAAACGTGCAAGTCGTGTAAAAATTTGCTGGATTCTCAGCTTGACAAGCTCAGGCCTTTCTTAACGGGATGTGGGCATTAAAACGCTGGACCCATACAGATTTCCTTAGTGTCACAGTTGGAATATACAACTGCAACTACAGGATGGCAGTAATTTAAAGGATGGATGAAAACAAATGATACACTTTTTTGAGAGAAGGCTGTTGAGCACAAAGAGATTGCTTTTAATTGGGTGTTTCATTTTTTGTTCCCTTTTAGATTTCACAGGGCAAGCACAGCCAGCCTGCTTGCCCTTACACAACACCAATAAAGCTACTTTCATCTGTTCTCTTATTACCTTTTATTTTATAAAAAAGAACTAAACAAATTTCTTAAGATTATTAAGAAAATGTATCTTAAATAGTAACTGCTGAGTAACACGTCAATGATTTTTTTCACTTTGCTTGACAAACCCTAGTAATCATTAAGTACTGAAAAACCACTGGGCAAACGTACGTGTTTCCCTTGAGACAACAAATGATGGCAAGAAGATGCAATGAGTCAAGGCAGTTTATTAGTTACAGTTACCCAAATGCTTACAAAATTATGTATATATTATATTACAAAATTATATAAATTATATATAATTATATTATATATAATTATATTCAAAATTATGGACTGTATAAGTATGAAAAAGTATAATACACTTTCTTAGAGGTATTTGTATGGTCTATATGGCATTGATTTAAAAAGTATGCTTAGCATACTATAAAAATCTGTCTCAGATATTATTACTTTCTTTTACAGGATGTGTATAAACGCATGTATAGATCAGCTTTGTAGACAAGAATGAAGCAAGTTTACCATCTAAACAACGATATTATCTTTCATGTTTGCAGGGATGCATGCAGCATGTTTGAAACATGTCATATTTGTGGGTGTTCCTTCACTACCTCTGCAAAACGTCAGTTTTTCCAGGCTTTTGACCCCCTCCACACTCAACACAGCTCAGCATACTACACTGGGAGAAGCCACTCAACCCAGTCATTTATATTTTACCACAGCTATCTATAATGGAGAGAGCTTAGAGACAACCATTTAACATGTTAGGGTTACTTGGCTTGGGAAATAATGCAGATATGTATTTTTATAGCTAAATGCACCGAAACATATGCAGACACACACACTGCAGGACATATCTAGGGCAACATGAAAGACTTTGTATAATAAATGAACATAGTCACTACGACGAAGCGCACTGATTTGTGAAACTCTGTTTTGAACCTTGTTTTTCACATTAGTAATTTGGGGTTTTGCTGATGACACAAGTGACCATATTTGGATGACAGGCTGGAATGTGAACTTGTGACCTACCAAACTGAGACTTTAGTTTCCAGAATTTGGCCTAAAATAGGGTTTAATTTGTTTTTTTCACACTGGACATTAAACTTGCACCAGCATTGATTTAAAGTCAGAAACTGTACAAAAAACAAAACTGTACAGTTCTTACAATGCAGTGATAAAAGTAGTGAGCCACCTACACACCAGCAGGAGATAGTTGGCCTTGATGCTCTGGGTGCACAGTTCTTATGGTGATACTAACGTCTATTGAGGCAGTTACTGCAGTTACTGAGTGAGGAAAGCAGTGGTGACTTAACTTTATGTGGTCTGCCAGGTTGTGGTTGCTGTGGTTCCTAAAATTTCCGACTTTGCAATAACACCACTTACAGCTGATCGTGGAATATCTGGCAGGAAGGAGATTTTATGAACTGAAGTGTTGACATTATTCATGCTGTTACAGTGTCAGCCTCTCTTGAGAAAACCCCATTCCTTCAAATATGTTAAAGTGAAGGCAGACTGCATGGCAAAGTGGTTGATTTTATACACCTGTGGCAATGGAACAGAAAAGCCTTGAATCCAAAGAATTGGAGGTTTGGCACAAAATACTTGTCCATATAGTGAAGGAGAGGCAGAATTAACTCTAGAGACAGAAACTTGTTTTCAGCTATACACATGTATGTAAGGGGGGCTTTTTAACATAGAAGTTATGGCCATGACTTTTTGAGCCTGGCCCAAGTGTCCATCAGAGGCGCTGCAGCTTTAGACATGAAACAATTTTCGCTGTAAAAGATGCTGAAGGGTGTGCAGTGTGCACATTGCAGTATGTGTGAATGTATATATGTGTGTGTGAGAGAGTTTCTGTGTGTTGCAGAAAGTACATTTATCCAAAGGCCATAACAACACTGCCAGTCTCATCTCCTTATGTTGCACAGATATTGGTTGATGTTGAAGACATAAGCAGTTACGTATACAGAACACCACCTGTGAAGGCACTTTAAGATATAACTGTACTCTGAGCGGGCGGATGCAGCTGCTTGTGACTTTAACTGACAGCCGGTAGTGTTTCGTGCATTCTGCCAACACCTTTCTGCTATCAGTGATGAATACTGCCATGAGGTACGAACCTTATTTTCCACTAAAAGTGCTTTCACAGGTACATATAATTTATGTGGTAATGTTTGCCAAAGATTTATAAAGCAAAAGTGAAAATATTCAAACTCTCTCTTTCTATTTTCATTTTTCATTTTTCATCACTATATCTACTTCTCTTACCACCTCTGCACCAGAGGTTGGCCTCCTCATCCTCACAAAAAAAGAGTCAAAATGTCAAATTTGTCATGAGTAACTTGGTTGATACTTTAGTTTCTGATACAGAGACAATAATGCTGAAACATCCTACAGACACAGAAACATAAAGAATGAATAAATCCAACACAGAAATAAGAAATCAGAAACCAAAATGTCCCATTCATTACAGCAAGAAAATTTAAAATTCATATATTTCAGTTTCTGTATTACAGAATAGTCAAATTTAACTTCATAAAACGCTTTGGCAAAAAGGCTGTCTGAGGGAACAGCATTGTTTGGATTTACAATTTGTCCTCTTATGTTAAATTGATTGGTCTTAGGTTTGAGGCACTGAGCTCTCAGGGTGATAGTTCATATATAAGTATGAGGTGCCGTAAGGGACATTATTACTGAAACGCTCTCACACACACTACTGAAATTTTACCTCTCACACACACTACTGAAACACTCTCACACACACTACTGAAACGCTCTCACACACACTACTGAAATTTTACCTCACACACACACTACTAAAACGCTTTCACACACACTACTGAAATTTTACCTCTCACACACACTACTGAAACGCTCTCACACACACTACTGAAATTTTACCTCTCACACACACTACTGAAACGCTCTCACACACACTACTGAAACGCTCTCACACACACTACTGAAACGCTCTCACACACACTACTGAAATTTTACCTCTCACACACACTACTGAAACGCTCTCACACACACTACTGAAATTTTACCTCTCACACACACTACTGAAACGCTCTCACACACACTACTGAAATTTTACCTCTCACACACACTACTGAAACGCTCTCACACACACTACTGAAATTTTACCTCTCACACACACTACTGAAACGGCTCTCACACACTACTGAAACGCTCTCACACAGTACTGAAATTTTACCTCTCACACACACTACTGAAACGCTCTCACACACACTACTGAAACGCTCTCACACACACTACTGAAATTTTACCTCTCACACACACTACTGAAACGCTCTCACACACACTACTGAAATTTTACCTCTCACACACACTACTGAAACGCTCTCACACACACTACTGAAACGCTCTCACACAGTACTGAAATTTTACCTCTCACACACACTACTGAAGCGCTCACACACACTACTGAAACGCTCTCACACACACTACTGAAATTTTACCTCTCACACACACTACTGAAACGCTCTCACACACACTACTGAAACGCTCTCACACACACTACTGAAACGCTCTCACACACACTACTGAAATTTTACCTCTCACACACACTACTGAAACGCTCTCACACACACTACTGAAATTTTACCTCTCACACACACTACTGAAACGCTCTCACACACACTACTGAAACGCTCTCACACAGTACTGAAATTTTACCTCTCACACACACTACTGAAACGCTCTCACACACACTACTGAAACGCTCTCACACAGTACTGAAATTTTACCTCTCACACACACTACTGAAACGCTCTCACACACACTACTGAAACGCTCTCACACACACTACTGAAATTTTACCTCACACACACACTACTAAAACGCTCTCACACACACTACTGAAACGCTCTCACACAGTACTGAAATTTTACCTCTCACACACACTACTGAAACGCTCTCACACACACTACTGAAACGCTCTCACACACACTACTGAAATTTTACCTCACACACACACTACTGAAACGCTCTCACACACACTACTGAAATGCTCTCACACACACTACTGAAACGCTCTCACACACACTACTGAAATGCACTCACGCACGCCACTGAAACCAGAGGCATTTCCGCTGAACAGGAAGTTGTTTCCTGACAAGGAAACTGATGGAAAAAGTGGTATATTTCAAAACACTACAAGGATGTCTACTCAGCAACCTGCTAGTACAGCGGTCCCCAACCTTTTTTGCGCCATGTAAACGATATAAAAATAAAAAAAATGATAAATACCCTGAAAACCAAAAATTTCAAACTCAAGCCTCAACTCTTGCGACCCGGTACCAAACGACTCACAGACCGGTACTGGTCCAGGAATTGGGGGTTGGGGACGGCTGTGCTTGTAGCCTAATTGAAGCAGCCGCATTACTTAACAATATTTTAGCTTCCTTGAATCAAGGAATGGATTCAAGGTGCAGCAGGGAATTTGGCAAGTATGTCCTGTTTCCCCTAAGCTTTTTATATTGGCAACTCAGTTGTTAACACTGTTAATCAAAAATTCTAACGACAAGGAATATCAATTTTTAATAAAGACTTCAAAATAAGTCAATTCACAGATGATACATCTATTTTTTGAAAGATAAATACGTGGTAGAAAACTAAATTTTCTCTAAAGCTTCTCGTTTATCTCTCAGTATCAAAAATGTGAACTTCTCCCGATTCATACAAGCTCTGACTCCTCAATAGCTTTGGTTAGAGTTGAATCTAAAGTTAAATATATAGGGCTGATAATATCTAAAAAACCCAATTAGCAGAAAAGACACCAATATTTCTAACTGTATCATGGAGATGAAGAAATCACTTAGCCACTGGTTAATCAGAGACCTCGCTATTTTTGGCAGAAAAATCCTATCTAAAGCTGAAGGCATCACCAAATTGATTTATCCTTGTCACTCTCTATATATCTCCTCTAAAAGCCTTAATAAGGCTAATACAGTTATTTTCGAATTTTTGTGGAGGAATAAAACCCATTACATTGAAATATCTCAGCTTGTGAAGGAATACAATAAAGGTGGTATCAAAACTCCAGAATTAGAATTTATGGTTGGCACCCTTAGAATTAAAATCGTTAAAATCTTGTCTGTCACAGCCAGACTCTACTTAGCTCCACATCCCATGATCCTTGTTTAACAAAATAGGAGGATTAGACTTTATTTTGAAATGTGATTTTGCGGTAAATAAAATCCCCATAAAGATATCAAATTTTCCAAAACAGACTTTGCATTTTTGGGAAAATGAGATTTACCCACAACTTCTCCCCATAATTCAACCTTATGGAATAATAGGGTAATAACACTTAATCAAAAATCAATTTTCAAGAGTGACTGGTTTAAACAAAAAGATTATATTCTTAACAGATTTGTTGGATGATAACGGTGTCATTCTAAGTTACACAGACTTTTCAGAAAAATATTGTCTAAACTGTTCTCAAAGAGAATATAACAAATTTTGTGAACTGGTCCCACTGCCTCTGCTTCATTTGATTAAAAATTTTATGATATACAATAATTTCTCATCAGTGCTCCCAAATTTATTGCTAGGGCAATGTCAGCTGTTTGATAAGAATGCAATAAGAAATTCATTAGTAGTTTCTTCAAAGACAAAATATTTCATAGTTACAACAGAATGGTTACATTGCATGGTTCTAATTTAGTTATTTCATATACACTGGATAAAGCATACTAAAAATTTATGAAATAGCCTATTCTACCTAAAGTTAAAGAAACAAACTTTAAAGTAATAAACAAAATTAATCCTGTGGCAGAATTTCTAAAAAAAAAAAGAGATTTGGCTTTGAGGTGGATCAGTGTTCTTTTGTACTGATGAAAATGAAACCCTAGAACATCTTTTTTTTTCCTATGCCCTATCACACAATGCATTTGGTGCAACTTAAAAAAATGGATTTCCTAAATATTAATGATGTGCCACTATTTGAATTACATCATAATTTTTTTTATATGGATCATCTAGCATTGGGTGTCTCAGACATTATTAACATCATCATACTTTTGAGTAAATATCGTATCCATTGTGCTAAATGGAGGAACGCAAAGCCTTCTCTCCCTGGTTTTATTGATGATTTTAAGATACTTTTTCTTTGCTAAAAAGACAAAAAGCACATATGCCAAAAAAAATAACCAGGATAATGCCCATCTCCTGCTGTTCTAAATTTTGACTTATGCTGAGGCTAATATATTGTTAAGTAATGCAGCTGTTTCACTTAGGCTACTAGCAGTAGGGCTGGGTATAGTCACTGATTTCTAGAATCAATTCGATTCCGATTCACAAGGTCCAGAATCGATTTGATCCACGATTTGATTCGATTCAATTCGATTTGATTCTGGGAATTTTTGACAGTCAGAAATATTATAATTCAGATCAGTACATTTACATATTTTGTATCTATAAAAGGAAGCTGACACACACAAGACTTTATCAAAGGTGTAAGCCTCACAGCAGATGCCTTTGTGTCAAAGTAGCTGAAGATAAAACACAGAAAAACATGAAGGTGATTTTTCCTGGCCTGGGATTTTATAAAAAATATTCTGCAGTACATCAAAAACGAAAGAAAACCATTAATCAACATATGAACGTTACCTCTGATGTTCCAGCGGTTTTATTAGAAACGAAAAAAAACAAAACAGCGTCTGACAGCGCTGTAAACAACAGTAGACTTGTGCATAACAAGCAAGCGAATAATGCAGAAAACAGATTTTTAGACGGGAAACTGTTCTTGAAGTACAGAGAGAGAGAGAGAGAGAGAGAGCTGTGCATGAAGTGTGATTTTATCATGGTGGAAGCAAAACAGTAAATGTCAGAGGGAATTCATGACGATGTTTATGTGAAGCGTAGTTTGGATCTTCTTTTGCTGCTGGTTCGGTCAATGTTGTTTGGAGAGAGATAAAACTAACAGCTTTAGAATCAGCGCAAAAACGGCGTGAAAACAAAGCGCGGACCCACTGACAGATCAGAATCAGCGAGCTGTCGGCTTTCAGCCCCGACCGTGTCCGTGCCGTCAGGTGAGAAAGGCGACATCTCACTGATTCTGATCCGCGGGTCCGCGCTGTGTGTTTGTGCAGAATCCGTGTACCTGCTCTCATTTACTGTCTTAGCTGTTTGGTGGTTGTTGAAATTTTGTGAGGTTTCACCTGAGATTCTGGCATTTCGGGCAAAATAAATTTATATTAAAAAATCGATTCAGGAGTTTAATGAATCGATTTCACGTTATCCAAGCCAGAATCGATTTTAATCATAAATCGATTATAAAAACCCACCCCTAACTAGCAGGTTGCTGAGTAGACATCTGTGTAGTGGTTTGTTTGAAATCTACCACTTTTTCCTTCAGTTTCCTTGTCAAGAATTAACTGCCTGTTCAACTGAAACGCCTTCCTGTTCAACTGAAATGCTTTGGTTTTTCAGTAGTGTGTGTGAGAGCGTTTCAGTAGTGTGTGTGAGAGCGTTTCAGTAGTGTGTGTGAGAGGTAAAATTTCAGTAGTGTGTGTGAGAGCGTTTCAGTAATAATGTCCCTTACGGCACCTCATATATAAGTGCCCACTATGCACACCCACTCTATAGTCTGGAGCAACGTGGAGGAAGCTTATCATCTGGAATCAAAAGATTTAAATATTTTATTGAACTGAAAAATAAAAAACAAACAAAAAAAACACACAAAAACAACAAACAAGCAATAAATAGGCTTCAGAAACAGAGACATTTGCAGGTTTTGTAAAATGATCGTGTGCAGCCCTCACACAGGTGGTATTATGTTTCTTTTATTTTCTGCCTTTTAATAACACATATGCATTTATTTGGGTTTGCATTCCACCTGCGAATAACTGTAAACTAAACTTTCTCTATTCAAAATTATGTTGTCGACACCAAAGCTGTAGCAGCGCTGTTTGTGCTGTCAGCAGTGACATGCATCAAACTGCACTGCATTCTTTGATTGTACACTGTAGGTGCACATAAATACGGATGTTAGTCATGCTGCACATCAGTCAACTCCAATGACACTTTATAAATCTATCCTTTTTAAATGGGATCTGTTATTCAGGCTATTATAGCTAACGGAAAATACACTCAAAATCCGGTTTTCCGGGTACTCCGGCTTCCTCCCACAGTCCAAAGACATGCAGTTAGTGGGGATAGGCTAATTGGTGATGGTTGTCTGTCTCTATGTGTTAAAGACAGACTGGCTTTATATGTTATATGTTACATTCATGTATAATGTATAAAATAAAATGAAGAAAACCAAAGCAGATCCATACAGAGTCTTGTTTTTTCCCTTTTACAAAAAAAAAAAGTTGGAGTGAGTACTTTAGACAGCTTTCACTGTCATACAGTGTGGACACCCACTGAGTACGGCGAGCGTGAGCACACACTCACTGCTTCCAACATAACAGACATGTCATCTCACACACACACACACACTAACAAAACTGATGCCAGGAATGACAGGTGGGAGGACGTGGTCCTTTTGCAGAGAAATGGAGTGATTTCTGTGGTCCAACCCATGAGCAGGTGTGAATACACACCTGAGGGAGAGTATGCATGAGCAAACACTGTAACACACCATCATACATGTAAATGCACACACACAAAGCTCATCTGAACACCTGCTCATTCAGTGGCACATGCACCCTTTTTCTATTGCAAATGATGGAAAGTATTTGTTGCCTCATTCTCTTAAAAGGAGCTGGGTCTCTGTTTGTCTCTCATCTCTTGCTTCTAAAGTGATCTCTTTTTTAAAATCATTTTTAAAAACACTAAGAGCTCTATCGTTCATGGCACGCTGGCAACCACCAGAGATATAACCGTGGTCAGTTAGTCATGCAGTATTCAAAAATGTTGAGGAGAGTTGAATGAAAGGGTGTGGTGATGAATCATTATCCTCTTAGTCATAATGTTCACTGTTTACTGTGAAAATTACAGGCGCAAGGGACTGAAAGGTCAAGTAAAGATTACTTCTCCCAGAGAGGGATTATTGTCATTTAACGTGATAGCAACCATGTAGGGTCAGTATTGTTTGTCAGCATGGTGTCCTATAATGCAGTTACTCATTAGTCCATGCTCTTCAGCTTATCCTTATCGGGGTCGTTGGAGGGGTGCTGGAGCCAGTCATAGCTACCATAGGACGACAGACAGGGTACACCTTGGACAGAGCCCAGTTTGACTCTGCTTTTTAGTTGGTTTGGTTTGAGTATAGTGGAACCCCACTAAAGACAAGAAAAAGATCCCCTTTTCCCTCAAACTTGGATCGTTCGAGCACAAGGAAGTTTGTGGGATACTGGGTTACAATTCATGGGGTTACTTTGTAAGAGAGCTGAACATTAGGAGTGGACATGTTCAAGCGTTCAGAATGAGACTTTCAGGGAGCAATCTCAGAACAACAAGAGTGCTGGAAGGCCTCAGTGCTTCACAAGAAACATGAATGGGACAGCAGGTCTTTGGAGGTCTGGAACTTTCTCATCGTTGACTTTGAATACTGTTTCCACTGTTTGCTGTAATGTACGAGAGTTTGACTCCAGAGACTCGTGTGTTTTTCCAAGCCTTGCTATAAAGATGCCATTTATGTCTTGCTGCTATGAAGACATCTAGACCGTATCTGAGACTGGCAGCTGCTTTTTTCTCTCCAGAAAAGATGTTTTCATCCTAGTGAAACACACCACACTACATTATCATAAAATCTTTATTTTCACTGCATTCAGACATTCTTAGACTTCAACTTATTTTGCTTTATCCCTCTGTGCTGAGGAGAGAAGAAATAAATAAAAAAATAGATGTCCTGGGTGCATCTGGACATTCTTATTGATCTTCTTGAAGGATACAGACAGAATTGTGGGACTGCACATTGTTATCTAAACCTCGTCGCTGCAGCCTTATTGTTACCAGTACTAGAATTCTTCCATTCGTCCTTCAAGGCTCTCAGCAGTAATCAGAGGTCACGGCTGGTTCTGCAATACAAGGCGTTGACATCATTTAGCAAAATCAGTGTCCAGTTCCACCGTGACATAATTACTTCACCTGCTCCCGCGAGCTTCCTGTCTAGCTATTCTTGTTACGCTGGGGAAATAGAGTTATCTTTCCTAAAAGGAAACATACTGTTTTTTCTCTGTGGCTGGTTCCTGCCGAATGAATATGATGAATGTCTGCCAGCAAGTTATTTCACTGAAAACGAGATACAGCAGGTGGCCAAGTACAGCATAAATAACAGTCAACTAAGATTCTGATTAAATTAGGATGTGATGGTGAGCAAATCCTGCCTTGAATTAGTATCAAAATCGTGTTTCATTTTTGATTTAGCAAAATGATAGCATTAGCAAACCACAGATGACTGTTATTTACACAGAGAGAGCTTGAAATATGAGAGTTTCTAGATTTCAGCCATTTAGCTTTCACTCTTAGTGGAAACAACAGTGGAGAACGGCCAGTGACAGTGCAAACAAGGGTCGTAGCCACTGTGCTTGGATAGGAATGACCATATGACCTTGGACTGAATTTACATATGTGATGAGGAATTGACCAATCAGTTTATAAGGTCAAAAGAAACAAGAAGAGGTACCACAGAGTAGGGCTGCACGATTAATCGTTAAAAAATCGCGATCTCGATTCATACTTATGTGCGATCTCATTTCCAAATGACAACGATTTAAAAAAAAAAAAAAAAAAAAAGACGACGACGATTGTACTGCATTTTGATCCGGGACGTAATCTGCATGAAAACAAGCGCTCCCTCTTCCTGCTCAACAAATGACAAGGGCGGAGCCTTATACCACGTGATACAGAAGCTGTGCCGTGATGCTTAAATTGGCAGGGAAAAAACAACGGAGAACACGTCAGGGATGACGAGAAAGTGACAGGAGAAAATTCGTCCCGGTCAACCACCCAAACATCAATAACAGGAACCTTATACAGCGCTTCCCTATACACCTCGAACTCCGGCAGGCACAAAGAAATTACGGAGGCTATTACTTATCACCTGACCAAAGATATATCAACACTGTGCAAAACGAGGGATTTAGGAAAATGATCAACACCCTAGACAAACGCTACACAGTGCCGTCCCGCAACTATTTTTCTATTGTTGCACTACCTGCTCTATACACGCAGTGTCGAGCAACGGTGGAGACGGAATTTCAAGCAGTACAACATTTTGCGGCAACCACAAAATGTGAGGCATTTATTGTTTTTATGTTTATTTATTGTTTTTATGTTCAGTTTCAACTGTTACAAAGTTGATGTGCAGTTAATAAGTGCAATAAATATTTATATTGGAAAAGAAAATCGTGAGAGAATCGTGATCTCAATTCTAGGCAAAAAAATCGCGATTCTCATTTTATGCAAAATCGTGCAGCCCTACCACAGAGGATCTACTGTTTGTACTGATGACCGTGTCTCCTTGGATGTGTTGGCAGTCATGCAGTATTTGTACTACAGTGTAGGAACAAGGTGTCCAAATCAAAGTAAAAAACATTTAAATAGTTCTACACAAAATGCATTTGCAAAAAGTGTGATTAGCATGTTGTAGTCAATGATTGCACCATCTCTCAGGAGGTGCATGCCTACTTCCCAGTCGATCTCAGTCTAATTTTGGCTTTCATGTTCTAGTGTGGCCATGAGAACCAGTCTCTATGTCATGTTGTAGGTTGCCCATGTGAACAGTGCTGCTAATTACCATGAACTTGTCTCTGGTCATGACAGAAACAGGCATGTACACCTGGCCATCTCCAGTAGTCTCTAACTCTTGGCAGTTAGAGAAGCACCACATAAATTACAAGGCCCACATATGCTAGCAATGTGACAAGTTTCAGCTCTTCCCAAACAACATTCCTCCCCTCAGCGAGCCCCTCTTTCTACATTCATATTGGGGTAGTGACAGATCACCTTGACAGCTTTGCCATAGAGAAAATCTGAAAATGTGTGTGAGAGAATACAGTACCGTGACATAAAACTATACTGGAATATGGAAGTTGCTGCACAGTGTTGGTCAGCGACCGTCCGGAGTCTGTGTTGGGTCCTTGTAGCCCTGGTTCTGGTAGCCAAATCCAGCTATAGTCAACAGTTACATGCATACTTTTTTTGCTGTTCTTATTGAACAGTCCAATTATGAATTAATGACCTTTTATTTATTTTTTTAAAAGAAAAGGTTTATGGGCTATTTAAAAAATAAAAGATATTGAGTGGTGGTCCAAAAAACAAAGAAAAAACACTAGATTAATTGGTGGAGTAACTGATGTGATGGACGAATGTAAACTTGGCATTTAAAATTACAGTCTACAGGTGGGGGCGGGGCTAACCATCAGCAACCACAGCCATTTGTTTCAGAAGAATAAATAGCATATAATTTCCACTTTATGTGAACATTATAAAGATTTTGAACTTTTATAAGTTAAAAAACATTTTGGAACAATTTCTGTTTTTAGCTGAAGGGGGTAGTCGACCTCTGAGATTTCATACAAGAACACATGATTTCAAAAAGCGACAGAGACTACATTTTTTTTGAACACCAGTCGACTATTTCAGAAAAAAAAAAATGGGACACTGCGTGAAGTGTCAGTAAAAACAAAATGCAATGATTTGCAAATCTTATAAACCTGTATTATTCATAACAGACAACAGAAAACACATTAAACGTTTAAACTGAGACATTTTTGTATTTCATGAAAAAACTAAAATCTCATTTCGAATTTAAGGCCAGACTTTAAATACATCATCATCTACAGTACACAGTGTCATTAAACTTCTGAGAATCTGATGGCATCTCTGTGTGAAAAGGAGAAGGTGGACACTCCATTGTGGTCAGATGAATCAAACAGTGCATCATCTGCACTGGACAGTGGAGGGCTTGCACACATTTCTCAGTGGGGAAAGGTGTATACAGGTTAAGAGCAATATATGCTCCCAGCCAGATGACATCTTTTTCAGCTAAGACCTTGCATATTTCAGGAAGACAATGCTGAGCTGTACGCTGCATTTATTACAGCAGTAGAGATTTGTAATAGAATAGAAATGTGGGTGCTGAACTGGCCTGCCGGGATACTACACAGCAGTAATCATGGCCCTGTTGCTGTCGTCCAATTCAAAATGAATGACTATCTGATTTATTGTTTATGTTCTATTGTGAATGTGAGGCTATGAGATTTGCAAATTATTGAATTATCCTTTTATTTAAACTTTTCCCAGTAACTTTTTTTGGTAATGGGGTTGTTCATGGACACAGGAAAATGTGTAAAAGTGCCTCCAGACAAAAAAAAAGGACATCTTTGAAAGAAAAATTAAATGTTATCCATCTGAAAATATTCAATATTATCTCGTCTTTCCTCGGCTGAGGAATGGCCTTGAATGCGGGTTGCTGCAGCAAAACTACAACGGAATCATAAGTCTTGCACCTACATTATTTATGATGGTGAATAGATTGTGTTATTAGAGAGATGCCACAAGCTGAGAAATAGGCTGCCTTCCAAAAACTCTGCCTGGTTGTTGTACGCTGAGTGGCTTGTTAGGGATTCACAGGAGAAGGGACCAAGGCTGAAAGCCACTGTTTGCTGTTCGATTTGACCTTCAGATTTGCCAAACCCTATTTGTTATGGGGCTGGACACTGATAGAGATGTATTCCAAGCAAGTACCACCCCCACACGCATACAGTGCACACACACATGCACACAAATTCAATCCACTTAGAGACTAAGGCTCTTATGAAAAATTCTTAAATTATTCATAAACATGGATTCATTCTGGCTTGTACCTCTTGGAATTAAACTAAATGGATGATTGTGTTTTGTGTGTGTTGGCACATGTTGCAAAATGGGAAAATCCACCTAATTTGCCACACTTGAAGCATGAAATCATTCAAATATCACATGAATGTGTAACCTGAGCGTTCACACTATTTATAGAGGCACTGGAAAATGTCTTAAGTGTACTTTTAATGGGTATTATTACATTCTGACATGAGCCATTAGTTTTCTTATGACAGAGGTGAAAAGCAGCTAAAACTCTTGGGGATGTGTGAGTGAATTTGTGTAACCTGTGGCTTTACAAAACGCTGATGCTATTGTATGTCTAAGTATACGCAGGAGTATTAATCATGATAAATTAGCCAGACACATATCTGTACACAACCACAGGGGATTTAAATCAGACAGTTAAGATGTGATTCAAGTGCAGAGTCTCAACTTTGATTCAAGGGATTTAAAATTGTTAGCATTAACAAGTTAGCATGTTAGCATTTTTACATTGATTTTCACACACAGTCCCCCAATTTTCAAAGGCTAAAAAGTAATCGGACAAACTAACATTATAAATATAAGAAAGATTTTAACACTTGGGTGAAAGCGAGTCAATAATTGCCCAAGTCGAATGCCAAAGCCTAAAAACCATGAACATAATCAAATGATGCATTGCCTCCCTCGAGATGCTCTGCCAGGCCTTCACTGTAGGCTGTCTTTGACTTATTCTGTAACTGAAAAGCATCAAGTCATTGAAATAGCCACTAACGGTATCCCGTTTCCTTACCTTGAGAAACTCTCAGGTTGCTTCTACAGGGAGCTTTGGGCTCTGAAACAGTGTTTTGGTGATTTTTTGTTTTTTTCCCCCCCATTCGTCTCACTCACGAGTGAGATCATCAAACAAATTTTAATATTACACAAAGATAAGGAGCCACTCCTGGGAATGTTCACAACTGTTTAATTTTTTTCTGTTTGAGAATCTGTCACAAAGCGAATGGACTCAAGCGCAGGACTCTGTGAGCTTGGAATTAGAAGGCAAAGGTTTACTTACAACCATTACCAAGTGCTATGTACAATGTGAGAGGAAAAGGGGCTCCAGGAGTCCACGTGGAAGGAAAAAGCACACACCACACTCCGCTGCTGTCACACAGCCACGCTCCTCGTCTGTGCACCCCACACTGCCAGAAACACACATGATCTTCCAAACTCATGCTCAGGTATCCAGGGAGGAAACAGGGACAGATCCAGGGAAATCTGGACAGGCAATTAGAATCCAGTAACGATGAAGGTAAAGAGATCACACGAGTAGGAGAGAGCCGGGGCTACACTGACGCTAGTAGTAGAACCATCCAGCCATGAGAAACACTGAGCCTTAAGTAGCGGCCGGAGGAGTCAGGTTAATGAGCCGCAGGTGAGATGATCAGTCACAGGGGCGGGAACAGGTAACGAGTTCTTCCCCGGCAGAGACGAGTCAGAGCAGAGAGAGAGAAACAACAACAACATGATCCCGAATCAGAATGCCAGGAAGACACAGGGATCATGACAGAAATGACTTTTTACCTTTTCCAGATTGACGATCTTTACATCTTGGCACGATGTGTTGGTTATTGAAATCTTATAGCTTACTTCACTTCAATGAAGTAAGCTATAAGTAAGCTTCAGCAGTACTGTACATTTCCACACAGCATGTTGGATAAATGAAGTGCAACAGTACAAACGTAGGTTAAAGGTTCTTGCAGTTCTGACCAACCGCATGCTGTGTGTAGAGCAGGTTTAAGTTACACTCTTTGGCATTTGTATGAGCCACCTCTCTAAGCCAATAGCAATATAACTCAGCTGCTTAACCAAAAAGGACTCGTCCCACACTCAAACTTACTCCAGGCTCCTGTCTTGCATCTGGAAGTCACTGGAGACCTGTGAGGTGGAGCACCACTTTAACCAGAACATGCAGCAGCTGGTTCATTTATGTGTTTGTAGGCCGAGTTCACCGAGGCTGCAGAACAGAACCAGCACTGCTGTCAGAGGCTGCAACTGAACACAGTCATGTTGGACTTCATGTACAGGATGGAAGACGCTGAAGTATCCTCCAATCTAACTGTTCATTTTCTACCACTTACCTGAGCCAGGATCACAGAAGCAGCAGTCTAAGCAGAAACAGCCTTTTCCACACTGAGCCAGCCCACAGATACATTCTCCACCAGTCCCACCTTCCAGTTTAAACAGTCCCAGTTCATTTCCACCACGAGTTACTAAAAGAATTTTGCTTCGAGGAGAACATTTTTACATTGTTCAAGTACAAGATGTTTTCAGGCATGTGTTTTTCTTCCTCCCTGCCTCTTTCTTTCCCCATTTGCTTGGCTGATTAGATGTTGTGTTTATGAAGAGTATCGCTCCAACAGGAATACTTACTATTGTTTACAAATTACAGTCAGGTATTGCTGGCATATCAACACATTTAGTCCTAACAGGGAGCAAAGCAGTATGATGGATTTGAAGAGAGGAGGGAGAATAAGACAGAGGCGAGGAGTGAGAGAAGAGTGCACAGTAAATCAGATCTGCTGTCTTTCTAAGCATCCTCTCTGAACATGGCTCCACTGGGAACATGTTTTTAAGAAGTTGTCTTGCTTTCTCTGAGTCTGGGAAGCTTGCACTGTTGATTTCTGCCAACTTGTAGGATTCTACTGTTTCCTCTCAGTCTCTTATTTTTGTGTTTTTCTACTTCAGCTCGTATTTGTTATCCAGGCTCTCATGCATAAAACATGGCAGTTTGAAGTATCTCGAGCTGTTCACATCACTAGCAGCATCCAAAATTCTCATCCTTACCTTGTTTATTGTCTTTTGAGAGTTTCTTCAACTTGTGTAAAATATTCTTAACTGTTAGAGTTTTAAAACAAATCTACTATAGTATCAGGTTGTAGATAAAGATAGTGACATTTGAACTTTTGCCCTGTCTCATGGTCAGGGTTTGCTTTTAGGTGAGAGTAATTTACAGGTGAGTCTGGTGCTTTAATGGCTCACTGTTAGTTTGAAGGAATGGTTTCATAAATCTGGCTAAAGCTTGACTATAATTAAATCCAAAAGTGTTTCTAAGTAATGACTCACCAGTCTAGTGTTCAACTATGTACTTTAGCATGCATCAGTGACTATTCTTTAACCCTTAACATCCACCAGGTCATTAGTGACCCATCTGGGTTACAGGTGGGGTTTGGGTTTGGTTAAGCCACTGCTTTTTAAAGCACTGCATGTTTGCAAAGTCCAAATGGAAAAGATCCTAACAGAAAAAATGCAATGCCAAAGTGAGTGAACCCATTCAAATGGAAAAGTGAAGGACACCGCACGGTCAAATGGTAGTGACGTATCAATCACAGGAAAG
This sequence comes from Oreochromis aureus, assembly GCF_013358895.1. NCBI lineage: Eukaryota > Metazoa > Chordata > Actinopteri > Cichliformes > Cichlidae > Oreochromis > Oreochromis aureus. The sequence continues at coordinate 1,630,011 of NC_052943.1, read as the reverse complement.
GCTAAATTCTATTCTGTTTGACTCTAATGGGGACCATAAATTACCAGATCAGGTTCATTTTGTATTCAGTATGACTTTTCTCTAGAGACTGACCAAATCTCATCAGAAATATGTTTGCTGATGTCATGGAGAAGGATTTTTATGTATCCTGACTTCTTTTTGCAGTCGAGGAGGTCTGCCCCGGACATCGTTGGAATAAAATCTATGAGGAAGTCACTTCTCTGTTAAGTCCTAAATATTTACCAGATTCACATTTAATGAGAGCAAATTTAATGATATGTTCTATGACTCTATCTATCTATCTATCTATCTAGTGTATTGCATGTAGTGAGCCACTCATCATTTCCATTGCTGCTGTTTTATAATAAAAGCCTTCAGGTTCTCTTGTTGACCTCTGTTGCACATAATGCACTCGCTGTTCCTGCATCACAGTTTGTTTTTCACTGCTTGCAAACTCCCAGTACTCATCTATACATCACTGCTATTTTTAATATCAATGCATTTCTTGTGAAAGTGAAGTAGACCATTACAAAAAGCAGGAACTGAAAGCGACTCGGTTATAGGGCGTACTGTACAGGCATACAGTAGGGGGCTGAAAACCCAGCCCTGCGGGGATTCAGTAGTGGTTGGTCAGACTAGTTGAGATTGTCCTTGCTGTTGCATATACCGAGATATGGGGGGGATAGTCAGTCCTCAGTCTGAGTGAAACTGTTTGACAATCAGAATTAACCACATGATAACTCACTGTTGTATTTTCCTTGTGTGAAGTGGGTTAGTACACCTCTTAGCACCCCCACCACTCCTTTCTGTTCTCATCAACAAAACCATTGTCCATACTGGTTTCTTTTGGGCCCTGAAACAGACTGGCAGCCTATCCAGGGTGTACCCCACCTCTCTCCCCATGACAGCTGGGATAGTCTCCAGTACCTCCCATGAAACTGAACTGGAGGAGCAGAAGAAAATGGATGGAAGGATGCTTTTGACCATAACAAAGAATACCAGTTACGTTTATTATGATTAAACTTCTGTTATGTTTTGCACTAATGCCTACCATAGACTAGCAGACTTTGAAAAGACTCCTTTAGATGTGAGAGGGTTCCAGACTTTCCAAAGACTTTCTAAAGCTAATTTTTTTAAATTGGGTATCTTACAAATATGTTTTTACAAGAAGTAATCCTGTTAAACAATGGAGAAGAAACAGCATTATTAGAAGAAGGGTGAAAAAAAGAGTGACTTTTATAACCCCGTCTAACAAATGATAAAGATGGCGGGAGTGTTCCACATGTTAACTGTTCTGATTTTATTGCAGCATTGGACATTTTGTGTAACACTGAAACAACTTGAAAAGTGTAATTTTGGGGTTTTTTAAGTAAATTTCAGAGGTGGGACCAAGTCATTGTTTTGCAAGTCTCAAGTAATATCAGGCAAGTCAGAGTCGAGTCTCAAGTCACTGGTGTAAAAGTCCGAGTAAAGTCACAAGTCTGAAACTTTGAATTTCAAGTCCTTTCGAGTCTTTAAAAAAAAAGAAAGAAAAAAAGAATGTTGCAGTTAAATGCTAAATGTAAATATTAGACCATGTAATTTTTAAATCTGTTTTTCTCAACACATGATGAAATACTGAACTTAGAAAATATACACAAATTGTGAAATTGCACCTCTATAAAATGCAGCTCAGTTAAACTTAATTAAACTGGACAACATTTGGTAGTTAGATGAAGTCAGCTGTCTCATCGTAGCAAAAGAGAAGCATCACCTACCATTCTTTATGCAACTTCAACTATCGGACAAAGTTGGAAGTTGTTCCATCTCTGTCTCTCATTCTCTTCTTGCATGTTTTGCATATTGCGTTTCAGTTTTTTGTTGACTACTTCATTGTTTATGTACCTGAAAAAAAAGAACTACTCGCAGCATTTTTGAGCGTTTTTTTTTTTTTTTTGGAAAAAATCTGGTTAATTTGATTGGCTGTGCTACAGCTCACGCACACATACATACGGAGTGTGGTTTGAATAAATGAATGAATGAATTGAATTAATGGTGCACACTTTCTATATAATATGTATGTTAAATTTTAGATTTGGGGTGAAATATCAAGTTTTTTCAAGTAAACCGGTTCAAGTCCAATTCAAGTCCCAGGTCACTGGTGTAAAAGTCCAAGTCAAGTCACAAGTCTTAGAACATTTTTTCAAGTCAAGTCTAAAGTCATAAAATTAATGACTTGAGTCTGACTCGAGTCCAAGTCATGTGACTCGAGTCCACACCTCTGGTAAATTTTAATAATAATTAAAAAGTTCATTTAAATTGTGACTTGTTATAGCATCCATGATAAACTGTAAGACATAACACTTGGCAACCTCTTGGTCAGATTTCCTTTCATTTACCTAAAATGATTATACAAGAACATTTATGTGCCCTGCATGAATACAGGATTCTGTAAATACACCTAGCTTAATGTAAGGTATATGACAAATCCACAAACAGCACGTCTGTAACTGAGGTTTAGCCAATATAACTGTGTGCAGGTTTGTGATAGAGTTGTATGAAGCTGATGAAGCTATGTACACGTGTGAATGCATATGTGATTTGTGAAAGTGTGTGTGTGAGTGTTGAGTGCCTCAATTAGCTGAGGTAATGGTCTGAATAATGATGTTGCTTTTTCTGCCATCTGGCCCTATGGATGCTCACTCTGCTCTGTTGTTTCTAAAATACACAAGAGAACACTGAGCCTATCTTTGAATATGCATTTCTTCATCTGTGGTGAATTTGTACATTGCTTTTCTTTGAATATTTTAATTTAGAGATATGTTGCGTGCTATATAAAACAGTTTTCTCAGGTTTCCTTTCCTACTCCCAGTCTACTTCATAATTCTCGTTCCATCTGTCAAATTTTTGTACATCTGTGCTAACCTTGATCAAATGATCTCGACCGCAAAGCGTAAGTGAATTTAAATTCCCGTGCTATGCAAAAACTATTCAGTGCAAATACAATTTACAGTCTCAGTTGACTATGCTGTGCTTTTTGTGTGCGCTGCAGCAACACGGTGATTACTTTTTCTGTGAGGGGCAAATTTCAACATCATTTATAGCACACAGCATGGTGGGTATTTAATATGAATCTAATTAGAGGCAAAGACTGGAGACACTGCAGTACAGCTGGTAGATACAAAACGAATGGATTTTGATCAAAATTACATCGAATCTTTTCAGACTGATGTATGAAAGTAAAGCCTACTTCCAGTTCTGTTCTTTAGATAATAAAATGGTTTCTTATCTGAAACTCTGCTAACATGTCAAAATAAACAACTGAGCCAGTAAAGACCACAGTGCTATCTAATGAGCTATTTTACTAACGGTAGTACTAGACAGGCTCTTGATTTCAGCCATTTGGAGAGACAATAATGCCTCTAAATAAAAGGGGCCATGTCCACCAAAATGTGAATTTACCCACTGAAAATGGCAGCTATTTTATAAGACAGGCCCTTCAGTGGTAGATCTCCATAACACTAATAACTCACTGCTCACAATACAGTGGTACTTATGTTTTTCACTTTTTTTTACTCTGAAAAGGTGCATTAAATTCACATAGTACAGCATGTTGGAAAAAGAGATATAAAAATGAAATTTAATTTTCTGGATCTGAACCTATACATGTAACCTACATACACATTACACATGTTGTGTTTTTGTGCAAAATGTGTTTTAAAAATACAAAGTGTGAAAAAAAATGATGTTGACATCAACATGTTTCTAAAGAAACAGAGACTCTGGGTTCATCGGAGTCTCACCAGAAAGAAGTTGTAGAGAATTTCATGGTTTGATCCAGGAGTTGAAGCTGTTTCACGGCTGCGCTTATATTTCAGGATGCCAGTTTGTTGTTGGCAGAGCTGGGACCACATCTGATAAGACACAGAAATCAGTCCAGAGAGCTGACTGATTTTCTGTGTGGAAGTCCTACAGGATCTTAGCTCGGTCATTCTCCACCAGCCTAGGAGGCGTCTCCCATTTTGACCTCAGGACTTCCAGGCCATACTCGGCACAGATGTTCCTGTACACTATATCAGCCACTTGGTTATGGCGTTCCATGTATGCCCTGCCTGCTAGCATCTTGCACCCTGCTGTTATGTGCTGGATTGTCTCAGGGGCATCTTTACAGCTCATTATCATGTTTAAGAAACAAGTTGGTGATGATCTGAGCTTTGTGAGTTGGCATGTTATCCTGCTGGAAGCAGCCATCAGAAGATTGGTACACTGTGGTCAGAAAGGGATATGGTCAGCAACAACAGCCAGGCTGTGGTGTTTTATATGACACTCTTTTGGTACTTAGGAGCCCCAAAATGAAGCTAATATTAACATATTAGCAACAATAGCAGAAAATAGTGTAGACAAACTGGCACCAATAACCAGGTATGTTTTCTTTTCCATTTGGATACTCAGTTTGACTTTCAGCAGGTCATGTCTTTATGCCTAAATAAAGTGAATTGCTGTCGTGCAGCTCGTTGATTAGATATTTGTGTTAATGAACACCTGAAGAGGCATACCTAACAAAGTGGCAGGTAAGTGTAAGTGTACATTGTATACCTTGTGTACAGCTGGTAGGGCTCTTTAGAAGCCCTGCATTGCACAGTGATACTGAGTCACACAGAGCCGAGGCAGTCCTACTTCTACCTTGTGTATTACCAGCTGTCCCTCAAGGCAAGAGACAATTACATCATATGCTAATCTGCATGTTTTACCCTTCATAATGACTCCAGGTTTAGTCTGTAAAAACTCAAAGCATGCTTTTGCATATTTCACATTAATCAGAGTGTGCTCTAAGTTTGCACTCTAGAATATCTAAAGTAGCTTATTTGAGGGTCAGAATTAGTTAGCAACTTCATTATAGCTTTTACCTATAATCCTACTGGAGCCATTAAATCAGCCTTTGTTCACTCAACAAAAAGCCTTAACTGCAAAACTGAAGAGTTAATTGTAGAATATATTTCTTGTGACTGCAACAACTGCAACAATTTTCCTGTTTAAAAAAAGCACTTTCTTCCTTTCTTTAGATGTTTTTCAAGACTCTCCAGTCGACATGCCAAAAAGCATTCAAATGTGTACCTGGAGGGTGAGTCAATAAGGCCATTAGTGACAAGTGTCTTCCACTGTATTATCCACTTTCACTCACTCCATGATCCCTTTGAATTTTCTGCATGAAGCTCTCACAAATGGTAGTTTTACAGAAGTGCCACTTTGTCATTTTTATTTTTCTAACCATTTTACTGTAAGTTAAAAAATATATAAATACCTACATACACAATGGTTCTTTGCTGTCAGCTGGAGGCTGGAGGGCCTGGGCAGACTTTTGGTAACTTTGATGGAAATTCTCATAGAAATTTGCATCTTTATGAGTCAAAATCTCACAAAATCAGAATAATTCACATACTGAGAAAACAGACTTTATGAAACTCCCATTTGTACATTTGGTCATATACCTAGGACAGGAACCTGCTATTTTTTTTTTTCTCTGTAACACAACTCACATCTTCTCACCTATTTAAAAAATAAATGACCGTTTTATCTTCCCAGGGCCACTCCACTATCGAACTAAATGTCTATGCAATCACATATCCCATCAACTTTGAGAAATATATTTTCTTTTGTCTCCAGTGTTGTGTGCTGCACTTTTGGCCCCTTGATGTCAGTTGTTATGAAGCTAACCCTCAATCTATTTATGTATATGCTGAACACACAGGGTCTATTGCTCAATAAATCGGTCTTGATATAAATGCCATTACCCTCTGGTCACTTGACTAAAGCTGTATGACTGGCAAAGAGGAAGTGCTTCCGACCGTTTTCCTGTTAAAAAGGTCGAGAGAGACACAAACAGCCAGAAATGTAGATATGTGTACACACCGTCGTACTACATCAGAAAAAGGAGAAGATGATAAAATGTCAGTAACACCTTGTTTTATATGGAAATAGTAAGAGGACCTGGCAGCTGGAAACACAGTAGGATGTGTATTGATACTTCAACCTTTGAGGTTGTGGGTCTCGAACATTTTCCTGTATCACTTCCACCAGTGTGAAAATAAAAAAGACAATTTGTACAATGTGCTTATTTGAAAATGTGCTTTTGAAACTAAACAATCTCAAAAGTTGATATGACAACATTTTGAATCAGCAGAAAATGATTTAGCTCAAAGGATCTCCGATTTATGAACCCAGTGTTCTTTTCTAAGGTTTGTGTTTACAGTGTATGAAGCATAGATCCAAATCCAGTTTAATCCAGTTTTGAGTCTCATGTGGTGTCGCACAGAGAGGACAGTGATTTCATATTTCAACGTGGAGGATAGTAGTGTTAGGGCCACATTAAGAAAAACTATATTAATAATCATTTTGAGAACAAAGTCAAAATTTTACTTACAAAGAAATTATTTCTCTTTTAGCACATAAACACAGCGTGATGATAAGTATAAGAATAATGTAAGGTTGATGCAGAAAGCTGCATCTGGTCAGAAGTAAGAAAACACACAAACTTGGATGGATGAATTTATGCAAAATGAAATGGCGGGCTGTGGACGGATGCAAGCATACAGATGGTCACACCGTCTGGATTAAATACTGCTGGAGATGAGAATCAGGTGTGCCAATGGAGACTGGTGCAACCACATCTATTACTGGGAGGGGAAGCAGAGTTCGTGCTCACCCTGACACACACAACAGAGAAGTTCGTGTATTTACAGCTTCACTTTTGTAATTATGTTCTTTTACTTTTTAGCTACTCAATGAAAAAACAACAACAAAGAGAAAAATCATCATTAAAAAAGGAAACGTGTTTCTGTGCTAGCCCTGCAGTGACCCTGTCTCTTACCCTGTGACTGCTAGGACAGGCTCCAGAAAGTGTGGCACAAAAATACAAAGCCAATTTATAATCAATTTTTCAGTGATTCTCTTTTTGTGGAAACAGCTTTAGATTTGGCAGAGTAAGAGGAATGAAACTAATTTTACTCATAAACACAAGCACGAGAGACTTAGTAAAAGAGTCAAATAAAAAATCTATTTTCACTGCCATTATTACCTAGAATGACTCTACATGCAGGAACATTGGCTCCAACGGGGAAATCTCAATTTCATTTCTCTCAAAGAAAATCTAATAAAGTCAAATTATGCTGCATTTAAAAAAGGCACAGTGAGCCAATTAATTTCCTCCTCTGCTTCAATCTTTTTGTCTTGCTTGGTTTATGAATATGCATCTCATTCCAGCACCTGTACGTCCTGTTTTTGTTTTGAGTCGTGTGGTTTAAATCCCACAGAGTATAACATGACTGTATTATGAATGTTTTGACATGAGTGTTTGTCAAAGCCCAGTGAAGTTAGTAATTTAACCAGTGGGCCAAAAAAACCCAAGCATTTGAATAAATGGAAGGAAACCACTGGTGCGCCACATGTAGGCATACTTTTCCAAGTCGCAGAAAGTCATTCCATTTAACCAAACAACTACTCGGCTGAGGGTCAATAAATCTTGTTGGTTATGATTTAAAGTGAAAAAACGAGAGAATTAAAAGTTGTTTCATCGCAGATTCTAGGTTTGAACAAAATTGTGATTTTTAAGCAGCTGGAGATTTTACGTCTCAGTTGGTGCCACCAAATTTTCATCAGCTGTGTCTCAGAGCGAGCAGAGTGAAAAGAGATAAGGTAGTAAAGTGCTAATATTTCTATCTGTTAATGTTTTTCTTGCTGTAACTAAAAGGCATCATTTGCTTTAACAGCTGTGTTAGTAACACATGGATAAAAAGATTATAGTTATTATGTTTATGAAGACTTTCTTAACTCTCTAAGGTCTGTGAAGAACATGGATACATAAAGGAATAAAACTGTAAAGGCTTTTACAAAATTCTGTGAGCTTATGCTTAATTAAAATCATCATGAATGTGAGTGTTTAATGCTTGCTTTTCTCTCAGTCCACATATGCGTTTGTCTCTGTGTTGGATAACAGTCATGGTTTTTGATGATTAGACAGCTGACAGTTATGGCTGCCTTATTGGTGTGTCAGTCATAATTTCTCATGACAGCAGCGAGTGACGTTACCGTTTAACTCAATGGACGGCTCACGAGCCCTAAGCGCATTACTAAATTAGGATGAAGAGGTTTTAATAAGGTTGTCACTAAGCCATTATACTCAGTTTTAAAATCACTTATTGGGCTTACCAGGATACCATAAAGCCAGAAACTGGGAATCACTGGAACTACATTTCTATTTTATATCAAAGGATAAAAATATTCTTACAATCAATTATTTTCAATCAATTTAATTCTTTTTTTGTTAACATTTGAAATTTTGTCCTTTTCTGCTCTATCATGTGTTCTATTGAGACCGTAGTAAAAATGAGTAATAGCTAAATGTATCCACAGGCAAAATGGGGGTGAAACCTGAGGTATGCTAAATTGCACAAGAATCAGTGATGACAGGTCTTGGAGTGATGAAACCAGGTTTGGTTCAAACCATCATCAGTTTATACAGAGTAGGTGAGGAGAGAGGAAAAATACCATCCAATAGTATCTGGAAAGCATCTAATTGGCAACAGATTCATTTTTCAGCATGACAGTGATCCCAAACACACGGCCAATGCAGTGAAAGCACACCTCGCAAAACACATGTTGGAACATGGATTGGCTTCTCCAGAACCCAGACCCAGATGGCTGATGGGACAAAATGGTAAATGGACTAGTCCACAGCACCATTGGACTTACAGTGAATGAGGCTTGTCATAAAGAATAGTAACACATATATTAACACTTTTATTAAACAACCATATGCACACTCACACACGCCCACTGTATCATGGAAATTACAAGAAAGTTTGCCCAGGTTAGTTTGGTCTGCACTGAGGAATAAAGGTGACCGTATCAAATACTGACTTTTAATCTAATTTGAGTTTCAATAACAAAAAGAGAAAACAAAAAGAAAAAAAAGTTATCATATTCTTTCTTCGCACACCAACCACTCTCTCATTACCCCTCTGCCCCTTAAGTTACAGAAAGCCAGCAAGTGAATGGGGACCAAATACAATTATATTGATACAATTTATCTAATAGACACTAATAGAAACTAAGTCACTTTTTTGTAAGATGCCAACTTAACCATTGTCATTAGGGAGGGGGGTTCTTTTTCCGCCAATGTCTTAACGAGACCCGTTTTGCCGTAGTAAGAGCCAGGATAATCCATTTTTTTTGTATAGCAGGAAAAGTCTCCATCAGAAAGTTCTGTATTCATACCAAGTATGGACAATTTTGGTGAGATACCAAATCTTCTTTTCCAAACTCTGAAAATGACTTCCATTATGTTTTCCCACCAGTCCCAAAGTGCCGAACAGCTCCATAAGATATGTAAAATCGAAGCATTTTGACCGTCACATCTCCCGTCTGTGGGGGCCAAGTTCCATTTATACAGTTGTTGGGGTGTTCGATGCCACCTATGAATTATCTTAAGTTCGATAAATCTACTACCTATTTCTTTATACATAGTATTAACATTATGGAGACGTGAGTCCCATTCAACTGAAGATATGTCCAGTGCTAGGTCCTGGGCCCAATAGCCCTTAACTTTAAGGAGAGGGTCAGCTAACTGATCTTGCAATAAACGATAAATCTTAGAAGTGATACCTGTTTCACATTCATCACCCAATAATACCATTTAAAGTTAGGGAATGAAAATCCTCCTCGCTTTGGACATGCTTGAAGTTTCTTACTACTCAAACGATGTGGTGAGCTACCCCAAAGGAACTGCTGGATCAAAGAAACTAGATCTTTGAATTACTTATCTGGAATGTGTAATGGAATATTAGATAAAATATAATAGATCATGGGTGCAGTCATCATCTTAATACAGCTAATTTTACCCCATATTGTGAGACGCACTCTGGACCATCTACCAAATTCCGTTTTTATTCTTTCAAGCATTGGCTCCATATTTGCTCTAACCATATTAGTGTAATCCAAGGTAATTTGTATCCCCAAATACCTCAGACCATTCATGGACCACCAAAATTCCCACGGTTTAAATAAAGTATGAGGACAGTGTCCTGACATAGGCATTACCTCCGATTTGTACCAATTAACAAGATATATTTTATTTTCATTTTAAAAAGAGGGATACATGGAGACTATTTATGTTTATTTCCCCCAAAACTAGTTTTGTTTTGCTTAAAAATATAGAACTAGGATTAGATTAGGGTAGTAAGGGTACTTAGACCAATTGTCACAGCTATGCTGGCAGACCGTGGGGTTGTGGGGAAAGAGGACCCAAATGCTGGACTCTTGGATGCTGACAGTGGCTTTATTTACAGTGTAGTAAATAATTACACAACAACGAATCCCCATGAGCCCCGATTCCCGTTCTGTGTCTTCCTCCCATGATACTCGTGCTCACTGCCCTCTCCTTCCCCCACTCCTGCTGGAAAAGCCACAGAGGCAGCCGTTAGCACACACCTAAATAGCGACAGACTAACACTTACTGATAAAACACTGACGGGTAGTCACACAACAATCCAGCGTCGAGGAGCGCTCAGCCACAGTACTATGTAGCTCCCCTGACGATCCTGATCAGCTGCAGGTGTGTGTGATCATCCTCCTCAGGTGTGGCCTGGAAACAAGGGACACAAGCACCACAAACCAGCAAATATACACAATTACATGCCACGGCAACATTTAACAAGTCCAAAACTGCTCATGGACCCTGGGTCATTAGACCCAGGTCCCTGGAACCAAAGTGTAAAATGTTTTACTATAATATCAGAATTGCAGTGATACCACAGTTTTTTATGTAGTTCTGGCCAGATTTTGTGGACAAGTTTAGTTAAACCTGAATTCCATCATCTCAGTTGCCTAGATTTAGGGTGAATCCCCCCCTCACGCTCTGTAATTTGTTTATTGGCAAACACAGCCATCAAAAGCACTAAACCTCTGTACGCATAACAAGTTCTTTGTGTTCAGGCTTAATGTTTTTAACAAGTATGTTCAAATATATATATGTATATATATCTTGATGCATTCTCAATCATCCAGGTAAGTAAATCTCCAAAAGTTGAATCTGTTCATCTGGACGTAGTGTTTTGTGGGAGAAACGTTTCGTCACTCATCCAAGTGACTTCTTCAGTCTCAGCTGACTGCAGGTTTCCCCAAACCTTATAAACAGGACATTTGCATAATGACTGAAACCAGCCCACACCTCATCAGGCCAGGACTCTGCAGTTTATTTACACCTACAGGCCAGTGGATACTCTTTCAATGATGAGGATGTACACATCCTGGACAGGGAAGAACGCTGGTTTGAGCGCGGAGTCAAGGAGGACATTTACGTGAAAAGGGAAAGACCATCTCTGAATCGAGGAGGGGGCCTAAGGGTACATCTGTCACCATCTTACAACGCTGTGATTGCAGACATTCCCCAACTCTCTGTGAATGGGACTCATGGCCATTGATCAGTGTTCTTTGATCAGTGGGTTTTGGTCAGTGGTTGTTGATCAATGGTCATGGGAATTTGCGTAATTATGATTAAGGAACTGACCTCCCAGCCCATTGTTCCTTCAGTGGGCTGGTTTCAGTCATTATGCAAATGTACTGTTTATAAGGTTTGGGTAAACCTGCAGTCAGCTGAGACTGAAGAAGTCACCTGGATGAGTGACGAAACGTTTCTCCCACTGAAAACGCTACGTCCAGATGAACAGATTCAACTTTTGGAGATATGTATGTATATATACATATATATGTATATATATATATAGCTTCCTTAGATTATATAAAGGTCTTACACTTGATGTTTTGTTTGACGTCACATTCAGACTTGAATTTAAATTGTGACTTGAAGATTAAATTAGGCCAGAAATATTCCTGGCTATATGAGGTTTTAATCTGACAGCAGCGAGCTTGTCTCAGGGTTGCAGCGTGTTCCCTTAAATAGTGATTAAAGCAAGAAGAGTTAGATTAATGTCATCTTTCTGGGTATCTTGTCAGCACTGTTACAAACTTTGAGATGGTCTTTAATCATACAGAAAGAAGCAGCAGGCCACAGTTCAGCTTCAGATAGAGCACAATCTAACACATATTCATGTATTCTCATAGTCACGCATTTATCAAATTCATATCCTTTTTGTGGATCCTTCCTCAGTGTTGCTCACCACAGCTCGGGCTCAAAGAACACAGCAAAGTTTGCTTAAACACGCGCTGAGCTGTTGGCATGTGTGGATTGTATCCGTTGCTCCACTGTGCTGTGTGGATGTGTGAGAAGCGACAGAGGCTTGACAAGCTTATCCCCACTACTTGGCTGATTCAGTTACAGGAACTCGTTACAACAATGGGATGGCTGTCACCCGAAATGCGAAAATCTGTTAGAGGAAGACACTGTACCAGAATACCAGAACACGATTACCACAGCAAGAGAAATGAAAGCGCAGCTTAACATATTAAAGCCAAATCTATCATGTGAACATAATCGTATTAGTAATGAAGCGCTGATCGTGCTTATTATTCACATTATATAATACTGCAAAAGTATACACTCAAGCTATGATGCAAATATCATGCATTTACAAACAATTTTAAATTTATATATATATATGTATATAGCTTAGGGCCCACCAGTTGGTACCTTTTATCCTACCTAGTGGAATATTTTTGGACTGATTATTGATATTTTAAATGTAATAATGTGCCAAGTATCATAACTGCAAAGAATAAACCAAGACATTGAGCGTCTTTTATAAACAGACACTCCAGCTCAACCACCTTCATAGTACTTCAAGTACACCTAGCATCCTTTTCCTTATTTGTGAAAAAGTCACAAAAATTGAATTTCTTTTTCATGTTCACTGACACAAATTGTTATGTGTCAGTGAACATACATGTGTAAGCATTTAAGTAGGAGAGGTCTAGCCCATTTCCTGCATCTGGTATTAGATACTAATGTGACGTGTGAGTGAAATAGTGGTTCTTCATATGAAAGTGGAAATATTTAACCACTTTCAGCAATACTGATTGTTTAACTGGAATATTTCTTTACCCTGTCAAAAATGCTAATATCAAAATACTGCTTGGACACTAGTCAAACCTCCATACCTCATACTCATTCATCTCACAGCTCAACCAGTCAGATTTATTGATGGTCTGCTGAGCGAATGGGGGGGGGGTTAAAGATTGAAGTGGGATCTGGCAGGTAGTGGAACTGGTGCATTTGTGTTGTGAGTTTGTAGGTTTGTTGACAGGCTGAGGGGAGCTGTGCTGCCGAGGCTTTACTGGTCTTTGTGGATTTCCATAACTGCTTTCTCCAGTACATAAGCAGATCAGGTGTACGAGCAGGTGTCAGATGAGCCACTGTGGCTTTTTAACATCCAGACTGTGTAACTAGTGGAAAGGTGGCAAGTTATACTAAAATCATCATCAGCCTAAATTAAAATTGACCTTGACCAAAGCTGAGAGTGACCATCAACACCACAGTGTGCCTGACAGCAATTTTAGCATAGCTCATTACAGCTACCCAGTTTAGCCTGCACCAGACTGTCCAACAGACTACAACAGACTGTTCTCCCACACTGGAAAAAGACAAAATTATTATTATTTTTTAACCAAAACATTTCATAATGTAGTAACCAGACATCATGTAAGTCTTAAATGTACACTTTATGAAATGTTGTCCTCTTTCTTTTTTTTATGAGAATCAAATTGTTACGTATTCAAGTTTTTATTCCCGGGTTACAGCAACTGTATCTCGAGTATCTGTAGTGTGCAGACAGACTGTGTGGGAAACTGCATAGAAACAGCTTGTGTGCTTAGTAACATTTCTCGAGCTGTTTGAAATGCTGCTTTTAGAATTAACTGCAACTTCAAAACAAGGAGAGCTTGACAGTGATGAGAAGGAAGAAAAGATGTGCTGAGTGTGTAGGCAGCACCGTGGAATGACATTGCTGTCTGATTTCTTGCATTAATATCTCCATGGCATCAACTGGAAGCAAAGCAGCAGACAAAAAATGAACTATTGTGATATTATTATGTATCAATCCACCTGTCACATTTAATTACTTTAAGGTTTAATTTGAAATGGGTTTTTGGATCATTTTATGACTTCTGAGGCAGAAATTGTTATTTTCATGTTTATGTTAAAGGATTAAAATGAACGGAATCCTGTTTAGAAGATAAAATGCCGGTGGTCATAAGAAGCTGTATACCAAAATACTGCTGTAAAAACTTAAAGGGAAACTGCGGGACGTGCTTGAGAGGATCAGATGAGAGAAGGAGAGAGCTTCTTAAGAGGGTGTTAAAAGTGTCACTGACCCAAATGAATAATATTGAAGATTATATACGTAGAAATGATTTTTTTATACACATTGCGATTGTGCTGATGAGAGTTGATGCCCAGTCTATTCAAGGTTTTGAGCTTCGCTGAGCGCTATGTCTCAGTTGATATATTGAGGTTGACTTAGAGCATAGAAGGCCGCACACGCTTACAAACACATAGAATCCATAAACCTGCCAGGACAAAGGCCCAAAATTCATTAGCTTCTAACTGGATTTGAGCTTGCCTAGTAACAAGTGACAGAAAGAGGAACGTCTCTGTCTGTTTTTATGGTTAGATGGTGATGGGTTATATCTTACCCTGGGTGTGTTTAATAAAACTTAAAGTGTTGCTCACACACATAAAGAGCATTGAGATTAAGTAAAGTTAATATAAAGGACAGAGCCCAGAACATGATATGGTGAAACAACTTTGAATGATTAAAGGAACATTAGATGAACACAGTAGATTAGTGAGGTGTAGCAGAGAGAGGCTGTTTGTTTTCTATGCTTTACAGGAGAAGATTTCCACGAGACAGGGACCCAGAGAAGGAGCTGAATTGACCTAGGAGTGACACAGGCAAAGTGTGGTGACCCTCTTTTTATAAAAGAGGGTCATGAGAGGAAGTGTGGGATTAAAGACATTATTTCACTGCTATTATTCATGACTATCATCATTACCATTGCATTAATAACATAATCCACAGCATTGATATTGCATTCAGATGTTTAAACATATTGGCACCCAATTAGCCGTTAAAACCCCTTTAAACTGTTGAGTTTAAATTTACAATCTTAAATGCTTTTGAATGTTTTTTTTTATAATCTTAAATGCATATATGCTGATTATATTGGGTTATATAAGAAAGGCTCAACTCTGAGTATAGCCTGAGCCAAAGTGCTGACAGGAACCTGCATGCTTTTGCAGAGCGTGCTTTTGCACCCGAAAGTGAAACTAAGCAGAGTGTGAGTGTAAGTTATTTTGAGGAGCTGTTTGGATGATGCTATTTGAATAACCAGGTTATTCATTATTATCTTTTATTCATTTATATCTTTTGATTAAGCTTTTAGTAGTGGTTCTTGATTAAAACATTTATTCAACATATTACATATATAGTTTCAGTTAGGTTATTACACATATTAGGATGAGCCTCTGTTCTGGTGAAAGGTCAGAAGCTTTAGCTGGTGAGGTGAGACACTCACACACACGCACACCGTAGGTAGACTCATTTATAGGTGAAAGTTTAATCATATTTTGCTTGTGACTGCATTTTGTGCCTGTGTAAGTGACAGTTTGTTGGAGGACGTGCGTCTGATGTTCCAGAGATAAGCGAGAGTCAGAAGATGAACAGGATGTACCTGGCCTGGAGACGAGAGAATGTTCTTTTTAAATGTGTCAAAAGTTGCTAACAGAACATTTGTGGTTTTGAAAATGCATGTGTTGTACTTGTTTGACGTAAAGAAGGGGCGTCAGAAAACATACTGTTACATCCCCCAGGAGGATGTCTCTTCTCCCTACTAACTCTTTGTTTTGTCTAGGCTCCACCTCCTCTGCCCTGATTGGATGCTGCTCAGAGCCCAGCTAATTGTTAATCAGCAGAGCACTAGTTAAGGCCTGTGGAGCTGTGTTTCTGTGCCCTCTGGCCATTTTGGTTGCCATACCTGTGCAGGCTTGTATGTGCATTTTGTTTTCATGTTCAGACTGCTTGTAGGGGAGAGCTGCCTTTTGTTTTGACATCCTGTTTTCTCCTGTTTATGTGTTGTTAGGTAGGTTATGGTTATAGGTTGTATATTTTGTTTTCTTTGGAGTTAGGTAAGTTTATTTTATTTTTACATCAGGGATGTTTTTGTTTGTTATGTTGGCCTTGGCTCTCCGTGAAGTTATACCTCAGTCTGAACCCAAATCTCATCACATGCATTAAATAAACCTTTTAAAATTACCATCTTGGCTCCTCCTTCCCTATCCACCTTTATGTTTGTCCCTTCAACCCCCTAGACTAGCCAGGGAACGCAACACATACCCTGATGCTTTAAAACGGCTGCTTGTGTATTATTGGGCGGAGATCTACAGCTGGTGTGTGCAGTGTACATCTCCCCATGCGTGTGTTTCATTAAAATCGTTGTTTGACCAACTCTTCTGAACCATCATTGTTTTTGTACTCACCCTCAATATTTGAACCCCTTAACATTACTCATTAAAATGCTTTTACAAATTGTTGTGGCCACTTTAACCCTTGACTGATTGTAAAACCCAACACTTGTCAAGCCTGCTTTCAAATAGAATAGAATAGAATAGAATAGCCCTTTATTGTCATTGTACATCTACTACAAAATTATGGGTGCTCCACGTCAGCTGTTCAGGAATAAAATACAAATATTAATACAGTAATAAATAACACACAAGGGTTATAGTGTTTGTTAACAGTCTGAATGGCCCAGAGAAAGAAGCTGTTAATGAGTCTGGTGTTGTGGGACCAGACTGACCTGAGGGCAGAAAGTCAAACAGGTGGTGGGCAGGTGCAGGGGGTCACCTGTGATGGTCCTGGTTTTCCTGAGACAGGAGGATCTGGTGATGTCCTCCAGGGGTGGCAGAGGACAGCCAATGATTTTTTGGTTGGTGTTAATTAGCCTTCCTGCTCTGAGTTGTGGCCCCTTTGTACCAAACACTCCACTAAGGCAACGTCCACACTAGCCCGGATAGATGTGAAAACGACGTATACGTCTGAAAACGCTCCGCGTCCACACTATCGTTTTCAGTCGCTTTCACAGAGTTGTGCGTCCACATTGAAACAGCCAAAAACACTTACGTTCCAGTCCTGCGCATGCGTGAAACACAAGACGATTCGACCTGCCTCATTTGTGTCTGTCGTTTTTCAAATGTTGAGGAAAAGCACCGAGTTTTTTAAATGGACTAACAATGAGGTGATTGATTGAATCTTTATTTTGAACATGTTAAAAAAGTACAACAACATAGAATTCAAAGAGACAAATAAATAAAGCAAAACAAAAGGAAAATGAGCAACCACAACTACAAATAACTTTTATGTTCAAAAAGGAGCAAGAAGCATAAGCTTATTTAATCCCACCCCTTTTCCACTATCTAGTAATCAATAGACTACAGAAATACCTCCTTGCAATTACATTATATGTTATGTGTATATATATATTTTTTAAATTTATTTATTAATTTTATATATATATCTATATATAGGTGGAGTTGTTGCTGCGAGTAACACAAAAGTACAAAGTTGCAAAAGCGAGTGAGAATTAAAGAATTTGAAGTAAAGCTATCTGGAGCATGTACAGACTGATATTAATCTTTAACAGGGCTGTCAAAGTTCAGAGCAAACAAAACAACTGCTGTGTAATGCCCTTTGTAATCATGTTTAATTGGTCACATGTGTTGTGGAAGTTTTTCCACTTAAATAAAGCCTGCAGATGAGCGGTGAGCGGTAGCCAACATTCTTTAATCAAAACACACAGAACAGAAAACCAAGCTTGATGGAGAGCCTGCATGACCGCGGGACAGATGGTCAGCAGAGTCTCACTGAGCCTAGTGTGGCTCTCAGTTAAATACCTTCCACAGGAACAAAAGGCAGTACACAGCTGTTTCACACCTTAAGGTTCACACTCCCTTGCTACCTCCCAGAGTCCTTGAAGAGACAAAAGACTGGTCCTCTGGAGTTCCTGTTTCCCCCAACATCCTTACTACACCCCCTACCATTTGTCTTAAGTATGAGTGTCAGACATGTTAAAATCACCAAGGCATTACAATAACGTGATTAATACATAAGTGAAAGAAATTCCATTACAATCCCACCCTTTGATTCTTAAATCAAGAATCACAATAATACCAGAATTTCTTTCCCGACATTCTGTACATCACATCAACATTATTGTACACTTAAAGGAGTTTCACACTTTGTATCCTCACTTCACTGTTCTCTCATCACCCTTTGTTCATCTGTAATCCTCCCCACAATCTAAGCTCTCACATGCAAATGGAAACAACAATGATACAGAGGAAAGGTCTTCTCCAGAGTGTCAAAGTACTTTGCATGGCAAAGTGAAAAAGCATTGGATGGTCATTCCCAGTCACAGTCATGGCTCCTGGTGTCTGTGCCGTTTACAGAGTCATAATTCCAACGCTGGTCTCCCTCTGCGCTGTCAACTTTGGAGCTTGGCACGCTCTCTCCATCCCTCGATTTCCGTTCCAACGCGGCTGTAGATTTAAGGCAGAGCACGTCGTACACCTTAGTTGTCTTCCTCAACGTCAACGTAGAAACTTTTCATTTCATTTTTAAGATTTTGCTGTTCAAAATCTCCTCGTGACAATCCTTTGGAAGCCCAGTGGTGCAGCCCACTGTCGTTTGTCTGCTGTCCTGCAGATGGTCCCTGCTTCTCACTGGTCCTGTTGAAGTGTTCTTTCCCAGTCATGGTCTGCATCTGCACTTCAGTCTCTTCTTCCATATCTCTCATGTCACGGTCTCTGCAATTTAAAAATGAAAGCTTCCACGGAAAACCCTCTTTTGCCCTATGTCAGCTTAGCACAATTAGACATGCACAATGAAGTTGTGCATTGTCTCTTAAAAATTCCCAGGGATTCTCCCCTGGAGTAGTTTCACTCCAGGCTTTGTCTTAAGAAAAGGTAAAACATTAGCCAGCGGTGTGTCCTGCTGTAGATCATGTGATTGGATCATATGATTAGCCCTCTGCTGTGGAAAAATAGATGTTAGCGCAGTGCATCTGTATGCACACTTTCTCACAGTGACCTCTGCACTGTAAACAATACAAGGTCATGAATAACACACTGCTGGTAAATTCACAAAGACACAGAAAGTGGCAATTAAAAGGTTAAATCAGCACGGCCCAAAGGTCATTCAACCTGTTGCTGTCACCTTTCTGCTCCTGTAAAAAGAAACATACATACATACATCCACCCTTTTGTCAGGTCGAGGTGGAGGTGCAATCTTGCATACTGGTGTCAAGTCAGTCAAAGCTTTTGTCAGTCCAATCAGTCCCCATTTTTATTTGCTGACAGTAGAACCTCTCGTGACGCAATAAGTTTCTACTGCCAGCAATGACGTCATTTCAAAAAAGAAAAAAGAATTTAGACTGGATTACATCGCTGAATCCTTTTTGGCAGGGACTTGTTTTCTGATTGTCCCACATAAGTGGCTTTCTCCCAAGCCCATTTTAATTTTTTTGGAGAAACTCACTTGCGATTGTTCAACATGTTGTGTAGCGCTTTCAATCCCGATCTTGCAGGCCTGCTTCAAAAGAGAAAATTGCCAAACAAAAATCTCAGTGCACTGTTAAAAATCAAAAAATATGAAGGCCTCTTTTAGAAGTTGTCTAAGCATACTCTCTCAGAATTATAGATCAAAACAAAACTAATTGGCAGTTTCAAAGTGGTACCAAAGGAAAATGCTAAATCCCCAAAACTTTCATCCACCAGTCACACCTCACACAACAGCAATATTCTATTAGATAATGAGTTTTGTTTTCCCCCATGTACCCAGATGTGTGTCATGATAAGACCTCCCCCACACATCAGAAACAAGAAACTCAATAATCTATTAGTCTCCACTCATCTGACCCCCCTGCAGCATTCTGTTCACCCCTGCAATGATTCAATCATCCTTCCCCAAAATAATACTAGTTCACTAGTCTATGTATCACTTCTTAACCCACTAAGTGAACCGGACAAGATGATGGTAACAGCAATGCATGCTTAAAATACTGTTTGGTCTTCATGAGCTTCATTGCATGTGTGTTTGTGTTGGTAGGATTAATGCATTTTTCTGTTTGTGTAATTTTTGTGTACCTCTCCTCTTTGCGGTGCTCCAGACACTTTTCAATTCTCCACGCAAGGCAGTCGTTTTTCTTCCCAGTTTCCTAAACCCAAATTTCATTCCCCACACTAAAACAGCCATGTTCTCCCCTGCTCCTTCCACTGTGGTCTCATCTCATCTCTCCCCCCTTGCAGCAGTCCAGTGAGAGTCAGTTGTCTTTCAGCTTTGTCCCGTGTTCTCCACTTTCTCATTTTGCTCCAAAAGTGGCAAATGTCCAACTCAGACAGTCTTTTCAAAGGTCCATTCACACACAGTGAAGTTGCAGCTCGTTGGAAATGCACATCCATCCATCCAGTCATGATGATGCCATTTTTCTCCTTGCTGTCGCTGTCTTGCACAGCTGCTGCTGCTGGACCTTTTCTTCACTGCTCAGGACCCTGCTGTGAGCTCTTGATATCCATCTCGTTGTTCTGGAACTGCATTTCTTGTCTTCAGGGAGAGATTCTTTGAGCTTGTGTTCTCAGGGTGACAAACACATGGAAGTTAAGCTGTAAAACAATTCCGCCAGAACTTGGCTTGAGTGTTTCTAATGATGTTGACCTATAATTTTTCCCGACTGCTGCACTTGGAAAACTGATCCGGGTCTGCTCTTCACCTGCAAGTGACACGCTGAGACATTTTGATCATTCTTCTCACTGCTTAAAGAAACACGTCTCCCCTCTCTGTTTCTGAACTCCCCTTTCTTAAAAACCCAGAGAGATTGTAGTTGTTCTACACTGAAAATCACTAAACCCTCTTCCTATTTTTATTGCTTATTTTTATCAACAAGTCTGCGAAATTTTTGTGTGCCCACCCTAGGGGAGCTGGTGGTCTGCAGTACCACCCTCTCCCGCTAGTTGGAAACAACTTTTACACACATTTCTACACTCCTCTCTTTTTTTTTTTTCCTTTTCCTTGTTTTGTTCCCCATTTTCAACATTTTGAACCCCATTTTTCACTGTTTGTTTTTTTTTTTTTTTTTTTTTTTTACACACACAATAACTTTTCCCACACATCCATTCTCTGCAATCTTACACACCACACAAGTACTCAGTTCTTACCATACAGTCACACTTTGAGTTTTGTCCCTGGCCGCTTGATGGAAGGCCTGCCGCTCTACTGGATCTAGATCCCATTTTACTACACGAGGCGTCCCCCGTGAGGCCCTTGCCTTCTACGGACCAAGGAACGAACACCGCCACTCCGTGCACTATAGTATGCAGAAATGGACTCCAACAGTGTACCCGAACCGCTGTCCCTGTGGCGTACTTGGATCGAACACAGGTCTGGGCCAGCTTCTCCCCAACAGCGCGCTCGAGCCAATGTCCTTGCGCGCTCGGACCGTACCCAACACAAGCCTGGGGCCTCAAACCACCAGGATTTCCTCCCGGAGACTCGAACTCCGGGGGCGGCCAGCGTTCCCCCCCTCGGCCAGACAAAAAACTCCCCATGACTGCATACAAGTTAGCTACAACTCACCCATCTGCAGGAGTCCCCTCAAAGTCGATGGTCTCGGTGGTGACTGAAACACGCGGCTCCGTGACTCCTCCATTTCCTTTGCTTCAACAGCCGGTAGGACAAAGGTACCTTTTCCCTCAGGGGTGATCAGCAGATCCACGGAACCGTTGTTCAGCGACCACATGGACCACCCTGCTCGCAGCGCCATTCTGTTGTGGAAGTTTTCCACTTAAATAAAGCCTGCAGATGAGCGGTGAGCGGTAGCTAACATTCTTTAATTCAAACACACAGAACAGACAACAAGCTTGTGGAGAGCCTGCATGACCACGGGGCAGGGTCAGCAGAGTCTCTCTGAGCCTAGCATGGCTCTCAGTTAAATACCTTCTCCAGGAACAAAAGGCAGTACACAGCTGTTTCACACCTTAAAGTTTACACTCCCTTGCTACCTCCCAGAGTCCTTGAAGAGACAAAAGGCTGGTCCTCTGGAGTTCCTGTTTCCCCCAACATCCTTACTACACCCCCTACCATTTGTCTTAAGTATGAGTGTCAGACATGTTAAAATCACCAAGGCATTACAATAACGTGATTAATACATAAGTGAAAGAAATTCCATTACACATGACTGCATCACATGACCAAAATCTGCCATCGTTTGCGAAAAGGCTCTGTTCGCTGTTGCGACGTGAAGACAGCGTTTTCAAATGTATCCGCTTTGGAGAGCGTTTTCAAATCGCTGTGTTTTCCTTGACCGAAAACGCCGTCTCAGTGTGGACGGGAGGCCAAAACGGAGAGAAAAAGATGCGTTTTCAAACGAAAACATGGCCTGAGGAGCGGTAGAAGGCCAGCAGCAGCTTCTGGTCCAGGTTATTCTTCCTCAGGACATGGAGGAAGTGCAGCCACTGTTGGGACTTCTTTATCGCAGTGCTGGTGTTGTGGGTCCAGGTGAGAGCAGCAGAGATGTGGGTGCGGACTGATTGAGGCCAGTTTGTCAGGAAATCTTTGATCCAGGACCAGGTGGCAGGGCGGATGTGATGTTGGTCCAGCCTGGTGGTGAGGATGTCTGGGATTATGATTTTTAGTCCAAGAAGAGCGTCCAGAAGAGCTCTTCCTGTCCTTCAGATGGCTTCATTTCAACTTCACTAACCAAAAATTACATCAATTTATATATAATTCATTTTCAAGTCAAGTGAAGTTCAAAGGTCAGAGGGTGCTAACCCATTTATTGACTTAACTCAGACTTTTACTAAGTTGTATATAGCATTTGTATTCTATTTTTATCTTATTGTATATTTTATTCTATTTTATTCTGCTGTATATAGTATTTTATTCTATTCTGTACAGTTGTGTACTGTATTTATTCTTATTTTATTTTATTCTAATTTTTGCTTCATAACTTTTGCACTGTCCACTTCCTGCTGTGACAAAACAAATTTCCCACGTGTGGGACTAATAAAGGTTATCTTATCTTATCTTATCTTAAAAACAAACAATAACACTAAAATGTACTGGAAGCCAGTTGCCAGTATCCTCTTCAATTGAAGCATACAACAGATGTCATACATGTTATTTACCCTTTTCTTATTTTATATAAACGAGAGCTGCAGCCTTGACGTAATGAGTGGGCTGAAAATTTTCTCCTGCATGAGAACAGTGAAGATAAAAAAAAAGGAGAAAATGGAGGTGGGATAAGGGAGTGTTCACATTAGTTTTGATGGGATGCTCTGTAATGCATGCATGAATGAATGTTATCAAGAAAGGAGGAAACTACACAACAAACAGTCAAGGACGAGATTCAAAGTAATGTCACTGGATATTAGATTACATTGGATAAATACGCTATGGTGAGATTGGATTTCTGCAGCAGCAAATAATACAGCTGTGTACTAGATACACTGGTGAATAGGACAGAAATGAAATCAAAGACGATGCGGGCTCCAGAGGTACCCTCAACTGATATTTCAAAAAGTTTGCTTTTTTGGTTTTCACAGTAAACGCAGCCAAGCAAACCCTCTCATGACTGTAACATCATATTGAGTTTAGTCTCTGAAAGTAACATACATTTTTATTTTAGGTAAAGAAAAAAAGAATATCAAGATTTAAATTTGGCAAGATACAATCACAGAGGCATCCATGGCAGCTGGGATGTGCTGCAGCCCCTCGTGAGTGGAAACGAATGGATGAATGAACAATCCAACCCAGTATCATGGCAAAACCTGTAATGGAAATGCTGGTCCACCGTGTGAAATGGACAGAAGTTGCATTACCGCATGCAGGGGGAGTTAATATATTCAAAGCCATAAAGTCAGTAGTGAGCAAAAAACGTATTAAGGACATTCCAGGGTCCTAGGACTGCTTTCTTGCATTTGGACAACATCTCTAAAGTTAGAAATATCCTGTCTCAGAGTGACACTGAAAAACTAGTTTATGCATTTATTACTTCCAGGCTGGACTACTGTAATTCATTATTATCAAGAAGTCCTAAAAACTCCCTGAAAAGCCTTCAGCTAATCCAAAATGCTGCAGCAAGAGTCCTGACAGGGACTAGAAAGAGAGAGCAGATTTCTCCTATAATAACTTCTCCTCACTGGCACTCTGTTAAATGCAGAATGGAATTTAAAATCCTGCTCCTGACATACAAGGTCTTGAATAATCAGGCTCCATCTTATTTAAAGACCTAATAGTACCATATCACCCTAATAGAGCACTTTGCTCTCAGACAGCACATTTACTCTTGGTTCATAGGATATTTAAAAGTAGAATGGGAGGCAGAGCCTTCAGTTTTCAGGCCCCTCTTGTGTGAAACCAGCTTCCAGTTTGGATTTGGAAGAAATTTGGACAGAAACCCTCTGTACTTTTAAGATTAGGCTTCAAACTTTCCTTTTTGCTAAAGCATATAGTTAGGGCTGGATCAGGTGACCCTGAATCCTCCCTTAGTTATGCTGTAGGTCTAGGCAGCTGGGGGATTCCCATGATGCACTGCGTGATTCTTCTTCACTCACCTTTCTCACTCTTTACGTGTTTACACACC
This sequence comes from Oreochromis aureus, assembly GCF_013358895.1. Taxonomy (NCBI): domain Eukaryota; kingdom Metazoa; phylum Chordata; class Actinopteri; order Cichliformes; family Cichlidae; genus Oreochromis; species Oreochromis aureus. The sequence continues at coordinate 1,605,390 of NC_052943.1, read as the reverse complement.
TTTCTGCATTCAGTCATTAGTTTTTATTAACCTCTGGCTCTTTTCCATAGCCTGTCGATTGTCCTGTTTTCCTCCCCTCACTGAGTTTTTTCTTCTCACTGTTTCCAAGTGCTTGCTAGCAGGGGGGTTTCTCTGTATTATTGTAGGGTCTTTACCTAACAATTTACTGCACATTGAGGCAACTGTTGTTGTGATTTGGTGCCTTATAAACAAAACTGAAATCCATCCATTCGCTTCCGCTTATCCTTTTCAGGGTCGCAGGGGGCGCTGGAGCCTATCCCAGCTGTCATAGGGCAAGAGGCAGGGTACACCCTGGACAGGTTCCCAGTCTGTCACAGCACTAACACAGAGGGACTGACAACCATTCGCACTCACATTCACTACCGCATTCACACCTATGGGCAATTTAGTTTATCCCTTTAACCTAACCCCATAAAAACATAACAACACAAGAGATATGTGGAGTGGAATGAAGAAGTTCAGTGAAAGTTCAAGAAACTGCAAGGCTGCTGGTCCTCAGGGTTTCAGCCCCAAGGTTGTGAGGATCTGCGCTAGCTCTTTGTGATCCTGAGTCTGAAACAGGAGTCTGTCTCTGTCTCTCTTGAGCAGTCAGACATTCTCCTCAGACCGTCCTCATTCATAAAGTGCTTTAAAAACCTTAACATTATGGCTAACAGGTGAATTTTCCTGTTTGAGTGCAGCTAGCCAAACAACTTTTAACCACTTCCTGCTAAAGACACAGAGTGAAAGTAGACACTGTATCCTTGCTTTCTTAACATAAAACTCATTGTTACAGCCAGGGGCAGTGGAAAAGTGATCCACTTAAACTAATTCATAGTTTTAGCATCGTTATTTTCCTCTGAGTTATTGGTTCTGTTCCTATTAGCAAACATAAGCTAATGTCAGTCTATTGATTGCTACCAACCGACTAACCCGGTGATGTCATGTTCTGTACAAGAAGTTGCTAAAAATGTTTAAAAAACTTAAGCACTTATTTCTTAAATCCAGCTTCACACACTGTGTTAAATCTATGTCAGGTATTGAGAACAGGAGTCTATGGTGTAACGTTTAGACCTTGGATAAATCAACCCAAAACACAGTTTATGGTTTCTGTCATCTGCCTTGTAGGCAATGAAGTTTTAATAGAGCAGAAATACATCAACAGTAGACAACCAGCATTGTGTAAGTGCAGCCAGTTTCTCCATAAGTCCATATGAATTCTTCTTTGCATCTTAAAATCATAATGTTTTCTGAAACTGCAGTCAGGGTTTTTTAACCCACCATATTTCTGTTACAAATGCATTTTGCTATATTTAGTCCTCGTCCACATTTTCCATCCACATATTTCTGAGGGTGCCAGTCAGTTTACTCTAAAACTACCGATAGCACTGCATTTTCCACAGTCATATTGAAATGGCTCGTTAAGATACATTGGGGATCAGTATTGCTTCTAAATAGTAGTTTTAAGGTAGGATTTGTGTACTGCCCGGTGTAATCTTATCTAATCTTGTCAGCGTCTTGTAGCAGAGGCATTGCTGCCTCCATTATGCTCACACCTCTGGGGCTGACAGTTCCTCCTTGGCAATCTCTCCACCTGATTTTTCTCCGTCTTCATTCTCCAAACCCATTTAGACCATTTTTGTATACTTACATGTTAGGCTCTCGTTGCCCGGCATTCATCCAGGAGTAAACCACCCGACCAACACACATACGCTAACAGAGGTAGCCAAACTGCAGGCAGCCAGGCTAATAAGCTTAGTGGCTTCAGCTTGTACCTTGAACCATGTAATCAGAAAATTGATTCTGTCTACTAAGTGTGGGATTGTAGGAGGCAATTCTTTTTCAAACACTTAGTTATAAACCTAGTGAAGGAAACGGGGTTGTGGGGGGATCTGAGTCTTATTCCCATTTTTAATAGAGGACATTGAGGATGTTCTACTTAAGTTATAAGTTATTTAAAGGGAGAATACGTGAGAAAGGAAATGACTCTCTTATTTAATACATTCAGACAGACAAAGGAAGGATCAGTCGTGCACTCCAGGATTTGGGAATATTCTTTTTTGCATTGTCACTTTTGATTGATTGGCAGCAAAAGAGGTAAACAGGTGAGAGAAAAGGAGAGCGAGAAAGCTCATGCAGGCTTTTAAAATACTTAAAAAAAAACTGACTGTGACACATTTTTAGATCCAGTGTGGCCTACTCGAAGGATATCCTCCAGTCCATCCATCTGTGTTCATTACCTCGTTGTGTTTTTGGTAGCGTGCGTGTTGTTCTGTCTGTAAACACAACAGCTTGAAAAGCTTTGAATGAATTCTGATAAAACTTTGTAGGGGTGTATAGTGGGCTCATGGTAACAATGCATTAAAATTGCCTTGCATCTACCTTTCTTACAAATAAAGTATCTATTGTCAACATGTAAATAGTACTGTATGACATTTGACCTTTGACCAAGGTCAGTAGATCTGAATGTCAAAGTGATAATATTGTGACATAGAACTATTTAAAATTGTGTTTCTAATTTCTATTGTTTGTACTGACAACACATAGGCGACAGACAGATCACCATTGTGTCGCAGGGCTAAAACATAGACACAGGCAACCATTCACACTCACATCCACACCTATGGGCAATTTGATTTGATTTGATTTGATATACCTTTATTAGTCCCACAAGGGGAAATTTCATGTTAAGGCTGCTGACCTATTGCACGCAATGGCGGCGCCATCTTGCCCTCCGACCATACATACATTACACAAAAACATCACATGGGGAAGACAGGTCAGAGGGGTATAACAATGGAAAACACACCACATGAGGAAAGATAAGGAGAAAAAAATAACTCCCCCCAGACTGAGCTCCAACAGGGAGATCAGTTTGAGAACAGAGAAAAACACCTCTGCACATAGCACATGAAAAAACTCTTAATACACCAAAGAAACACATGACAAGCAACAGGGGCGGGTAAAGTGTGAGAGACAGCCAGTGTAGACAGTACATCCAGGCCTGCAGCCTATGCGCTGGTCTCCTTGATCCACCATCTGCATTGGAGGGGAATAAGCGTCGAAGGCATTTGGAGGGGGAGGGGGGATGAGTGTACATCTGCATATGTATATATATGTGTGTGTGTGTGTGTCCAGAGTTCAGCTGAGACAGTGTCCTTCGCCCTGCCAGGCTAAGTAAACAGTCTTCCAGCCAACCCAGGTGGCCTTGCATAGAATGGGAAGAACAGTCTAAACACAGTCGTTATCAGGGTGTTGTTGTTCAGCTCCAGCCTTGAGACCGCAGCAGGCGCCGAAGGGGTCTCCGAATGAAGTGATGGTGTTTTTTACTTTAGTGCAAACAACTCATATGAATTTCAAAGCTGTTCTAACAGTCCGACACTGGTCTCTCAATCTCCCGTTGGAGAGCCGTGAGCTTCTCCATGATGTTATCAAACTTACGCTCCGTGATGTTGTCATTCTCGTGCTCAAAGAGTCGATTCTGAGAACTCACGACCGCACTGAGCTTGTCCAAGATGTGATCCAGTTTGCACTCAGAGGTCTTATTCTGAGTATTCACGGCAGCCGTGCGCTTCTCCAAGATCTTATCCGTGCTGCACTCAATGAGCCCATTTTGAGAAACTCACGCCTCGTCCCATCGTTATTTCCAGTGAACCTATCCCCACTAACTACATGTCTTTGGACTGTGGGAGGAAGCCGGAGTACCCAGAGAGAACCCACGCAAACACGGGGAGAACATGCAAACTCCACACAGAAAGACCCCGGCCTGATGATGATGGTCCATGCACCTCACAGGACCTTCTTGCTGTGAGGCAGCAGTGCTAACCACCGTGCCACTGTGCTGCTTCTTGTTTTAAATATTCCTTAATGCTAAAAACCTTGACTGAAATAAGTGTTTTAGAACTTCACATACTGCTCTCTGTACATCTGTGGGTACTTTGAAAGCTGCTTTCAGCTTCTCCCTCACTGATAAAGAGTTACCACAGCAGGCAGCTTTTTGACTTGGCAGATTTTTTCCACCAACTGTGCCCCCCGACACAACCCCAAATGGATTTATTCCTCCTCCTGGGATCTTTGGCTTGTTAGGCAAATATATAAACCACACTATGGCAGGATTTTACAAGCTCAAACTGCTAAACTGTTCATTCAATATAATTTCAGTAAACAATTTGTAGGGGAAGTTATCCTTTCATCTTAGGGTTTGCGTTCATCTTTAAAAAATATTTGAACATAAATCTACAACCTTTTATTTAAGGGTAAACAGAGGGTGGTGGCATCACGGGGCGTTCTCTCTCTGACAGTCTGAATATTGTGAATTCCTTGCAGTGTTACGTTTGCTGGTGACCCTGAAGTACGAATGATATGAACATGTGAGAGTGTGGTTGTGTGTCTGTTTGTGTTAGCCTTACGATAGACTGGTCAAACAACACAACGACAAACTCAGTCCTTTGAGACAAACATTTAATCTCATTTGAGTTTGCCATATTGACCCAAAGGTATTGTAGTGTGAAAAGTAAATAAATACAACATTGTGCATAACAGAGCCAATGGCTGCATGCTGTTTATCACAATTAGTCTTCTCAAAAGCAAACATGACAACACTGCTTCTCATCTAGTTTGTGCTAAAAACACTGTTAGGCTAGTTAATATGTGTGTGAGTGCATGTTCAACTCCTGCAAATAAAACACACACGCGCGCGCGCACACATAATTTCTGTACCTATTACTTCTAATAGAAGTAGAATAAACGGACTCCCGTGTCACACTGTGGTTAAATGAGCTGTGCTTCATCATTAAACTGATAATAAACGATTTGGCCTGATTTGTGTCTGATTCAGTAAAATGACTAATGATTAAATGAACGAATGGCTTGATCCAATTTCACAATAACTTCACTGTATTTCATTTTGATTGTTAATTAGCCATTTGAAAAAGGAGCAACCAGCGCAGAAAGAAAATATTGATACATGGGCAGCCATTAGTTTTATTTTTCAAGTGGTACTTAGAAGAAATTGGAGACTAAGATGAATGAAGCATGGAACGAAAGACGGCGCGAAGGAGGAAAATACGAACAGGATGAAAGTGTGGAAACGAAAGGGGCTTGAGGAGGAGAGAGAGAGGATTCAGATGGAGAGAGTTACTGGACTGAAGAAGATAAAGGATGAAGGAAACGAGAGAGATTGGAGGAAAGAGAAAGCAAGGGACTAAAGGAGGGCAAAAGGAAACGTTAGGAGGAAAGAAAAACTGAGAGAGATGAGTTGCAAATGAAAGGCAACAATTAAGCTTTGCTCCCTGCCGGCTACAATGCTGCAATTAACTCTGGAAACAATCACACACACACGTGCACTCGCATTGTCTTCCCTGATGTCTGACTTGAGCAACCTGCTGTGACCAAACTGCTATTAAACGGTGGAGCTGTCTCCTCTGTGTCATTCTCTTCGGCTCTCCCTTTATCTCCGACCCCCCATCCATCTCGCAGCGCTTCAGTCAGCCTCAGTCTTTTATTCTTCCTTCCCCACTGACATTCTCTTCATACTCTTGTTACTCTCCCCATGCCCTCGACCGATCCCTCACTGCTGCTGCGTCCTCTGTCACATTCATTTCTTCCTCCTGGTCTCTTCTGTGTATCCACTGTTACTTCATGTTTCTTCTTTAATCATTTAAAACAATTTCCTAGAAAAAAATAAGCATCTGCTTTATCACGTAGTAGCCAATGTTCCCTCTAATTTTTCACGTGTCTGAGCGAACACACAAACTCCCTGAGCGATCCCTTGGACCACTGTGAGCGACATCAGATGTGTGCACTGTGGTCAGGCCAGCATCTAATCCATCCAAGTTACATGGTTTATTAAAATAATCAAATCACAGCATTTACATTTATGTTAGACTACTTTTAATTAACTGCTTTAGCCCACTTACAATGAAAATGTAAAAAAAAATCTAGCCATTGACCTGTGTAGCATGTTAACACTATTGGAAGTAAAAATAACTTGAACTCCAATTTCGAAAACACAACTTTCTTTCTTTCTTTCTTTCTTTTTTTTTTATAAAGCTCTGACTTGTATTATGAGTCTGTGGTCTGGGAGAGAGTCTGTAACTCTGTCTGCAAAATATAGTATATAATGACCAATGTTGGGCAATTCATTATGTAGTTACTCCTCAAAAAAGTAACTCAGTTTGGCAAACAACAAAGATTTTTGCAGCTGTTTATTTTTTTAAATGCAGCCAAGGTGTTTTTTAAATAAACATTTCAAACTATTTACAGAACAATCAGCTGTTCTGCATCAAATCTGATGCCACACAAATTATTTGTGCCACTCCAAAAAATAATTTCTGTCCACTATGAGATAAAGGAGAACAACAGCCTGATACCTGCAGGCCTGACAACAGGAGATGTATCACTGCTGTAACACCTGTAACATTCAGCAGCCGCCTCATTGTTCTGACACACACAGCAAAACTACACACTAACTACACACTAACTACACACTAACTACACAAGATTTGCGCTAAACGTCTCAAATCTCTCACATCTCAGAACACCGCCGTCACTCCTAAAACTTCCCCCCGTTTCTTAACAACTAGATGCCACGTTGCCATATCATTTTTTGATTGGTCGACATGGTACTTTTTTGGACGAATAGGAAAGGGAGAGGGGGGTGGGGTTTGTTTTTGCTCACAGGCTTTCGAGCCTTTTTCTTATAAAACGCCGTTTTTACCGTTTCTTCCCGCAGTAAATATAAACAACGATAGTATTCAGGAAGAAAACCAAACATTGCAGATATTTTTATCACAACTCTGGTTTTACGTGGCCGATCAACACAATTTAAAAACTGGTATAAAGTCCACACTTTTTCCGTCAGTTGTTCCGTCTGTCCTGCTCACATCTCCAATGGTTGGACACGTTGTCATTAACGTGGCTTCACTCCACATCAGCCACGCCGCTTTGCTAGCTAAAACTCCGGTGTCGGCACATAAGGACGCTGTCATAGCCTGTCAGCGACGTAGATTAGCTGCGTATATACGAATGTGAATCGCATTATTGGCTGGACTACAGGATAAGGTGGCATCGTTCTAATCCCATACAGGAGCAGCCAGTCACTCACTGACTAACACTGCAAAACAGAATTGTTAAAGTTTTCATTTTAATTTCAATTCAGGTTAGATTTTTTTTGTGCGCAACGCAGATTTTCTGTGCGCAGAGACCGTGCCAGCAGTGCGCAATTGCGCACGTGCGCAGCTTAGAGGGAACATTGGTAGTAACCTCAAACCATAGACAATATACATGATTATGAGTTTTGAGCAAATATCAATATTATGATGTTTAACTTAGGGGAAAGTTGCTTAAACACTTTATTCAATGCAGATATGTCCATGAAGTCAAACCAAGTCCATTGTTGGGAACATCTTCCCATTCCATCCCAGCCACAGATCGATTCCCTCATTTCTATGTGTGATTGATGAGGGGAGTGTTGATCATCTCCGGTGACCGGATCCTGTTTGGCTTTCAAGAACTGAGCAGTTTCACCAGGATCAGAATGAAAGAATGGATACCAGGCTAACTCGCATCACTTAAGGTGGAGGAAAACAATGACACAGTGATAGAGTTCACGTAACATGTAATTTTGATCCCAAAATGTAACATTTGAAAAGGTTGTGATTTATCTGAGTTAGTTTTTTGTCTTCATCCCTCCTTTAAATGAGACTGTGAGCTTCCAGTGTTGGTGCAGCCACTGCAAGGCACCAGCACCAGCTCTGTTATGCAAGCAGCTGCTGGCAAAAACAACAGTATGTGACACCCCAGGATAAGAACATGATGTAACTGGACAACAAACAGTGCGGACAAACTAGGCAGAGAGAAAAAAACAAACCGCACTGTCATTATTTTATCCATGTTAAGAGGATTGGAGTAAATCCATCCTGTAAACGAGCAGCTATCACCACTGAGAACTAGACGGAAATGCTGATGACATAAACAAAACAATACATATTTGTGTCAAAGTGGGTCACCGCTGTCACTGATCTCTTTAATGATGACGCTAATTTAAATCAGAAGCTAGGAGGCTTATGCTAGAGAGCAGTTGAACTATACCTTGAGGTTGTGTCCAGCTCTGCTGTGCTCTGTGGACCTTCTGCCCTGATGCTAAGTGGGACTGTGTTTGTGTAGGCGGTCACGCTGCTGTCCTGCCATCGATATAGCAGTGCAAATAGGAGCAAAATTACATCTCCCGTCTCAGCTTGCCTTGCTCCACACAGCGCCTCTCGCTTTTCTCTCATTGTCTTCCTGACACCTTCTAAAGCAAACAGGAGTCTGCTAACATCTGTTTTTCCCCTCGTTTCCATTTCCTTATTCTCCATTTAATAATGAGTTTGCAACTCGGCTCTAAAACAACTTCTTTGTTGTCTCTTTGAGTCTGCTGACTGCACAGGAAGGCCTTACACTTTTGACTTTGCATGCTACACACCCTTGAATTTGCTTCAGGGTTGTCATATCTGGTATGAAAAACAAAAAAACAACAAAAAAAGAGTCATTGTCCATGTACTTTCACAGAATAGTTGTACATGTGTTTCTCTGAAGTAAATTCAGTGCTAAAACATGCTGGAATTGCGAGTGCTGCAATGATGCAGAAACATTTCAAATTCCTCTGCGCACTGTCATATTTTCATAAGCAAGAGTGAGCTGGGACATCTTTGTGCTCTTTATTTCAGGCTGGTACACAAGAGCATGCGCTCGCATTCAACCAAAGTCTGATGCGACAACCCTCACCTCCATTTCTCCCTTTCCACTACAATTAATCTGCTGCTACACGTTATCATCACAGGAAGTAATGCTAACCGTTTCTCTAACTAGTGTCACTGAGGTGTCATTACTGCTGTCAGTGTCTTGTTCACGAAACTTTTCAGTCTTAAATGAAAGATTTTCCATTTGGTGACCCAAAGATAATATTCACCCAATTTTGCACATCAGGCCTCAAGGAGCCGTTCAGCCTCCTCTGGTCTGTTTTTTTGTTCTAAGCTATGCAAGTTGTTGCTGCAAAGCAAGTTACACAGTTCATCGCACATGGAGAGATTTTTTTTGCTCACATAATAGTCAATTAGTTGTTTTTTATTGTTGTTTTTATTTTATTTTATTTTTTGTCAGTCCACTGATTTATAATAGGAAATATTGTAAAAATATTACATGGTAATTTTGCAGGTAGAACCAGACATGAAAATGGTAGAAATTTGTTGTAATCCTAATTATTTATATGTATTGATGTAAACTGTAAGTGACAATAATTAATTTCATTGTGTTTTATGGTGCATTTTCATGTGTGATTGTATCATTTTGTTTTGGATTTTTGGGGAAATTTTGTGTTTATGGTCTTCATCAATATTGCTTTTTAAGCACATATATTTACTCAGTACCAACAAGCAACATTAACTTATTATGTTTCAGTTTTGAGAGTTTATGACAACTTAACAAACTACAGTTATCAGCTCATAAAGATCTTCTTACCAAGACCAGAACATTTGCATGAAATATGTAAATAAAGTAATAAAAAAGATTACTTTCAGTCACGATATCACATCTTGTTCTCACGGCACACTGAATTAAAAACATTTAAAAAAAACCTTAATAATAATAACCACCCAGCTAAGCCCGAGAAGATGAATCAATCAAAAAGAAATTATTCCAGACCCAAAAGAAAACCTCTTAAAATGCAAATATGCAAATAAAAGCACAGATTAATGCAGCCCCATCTGTGTGTGTTTCTCAAAGATCAATGGTACAATAAATAGCAAGCACTTTATGACCATTCATGTTACACCAAGGTTCTTAACTGGCAATCAAGAGCAGCTTAGTGAGAAAACAGAAGTCTTTCTATTGCTGTGTTTTTGTTCATCTGAAACACTTTCCACAGTATAAGCCTGTAAATACAGGCCATCTTTCTTTCAGTCTTTGATTTTTCAGCTCCACATTCATTCAGCTCTATCAAGACATGAATAGGACATATTGCTGGTATGGTTACAGACTCAATCAGCCAACTCAATAAAAGATTTAACAATTAGAAAAGTCAGAGCTATTATGCATTCCCCTGGGCCTCAGTGAAATACTCGTGTTGGTTGATGAAGTATCGAGACTACAAGATGCACAAAGGACTTTGTGTGACCGACAGTGTTGGTCAAGTTACTTGAAAGAAGTAATCAGTAACTAATTACTGATTACTTCTCCAAAAAGTAATCCCATTACTTTACTGATTACTTATTTTCAAAAGTAATTCAGAATCAGAATCAGAATCGTGTTTATTGGCCAAGTATATGTGCAGACAAATACAAGGAATTTGGTTCCGGTAGATGGAGGCTCTCAAGCACAGCAATGTAACACACACACACACACACACACACACACACACACACACACACACACACACACACACACACACACACACACACACACACGTCTATATATACATTACACATGCATACACATACATACACAAAGCTGTGTAAACCAACTATAAATAACTAATCTAAACTTATATACATAAAATACAGAAATGAAATGAGGTGGAATGAATACTACAGAATGTACATAAGGTGCAGTTGCAGTCTGGCAGTGGGAGCAGTGTGACAGTTGAACTGTTGAGAAGGGAGATGGCGAGGGGAAAGAAACTGTTCCTGTGTCGGGTGGTCCTGGTCTGCAGGCTTCTGTACCGTCTGCCAGAGGGCAGCAGATCAAAAAGTCTGTGTCCAGGGTGTGAGGGGTCTGGGATGATTTTCCCTGCCCGTTTCCTGGTTCTTGAGAGGTACAGATCCTGGATGGAGGGCAGGGGGGGCACTGATGATCCTTTCTGCTGCCCGTACAGTCCGCTGCAGTCTGCAACTGTCCTGTTTAGTGGCTGCACCATACCAGACTGTGATGGAGGAGCACAGGACAGACTCAATGACTGCAGTGTAGAACTGGATCAGCAGCTCCTGTGGAAGACTGTACTTCCCCAGTTGTCTCAGGAAGTACATCCTCTGCTGGGTCTTTTTGAGGATGGAGTTGATGTTGGTCTCCCACTTCAGATCCTGGGAGATGGTGGTACCCAGGAACTTGAAGATCTCCACAGTCGACACAGGGCTGTCTGATATGATGAGGGGGGGCAGAGTTGGGGGATGTCTCCTGAAGTCCACTGTCATCTCTACAGTTTTAAGAGTGTTCAGCTCCAGATTGTGCTGACTGCACCAGAGTACCAGCCGCTAAACTTTCTGCCGGTATGCAGACTCATCACCATCCTGAATGAGGCCAATGACGGTGGTGTCATCTGCAAACTTTAGGAGTTTAACAGCCGAGTTCTTGGAGGTGCAGTCATTAGTGTAGAGGGAGAACAGTAGTGGTGAGAGGACACATCCTTGAGGGAAACCAATACTGAGGGACCGAGTTTCAGAGGTGATCTCCCCCAGCCTCACTTGTTGCTTTCTGTCTGTCAGGAAGCTGGTGATCCACTGACAGGTAGCTGGAGACACGCTGAGCTGGGAGAGTTTGGAGGAGAGAAGTTCAGGCACGATGGTGTTAAAAGCCGAACTAAAGTCCACAAACAGGATCCTGGCATAAGTTCCCGAGCGGTCGAGGTGTTGCAGGATGTAATGCAGTCCCATATTCACTGCATCATCCACAGACCTGTTTGCCCGGTAGGCAAACTGCAGAGGGTCCAGCTGGTGGCCTGTAATGTCCTTGAGATGGGCTAACACCAGTCGTTCAAAGGATTTCATGACCGCAGACGTCAAGGCGACAGGTCTGTAGTCATTCAGTCCTGTGATGGTGGGTTTCTTGGGAACAGGGATGATGGTGGAGCGTTTGAAGCAGGAGGGAACTTCACACAGCTCCAGGGATCTGTTGAAGATGCGAGTAAAGATGGGAGCCAGCTGTTCAGCACAGGTCTTGAGGCAGGAGGGTGAGACACCGTCTGGTCCGGGGGCTTTCCTGGGCTTAATTACCTAGTTACTTAGTTACTTTTTAAAAACACGATTTACCACCTGAATAGGTAATAAAGCGATAGATCTTTCAGCCCAATTCTACTTTTTCTGCATAATCCATCATACAAAATGTAATCAAATGGAAACGTCTCTTTTTAAAACTTGTTTTATTAGTTTTAATCTTTTAACTTTATGCATGAAGCAAAAATTAAATTATATGCAACATTCTCTGACTGGAAGAAATTTGTTTAACATTTAAACCTATTTTCTGCACATTCCAGCACATAAAATAAAATATTTTTTTGTGTTTACACTCAGTCTTTCAAATAGATGCAAGTAAAACACAGCAGAAAATAAATAAAATCAAAGACTAGCGGTCCTGTTGCTCTATTTTCACCTGTAAAGCAGGACTGCGGTAGGCGGAGGTTTACCCTGGTGCAGGTGTGCCGCAGCGGTCAGTGGAAGAATCCGCGAGTTTCTCTGAATTTCCCACTCCGTGGTAGCTACTCGGTGTTTGCTCGGACGTTTAGGGGTTTTTTCGCTGTAAAAAGAAGTTTTCTTCCCACGCACAACGGACGCTAATGTTTTTGTCACTTTTTATGGAATCAAACTCAAAATAAGGTCAGTACTTCCACGCTTTAAACGCTGCATGCTCATACTCTCTCCGCACTCGATATATTATCCATTGTTGATCTGCAGACAGCTGTTGTCACCAACGTGGCACTCGCTTACGTCACTGTAATGAGACATTCTTGCAAAAAAAAATCACGGTTTTAGTAACGCAGTAACGCAGTGTGCTTACGGGAAAGTAACAGTAATCTAATTACTGTTTTTGCAATAAGTAATCGGATTACAGTAACGCGTTACTGCCCATCTCTGGTGACCGACATGCTAAATGTAAAGTTCCAGGAATGGGTCCATAAAGATCAAGTTTACAAGTCCCCTCCCTTTATCTTTGCATCACCTCCTGGTGTCCCATCCTGACCACTGCACTCTGTGGTATCACTGCAAACCTCAAACCTGCACAGAGAGCTGGTGATGAAAGCTCGCTCTCTGGGTACGGCCGAGCATTTTTCAGGTTTGTCAAGTGAATCAAGATGAGGATCATCCAAAATGCTGCAGCAAGAGTACTGACAGGGACTAGAAAGAGAGAGCATATTTCTCCTGTTTTGGCTTCCCTTCATTGGCTTCCTGTTAAATCCAGAATTGAATTCAAAATCCTGCTCCTCACATACAAGGTCTTAAATAATCAGGCCCCATCTTATCTTAATGACCTTGTGGTACCATATCACCCTATTAGAGCACTTCGCTCTCACACTGCAGGCCTACTTGTTGTCCCTAGAGTATTTAAAAGTAGAATGGGAGGCAGAGCCTTCAGTTTTCAGGCCCCTCTTCTGTGGAACCAGCTTCCAGTTTGGATTCGGGAGACAGACACTATCTCTACTTTCAAGATTAGGCTTCAAACTTTCCTTTTTGCTAAAGCATATAGTTAGGGCTGGACCAGGTGACCCTGAATCCTCCCTTAGTTATGCTGCAATAGACGTAGGCTGCCGGGGATTCCCATGATGCATTGAGTTTTTCCTTTCCAGCCACTCACTATGTGTTAATAGACCTCTCTGCATCGAATCATATCTGTTATTAATCTCTGTCTCTCTTCCACAGCATGTCTTTCATCCTGTCTTCCTTCTTTTACCCCAACCGGTGGCAGCAGATGGCCCCGCCCCTCCCTGAGCCTGGTTCTGCCGGAGGTTTCTTCCTGTTAAAAGGGAGTTTTTCCTTCCCACTGTCGCCAAAGTGCTTGCTCATAGGGGGTCATATGATTGTTGGGGTTTTCTCTGTATGTAATATTGTAGGGTCTACCTTACAATATAAAGCACCCTGAGGCGACTGTTGTTGTGATTTGGCGCTATATAAATAAAATTGAATTGAATTGAATTGAATTATTGCACAGCATATGACTTCTTATACATTTATCATCTGACAAACACAACTGTAAAGTTAATGATGAGAGTCTTGAGTTTTGTTGCACTGAATTTGATGCTGTAGTTTTATGCTGTCCACACACACGTGCAGCATTTGATGTGTTCCACCGTGACCTTCTACGGCCCTGTCAAGCTTTCCTAGAGTACCTGCCTGTCTCCTAGAATCTCCTCCAGGCTCTCTGCTGGGAGACACCACAACCCTTCTAGCAACAACATATGCCATCTTGGTGGAGTTGGGCTACCTGTGTAGGGTCCAGGTATCACCTCATGGTACCAGTAGCGACAGTGACAACGGCCAAATGAAAAACTTTCAAAAACAACAGCCAGAAAAGACAAGAAGGAAACGAACGTCACCTGTAAAAGCATTTCTGCATTAGAGGTTGTCTCATTGTCCCTCTGGAGCACCTGTTGTCATATGCAGTCCTTTAATTTTTTTAAAATTTTCTGAGCAGTGTATTTATCGTACAAATTATTGTAAATAATAAAAAATGTAGAGTATTTAAAATGAGCTTAACTTTAAGCATCTACAGCAGTAATATCTATATAACACTAAAGGGGAACATTTACTTTTACATGCATAATTTGCCAGTATTATCGGTTTGATGTGTAGTGAGGTATTTTAGGTCTTTTATTGCTACATTTACTGAAGGAATGGTCCTAAAAAATTCTCCATTGCCCATCATTGTTATCTAATAGTACATATTTAGATGGTGACAGTAGAGGAAATAGTATTTCACAATTGTTTGGGCAGGAAGAGAACAGCATGCTGCAGGATGCTAAATGAATAAATGACATGGAGGGCAAAGTGGTATGATTGAACTGATCCAGTGTTTTTGAACAGTGGAGGAAGATTTAAAGAAAAGGAACATCTGTTAAAATAAAAGTGGACGAGATTCATGCTTAAAAGGTAAATCGAGGAAAACATATCAAAGAACATTTCTACAAGTCGCGATGTAAAGACCTTCATTAAATGCCTCTGTTGACTCCATGTACACTCAAATCAGTTTGCTCTTGCCTGCTGACATCTGTGTAATGTGCACTTTTAAACCAAAAGACATATTCTTATTGTAGTTTATTCTATATGCACTCACATGTGCTGTACACTGTGGCTTTATGTGCAAACACCACACTCACCACTCAAGGAAATACAAATATCAGAGGCAGTCATTATATTGCACGCAACCCATTAACTAGCAAAATGTATTCATTCTCTTTCATATTACACTAAAACAGGTCCAGACAGCATCTGTTCTTCTGATATTTGCTTTTGTAGCCTTAAATGAAAAGAAGCACATTTTAGCTTGATGGAGTAAAAATGACTTGAATGCATTACTCTGTTTTCAACTATGAGCCGTCTGTTTAATGAACTAAAGCAAAACGCACAATGACAGTGTCTCATAAGCCTTGAAAACAGTTTGTGGGGTGTGCTGCCGTTAGGTCCTTATATGATCATGTAATAATAGTTTTTAATGAGCGTGGCTCCCAGCGTGAGCTGATGAGATGTGGGATGATTTTTCATAACTAGGTCAAGGTCTGAAAATATTTAAAATCCTGTAAAAACATCAGCACGGAGGCACACTATTGAACTTAATCACATTTAAAGGGAAAATATAAAAATATACATCTTTAAATATCTTCACACTCCCCACTGCTAATGGTCATCAGCCTTTTATAAATAATTATAATAAGAATAAGAATAACTTATATTTGTATAGCAACTTCCAAGAAACCCAGGGACACTTTACAAAGAGTATAAATACACAGCATTTCTATATAAATGCATACATACATCACAAAGTCTGGGCTAAGAAGTCATTCATTTTTACCTGCTTGGTTACTCTACATCAGGGGTGTCCAGCTCCAGGCCTCGAGGGCCAGTGTCCTGCAGGTTTTAGATCTCACCCTGGGTCAGCACACCTGAATCACATGATTAGTTCATTACCAGGCCTCTGGAGGACTTCAAGACATGTTGAGGAGGTCATTTAGCCATTTAAATCAGCTGTGTTGGATCATCATAGAGTATTCAAAAGTAGAATGGGAGGCAGAGCCTTCAGTTTTCAGGCCCCTCTTCTGTGAAGCCAGCTTCCAGTTTGGATTCAGGAGACAGACACCGTCTGTACTTTCAAGATTAGGCTTAAAACTTTCCTTTTTGCTAAAGCATATAGTTAGGGCTGGACCAGGTGACCCTGAATCCTCCCTTAGTGAGTGAAGAAGAAACACGCAGTGCATCATGGGAATCCCCCAGCAGCCTACACCTATTGCAGTATAACTATGTGTTAACAGACCTCTCTGCATTGGATCACACTTGTTTATTAATCTCTGTCTCTCTTCCACAGCACGTCTTTATCCTGTCTTCCTTCTCTCTCCCCAACCAATCACAGCAGATGGCCCCGCCCCTCCCTGAGCCTGGTTCTGCCAGAGGTTTCTTCCTGTTAAAAGGGAGTTTTTCCTTCCTGCTGTCGCCAAAGTGCTTGCTCATAGGGGGTCATATGATTGTTGGGGTTTTCTCTGTATGTAATATTGTAGGGTCTACCTTACAATATAAAGCACCCTGAGGCGACTGTTGTTGTGATTTGGTGCTGTGTAAATAAAATTAAATTGAACTAAATTAAAGCCTGCAGGACATCTGGACTTGAGGCCTGGAGTTGGACACTGTTACCACTGTTCAAGACTCAAGCTAGAGAGACACTTGAAAAAGTCACAAAAGAAAAGCAAACAAACTCCTGATTATTCCAATCCTGTCCTAGTCCCTACCTACTGGGACCATTTCATTAGCTGTAAGACAGAAGGGAACAGCCTGGGCTCAATGGATAAGAGACTCTTACAGTAACATAGTAATTGCACTTGTTCCCATCTCCAGTTCAGAGGTCTGAAAACTCCAGCAACAATGATATTTTTTCTTCCACCTCATCAAAAAATGTACTTGGAGAGTAAATAACAGCCTCATAACCAGCGAGTCAGTAAACACTTATGTTATCAAATCTGTTCTAAAAATTCTCGGCTCCAGTCTGGAGTGCTGCATTTCTCAGGTATCGATCATGTTTTGGCTTTCCTGCAGCTCTGCACAGATTGTCAAACCGAGGAACAACTTCCCTGCTGTACGTACAGCCTGCGGTCCAGGCCATTCAAGCTGTACTGCTGCCCAAACAAAAGCTGGAAGCAGATCACCAAAAGTAAAAGATGGCATCAAAAGCTTGTAACTGTTGGTTACTTTAGCTTTATTATGTTTTTGATTCAATGTCATTTTACATATTTGGTCAAGATTCTTTGACTCAGTCGAGAAACGGGACATTTAGGCAGAATAAAGCTCTAATGAAGCTAAACTAAATATTAGCCAAAGTTAATGCCACATGGAGCTTGTGTGGCAACAGTGACGCATTAATATGCCAGCACCTTAAGACATCCCATGCGCATATCGAATTGTCCATTGTGTGCAACCACCAGAAGAGATACTAATTAGCCTGATTGTGTTAAAGCCATCAAAACAACTTTACGTCCATATAAATGCACCTGAACCATCTGTGTGGGCATCCCCAGACAATAAAACACGCAGTGATGAGTTTCAGTGTGGGTGTGTTTTGATGCTGTATTTTTAAACTCTCCCTACTCTTATCTCTCCCTGAGGTATTACTGTGCTCTTCCTGTGTGCTAATTGGCTTAATTACAGGCAGCCTAATATGGAGTGCTGGGACTTATAGATGTCCCCTCGTTGCTCATTCTGTCTGGCCTGCTTACTTTCTCCATATTATTAAAAGCTATAGATTAGAAGGAACACAAACAAATATACATCTTCTTTCTTTTACAAACATAATATTACACCTGAAGGCTCTTCTCAAGGTTAGCTACATTTTCAACTGTGCAAATATCCTGCAATGTAAGAGAGTGCTACCCATAGCCATCTGTGTAATTATGGTGAAAATATGTGAATGGGTGCAGTCCTTCATGGGTCAATATCTGTAATAAATACAAAGATTTTTTCTGTCACTTTCAGTTTAATGCTTAATACTTTCAACAAATATTCTTGGAACAGAGCAGTTTTCTTCAGTCATCTTTACATGTGTGTTTTTTTCTTGACACGAATAAGCTTCAGCCTGCATTTTGGAAGCCAGACAATGATTCAGCCGTTGACTTCATCACACAATCATGCCTGGTTTTACGTTATACAAAATTAATTGTCTCTTCTTTGAACAGAGAGATTTCTGGATTATATTTTATACTATACACGATAAAACTTTCAGAGTATTTGCAATTTTCCGTTGAAGAAGAATATTCTCAAATAAATGAACCAATGCCCATCTTCACTGCTCTGAAACGCTGCCTCTCTGTACCCAGTGATGTTACTGCTCATGTTCATCCAGCCATTACTTTTTAGTACACTTTACTTTTCCAACGTTTTTTTCCCAATCCCAACTTTTTTTAGACACATTGCTGCCATCAAATACGGGTTTGTGAGATTTGCAAATCATTTCATTTTGTTTTTCTTTTGTTGTAAATACAGTCATAATGCAACCAAGGCATGGCAACGCACATGCCCTGTAAGATTTGAAAATTCATCCTCAAGGAACAATCAGGAAAGACATTCACATCCCCCAAAAACATTTCAGAATAGATTGCAGGCTCGTTCTTTCCAACCTATTTCCATAAATTTGGGAATGTGTCTGTTTGGGTGAGACGGTAAGCTATTAGGAATAAATATGTTTTCAGATGATAGATAACTCCACATAAATTATTCAACTTCTTAATGTGCATAGCAACACTCACAGCAAAAAGTAAAGTGGCAGCAACTTTAACTGTGCCGCATCAGCCCAGAGGTGTTACGAGTTTTCAATGGCCTTCTGGGAACTAACTCTAAGACCTCACCTCAACAGTAGGTGTGGAACCATCTCTGCAGTGCACAGTGTTAATCCACTGGCTCACTGCAAAAGAGGAGCCCTCGATTAACCAATTCCTAATCATTTTTCTTCCACATCAGTGCCTGGTTAACTTTCTTAGTTCAGTGCAGATGGTGTTGTGTAGTGGGGGAGGACAAGTCACTGGTCCTCTGACCAGTGCTGAAACTTTACTGCTGTGTACAGGTTCGAGTCTGTGTTTGAGCGCTTATACTGAGAACTGTTAAAAATGGAAATTCACTTAGTGAGTGATTTAAAATGGACAACTGTTTTCCCACAACATACGACAAGAATTACATAATGCTAACCAGTATGTTATGTAACTGTTTTTTTCACATTATCCAAATTGACGTTTGTAGAGCTAAGTCAAATCAAGTGTTCATATAATAGACCCTGAGATTGTACTGTTAGAAATCTTAGTTAGCATCTTAGTTTTCTGAAATTCCCTTTGTGTCTGTGTCACCTGACAAATACAGAGGTACATACATTTATCAATAAAGTGCAGTTACAGGTTGGTTCTGTTAGCCTTGCACATGAGCTGCTCATTAGCGGCTAATTATGTTTAAAGTCATCAGAGCAACAGGTGCTGAATTTAAATGGTGTTTATGTATGTTTGTTAATAATTTTATGCATGAGGTTAATCATCTGTCTGTGTTCAGTTTTATTTGTGCTTCTCAGTGTGTCTGCTCACATGTAATCTTGTATCCATGCCTACACACTGGAGCAGCAAGATGTGTCTGTGGGTGCAGATTTGCATTTCTGTGTGCGTGCATCAATGCTAAGAATATGTATGTCTGAATAAACAGCTAAGTTGCTGTGATGAGACTTCACACTCCACTGCACTATGGTGATAAGGCCATTAACTCCCCCTCCCAAAGAGTAAACAAGCACCTGTTACCCTCACACCCTTCAAAACACACAAACACACACCTTCCATTTAGTCCTGAAGCTCCACAAATACCTCTGTCGCTGGCACACATTATGTATGTTGATGGAATTCCCAGTGACCCAAAAAGAACTCGAGTTATTACCCCTACAACCTTTCGTAAAAAAAGAAATATCCTATTAGGTCTAAACTTGAAACTCCCAGCAGTATTTAACAATTATCTAAGCATGTAATTGCTTCCTCTGACACTGATTTAATAATACATGTCCTGCAAAAATACGAGAAGTACAAGCTGCACTGATTTAAAAAAAAAACAAAAAAAAGGTAACTAATAAAAGTACATTCACAAAAACAGAGATCACAGAGAGGCCTCGTTTGAAGGACGTTTTAGAAATCCATCGCACTGTTCTTTCTGATATCGGTGATATGTATGAACAGGACAACATGTAAGTATATGAGAGTGCTGCAGTTATTAGAACTTCATCCTCAACAAGGTCATTTGTTTCTAAAATGTCCTTTCCCTTTGCAAATTTGTTGGTTTAAATAAACTTGGGTTTCTTTCCAGAATTATTTTCTTTAAGCATTGTTAGTTTTAAAACTGACCCTACTCTTAAATGACTGTATCTAACCTGGTGGGTAGCCTGGACTCTTTTAGAAAAGTAGTCTTCGTCTTTAAGTAGTCTTCAGGTATAACTTTCCAGGCTTTGTGAAGAACATAACAAAACTCTTCTTTCGGTAGCGTTTTGTTGCATTTTGTGTAAAGGCGACCCCACACTACATAGAGAAAAGACTGATATATGCCATATTACACAAGAACTGGACTGAAAATCATTGACAACAGGTATTATGGAGTGATAAATTCAAATTTCAGAGTTTTGGTTCAAAGTATTGCCAATATATATAAAGAATAGACCAGGAGAGGGCTACAACAGTAAGTGTCTGTGTTGGAGTCTGTCATGATTTGAGGCAGCACTGTCAAAACCCAGACCTCAGCATTATTAAAGAGTGGGGGGTCATTTTGACAGAGAATGGAACCAAAGCAATCAAAGAACCAACTAAAAGTTTTGGAATGTCCTTCAAGAACCCTGGAGAGCTATTTGTGAAGATTGCAGAGAGATATCAAGAAAGCTGAGTACATCCTGTTATGTGTTGAAGAATAAAGGTGGTCGTACCAAATATTGCTCTTTAAGCTGGTTAGGCTTGTACAGTACCACAGTTTTTGTTTTATATCCCATATTTCCATGTATTTTTGTACATTTCAATACAATGCTGCATGCAGTTCCCATTTCATAGCAAAATATAAGGAAATGAGGGGTGGCTTCATAGTTTGGACAGTACTCTACTGTTTGAGCAAGAAACCAGGTGAAAAGGAAACAAGGCAAGGAACATTAAAACTGTTCTACCATTGTGTAGATGGGAACAGAAATGAAGCAAATATGTCCGGGTCGTGCAGGAAATGTATGAGGACAGTGAGACAGCCATGAGGTGTGCAATAAGAGTTACAGATGGATTTAAAGGATTGGGATGGGACTACATGAGCCCCTTCTTTTCAACAGATGAGGTGTCCATGGACTGTGGCGTCCACAGATGACATTGTAATCTATAGTGTTAGTAGGGAACAGGTCAAAGAGAGGCTGGAGAGGTGGAGGTATACATTCTTCTTTTTCCCAGTGTAAGTCAGTAGAAGCAAGACAGAACACTTGTGTTAATGAGAAGGAGATGTACACATGTTCACATACTGATAAGAGTTTGTTCTTACCCTGAGCTCTGCCATGGCATGTCATCTAGTGTTGTGACCTTTCTGGTCTCTTTTTGAAATCAACAACATTCGTATTAGGACGCTTTAGTTCATAGGCTGGTTGGTCAGAAGACACGTGTTTAGGAAAAGACTGTGGTTTGGGGTAGAGTATACCCTTTCCCCAAAATGAACGAGCTGGTTGAACAATCTCACAAATATCATGACCTTTGTGTCTGGATACAGATGCTTAATTAGCCATACCAGCAGCTCTGACAAACTGACAGTAATTTGTGCCCCAACAATAAGAATGGACCGGATACACTAGCAAAACAAAAAAAGCTAACTGCCCTCTTTCTTCCCTCAATTGTTCCTCAACGCCTTGCCTCAAACCATGTGATCAACCAGGTGAGCTATGTTGTGCTAAGTGTGGCAGACACAAAATCAATAAAGGGTTGGATAAGGTTCTAGTGGTTCACATTTAGCAAAAAGATAACCTCAGATAACTCAAAGACATAGCACACATACACCAATGCATACACACACAGATGGTTTTGATAGAGATGGAAGCCGACAGATCACAGTAATTAAAAAAGATAAGAAAGTAGCCATTCTAACACAGGCACCCACACACATACACATATGGACTCTGAAGCATCAGAGATAATACAGCTAGAAAGCACCGAAAACAGGTGGAGGGCAAGAGGTGACACAGTGAAATGATTGTTTCAGACATTTTGAAATTACCTTTGTAACTTTTATAGTGTTCACAAGTCCCATAGAAAGAAAACATTTACAGGATATAGTTACAGTGGTTTTGGAGGCATACAGGAAATGTATTGGAGTCAGTGAGAGTTGCAAGGTCGGGTCAATCTAATTGGCTTTCTGAAATACAAAGATGTCAATGTGCTGCAAGATTAAACACTATTGTTGTGTCCAAGTTCAAAGTCCATATTTCTCCCACCAAATCCATTGTTACAACCCAAGGCATGTGCATTTCATAGAGTACTGACAAATATCAACGTCCCAAACAGTGCAATTGTCATGATCCTGGGTCATTTTGACCCAGCGTTTTGTGTTTCCTTGAAGTTCATTTTGTGCCTCGTGTGTATTCTGATTTGGTATTCTGTGTCCTCCCCTTGTGCCCTGTTCGTGTTCTGGATTTCCTGTCTTATTCTGAAGGTCGGTGTCTGTTGTCATCGTGTTCAGCTTGTCTCCTCAGGTCGTCTTGTGTATTAGAATCAGCTGTGCTCCCACCTGTATGTCATTACCTGGTCTCCTTGTTTGTGTGTGTATATATAATGGGTGTCAGTCTGTGCCTGTTGTCGGCTCGTCTGTGTAGTCTGCTTTAGTCTGCGTTCATCTGTGTCAGTCTGCGTTACTCTATGTTCCATGGTGTTTCGTTCGGCTCTCTGCATCTCTCTGCCCCGCACCCTGTCTCGTATGTTCTCAGGTTTGTTATTTAGTTTATCCCAGTTTAGGTCTCCTTCAGTTATTTGCCAGGCCTCACTGCCTGTTTGCCACCCTGCCGCTTTTGTAATTAAACGTCACACTCTTCACCAGTCGCTTGCTTGCATTTTGGGTCCTCATTCATCCTCAACACGACTGCTGCCCCAGCCGTGACAGCAATAGGTTAGCATTAACAAAGCAATAATGAAAAAAAGAATGTTAATATACAAAGACCTTCATGATTAAGTTGTAGCCTTTTTATTGTTGTTCCTCTCTTAGTTTTTCCTCATTCACATATGGTCCCTTATTAGTTCAATTCAATTCAATTTTATTTATATAGCGCCAAATCACAACAAAAGTCGCCTCAAGGCACTTTATATTGTACAGTAGATCGCACAATAATAAATACAGAGAAAAACCCAAAATCATATGACCCCTATGAGCAAGCACTTTGGCGACAGTGGGAAGGAAAAACTCCCTTTAACAGGAAGAAACCTCCGGCAGAACCAGGCTCAGGGAGGCGGGGCCATCTGCTGCGACCGGTTGGGGTGAAAGAAGGAAAACAGGATAAAGACATGCTGTGGAAGAGAGACAGAGATTAATAACAGATATGATTCGATGCAGAGAGGTCTATTAACACATAGTGAGTGAGAAAGGTGACTGGAAGGGAAAAACTCAATGCATCATGGGAATCCCGGCAGCCTACGTCTATTGCAGCATAACTAAGGGAGGATTCAGGGTCACCTGGTCCAGCCCTAACTATATGCTTTAGCAAAAGGAAAGTTTGAAGCCTAATCTTGAAAGTAGAGATAGTGTCTGTCTCCCGAATCCAAACTGGAAGTTGGTTCCACAGAAGAGGGGCCTGAAAACTGAAGGCTCTGCCTCCCATTCTACTTTTAAATACTCTAGGAACAACAAGTAGGCCTGCAGTGCAAGAGCGAAGTGCTCTAATAGGGTGATATGGTACTACAAGGTCATTAAGATAAGATGGGGCCTGATTATTTAAGACCTTGTATGTGAGGAGCAGGATTTTGAATTCAATTCTGGATTTAACAGGAAGCCAATGAAGGAAGCCAAAACAGGAGAAATCTGCTCTCTCTTTCTAGTCCCTGTCAGTACTCTTGCTGCAGCATTTTGGATTAGCTGAAGGCTTTTCAGCGAGTTTTAGGACATCCTGATAATAAAGAATTACAGTAGTCCAGCCTGGAAGTAAAAATGCATGAACTAGTTTTTCAGCATCACTCTGAGACAGGATATTTCTAATTTTAGAGATGTTGCACAAATGGAAGAAAGCAGTCTTACATATTTGTTTAATATGTGCGTTGAAGGACATGTCCTGGTCAAAAATGACTCAAGGTTCCTCACAGTATTACTGGAGGCCAAGGTAATGCCATCCAGAGTAAGAATCTGCTTAGATACCATATTTCTAAGATTTTCAGGGCCGAGTACAATAACCTCAGTTTGATCTGAATTAAGAAGCAGAAAGTTAGCGGCCATCCAGGTCTTTATGTCTTTAAGACATTCCTGCAGTTTAACTAATTGGTCTGTGATACCTGGCTTCATGGACAGATAGAGCTGCGTGTCATCTGCATAGCAGTGAAAATTTATGCTATGTCTTCTAATGATGCTGCCTAAGGAAGCATGTATAATGTAAATAGAATTGGTCCTAGCACTGAACCCTGTGGAACACCATAATTGACCTTAGTGTGTGAAGAGGACTCTCCATTTACATGTACAAATTGGAGTCTATTAGATAGATATGATACAAACCACTGCAGTGCAGTACCTGTAATACCTACAGCATGTTCTAATCGCTCTAATAGGATATTATGGTCAACAGTATCAAACGCAGCACTGAGGTCTAGCAGGACAAGCACAGAGATGAGTCCACTGTCAGAGGCCATAAGAAGATCATTTGTAACCTTCACTAAAGCTGTTTCTGTGCTGTGATGAGCTCTGAAACCTGACTGAAACTCTTCAAATAAGCCATTCCTCTGCAGATGATCTGTTAGCTGTTTGACAACTACTCTTTCAAGGATGTTTGATATGAAAGGAAGGTTGGAGATTGGCCTATAATTAGCTAAGACAGCTGGGTCTAGAGATGGCTTTTTAAGTAAAGGTTTAACTACAGCCACCTTGAAGGCCTGTGGTACATAGCTGATTATTAGAGATAGGTTGATCATATTTAAGATTGAAGCATTAATTAATGGCAGGACTTCTTTGAGCAGTTTTGTAGGAATGGGGTCTAAAAGACACGTTGATGGTTTGGAGGAATTAATTATTGAAGTTAACTCAGAAAGATCAATTGGAGAAAAAGAGTCTAACTTAACATTGATGGTACTAAAAGTAGCTGTAGATAATGTTACATCTGTGGGATGATTATTGGTAATTTTTTCTCTAATGATAAAAATTTTATTTGTGAAGAAGTTCATGAAGTCATTACTAGTTAACGTTAAAGGGATGGTTGGCTCAGTAGAGCTCTGACTGTTTGTCAGCCTGGCTACAGTGCTGAAGAGAAACCTGGGGTTGTTCTTATTTCCTTCAATCAGTGACGAATAGTAAGATGTTCTGGCTTTATGGAGGGCTTTCTTATAAAGCAGCAAACTATTTCTCCAGGCTAAATGATGATCCTCTAAATTTGTGACACGCCATTTCCTCTCCAGCTTACGAGTTATCTGCTTTAGGCTACGTGTTTGAGAATTATACCACGGAGTCAGGTACTTCTGATTTGAGGCCTTAGTTTTCACAGGAGCTACAGTATCCAGAGTCGTACATAGTGAGGAGGTAAAATTATTAATAAGATAATCGACCTCTGTTGGAGTAGCGTTCAGATAGCTGCTCTGCTCTATGTTGGTACAGGGCATTGAAGATGATAACAGTGGGTGGATTATATTCTTAAACTTAGTTACAGCACTTTCGGAAAGACATCTACTTTGATAAAGTCTACTCTCCACTGCTGTGTAATCAATTATTGTAAATGTAAATGTTATCAGGAAATGATCAGACAGCAGAGGGTTTTCAGGAAACACTGTTAAATGTTCAGTTTCTATGCCATATGTTAAAACAAGATCTAGAGTGTGATTAAAGTGGTGGGTGGGTTCTTTTACATTCTGAGAGAAGCCAATTGAGTCTAATAACAGATTAAATGCGATGTTGAGGCTGTCATTTTTAGCATCTACATGGATGTTAAAATCACCCACAATAATTATTTTATCTGAGCTGAGCACTAAATCAGATAAAAAGTCTGAGAAATCAGAGAGAAACTCTGTGTAAGGCCCAGGTGGACGATAGATGATAACAAGTAAGACTGGTTTCTGAGTTTTACAGCTGGGGTGGACGAGGCTAAGCATCAGGCTTTCAAATGAATTAAAAGTCTGTCTGGGTCTTTGGTTGATTAATAGGCTGGTGTGAAAATTGCTGCCACACCGCCCCTCGGCCTGTGCTTGAGGTTTCTGGTAGTTAGAATGACTCGGGGTGTTGATTCATTTAAACTAACATACTCATCCTGCTGCAACCAGGTTTCTGTAAGGCAGAGTAAATCGATTTGTTGATCAATTATTAAGTCATGTACTAACAGAGACTTGGGAGAGAGACCTAATATTTAATAATCCACATTTCACTGTTTTACTCTTTGGTTCAGATGTGGATACTGTATTGTTCTTTCTTTGTGATTTTTATATGTTTAAGTTGTTTATTGCTGGTTTTTGGTTTGTTTTTTGTCTTTTGGGAGCTGACACAGTCTCAATGGAGATGGGTTTTGGGGGTAGCAGGAGGAGAGAAGCTGCAGAGAGGCGTGTAAGACTGCAACTCTGCTTCCTGGTCCCAACTCTGGATAGTCATATTTTGGGGGTTTAATAAATTTGTCCATATTTCTAGAAATGAGAGCTGCTCCATCCAAAGTGGGATGGATGCCGTCTCTCCTAACAAGACCAGGTTTCCTCCAGAAGGTTTGCCAATTATTTATGAAGCCCACATCGTTTCTGGGACACCACTCAGACAGCCAGCAATTTAAGGAGAACATGCGGCTAAACATGTCACTCCTGGTCTGATTGGGGAGGGACCAGAGAAAACTACAGAGTCCCACATTGTTTTGGCAAAGTTACACACCGATTCAATATTGATTTTAGTGACCTCCGATTGGCGTAACGGGTGTCATTACTGCCGACGTGAATTATGATCTTACTGTATTTACGTTTACCCTTAGCCAGCAGTTTTAAATTTCCTTCAATGTCGCCTGCTCTGGCCCCTGGAAGACAATTGACTATGGTTGCCGGTGTCTCTAGCTTCACATGTCTGAGAACAGAATCGCCAATTACCAGAGTTTGACCCCGGCGGTGTGTCGCCGAGTGGGGAAAAGCAGTTGAACACATGAACAGGTTGGTGGTGTACCTGGGGCTTCAGTTTAAGACTATGCTTCCTCCTCACCGTCACCCAGCCGCCCTCTTTCCCCAGCTGCTTGGGGTCTGCCGGGGAACAGCTAGCGGGGCCTACGCTATCTTCGGCTGCACCAGCTACAGGGGCCTGGCTGGCTACGGGTGAATGAAGGGTGCGGCCGAGTCTCCAATTCAGTAATCCTGGCCTCCAGAGCTGCAAATATGCTACATTTGTTACAGGTATCATTACTGCTAAAGGAGGCCGAGGAGTAACTAAACATCTGACACAATGAGCAAGAAAGTGCAGGAGGGACAGGTGAAGTAGCCATGGTGCTAACGAGTCGGCTACGAGCTAAGCTAAGCTAGCGAAACAGTACAGAGACAGTAAGTAAATACTTTGGCTATAAATTAGGTAGTGAGTACACAGAAAGGGTGATTCAGATGAAGCACGTTAAGATTATACTATGAAAAAGGGATGTATCAAAAGATTTAAATTAAATTGCTAAGCAGAAAAGCTACTCAGAAACACCACTGTGTTTGAGCAGGAACAGGAAGTGATACTATACCACAAAGCGGGACCAACATTTTTATTTACAAGTTTACTGGATGGTTGGAAGGGATAAATCTACTGTATTATGCAATACATTATGCTGGAGTTGGCTATATTTTGACTGTTTGATATTAAAAAGGCCATGCTCTGTGTATAGTTATGGGAATGCGTCAATAAACACTTACGCATACTTTAGTAAAAAGATCAGAAAATTATTAAGTCTTCCATTTTGCTCATGGATTGTTTCTCCTGTTAAATGTATATAATAAACTGATAGGAATTTATATTGTCTGATATAGCAAGTGTGTCTATGTGTTCATTACAAAGTTCTGTGGATTTATAGCACAAAGCAGAAACCTTTCATATGCTGATGTTTTGGGGGAAGTGAAACAAAGAAATAATTTTATACGTCATGCTTCAAGATTTCATGTGCAGTATATCTATGCACAGTCAGTGAGTGGTGGGTGGTAGGTTTGGTGTCTCAGACACTGGTCTCTGCTCTCGGTGGACGATGCGATTTTGCTTGTTTCACCAGGTGATGACCTCCAGCTCATAATGGGGTGGTTTGAAAAACAGTGTAAAGCAGTAACACTGGCAGTGGTGGGATTTGAACCCACGCCTCTACAGAGACGGGAGCCTAAATCCAGCGTCTTAGACCACTCGGCCACACTACCTGATGCTCAGATGACTGGCTATGGGAATGATAGTGTACAGTTTGATGCTGCTACATCGTTCTTACTTTCACTTTTATCAAAAGTTTAATGACTTTGGAAAAAGGTTTTTCAGAAATATATGCCTTATGTGGAAAACAAATGAAATGTGAAGGATTTATTTGAAAAACTGCTGAAATGGAAAAGCAAAATAATATTCATGAAACTATATGCTTTATAAAACAGACAAAGAAAATATACACATTCTGAATCTTTTTCTTAGGTACGTATGTTCAACCTGCCTGTTGCGTCTATCTAATCAACCAAACATATCAGGTCAAAGCATTTAGGCATGTACACATGGTCAACATAGTCTGATGAACTTCAAACACGCAACAGGAAGAAAGGTAAGTGAAAGTAGCAGATGGTTAGTCGGAGTTTTTCAGAAACTGCTCATATACTGTGATTTTCCCACACAACCATCTCATGGGTTTATAAAGAAAATATAGACCGAGCAGCAGTTTCATGGATGAAAATACCTTTTTGTCAAAGGTCAGAGGAGAGCGGCCAGACTACCTTGAACTGATAGGAAGGCAATTAATCAATGAAGAAGAGGAGCATGCAGAAGAGCATCTCTGAAAGCAGTTGGGCTACTGCAACAGAAGACCATGCTGGAGGCCACGAGGCCAGGAAACTGAGGCTAGATTTTACACAGGAAAGTGAGCGATCTAGAGCTATGACTGACAAAAGTACAGACTGTTATGATTCAAGTGAGAAGTAACAAAGTAACAAATATCTTTAGTAGTGAAGTATGTGCAGAAACAATGAGAAGTGGTTGGGGAAAAACGTTCCTGATTTGAGAACTGCACTAGTGACAAAGACTTTTCTGCTGTGAGAATCCAAAACCAAGGTGATTTAGAAAAACTGTGACGAATGAGTAAAAAACGTTTCACCACAGTTTTACAGAGTTGAAGAGTTTGCATGTTCCTTGATTACTTTGGCACAATACTTACAGCAGAAATGTTATTCTCACTACTTGTACGGTTTTCTTGATTGTTGTCAAGCAACAGTTTACTCAAACTTCACATTGTCCACACAGTTAACACACAGGCCTAAACAGAGACACAAGTGACACATTTTGCTTGCAAAAGGCTCTAACCGTACCAAAACACACCAAAACACTTAGAATATGAAACAAAACCTAACTCGGGCAACAAAATCCAAAATACAGCACTCTGTGTGAGTCAGTGCACCATTGCATATCCTTCAATTTGTTATCTTTCTCCATAGGCTGTGTCAAAATCGCCTTCTTGCAATGAATTGGATCCAGAATCAGAAATGCTTTGATACAAATTTTATTGATTCCATGACTTTTTTCAAACTGTGGTTGAAAAAGGAAATACTGTAAATATTACAGAAAATACATGTAGACCAAAATAAAATCTATTACAGTATAGGAAATAGCAACTATTGATCCTCAGTGTCTTCTGTCTCGTCGATGGGGCCACATGGCTTCATCCACATCACATTCAATACTGTGTCTTGCATTGCATCGAGGGGAAAATCTTCTTGCATGCCGCATCCAACCTTGACATTCCTCTGCACCTATCTCTTGGGCAGCAGCAGTCATTGCGTTCAACAAGGGCATCATTGGGATGGTGATCATAAACCTTTCACCTCCAAGCACTGAAGAACTCGTCTATGGGATTCAAAAATGGGAAATATGCTTGGAGGAACTGCACCATCACACAAGGGTGTACTGCAAACCACGCATTGACAAGGCGAGAATGGTGGAGCGCCACATTATCCAGATTATGATGAAGAGTGGCATGCCAGATCACAACAGGCTTCTCTCCTCAGGTGGGATCAGCCTCTCATGAAGTGCATTTAGGAATGTTATGTGGTGTTTGGTGTTGTATGGGTCAATAGTGGGAATAGGGTCATTAGCGAGGGAAGCAGACATGGTTATGTTGGCGCCCCTCTGTCCAGGAACTGTGAACGTGGCCCTGTACCCAACAAGGTTCCTTCCATATCTCCTCACTTTACAGCGATTGAAACTGGCTTCATCAACATAAATGAAGAGGTGATGTGGCCCCAGCTTCAAGCTCCACTGTTCTCTAAGTGAAAAAAGCAAAATTACAATGAAATGTGACGCCAGTAGACTCCAACTGCACGATATGACAGGCGTTACAGTATAGAAATGTTTCCTTACCTCCACGTATTGGCATCTGGCCTCCTTCACAACATCAGAGTTCCTTTGAATAGGAACTGTGTAGAGAAGGTTGCTTCTTATGACGTGCTCAGTGGTGATCAGGCTCACTGTTGATGTTCCTAAATATGCCCTGATCTGTGATCACTGCTGCCCTGATTTCACACAGCCTTATGGCATTGTTTGCTGCAACCCTGTTCACAGCAGCTGCCTGCTGCTCAGCAATAAAAATGTTCCCTCTACCACCAGAGAATGGCAGCTTTTGGATTCTATAAAGAATACATGTAATGGGAATGAGGAAAGAGTTACATAAAGTACATCACTGAAGATATTTCTGTATATACTGCACAGCAACACTAACTGTTCTCCTGTCGAAACATTGGATGGAGCCATGTTTCTGTTTAGAACAGGTTGTACTCTTTGTCCAGGCTCTCTAAGTGAAAGGCGATGATTGATAACATGATCAGTAAAAATTGCCTGAATATCTTCTGAAACTTGAGCTCTTCCAACTATACGTCCACCTCACACAGATTCCTGCACCTCTTACTCTCACTCTCATCTGCCTTAGACCTCCTCCATCCATGCTGGTCAAGAACAGCACAGACATGGCACCTTTTAAGGCCTGCAGACTGAGTGCTAATTAAAGATTTGTGTCAAACAGGTGCTTCAGTGATTCCACACTGCTCTACGTAGTTTCTTATAGTTCGGAAATAAGTGATTTCTGTTTGGTTACCATAGTTAAACAGCGGGCTTTGGGCTGCTTGTTTTGCAAAAGGGTTAACCCAGTTTTCATCATCGCTGTCTCAGCAGAACAGAAGACAATTCTTGCAAATAAGTGGATCATAGTTTCTTTAGGCAGGTCAAAGCAATCAAGAAAAACTGTGATGCAGTTCTCAGATGACATTTCCCCTCCCACGTTAGCCTTTCTCATTGTTTTCATACAATGAGAAAGGCTAACGTGATGACACATTCCAAAGTAAGACATTATACTGACAGTAAGGTCACACTAGTACATGTTTGTGTGTAATTAGCAGGGCCATGACATGCAGCAGTGATAAGTGCGATTTATGATTTGGAGCGGGCGGCAGGTTCGCCGTCCGCTCCAATCTGCGGACTCCCGTCATACAAAACTGAGAACATGTGTTTATCCTAGCTTTCAATCAAAGGGCAGTTTCACTACTGCCTCTGTGTGTGACTGGCCTTATTCTTTCGTACATATTTTATAATGTTTTGAGTGATTTGATTGAAAACATGAATAAAATGATGGACAGTATCAAAGCAAGTGAGAGATCACAGTTCTGACCGACAAAAGTACAATTTGTTTTGACGAGTTGTAAGATTCAGATGAGAAGTGCATCAATACAAGAACAAAATGTCTTTAAGTCTGAAGTATGCATAAAAACAACAGCAGTGTGGACAAACACAATGAAACGGATAGTGTGAGTGGGGAAATGTGTCCCTGATTCCAGAACTGCATTATGAGCGGCGAGAATGATGTTTCTGATGTGACAACTGCATGAAAGCAATCGAGAAAAAGTATAATAGTCTGGCAATCTGTCTACTCTGTACCCTACTGCAGTTTAACATATGACCAAAGAGAAATGACTTGAAAAAACTTCTTTTATTGGCAAACGACTGCTTTGACTGTATTATTTAATGAACAGATTAAAACGAGGCAGAGGAGAAGGCAAATGAAAGCATTGCAGGCCCTCTGTTTTCATTTTAAAGAACAGAGGTAGGAGACATCCTAAATCCAGTACCTAACAGTTCCAAGGGTTCCCAGCCTCTTAGAACTGCTGCTTCACCGCTGTGGCTGTTCCAATAACACATCATTCAATCCCTTATGCAATATACACAAACTTCTTTGTTCTCTTCCACTGCTCAGCTGGGGGCTCATTAGGTTCTTCAAGAGGCGTTGGCCAGCAGTTTGATTAGGCTGTATTTGTTTTATATCACTTTTCTCTTCACTTATCTTCAGCTCAGGCTGTTCATGTCTGTTTCTCTCTTTGACTGCATGGACCAGAAGAGGCTCCTTCTGTTTGATGTTGTTGCTTTTGTTCCACCTTAGTTTTTCATTTCGCACATTCTTCTGCTTTATCTTTCTACATTAATATTTGAAACCGTTTTTTCCCACAAGTGAGTGTTGCAGCCAAAACCCTGTTTTATATTCAAGCTTTACACATTTTCACCTTTGAGAGTTGCTTAATACAACCTCAGTTTTCTGTTGTTGACCTCTGAGCTGCTCAAGAGGGGTTGCCAAAATGAAAGTCAGGTTCCTTGCTCAAGGGACTGTCAGCGGTTCTCACTGAAGCAGTGTTAGTCATTCACTTTTAACACCCACATTCTCCCCATCCCATGAAGCACGGGAGCCTGAATGCACCGGTGAGAATATGACTGACTCACTCCCAGTCGAAATTGCTTGTTTAAAATGTGTGGGTGAACGGGCTCAGATGAAAATAAAAGATGACACAACCGATACGGCCACAAGGCGAGCGAAATGCAGGGACAAAGAGAAGAGAAGAGAGTAAAGAGGCCTCGCAAAGTGAGGCAAGGTCAAGAGAGAGGGGACAAGATGAGAAGATGGAGGAGGTGAGGTGAGACGAAAAGAGAAAGGAGTTTAAAAGGGGGCAGAAGATTTGGTCACTGAAGGCAAGAAAAAGTGGGCACAAGTTGGAGAAGAAACTTTGATGAGTATTAGTTTAAAGTCGAGGCTTATATAAGCAGAATGGAGCACAGTTAGGGTTATTTCCTTCTGAGAAATTATAAAGTTTTACTTGGGTCATGTTTAGTCCTGAATTAACAATCAGGCTCTTTGGTCACATTCAAATTTTGGGAGTTGACACACTGGCTCAGACTTTAATTTGCTTTCAGATGACATATATCATATATCATTCATATATCATTTTTGATTGGCACTTATTTCTTTGGTGTCCTGTATATTCATGCACAGATAGATAGATAGATAGAGACTGCTTCTACAAACATTTATGAGTGAGTGAGTCACTACAGCTGTGGAGACGTGTCCTCCGCCGTGACCAATCACGCCTCTCCGTCTGGCAATCTGATAGACGAGTCTGGGTTTGGCGGATGCAGGGAGAGCAATGCCGACTGCACTGTGCCCAGTTTGTTAGAGGTTGCATTATGATGTAGGGTTGTTTTGGGGAGTTTGGCTCGGCTCCTTAGTTCCAGTGAAAGAGGATCTCAGCACCAACCTTCTCAATGCCCAGTGTTCTGCAGATTTGTGATTCTCCATTGTAGTCATGCCCTGTTAACCATCAGACAGAAATGCAGCAGGGCTTCTTACCTAGTACAGCAGGCCCTAATTACTATTCTGGGTTTTTGACATGACAAAAAGTTAATTTACATCTTATAATTGTGCAAAGTACTCTGGTCTGATTTTTAAATGACTTGCACACTGTAATACGGTGTCCATACAGCTCAGGTATCACACCGTGTTCTCTGTAGTCACAGTCCTGTCTTTTTTGTATAAATTGGAAACAAATGCCAACAAGTAACATGGAGGAAAACTCACCAGCAAACACTAAAAAAAGACTTGTGACAAGATAAGCAGCAGGATACGACACAGGGAGAAGTTAGATAACAAGGCAAAGGAGTGTTATTGGGAGGGCTCGATCCACATGAACACAGAGAATGGATACTTTGTAACCATTCATAATTCTTAACTCCTTTAATGTGTAGCTGCTCAATACAAACTTATAAGCATGTATGTCAGACTCTCAGCTACTGAGCCATAGCTCTGTGGTTAATACACGTGTTTTTTTTTACATCCCTTGCCCTGCAAATACATTTTCTATATAATATTATTATTTCATATTTAACTGTACGTAAACCTTTTGTGTCATTTTCAATTGTGTATTTCTGTTGATAATTTTATATTTCTTTCAGTTTTCCTTGGTATTTAATGTTGTACTATTATAATATTCTTATGTGTTAAGTTACTGAGACTTGAAGTAGTTTCATATAATTTGTTATAGCACAGTGTTTCATGATAACATCTCATGTTGTAGTTGGAGTCTCTCACAATGACTTCTGTGTCTCTCTTAGATGTAGTGATGATACACTGTGACAGTTACGATCAAATTGTTACATTTCATAAGCTGCTTTGCCTTAAACTGAAGCATAAATATCTTCTTTGCACTCATAATGTTGTAGCCTGTAACCATGTAACAGTTAGATGTGTGTCTGAAGTGTAATGACAGTGCTCAGTCAAACCACACTGTTGTATTTTAAAAGGTTTCTTTTTAAAAAACAAAGGCGTAAAGGTTTTTCATTTTTCCCTGTGATGCAAATATGTAGATCACTGCTGTCTCTAAGGCGTGTAACATAGCGACAGGATGTAACGTCAACAGTTAAATGTGTTATAATTATAACTTATAAGTACGACAGTGCCACGATCACATGAACATTTTTTGTTTAAGGTGTTGTTTTTCCCTCTTTCATTCTGGTCATATCTTTGGGTGTGTCATTCTACAAAACAGCAGCTTACCATTCTGAGCAGTTTCTGATCTTTCAGTCCTAAAAGCAGCATCTATCTCTCTGTATTCAATTATCAACTTGGACTTGCATGAACAGCAGCTCCATGATGCATTGCACTGGTGACGCCACAATCCCGAACTTTAAAAATCACCAGTTATTAAGACGACAAAAACCAAAAAGAGTTCTTGGGAGAGCGATTAGAGCCTGCTCCTGTCCAGCTGTTTGAAGACTCAGTTTAAGAATCATCAAGTGTAGTGCATCAAACCGCACTTTTCCGAAAGCCTAGTTTGTGTTATAAATATGTGCTAGTAGTCTCCACACTGTCTCGCTGAACACTATTTTACTGAGTCATAGCATCCACCTGGCCTTCATCAGGTCCAAACAATATTCATATAATCACTCACACACAATTATATATACATTCACTACCACACACCTCATCCACCAGGTAGAATTCAATCATCCACTTAGAGAATACTAGCCAAAAATCCAATGCTTTATAGAGGTCTTTATCAGGAGTCGGAGGAGATAATAGCAGTAGAAACAGAAACTGAGCTCAGTCACCATGAAGGGCAGAGAACAGACGATGAAGGAACACTGAAGGAAAACACTGAAAATGAGCCAATATAAGAAGAGAGATGATGCGAGAAGGTAAGATTGGAAGAAGTAGAAGCACTTAAACGGGCAAGATTGACTTTCAGGGTTCCTCAGTGACTCTCTCTATTCTTCTAACCAGCACCTTTAAGCTGAATCGAGCAGCTTATTGTGTCTTGGCAAAAAACTCAGTTGAAGAAAAATCAAAGGGGGCGTGCACATTTGAAAGCTACACATTAGGTTAGACCAAACCAACCTGCTCAGCTTCTCTACTAACTTATGCTGAATGTGAGCGTCTTGATGGACGCTCAGTTGGATAGGTTTTGGTTTATTAAGACACTATTTTTGTCTTGTGTCTTGGTTTTGCCTTATCACTTTAATGCTGATTTATCAAAACCAACAAACAAACAATAACGTCTTAAATTAATTACTGAGTAAACATTTTAAAGATTATTCCAATTTATGTCCATCTGGCTATTTATTACACCAGAAACAAAATCATCAGCACATCTATGGATTAGTGGGTAAGGCTTTGGGTTACACAGTGGGCCACTATATAAAGTTGCAAAGACAACTGGAATGAGCCACAGACACAGACTGACTGCCAGAATAAGCCCAGTATAAGTTAAAATGATAACAATGCAACTCATAGTGTTTCACAATAAGATCAAGTTAATGACAAAACGTGCAATAAAATAGAAGAGGGTTCTAAATGACCTAAAAGAGACTCAAAGTGTCCACAAACATTTGTGAAATTATCCAAAGTGGCTTGAAATGATCACAAAAATATGCAAAACCACCACAGTGTGATTCTGAACAACTCCAAGAGTCTTAAAATAATAATCAAAACCATAAAACATATCAAAATGACCGATACTTACACAAGGGCACGCACAAGCGACACTGTAAATGACAGCTCCAATATGCCTGATTCAAGAAAAAACACACTAAAAGCTTCAAAATAAAGACTCAAAATTACCACAAGGCTCAAAACAAAAGGAAAAAGAGGAAACAAGCAGCCTTTCATCATTGTAAATGCTTTCTGTGTAAGTAGTGGAAATGTAGGATAGGCTAACCCACTTTCAGAAAGTCATTTGAACAGTCCTTGTACCAGAGAACAAAGATATTATTAGTAAAACCAACACGTCTGAGCAAAGTTTTCTTCTCTGTACTGTCAGTGTTAGTACTACTACTCCCACAGAGCTCAGAGACACACAGATGAACTGAGATAAAACACCTGATGCTCACATTTTGCCACTGTGATACTGCAGAACAGCCCAGTGCAGAGGGCTGATGAACTGGAGAAACAAGTCAGGTGGTCAGGTTTAGACTGGAGGTGCAGGGAGACGCTGAGGCAGAAAGAGGTGATAGCAAAGGGAAAGTATGAGCATTAAAGATAAAAAGACCAGAGCAGATGAGGCCATACTCGTGGCAAAGAATTTTCTTTCTTTTCTTAAAAAAAAAAAAAATATATATATATATATATATATATATATATATATATATATATATATATATATATATTAAGAACATTATTTCTTTTAAAGGCTATTCATCTGGCTTCTACTCCTTAATCTTGTGGACAGAACAAATCAGGCACTTTCCTGGAAGACTGACTTGTTGATTAAGATGAATCACAAACATATTTATGCCTAAATGTTCATGCTTATGAGGGATTTAAAAAAAATGTAAATTCATTTTGAAGTTTCATCAACAAATTAAAGAGTGTCTTTCAAACAAACTCAAAAAATGATTCATCATCTTCAAAGAAAGAAAATCAGACTTTTCTTTGTTCAAAAAAATATATCATTAAGGAAAATTTGACTAATTTAGCCCAAAGTGCTAAATGAGTTGGTTTAAGCAAATACGTCCATAAAACAGGCCAGCTTGATCACTGGACCCTAAGAGGCTGATGCACCTCTGCAAAAAAGACTTAAGAATGAAATGTGGTTGCACCAGTTCTGTACCACAATTGGGATGATAGCATGGCAAAGACTAAGAAGCACCAGAGGCTGTAGAAAAACTGGAATATGTGTCCAAAGTGGTGCTTTGGACCACCATAATGATGGTATATATATATATATATATATATATATATATATATATATATATGTAACTGAGGAAGACCATTTGTGTTGTTGCATTCATGCAGACAGTGTGAGATCATTGTGAGGGTGTGTATTTATATCAATAAGCGAGTTAGTGCTTTCCTGTTTATGTGTGAAAGCTGAACAAAAGGTGTGTGCGTCCATGACAAGTTGTTGACGGTTTCATATCCACTCTGGGGTCCCAGTCAGACAACTGGAGGAAGAAAAAAAGCAGGCAGATGAAAAGATGAGCGGAAGGCAAGAGGAAAAAACACATTATGGCACCTCCCCAAAGAGTCAGAAAAGCCACTGATGTGTTGTCTCGTCTCCATCCACGTGTGTGTATGTGTGTCTTTTCCTTTTTATCTTGTACCCTTTAAGTCTATCACATCCTCACATTCATGCAGTTGGCTCACTCTGACAAGTTACGCAAAAGCTTGCAGACATGCAGCTCTGTCTCCACCTGTGTGTTTTTAAGCATGTATGGTTGCATTGTGCTTTATACCACAGTAAGCCTTTCCATTCATTTTTCTGTCTTCCAGCAAGCCGGTGGCCCCTTTGTTTTTTAAATTGGCTTTAACAGACTCCCCTGGAGGTTCTTTTGTTCTTTGCTTTGTCAAATCTTCTTTCCTTTTGACAAATGATGTGATGTGGGGAGAGAAAAGATTGGGAAGGACCAATAGAGGAAAGAAAAGATCAAAGACTATCAAGAATAGAGGCAAATGTTGAAATAACATGGGCGCATGAGCAAGCCCAGAAGGGACCTGGCCTCGGTCTTGGTACCTTTATAATAAGCAGGTGTTAATTGGAACAAGTCCATGTTTATGACTTGAATTCAGCTGGAATCTTGTTGAAAATAATATTTTGTTCTTAGAAAAGTCCAAATCCAACCTGAACGTGGCACAGTAGGATGACATCCACTGATTTATCTTCAACATTACAAGCTCCAATTTATGAGTTATACAAAAAGGTTGAAGGAAAGTTCTGAATAGCAGAGCTTGGCAGCATTCGCTCTTCTACGACATTCATTTTAAAGCAAATCATGCAGGATAATAAGTAAGATTATAAGTTAGATGCAACCTGTGTATAATCCAGTAATATAATAAAACCATCACAATGATCATTGTAACATGAGTGAAACAAATCAGTGTGTAAATAAGCAGTTTTTTGGTTGTATTTTGGTTGTCTGCACTATGCTGTGTTAGTTACTTTAATCTCCAGTTAGTTTGCTCTGGTAGCATTCTGTTGGTTGTGTCCAGCCTAGAAAACCTTGTGGTCCAGTTCTTGTGTCCTTCTGGAGCTCCAGGTCCAAGGAAAAACGTGGGTCCCTTTGTTCTCCTTTGGGATTTAGCATTCTGTCCTATGACTGTTTTTCTCTTGACAAAGTCTGCACACTTTGTTAACTTGTTGTATATTTGACAGGGTAACCAAACTAAAGGCGTATCTCTTTTTAGAAGAATAACATTTGAAGTAAATAACTAGTTAATTTAATCTGTATATCTTTGGACTATAGGAGGATGCCAGAGGAAGCTCACACAGGTGCAAGAAAAACATAGATAGAGCCTAGACAGCAAGGAGGTTCAAACCAAGAACCCATGTTCTGCAAAACAAGAGTGCTAAACTCTTACCCGGACATGTTGGATGACTATTATTGTTTATTAGGAAGACTAGCTGGAATAACTGGCAAGAAGAATAAATTTGAGCACCAGACAAACGAGTGCAACTTTTTAGAAAAAAATAATACCATGTGTTAGAGTGAGACACACTGAAGCAAGCAAAAGAAAGAGGCAGAGCAAGAGAGAAGCACCAAAGAGAGGCGAGCGGTTTGGAGAGAAAGATGGAGAGGAAGGACTATTAGAGGCGAGCAGGTCCTCAGAGTCAAAGAAATGAGAAGGGTCTTATATCTGGAAGTACGTGTTCTTCTTTCTTATGTCCCTGTGGCACTCAGATAAACAGGCCCAAACAGAAACACTGAGGAGTTTATGCTTTTTGTCAGAATCGTTGTTGGCGATGAATGTCCTTGCACCGCCTTTTCCCTCTGCCTGTCTACCCTGTAGTTCTGGCTTCCTTTATCAGAAAAGGTGGAAGTTTGTCGATAAAAGTTTGTACCTTGGTGGATAATGCCCTTGCATTCTTTTCTTCAGACTTGTCTTCGCTTCGAAAGTTTTGACGTGAAAACGCCCAGGTGAGCGTTTGATAGAACTGGGTGATTATTTGGGCCATCGTCTGTTTTTCCTCTCAGTCTCTCTGTGGGTTGTTTTGCTTTCCTATTTGCATCTCAT
Organism: Oreochromis aureus; assembly: GCF_013358895.1. Lineage (NCBI taxonomy): Eukaryota > Metazoa > Chordata > Actinopteri > Cichliformes > Cichlidae > Oreochromis > Oreochromis aureus. The sequence goes on along the minus strand of NC_052943.1, from coordinate 1,565,265 downwards.
TTTGCTCTCACTTATATTTCAGTCTTTTGAATTGGTGATGACTTTCGGTCTATATCTTTGGGTCTGGCTTTATCACTCCACTTGACTATCTGTCCCTTTTTTCTCCTGATTTATGCATGGAGATGCAGCTGCTCTCACCTGATAGCTCATCTTTTAAAGAAGTATCTTTCATCCCCTCTGAATCATACAATCTCCTCTACTATTTGTACTTGTTGTCTGTGAAAAAAGAAAAGAAAAAAACAAATTCTACTCTCATTTTTATTTTCATTTCCATCGCTTCTTTTATTTGGGTCATCTGAAGGTCCCAGAATCTCAGTGTGTCTCAATGACAGTGTTATTCTTATAGCACATTTCATTACACGAAAACATGAAAACAAAACTCAAAAATAAATACACAGACACGTGCTCGAAGTGTGGAATTCACTGATAGCCTCCAATTATTTCAAATGCTACTTCCATCTATTTTACACTTATAAATACTAAAAATAAAAATACATTAAATAATTATAACATTGTAATAATGTTGTTTTTTTTTTGTTAGCAAAACAGCAAATTAAAAAAATTCATCGTTAACCACAATAACGATATTTTTGTATTAAAAAAGCTTTCTGTTAAAGAGTGTGTACATGTGGTGGATTAACCATTATAGGAACAACTAATGTAGTCAATCCTGATCACTAATGAACTAACAGTAATGAACCTCATTACCCCCCCGATCAACACTGTGCATGTAGAATCGTTCCAAGAGCTGTTGAACTAAATCATATAAAGATCTGAATTACCACGACGTTCATGTCCAAGAAGACGTACGTGAACTTCGGCCTCAGTATTTTTTTTACTCTTTGCTTTAATTATTTTCATGTCCATGTGAAAAGTGCATGTACCATGAGATCCTTGTTACAAAGCTTTTTCCTAGTCTTTCCCCATATGGTTTTCTGGCAGGGTCATCCATGCTGTCAGAGGCAGAGCACCAACAGGTTTCAACAGCCACGTAGGCTGCTGTTCCCACAAGATGGATGTCTCCGATTTCCTGATTGAATGAACAGTGACTGAGATCACAACTGTCCCTCTCCTTCTCCTCCAACTCAGCTGCTGTCTTCATTCTCATTTTCCAGTGTTTCTTTTCATATCCAAGCCATAAAACTACAGCATTAATTTTTAACTTTTGAGGTCACGTCCTGTTTGTCACATGAACGAATTATTACTCTTCATTTCCATAACAACAGTCACTGTGGAGACATCTACACTTTTACTTACAAATGAATCAGTACAAGTATTCCCTAACCTTTGGTAGCCAGGCCCAGAACAACCGAACAGAGGGGCTGGCAGTGAAGTGTGTGTGTGTGTGTGTGTGTGTGTGTGTGTGTGTGTGTGTGTGTGTGTGTGTGTGTGTGTGTGTGTGTGTGTGTGTGTGTGTGCATGTGTGTGTGTGTGTGTGTGTGAGAGAGAGAGAGAGATCCCTGGGTCTGGTATCATTTGACAGACAGCCAATGATCCTAGAGAGAGAGAGAGAGAGAGAGAACATGTGGATGCAGAGATAAGAGTGGCTGAGATACTGCAACGAGGCAAGAAGTTATACTGGAATTACAAGAGGGACACGTGGGTTTATGGATGCAATCCTGCTGGTGTGTGTGTGTGTGATACACATTGGAGTTGGAGAAGAACAATTATGACAAAGATAAGAGTGAACCTAAGAACTTTTCTTCACATGGGAAATAACAGTAAATAGAATTAAACTTAAAAACATGAAGAGCGTTTGTTTATCTGCTCAGTCATGTTAAGGTTACATGTTGCTAATTAGCCAGAACAGGATTTCTACAGAGTGGGTGGTCGAATCATAGCAGGTCCAGTTGTGCACAAGGAGATGATCCTGAAGGGAACATTGGCTAAATTTAAATCAGGTCTTTGCTTTTTATTGAAGTATCACTAAATTTGGTGATGACACCTATACTAAAAAGGGAAAATGAGGGAACACACACATGTAAAGGAAGCTCCTAAAACATGTGGTTATCCTAATTGAGCTTTCATCAAGTCAGCAAAGATACACAGAAAAGAAGACCAGACACCAGCTAGGGAGGACCCAAAGGACAAAAGGAACAATGTTGTCATCCCTTATGTAGCGAGGTCCATGGACCGCTTGCTCTTAGAACTGAAGCTTCTTGGATGAGAGGTGAAATGTGTTCAAGAAACCTAAAGAAGTCCAGACGTTTTTCTTGCCAAGCTCTTTACACCCACACATGAGACGTTGTGCTGACAAGGATGACACCAAACAAGGCAAACGCTTTTAAAGTTGAAATAAAAAGGTAAAATCAAAAATAAACAAAAACGGTGATTTATGCCATTCAGCCTAGAGGTTTAAAAACTTGATTTTTTCGATGTTCTATTGTGAATAAAAGAAGTGTTTATAATATTTACAGATCATCGCATTTTGTTCCTTTGGTTTATTTTATATCTCACACAGTGTTCCTGTTTCGGAGTTGGGTGTGTACATGGAAAAAACACGGTAACTGGGAGGTTGTTTCAAAATCCACTTCATACATATCCCTATATAAGGATGGAATCAAGAACCAGTTCTGAGTAGTTCAGTTCTTTGGACTTGTTGGTCTGCTTGCCTACTGATCCTGCTCATCGGTTCCACTTATACAATAATCAGCTAATTTCAGTTGATGCACAGTCAGCTGTGGCAGGCACAGTTCACAGTGTGGATACAGACAAACAGCTGCATTATCCTGCTACCTTAACCTCGGCTCTCTGCTCCGCAGCCAGGCCCTGAACTTCAACAGGTCACAAACTGATGATCAGTCAGCAACTTGACTACCTGTTCATGTTTCTACAGTAGAATCACCATTGAGACCACGTTAAAGTCTTTGCACTGGTTTCATTTGTGCTCTGTGTTCCTACCTAAATAGTAAGAGAAAGCTCATACGTGTGTCCTCATTAGGATTTGGGTTGGTGTGTGTGGAAGTTAATAATGACGAAACAACGTGTTTCAGTTTTCAGGAGAAATGCAAAAATAATTTAAAGAGTAATGTCACAAATTACTTTCTCCTGGGAGTAATTAAGCAACATACTGCATTACTTTTAAGAAAAGTGTAATATGAGCAATTTCTTATGTTTTTTTGAGTAATGACCCAACTTTGATCTCAACAAAGAGGGATAATAACTCCAACATGCACAAATATTTGACTGCACAGCAATAAATTTGCAAAATCTTTGACATGCTGCTCATGTGATGGTGGTGACTGAACGTGGATTCAATGAGAACCCACTGAGAACTGATGACTGATACTGATAATGGAGTTTAAACGGCTGAATTATTATCTTATTCTCATCCCTAATCCTACTAAATATTACTATTATATGAACTTTTTGTCTGTTACAATGAATCATGTTGAAATGAACGACTGTAGTTATGTTTTCTTCGAAAGCTCCACGACCTGGAAACGTGTTCTGGAAAGAGACAAAGGATTGCAGCAGCTTCCACTTTGTGTCCATACGCTGAACTGTGGACAAAATGAGAAGGTAATCATAATTTTACAAGTTATTGTATTTTAATAAAATAATTTATTATTGTAAAATAAGAACAGTAGAAGTTTATCAAACACATCTGCCTCCATTTCAGCAGCTCACATTAGTTCCCTAGACATCCATCATCAGCCAGATGTGTGACACAGCTGTTGTTTTAAATTGATATCTGTGGGTTCTAAATTACATCCTATGCTCATGTAGGTATAACTGGCTGTATTTTTTTTCTTTATCACACATTCTCCAGATTTCCCGATACAGTATGATGGGTTTTATCTTTACAGGGTCACATGATTTTATAATACCAATGGAGCGCTAAAGAAAACTTTTCTTTTTCAGTGTTTCTGTCGTTCAGGTAATGTATTTGAAGCTAGCTCGCTTCTAATTCACTGGATCAGACCTGCAAAAGCATAATGGAAATGTCCCCCAGTGAAGGGGAGTTAAATCTTGCTGTTTAGAAAGTTCAGTTACTCAGCAGAAGCTTTCCTGTCTGGCCTGAAGTAAAGCAGCTGGACTTGTGGGGTAATGCTGTCAACTGTAACGTAAAATGGACCCGGGCAGCAGATCACTCAGACACACAGTGTAGTGAAAAGGTTTATTTTTCCTACGGCGAGCTGACATGGACACTCGAGTAAACTATAGTAATGGACAGTTACTGAACAGTGTATGGCCACAGAAGGCATGGGTAGGTATACGGAGCTTACTTATCACACGTTTGCAAACAGACTGGGGCGAGGATGGGAAGGAGGTGGCTGAGGCAGGGCCAGGCAAAGAGAGTGACCCGATCCAGGTGTAGCGAACCGAGCCGAGGACGGTAAGCTGACGCAGTAACTGGCATGGATGGTGGGAGTCTTTGGCTGAGGACTGCCTGATGAGTCGTTAGGTGAGCTGGCAGGAAACAGACGAGAAGATCTTCCACCAACACTTTGATCACTGAAACAGAACGCGGAGTAAGAGTTGACTCATGAACACTTGATGCTGAGACGATAATCTGACACCGAACAATAACAGAACCCCAAACATGCCGGCTCCTAACAAATGTGGGCAATTTGCCTCCTATTTTCATGCCACTTCTTATTAGGACGTGACGGCGCAGAGTCCAGTAATTACACTGACATGGAAACAGGGAAGTTGACCTGGAAACAATTGATTAAATTATACACTGTGTCTATGCTGCCCCTCAAAATGGAAACCATCAAAGTTAATGTGTTATAATTATAAGTTTATAATTCATCATATTTGTGGGCTGGCACACTCCGATGGTTCACAGCTGTGTCTTACTGGAAGTGTGTAAACATGTGTTTGACTGAATCTGTTTGTACATGTGCACCCAGTGCTGTAGCCTGGTTTTAAACCAGTCACTGTGTGAAACACCTGAAGATTCGTGCAGGTTTATTTAAGGTGTACATGTAGGACAGGTGGGTACATAATGATATGTTTATGTGGGACACTACAATATATAATTACTCCAGAAAGCGTTTTGATAGGTACCATGTTCTTGTCATATGTAATGTGTGCAAATAAAGCAACATGTGACTTGCCATTTCCCTACTTTCTGCAAATGAGTCAATTCTTAAACCCGCTTTTGCTTATAACACAGCTTTTGTAATGTTTTATTTTTCTACCTTTGTTATGTTTTTATTGTATTACTTTTTCCTTTTGACTTTCCATGAATTTACAGATGTGATAATGGACACAGACGCTCAGACACTGGCACAAGGTCAGCAAACAACTCGGATTCTTAACAGAAAACAAAATATCAAAAAAGAGAAAATAATTTCCTTTTTTCAGTCACAGCAACAACAAAGAAAATGTCATTATGTTGATGTAAAATGAAAGCATGAAAGAAGGAGACGTCTGAAGTTCAGAAGAAGTTGAAAGGGGGAGATGATATTCAGTGAACAGAAAGAAACAAAACACAGAACTGAAATAACTTCAGCTGTGAAGTCTGATTTTTTCTCTTTTAGAGCACAAACGCATTCGCTGAACATTATTTTTTTGTACCTAAAAAATATTATTATTTAAATTACATAAGTGTACTATTAAATTAAGGATCTGATATCTTTCCACCCAAGTTTTAATGTGTCACACCGTGGCTGTAGGAATGCAGAAAGAAGAAAAACAGGAAGTCACCCGGCAATATCGTTTATCATTTATTTATTTATATAGCACATTTAATTACAACAATAGTGTTGGCCAAAGTGCTGTGCAAAGATAGGAATTATACAATAAAATGAAGTAACAAAATCAAATAGCATCAATATCAAATAGCAAATGCCAAAAAACAGATAAATAAGTAAATCGGTAAATAACTGTCATGCTGTGTTGAAAGCCAGTGAGTAAAAATGTGTTTGAGATTGGATTTAAAAAGACTGACGGTCAGGGCCTTTCTAATGTGGAGAGGTAAATCATTCCACAATTTAGGCGCCGCCACCGCAAACGCCCGATCACCTCTATGAACCAACCTCAACTTTGGTGTAGCCAAGAGCAAAAGATCACCTGATCTAAGAGTTGTAGGAGGCCTATGAGGCTGCAGAAAGTTACACAGATACTCAGGAGCCTGTCCATCCAGCGCTTTGTAAGTCACCAGTAAAATTTTATACTTGATTCTAAAACAAACTGGGAGCCAGTGGAGTGAGGCAAGCACTGGGGAGATATGTTCATGCGTCTTCATTCGAGTCAAGAGACGAGCTGCAGCATTCTGGACCAACTGGGGCCGTACTAAACCAGTCTGGCTAAAGCCTGCATATAAAGAATTACAGTAGTCCAACTGAAGTAGAATGAAAGCGTGAATTGCCCGTTCTAGGTTTTTAAAAGATAAAAATAATCTCACCTTGGATAAAAGCCTCAGTTTATAGAAAGACCACTGCACAACTGAGCTAATCTGTTTCTCAAAGGAGAACTTATTATCAAATAAAACCCCCAAATTTTTAGCATGCAATTTGACAAAAGGTACTAAACTGCACAGATCAAGATCTGAGGTGCCAGAACTGCAACTTGGTCCAAAAATAATCACTTTGGTTTTTTTTCTTGTTGAATTTAAGGAAATCAGAGGCCATCCAAAACAAAGCTACAAGTTTGTCTGGGGAGGATGAATCAGTCAACAAAACATTGTCAGTTTCCTTTTTCAAACCAAGAGTCAAACTTTTCTTTCCTTTAACTTTGACAAATATTGAAGTGTAAACAGCTTTTGATACATGTCATGTAAATATGTCCATTCTTTCCCTCTTTTCTTATTAATAAACCAGAAAAATGTCATATTCATATGCACAGGGTTAGGGTCATCAGTGTTGACAGCTTAGATCTCTGTGAGGTAGCATAATGTAAGCAGCAAGGAAAGTGATAGGAAGACAGCCTCAGCAGACTGCTCAAGTTTCTTTTACGTGTCCTTTATTTTCTGGCGTCAACATTCAACAATTCTTTCACTCAAACAAAAAAAAAAACCCTGCAGTCAAACTCTCACCTGCTTTATACAGAATTCCACCCACAGCTGAACCTCATTAACCCCTACCACTGAGAAAACAGGTTAGACCAAATAACACAGTCCAGACAAAGAAACAGGTAGGGATGCAACGATACCAATTTTTTCAAACCGATCCGATACCGATACTTAGATCTGAGTACTTGCCGATACCGAGTACAAAATCCGATACTTCTACCACACACAAGTTAAACTTAACCAGTAGTAAAGAAACGACCCCAGACAACTCTTTAACACAAACGAAACGTTTACTGAACGTAAGGGCAGAGACAAATACTGTACAACACATCCCTTTTTAAACTCAAATGATATTCCAATTCCTTAACCAAATGAAATACACTGTATAAATGAAATAATTCCCTTTCAAATTATATTAAACAACCCAACTTATGTTATCACCTTTTGGTAAGTGACTCACTAATATACACTCCAAAACACGTTATATAAATCCACTAAACACACAATATTCACACATGGGCCCACACACACTCACATTCACACTTGTTGCAGGCCTGTTTGCTGCTCACGCCGGACGATGGAGAAAAATCCTCTTCTCCCCAGTAAGAGCACAAAAGTCTGACTTACAGTTCCGTTGCTCGGTAGGTCGCCGTTCACCAGTCCCACACTAAATCCACTCCCTGCGGACCCGATGCTGTCTCTGCTACAGCGCGTTAGCCCGTCACTGTCCAGCTCTCCGACAGTCCATAGCGGCTGCCGCCGTGGCGCAGCCAAGCAGTCCGGGCTAGCCTTTAGCCTCGACGGTCTTAGCTGGAAACACAGATTTCCACGGTGGTGCTACCGTTGAAACAAAAGTCACTTCACCCACACTCTGTTGCGAAGCTCCCACACGGTTAGCTTTCTAGTCACACACTCTTTTGTGCTAGTTAACCTCAGTAAAACTAGCGGAGTCTCTCACTTTGGCTCAGCTAACCTCGTGCATCTCTCCATACCGTTCTCTTCTCCTCCTCCATTGCAACAGATACACAAGTCCCGTTATATGCTACCTTCACGGGCCTCCAGAAAATTAGAACTCTGAACAATATTTTAACTCCCTTCAGAGTTACATACCATACAATAATACTTTATGATTAACATAACAGTTTGATTGCTCTAATTAATTACCTGTATTTACCTTGTGACATATTACAGGGCAAATTAAATTCAGGGTACAGTTACATCACATAACTGTGAACACCTTATGTTACCGTGGCGTTCAAGTCCATGGGAATTATGAGTATCTACTCCCAAATTCCCATCCGGGCTACATTAGTATCGGTTCATGGTATCGGTTAACTTTTACGAGTACGAGTATGCGCGCATTTTACAGTATCGGCCCGATACCCGATACCAGTATCGGTATCGGTGCATCCCTAGAAACAGGAATAAAATCCTTCTTCCACTTAACAAACTCATTCGCCCAACGACAGGTTTGAAAAGTCAGTCTCTTCACACAGTCCGACTCATGAGATTATTTTAAAGGAAATAAACAATTTTACACAAAAGAAACACCCCTTCATTTGGTTTCACCCAATTGACTCGATCAGTGACATCATACCCTATATAAACAGGAAGTGTCGGGCCGGCCCCTCCCACATACCTGTGTCACTGATAGGACCTGCACAAAGGAACACACAATGGTAAGTGTAGCCAAACTACATTAACAAATGGAAGATTCAAATATAATGAGTAAGTGACCTTTGGCTTTAAGAACATTTGCACAGATGTAATGAACGTAACCAGTGCTAACACACAGACCCAGGACAGTATGTAGAGCCAAGGTTACATCTGCATTAAAGCATTATGATTCATTATTAGATAACACAAGAAAAATTAACAATATATGTTAGTAACAAATGGTAAATGAATTCAATCCTAGCTACTTTGTCACAATCTCCCAGAGCTAAAGTGCAGCGCTGCTGTTACACTTGACACATCATAGATTAGGTCATGCCAGCTGAACTACAGCAAACGAACTTTACATCACCGGTGCCTGAGCACACATTATCAGGGTATATGAGACCGTTTGAGCTCCTGTTATCATTCCCCCACCCTAACATCTCATAAAGGACAAACACACGATGGGGTAGTGCTTGTTAGTAGTGGTCCAGTGCATAGCTCCATTAAGCATGTAAGACTTGTGTAGAAGTCCAAGGCAGGAAGTGATGTTAAATATAACAGAGGCTTAAACCTATTGTCTTGCTCCCTTTGGAGCTACAGGGGTTAAGAGCAAGTAGACCATGTCCAGTCCACGCTTTGATGGACTGCAGCAGCAGAATTTCAATTGCGGCCATTTTCCATTCCTCAACCCTCCGGCTCTGTCATTCTCAAAGTATTTCCACTCACTTCTGTTTCTCACACTCATTTTTTTCCTCTTTTTACCTCTGTACCCTTCTGTCCCATCTTTCACTCCCTCCTCAGGCGCTTTGTGTAAATTTCAGAATATTCCAGAGAGTAGGACTGAGCTGGCATGAAATGGGATTAGCAAAAGAGACAATTTTCACTACAAAATCTCCCTCTTTGCTCCTCTGTTCTCTCAAAGCCAACATTTCCCTCAGAAAAAAGGCTAGTCAATGTTACGTTCAATTCTCTTTTCCCTTCTTTTGATTCTGCATTTCTCAGACAGCTATTTTGTAGCTGCCCACAGGTTTTCCTTTACATGTTTCAGCCTCAGAATTACATACAGTGCTCAGATCCGGTTCTTCTGATTCTACTCTATCTAAACGTTTCTTCCTTCTACCATCATCTCATCAAGCGAATCAAATAGCAGATGCTACCTCTAGTAGATTCCTACTGCTAAGGTTGCTCATCGTTCGCTGGCTCAGTATACTTGGAGAACTCAGGATTAGCAGGAGTAGAAAGCAAATCCGAGGGAAGCCTCAGGTGAAGCAACAGCCTTTTGGAGCCAGCAGAGAAACCACCAGTCTCTGGGCTCGTCCCGTACACAGCCTGGGATTCAGATTCAGAGAGAATTTTTTTTTTAAAACTTGAAAGTCTATAAATGAATCAGTGGGTCAAAAACCTAGAACCACTGGCTCTAACAACCAACACTCTTAGTATAGGGCAGCTAAATCGCATAAATCTTACACTGAGTGGTGGGCTAATAACTTGGTTAAACACTGTACATACATGTTTACACTGGCCTGCTGCCTAATCTACAAAAAACAACTGGGACAGGCCAATGTCAGCAGCTGAACGTGAGTATAATGACTGTACTGTCTAAACAGACAGATCTTTGTCACCACTGTTACCAGAACAATGAAACACAGTTTGGCATCTCTCTGTTTGCAGCTTGTAGGTTTTTACATTCAACATTCTTCGGATAAGAGAATGAGATAAATAAAGATAAACTAAGTTCAAGAGGTGAGGGAGGTTGTATAAATAAACTAAATATTTAAATATATCTATAGGTACAGCGTAAGGAGTAGGATCAGGGCAGTATAAGGTCCGACTGTCACTGTCTTGCTTTCTAAATTAGTTGAAACATCTGTTAACAGTAAAATAACAAATGCACTTGCTCGAAGTACTTGATTATAAATTACACTGTAAAAAAATGATAAAACGTGCTGTATAGTTACATTGTTACACAATTTAATGATGTAAACCATACGACACTGAAAGTAAAAGCCTTATGTTCTATAATTCTCATTGCAAAATGCAAATTGCAGTGGTACTGAGTCCCGAGATCTTGGTGGCAAAACTTGTTGCTGTGAAATATAACACCCAAAGATGTTCTCAGCACATTTAATTAGATTTTAGATAGCACTAAAATTTGCTAAAACATTCCTTTACCAAGACGCGCTGGTTTTACAACACTACTTTGTCTCTGAGAGTCGAAATGCTGTTCAGCGTGTTGATGTATGACACAGCAGGGAGTTCTGCTGGAGTTCATTACTATGACTTACACCGTGAAAAGATCCGTTCTCTGCTCTAATGGACATTCCACTTGAATTACACCGGCATGTTGCTGCAGTAAATACTCTCTAATATCTGAGCTGCTGAGTGTGTGTTTGTTTGTGTCTGTGTTTGTGTTTGTTTGAGCCTGAAAGAAAATTCTGTAGTATCTATACTAAATTTAGTTTGACATCCCTGTGTGTGGCTGCATGAAATATAAGCTGCCATAATGACAAATAGGTTCTTGCATGCTTGTTTGTGAATTGGTGTACCTATGCGTGTCAGTACGTGGGTGACTTTTTGTTGGTACTTTTGTGAGGCGGCAATAAATTCTGCTCCATATACAATCGAGCCTTGTTGGTATGGCGTGTGGGCATGTGTGAATGTGTTACACAATTTGCATGTGTCACTCCTGTCACACATGAGGTGTGAAGGTTCCATTTTAATTACCAACAGTGCAAAGCAATTTACATTCTCTGCTACAAAGCGGAAATATTCAAGACATATGGGACACAAACAATCCCAAAAAATGCCAACAATAAACTCTAACATCAGTGTATTCTGATAATCGCCTCTGTTGGTCACTAAGGTTAAACTGTATTTGCACGCACGGGGCGTAACGTATGGTGCCATCAATTCAATTACTTTTAAAGGGCACACTGTAAATGTCAATTGCTTCGGTCTACTTAAAAGTTTACTGTAAATGATTTAGAAGAGTAAAAAAACAAAACACCTAGCATCATTCTTTAAATTCAACTTAACCTGGCAGAAAAAAATAATGATACACTGTTTTGATTGCAGCTTGTAAAAGAGATCAAATATGTTTTTCTGCCTGCAAAATTCCACGTTGCTTTCTCCTGCAACATGCTATGAAGGAGTGAAAAGTGTGAAGGTTGTACTCCAAGAACATGTAAACCAGGGAAGCTCTGTAGAATGAAGCTAAATATTTTCCTGCCTTCATTAATTATATGTTAAAAAAATATTGCAGAAAACAAATGATCTGATTTGGAGGGCTCAGGTGGAAGGCACTGACTGATTTTTCATGGAATGAGTAGGGATGGGTACCGGTGTTCTAACATAAACGGTAGTAACCAGACCGAAAAGCAGCGCACATTTCGGTGCTTTATTTCGGTGCTTTATTTTTCCTGAGCCAATTCTAGCCAATCATTTTACGTTTCCGAGGATAGTAGGTGGGGCCAGGTACGTACGTTCTTTTAGAGCAGAGCTACAGATTAAAAATGCCCAAGGCAAAGCGATCAAAAGTCTGGCTGTACTTCACAGCAAAAGATGCAAACTCAGCAGCCTGCAACAAGTGCTTTAAGCTGATACTGTGATACTGTCAAAGGAGGTAACACCTCAAATCTGATGAAACACCTGGCGACGCATAGCGTTTTTTTTTTAAAGCCGAGAAATTTGCCGTGTTTGATAGCTTGCTGCGAGACCTCACACCGTGCACATCTACTGCGGGTGTGGTCCCTGTTAGCGGACCTGGAGTTAGCAACATCCCCCAAAACCCGAAGAGTAGAGTCCTGGCCCCTAGCCCTGTCAGCGTAGCAGAAATGATGAGGATGATGATGGCAGCAGCAGCCGTTCTCCTCTGCGTGAGTAGCTTCATGTTGTTCGTGTGTAATTAACGTTGAGTACGCTAACCACATTATTACATTAATGCATGTAAGGTGAACTAGCAAACACCATCGTAGTTACATGCGGCTGTCTTCTTGTTTGATTGCAGATACTCCCTTCACCCTGGCCAAAAAGGCTAAAATGACCAAAGAAAAAGTGGGAAACAGTTAAACATGAGAGGTTTTTGGACAAAGTTTGTGTTTTTTCCATTGTTTAAGCACTGCTTCCAGCCAAGAGTGAGACCATATATGCCCTATAGCTGCAGAAAAGGCTAACATTGTTATCTTTTTACAAAAAAAAGCTGAACATGAGAGGTTTTTGGACCAATTTTGTGTTCTCCATTCTTTAAGCACCGGCACCGTTTCCTTAGTTCTGTTTGCTATTTTGAATATACGCTAAATGCATAAATGTATGCACGGCTATCATGACATCAACATGTGAGGGAGAGAAAGAAACGAGAGACCCGGGGACCAGTTTCAGTCCCACAGTAGTTACAGATATTTGAAAAGAAAAATCTTCATCTTTGTGATTTATTGCTTTTTTTTGGTGAATGAATAGCAGAAATATGCATGTAGGGAGGGGAAGAGATGACCTGTAAACTGTAATGGATTATTTACGTGTACTAACATGTCTAATATTTCTTTTTTACATATAATGGATATTCCCAAGATCATTATATCTATTACTGGTTAAATGTGAAAAAATTAATGTATTTCTAAATATGAATTCAAGAATTAAAACAGTTTGTGATAACATGAAAAAATGGGAGGTTAATGCTGTAATATTTGCTAGTTATTATAAATACATTATGTCGTGTGTTCGTTCTCTCCCACCAGGTGCTGAGACAGATGCCTCTATGACAACTGAATGTAGCTGTTTCTTCTTTTTTGGGAGCATCAGGGAGTAAAAACTCAATTATTATTTCCGCATGTATACAGCCCATTAAAAGCAGGCTGATTGGAGCGGATACATATTTAAAAGCACATCACCAAGGAGTACAAGAAGACAAAAACGGTTCAAGGCCTGTATTTCAACTGACACCTTTCTTCAAGTTTAACAGCTAAACAAGCCAGTTACACCAGTTACTGAGATGCCATCACTCTGGGGAAGGACCTCACAGACCACTGAAACACTTTCAGTATCTCAGGGTTTAGACTCTTCATGAGCACAGTTCTGCATAGCATGACATTACTCTTGAAGACTTTAAATCTTAGCCATATATCTCTCAGGTTTGACAGAGTTTAATCCAAGAGTCACTATGTTTAATGGATTCCCATGAGCTTCTAGTACACTGCTTGAATAGACTTTGGAAAGTTCCACTTTTAATAGATTTGCTGCCAAATCAATTTAATGCCTTTGAATTGGTTCAGTATAAAATTGACAACAGTCTTGGAGACTTTGGTCAAAGCTGAGGATGAACTGATGGGTTGAAGCATAATGATAATTACCTGATTGATATGCTGTTGGTTCTTTTGCATGACAAGAAAACAGCTCAAAGCCTTACAGGCTTCCTGTTGCCAGTTTGTCCTTCCCGTATCTCTGATTAATGGCTAATTACCCACCAGCTGACTGGGAATGCCAAACAAGCCTCAGCATTTGTGAGAGTCCTTGATCAAGTCATTTGGCTATAGGATTCTAGTTTTTGGCAGAGCTGGAGTTGGAGTCTTTACACCTTCTCATCTTCCTACATCCAGCACCAATTGTTCAGTTCAATGAACCAAATGTTAACTTGATCTGTTCCAGTTTGAGTGTTCTTTATACGTTTGCTCGATGGTGTGCATGGCGACTGAAATATTCTGTATACCACCATGTGTGGCTCAGTGTACAGCCAAGGGCACCCTGTACACTGTAGGTTATTTAATAACAAAAAAGCATACTGTGCTCATAGGGATACATAGAATAGTGTGTAATTACATCTTCCAACAAACTGTGGCTGGGAAGGACAGCTCCCTTCTGACTAATAGTGTTTTATTTATGTGGATAGAGAGTCGGAGTAGAAGACAAGTCTTAACCATCCGCTTTCCATGGAGGGACATTTCAATTCATGCCCGCACCTTCATATTCAAGATATGAAACATCATAAAGACAATTTCACTAATGGAGGCTAACAGCAACTAACAGAGGCTAACAGTAGCTAACATCAGCTGAGCTTACAGACAGAAAACTTTAATATATCATCTATAACTCACCTCAGTCTCACTGACATCTGTGATAAATGACCTGCACTGACCCATCAACTCCTTCACAAAATTTGGGGTGGGTGGGGGTGGAGCCTATCCCAACTACTATAGTATGAGAGGCAGGGCACAACCTGGACAGATCGCCAACCTGCTGCAGGACTAACACTAGGAGACAGACAACAATTCGCACTCACATTCACACCTATGGGTAACCCCGCTAACTACATTTCTTTGGACTGTGTGAGTAAGCCAGAGGACCCGCGGAGAAACCATGCAAACACGGAGACAAGCTCCATACAAAGTCCACATATTAGAGTCAAACTCAGGACCTTTGTCGCACCAAACTAAAGTTAAACCTTTTGAAAGAGAAAATGTTTTTTCTTCTTTATTTGATTTTCTTGTATTTTTTTCTATGGAATACATCTTTGGAGGATGTGAACTGATAAGTTTCCATCTGATGCCATGTAGCACATATGTAACCTTCCTCAAAGCAGCAGCGACACAGAGAGACCCACATCCTTCATTGTCGTACCTACAGCAGTTTGACAGCACAGTGCCCTCTGACCTCTGAGTATAAACTCGAAGTATAAACGCTGAGTGTTGGAGGTGGTGTGTAAACAAGTATCTACCACTAATCAAACAGAAACTTTTTTACTTTTCATTTCATTGCAACTTTCCACAAAAAAAAAAATCAATACTTAAAAATAAACCCTTCACTAACCGCCTAACCAAATAAGCTTGTCAGCACGACCGCTGCCAGCTGCTGTCAGTACACCTGCTGGAGAAGAATAGGTCCTGTCAGGTGATGAGCAGATGGGAGATTACATCATTGCTGGTACAGAGCAAAAAGTTGGACCGCAGTATGAGCTAACTGCACCTTTTTATGGAATTTATCTTTCTGTCTGACTATTCTTGGACTGCAGCTAATAACATCTATTCTAAAACTCGAACTGTTTATCACAAAAAATGTAAAGTCAGATTTAATGGCCAGCAATGGGTGAGTCCTCTGAAAGCAAAAAGAAATGTGATTTTATACAAGCCTTGGAGAAAATGGGAAACGCGGCTCACTTTATTTAGCACCTAAATATTTATTCAAACATAGATTTTATAACTCGTGGAACCTTGTAGAAAATAAAGGGTGTGCTTTAGGTTATGGCTACTTGCAATACCGTTTGTTTCTCAATCAGATCATAAAATGTATTTATGGTGTCTACAAAAAAGCTCATGTGTTAGAAATATCTAATATCATGGTGGTTACATCCACAGTTTATAGAATCTACGCTTTATGCACCTGCTGGCACATTGGATGGTATTACTATACTGTCTTAGTTGTTCTTTTAACACTCTGCCTCTCTTCCTGAAACTTGAGACAATGAGTATTTATATTGAGTATATTTTTAAATATACTCAATGGCATATTTTATGGCACTGGAGCAAAATGTGTTACAAGCACACCTGGTCTAAGTTAAAGCTGTAAGTCTCTGAATAAACATTTGGTAGAAAAAAAACATCCATAAACTAATACTATACAGTTTTAAAAGTGTAAATACATGCCAAGTGGCTCCTTGCCTCCACCTTTCATCCTTTCTCTTTTATCAGTAGTATACATGTGCGCGCGCGCACACACACACACACACACACACACAGACTATTGTGGCCTTTGAGAGCCAGGAGTAATTTAAAGTTGTTAAGATACTGATCTGTCTCTCAGGATGGCCAGACAGCAGGACACAAAACTCCCCAGTCTGACCCTTAAATCAGTGTGTGTGTTCCCTATATCTGTGTGAATAACAGAGATAGTATATGAAATGGAAAAACTCGACCAGATAGCGTTTTGTTGTGTATTTGCTCGTGTGCTTGTGTTTGTGCACGGTTGCCACGGTGTGTTTAGGCTATTAACATGGCAGTCAGTGGGTGACAGAGATGGATGGTGGGCTTTCTCTGATCCAATCACAGAAAGGGAGAGACAGAAGGAGAGTGAGAGGGGTATGCATTATTGCAGAATTAGTGGGAGTATAGAAGAGATGCATTAGCTTGGGCGTCCTTGGTAGCTATATTGATTTTAACCTTTTTCACAAGGGCATCTTCAGCTGGTTGTTATGACAAGGAGAAGAGCAGAAGGAGTACTGCAACAGCCATGCGTTGTATAGCTCGACATTTCAAGGTTTAACACTGTGTGTGTGTTTCTGTGTGTGTTCAATAGCAGTTGTGGATCATCAATCAGTATTTTTCACTGACTAGCTCACTAACACTTACTCAAATCTATCTTTTCCAGTTGTTAGAAAATAAATAATATAACTACCACATAATAAGACCCAAATTAGTAAATGACAGCTGAAGCAAAAACGTGTAAAGTAAAATTAAAATTATTGGTGTACACTGGGACGCTTTAGAAAAGGCCTGTGAGCTCTTCTTTTGGTAAATACAGTAATTACGCAAGTTCTTTGTGATCTCCTTTCAGTGGATTGTCAAGTTGACATTTTGACTTATTAAACAGCTAGCACCAAGCACAGCTACTGTTTTGTGCATTTAGCACCAGATTGTCCTCTTACCAACTATTACATTTCAAACTTTTGACTCTGACTTCCTGAAGTTGTCAGTTGTGTGTGTGCAGGTAGTTCTCCCTGCAGTTTTACCACTCAGTGTATCGTCAGTCACATAATGGGCCATTACTGTGGTTTGTTACAGCAATGCTGTTTTTCTTTTACGCATAAACACAAATATTTTTCAGATGTACAAACTAACAATTATTATTGTGATTTATATTATTATTAATAGGAGTAATAAAGCTTATGCAAGTTTAATAAGGAAGGTCTGAATCACTCATCTGCCTGCTTTCCTTTGTGTTCGCTACCAGTTTCCCACACTGTCAGTCTCAGTAGTGACATCATTACTCTGGTTCAGTCATCTTCTTTGCCACCTTCTTTGAGCCAATCAGCCTTCACTCTGTGTGGTTCGACGGAGATTTATTCTCCCTTTCAGACTCCTGTCTGTGCACTCCACCTCCTCCTCATGTCCGCCTCACTCAGAGTCACTGAGAGCTCGAACGAAGCCTCAGTCTTCATCCTCACCAGCATTTAGACAGGGGTCCTGTCCTAAATCCCATAACCACAGGTTTCTGTCCTGCCATGATGGGACACCTTATACATTCATCAAATTCTCTATCTAAACAAATCATTTTTAGTTTTTTCCTTTCAAACTCTCCTTACTGAAATAGTAGTTGGATTTCCTTCAGGTCTTAATTTACTTTTTTCTTTTACATATCAAAATGCAAAATTAAATTAAATTTTTAGAAAAAAAAAAACTCAATAAAAAAAGTGAAGACTTTCTATTTTCTTATTTTTCTAGTTTGTTTTTCCTTTTTCTCATCATTCATATTGATCCTAACCACCTAACCCTAAATGAATAAGTGTTCTCATCACAGCCATGCTGCATCTGATGATGATGATGATGATGGTATTTGGTATTGATGTCTTGGCACATCGGTCTTGGCAGTGTTGGCTACCTAGAGATGCCACCTACATTATAGAGACCTGCTAAGCCTATGACGGTTTAGAGAGGTGATACTGGCCGAAGCAAAAACAAACTGTTAATGGAGATGAGTTGGGAGTGACAGACACACTGGAGTAGTGTCATAACCTAATGTATCCATGGTGTTTGTATTATTAATCCACGGTATGAGTGCGCTACGCTGTCCACTGACTTTCCTGAATCCATCCTATTAAATGCAAAGTAATATGCAGTGCAGCTTAAAGCATTAGCCTTTCTAGCCTGTTGCTGCTTTAGTAGGATGATGGACAAAGTTTCACAAGTTTCACAATAGGCTTGCTATTTGTGTGCCTCTTCTTAAAGTCCATTTGCTGGTATTCACACCTGATCTAAGAGGAAGGGCAGATTGTGATGTAGAGAGAAACAGATTAAAAGAGAAAATGAGAGAGAGCAACAGAGAGAAACACATATTGCAGAAATAGTCTGTTCCTGGTGACAAGACCAAAGTGCCTCTATTGATCCATTATTCCAAAATGTCACTAATCTCTTACTCTGTAGTCAGCATGGAGTAAAGGAAAAAGAAAGGAAAATGGAATGAATTTAGGTGCACAAGGTGTAACTGAATTCTTTTTCTCAGTGTTTCCTGTTATTTAGTGTTAGTGTTTGTTAAACCAGAGGATTGAAATGGTGAATAGTGACTTCTAGGTGCACATACTACAGTAGTGTGATTTATATTTCAAGGTACTGAGCAAACTGTCAAAACTGTCACAGAGATGTTACCATATCTTTCATTATTTCATCTAAACATGCCTAAAAAGATGGCTAAAAGTTGCACTAAAGGAATTATACTTAATTTCTGATTAGCTTTCTCTGCAAAACAATAATTTTAATACATTTACAAAAGTAGATTAGACACAAAGATTTACCAAATACTTTTTAAGGATTTGTAAAATTTGTAACTTAATAGTGGTTCATATCCACCATCTAGCCTGGGCCTTTCTGCGTGGCGTTTTCATGTTCTTCCCGTGTCCGCGTGGGTTCTCACCAGCTACTCCAGCTTCCTCCCACTATCCAAAAACATGCAGTTAGTTGGGTTAGGCTAATTGGTGATTCTAAACTGGCCATATGTGTGAATGTGAATGGTGACCCTGCGACAGACTGGTTACCTGTCCGGGGCGCCCCTCGCCCCTCGCTTCATGTCATCTGGGCTAAGTTCAAGCTGCAGCATATTTGACCCTGAATTGGATAAGTGGCAGAAAATGGATGGATGGACACTCTTCATTCATCCAGTGTCACTGGCTGCCATCCATATGTGACCGATGTGACATGTTACACACTAAATAAACTAACCCAAGTGCAGATAACCCACCACTCAAAAATACTAACAAAAGAAGACTTGATAGCAGTTGTCACAAGGACTCCTTGAACTCTAAAAATAGGCATTAGTTAGAACTTGAAAGTGTTCACTCTTCAAACACATAATACTTCCTGCCTGTTTGCATCATCCTTTAATTACTGCCATCCTGTGGCCACAGTTGTCTGTGGAAACAGGCTTAACACCACTTGCCTCTGATTACATTTGAACCTGGAGCACATCTCGATTTCAAGGCATGTCCAAGTCTCATTAAAAATATCTTGAGCTTGTCAGGCTGAGTTTCCAGCAGCAAAGCTTTTATGGGAAACTGATGGAGGCCAGCATACTAGACAACCAGCCACTGGTTCTGCTTTGACTACCATGAGATCAGTTACCATCTGCCAACTTGTGGAAACAGAGAAAATCAATTAAAGTTAAAACAAAACAGTTACAGTTACAGTCTTGTATTTGGGGGATGGCGATAGAGGGAGGGGTTCATCATCATTAATGTGGGTCTTTATGTAAGTCAGAGCAAATTATTGACCTATAGGATGTCAGATATAGGCTATTTTAAGATGATGTGAAGACAAGTGTTCCATGAAACTTTATCTTGGCTTTTCATTATGGCACCCAAAGTGTATTTATGCATTTAAAATGAATGATCTTTAAAAATACAAAAACATAACTATACATCTGTAAATGTATGACACATTCAATTAACAATAACAGAGACACTAACAGTCAGTTTCCAGGACATGGATTAAGCCTAGTCCAAGACTTAAGGGAAAATTTGATTTCCAGGGACAAAAAGCTTAGAGTCTAAGACTCGGCTTAATCCATGTCTGGAAGCTGAGCCTGTTGTATAAGTGCAGTATAAGAGTCCTGAACCGAGATCTGTGGGAGGACTCTGCAACAGAAGTGTAACTTCCACTGTGTCATGTCCCAGTTAGCACTGGAATTTAGACGGTTAAATCTTCACATACTCATAAAATCTATGAGTGAAATTTGTGAGTGTTAAGGCAGAACTTTTTAAAGGCAGGCATTCTTTCTCCCAGAAGACTTTTTTCAAGTTCAACATACAAAAACTGAACAAGATTTCATGAATTTCAACTAAGTCTTTGAATGATTGGATATGACACCAACTGAATCACTATAAAATGGATCCGTATGGTTCTTTTTCTATGGTCATAGAAACTGTGACTGGTGTCTTGGGGCTTTATTGTTTCCAACCATCCACCAGCCTCCCCCTGCCAGGAGCTTCGGAAACACGACTTCCTGTTTAAATTATCCTGCAGAGAAAACAAACACCGTGTTTCCCGCATGAGCGTCTGATATCTGGGCCTTTTTCTGTGTGTCTATGTGTGGAAGTGCGGCTCCTACCATCAGGTCTGCCAGATGTTTAGCTGCTGGTGAAGATGACAATCACCCAGCATGATAATAAGGTCACATCAAGGAGCGTTTGGATGCAGATGTCTACAAGCTGTGTGTGTTATAGTGCTGGTGTCAACCTGAGCTTTGTCACGTGGAACAACATTCATGCATGCCAACTTGCAGAGCAGGGCCACAGACGCACCTTGAAAAAATAATCACTCAGTGATATAGCAATACCCTTTAAGGTTGTAAATCCATATGGTGGTGACAGTAGGGGACAGTTGTAACATTTGTACTTGAGTCCCACTTTGCTTTTTGCAACACACAGACATGAAACGATGAACAGATTTCAGAGTAAAACATCAGTGAATGTAGCGTGCCGCTTCATTTTTCAATCCAACCGCAGAGAAAAATCATCTCTATCTTATTTGCATACAGTGAATTGCTCTTTTGCGACTCATTGCATGCCAAAGACCAGGTTGCCTCGCATCGCTCATGGCATGGCTTCCCATAACAGCACCTCAGACATACTTAATCGACTCTCTGGTAGCTTGTAGAAATCCTCCGGCTTGGATAAAGTCTTCTCTATTTTGTTTCTTTTTTCAGTTTTCAGTCTCCTGTTTTTGTAGATATTGTGAATCACAGTATGCAGGATTTGGGAGCAGATTCCATTAACAGTGTCTTAAATCTCGGTCATGTTTATTGATAAATGTAACATTGAAATGTGAAACTCATGTTTCTGGCTGCTACTCTTCCTGTGAATGACTCGTTTCACTGCAATGAAACAGCATTGCAGTGAAGATTAATGATGGAAGAAGTCACCTATGATAACACTGTCAGCTATTTTCAGTTAGGATATTTTGAGTTTCAAATAGTTCCATATTTCAAACAGATTTACATGGTAACCAAATCAATTAATTAATCCTGATTGCACAGATTTTCTTTGGGTATGTATCTTGCCCAAGATACATATTATGTATCTTTTTATTTTAATGATCTTTTATTTAGAATTTTAATATAAAATGATGGCCAATTAGATGCAACTGAGCTACATGTGATGTGTTTTCTCCACAAATCTCATTAATTACTCTTTGAGTGCTACTGAAGCTTTGTTAAAGCTCCCATTGCAAGTCATCAATTAATATCACACACACACACACACACGCGCACGCGCGCATTCACACATACCAGAGCAACCATACATGTACACACTTGAATACACTTGAGTGAATCCTACCAAGATATCAATTAGTAACAAAACCTTCACTGCACTGTATGCAGTTTGCCAATTATCACCTAACACACTTCAGTGAGCCTCCACATGGAGACATCAATTAACCTTAAACACAATGTGGTTATGACTGTCAATGATAGTTAGTGAAAAACTGATCTGAAATGCATGTGACGAGTCCACAGACACGCTACTTTAGTGCACTAAAATGTGCCCTTTCTTTAAAATTACAGACGTTCCACATACAAGAATACACCCCTGCTAAAATAACTGGTGTGGCTATGTGGAGGCAGGTTTGATTATACTTAATTGCTACTGTATATAGTCCATCAATAAATGTTATTTAAAGGATTATTATGAAGTTTACGTTGATTTTTATTTAAGATACTTCAGCTTTTCTTGGCTGAATCCAATTTCTGACTTTTTGTGACCTGCCAAAACTAATTGTTGCAGAACTGAAATTCACATAACAGCCATCGACCCTTTTTTCTTTCTCGTGCCTCCATAATCTTCCTCTTAACTGCTTTGATTATTTGCTCATACCGACACTGCTGCCTTGTGTCTTTTTCACTCACTGTTAGCTTTAACTTTCATGTGCTGTGTAGTTTTCTTTTCATTGCTCTTTGGTTAGGTTTAGGCATCAAAACCTAGAAGGATAACATTTTTAGCCAGATTGGAGCATTTTTCAAGCATGAATGTTAAAAACATTGTGCTACAACTGGCCAGAAAAGACATCTTAAATCTATCTGTAAGTAAAAATAACGTATGTTAAATCTTCTAAAAGTAAAATAGCACCAGGTTCGAAGCCAACCCATGCTTTCCTGTCTCTCTTGACTCTATTGTCTAATAAAGCCCGTAAAAGGCCAAAAGTAGAGAGTTGATAGGGTGTTCTTGTCCAATATTTTCATGTGTGCGCGGGTGCACGGGTATGTTGGTATGGGTATATATATCTGCAGTGTTGGGACTAACGCGTTATTAAGTAACGCGTTACAGTAACTACGTTATTATTGTGGTAACGAGCACGGTAACTAGTTATTATGCCAAAACCAGGAACGCGTTACTCGTTACTGGGATTTAGATAGGCTCGTTACTCGTTGCCGTGTGGTGGATATCGCGGCGCTTCCACAGATTCAGTAACATTAGCAAGTGGTGGAGGCCAGCAGGTGGATGAAGAAAAGGAGGCAAAGGAGAGACCCGAAGCAGCCGCCCGGTCCGCGTGTCAGGTGAACTGAACTTCAGGTAAGAAGTTATGACCTGCAGTCTATCTGGGTCAGATATAAACCAAGTTTAGGTGGAGTTTATTTTCGGTATGCTGACATTTTCGTACTGCGTGCTAGCTAGCATGACAGAGTTTATATACTGCTGGGCGGGTGCTGTGATGTTACCGATGTTGAACTTGTTTTATCTTATTTATAAGGTTAGTTGTTAGAGTTTCCAACCTTCCCTTAAAAAACGGAATTGTCTCGTATTCAGAGAAAATATTACGCGTTTCGTACTGAGGTGAAAAGGAACACAGTTTGTCCCGGACTTCAGCTACAATGAAAAAGACACAAAGCTGAAGCTGCACAGCTGCCTCTTCTTCTCTCATTCTCTCCTGTTTCTACTTCAATCACGAAACTGATCAATGATCAGCTGATCGGCTTTTCTCTCTTGTTTGTTTATCGCCCACTTTGCGCCAGAAAGAGGAAACCAGCGGATGTCGCGTTAAACAACAGCAGCACGTTTAAGCTTGATCAGCTGTTGTTAGAATTTATTTAATATTAATTTCTAGTATCAGCTGATGTTTGCTGGAGCCACAGCTGTAAAGCTGCTGGTCATGATATCGGTTTGGTTATCTGGTGAGAGGAAACATGCAGATGAAACCAGGAGATGTCCTTACTGAATCATCAGAGTTGAACAGGTGATGGAGAAACAGGTTTACCTTTTAGGTGACATGAATGAGTTGAAGGAAGTTATGAACTGTTTCTGAGAGACAAATAACACCAGGATCCTTTTCACGTAGCTGACAGCTGGTAACTGTGCAGGGGCGGATCTAGCAAAGTGTTGCCAGGGGGGCCAGGTAGGGCATTAACAGGAAAGGGGGGACAAGGAAATACTTTTCTTTATTATTCTCATTTAAAATGTCTCGCTTTTAAAAAATAATTATCTGAGTCTTACAACAAACAATTGATAGATTGATACATATATACCATCAGAACAGTGTACATCACTGTCACAACAGTGTTTATTTTCATTCAAAGGCTTTATGATTTTTCCTATAATGGTGGGCGGTCTCTAGTCAAGATGCCGGGATGATTTTTTGTCCCAGTCCAGCTCTGTATGCAGCTCATCTGCAGTCTGGTGTTACCTACATCTTCCTATTCAGAAGGCAGAATTTCTGAGTTCTGAGTACAATCAAAAGCACCACGACTGCAGTTTTTGTGTTGGATGTAAAAAGCAGGCTAGAATCATGGCGGCGGTCAACGACGGTCCAGGCGTGGGATTTCTCTCGTGGAAATGTGCACATTATTTTTTCCTTTCTGTTGGTAGGTGGCACAGTGCACTTGTGGCAAGTAAGCAAGCTAGAAGACTGGCAGTCTGGCTGGGTATCCAGTTACGGAAGCAACACATTAACAAGAGAATTCTGAGTAAAACCAAAGTTACTTTCCCTAGTAACTAGTTACTCTGAAAGTAACGAGTAACTTGAAGTAACTGAGTTACTTTTTTAGAGAAGTAACTAGTAATGTAACTAAGTTACTAATTTAAAGTAACTTACCCAACACTGTATATCTGTAGGTTGTGTATCCTTTGAGGTCTTACTGGGGTTATTGAAAATGTGTATATGTGTGTATGGATAGATTGAAACATATATATATATACATATATATAAAAAATAATAAATACATTAAAAAAAAATACACATAACATATAATGTAATTGCAAGGAGGTATTTCTGTAGTCTATTGATTACTACATAGTGGAAAAGGGGTGGGATTAAATAAGCTTATGCGTCTTCCTGCTCCTTTTTGAACATGAAAGTTATTTGTAGTTGTGGTTGCTCGTTTTTCCTTTTGTTTTGCTTTGTTTATTTGTCTCTTTGAATTCTATGTTGTTGTACTTTTTCAGCATGTTCAAAATAAAGATTCAATCAATCAATCAATCAAAGTAAAATAGCAAGAACAAAACATGTTGACTTTTCATCCATATCATCACTATGGTTAAGAATGAAATTACAAATCTAAATAGAATATTGATCAAACCTCGTAAGTCTTCTAACACTTGAATAAGACAGATTTATAGTTGTCCAAGTGACCGCTGTAAGGTTGTAAAGTCACTGTGTTATAGCAGACTGGGAGATGGTATTTAAAAATCTGAGATTTATGCACGGGGCCTTTCTGTGTGGAGTTTGCATGAGGATAAGCAGAAGGGAATGGATGTATGGATTTATGGTTGACAATACTGTGTTAGATGACATTACTGCAGTGCAGCAGCATTTACTGATTTTGTACTACCTTAATTCTGTGAAATGTGCTTTTGAACTGATTATATTTCATGTATGTGCAGTGAGACATACTAACACATCCACAGAGGGGCCCCAAGCACGAGCACGAGATTTTTATACTGGATCAGAGTCCAGGTTACCAACAGCGCCCTTGTGCTGTTGGTTGCTGGTATAAGTGGAACATGTGCTACTGTTGGCCGAAGACGGTGTATCTAATATCCCTGTTTGTGCTCCTGGATTATCATAATTAATGTTGGTCCAGGTTCAGAAACAGGAAGAGGAAAGAGTGAATGACACTGATAACAAACTCTGTTGATTATCGTTATGTTATTTTGTTAAAAGTTGAATTTGGTTAACTAGCTAACTTTGTAGATGGGGAAAATGCTACATACAGTATCCCATCAGTACTCAGCGTCAGCATTACTGTAGCTGTTTTTAGCTTATACTTAGCCATATCTGGCTGGCTAGCTGAAAATGTGACCGCTTGATGCGTTGGTGTTTCCAGTTAATCTTTTCTGACCTCTCTCTGACAGCGTGAAGAGTAAAGATAATCATTGTTATAAAAATAATCATAAAAACAGTAAAACTTTGGCAGCAATAGACAGATGATTAAGTGTGTGCCTAAGAAAGGGAAATCTGTGAGGCCGTTATAGTTACAGTATTGACTCTTCCAGAAACCTGCGAGTATCTTCAGTCAGTTTCAAGACTCCACACCTGCACAAGGGCAGTGTTAGACTTTCAAAACGTTAAAATGGGATTTTCTGTGTACTTCTGCAATGATTCTCTGCTGCTTAATGAAAGTTTTATGCACTTTCTCTGCTGGTGTCCATACTTATTCTGTCTCATTTGCAAAAAGCAGTTGTTGAAAGTGCTGAATGTACAGTATAACGACTTGTACAGCATGCTGTTCTATGCCATAATCTAACCCACTGAGTAAATGATTCCTCTACATGTGGAATTCCATTAATGTGTCATTCTAATGGTTATACTTGGATGTGTCCATGCACGCTTCCTATAGTCGATATGATTTGCTCCCATTTGCATTTTCCATTATTTCTCCTGTCTGATGTTCTTAAAGTGTTACTTACTCTTTCACCATGTAAATTGCTTAAGCGCCACAGATGAAACCCTGAAGCAAATCCATACTACTGTTGCTACCCTGATTCTCACGTTTTTGCCTGCATTAAAATGTAGCCAGACATTGCTGCTGATTGGAAAATGAAAAGCATGACAGGCATTTTCAGCAGATTTCAAGGTGGGGCTTACTATGGCTCTAATATTACCCATCACAGTGAAATGCCTCGGCTTTTGAAATAACTCTTTCTGTCTCTGCTAAATTTATCTTCTGAAGTGTTAAGATTTCTAAATCACATATGATGAGAATATTCCTGCATATTCAAAATGAAAAATGAGGAGGTTTCATGAATCTGCAATCGGTCATTTTACCTCTTTCTGCCAGTGCAGTGAGGTTGCTTAACACAAAATCTATTAATCTAACAGTGAGAATGAGTCCTGTTTAACAGTGTTTAATGATTTTCAAAAGCTGTCATTTATTTGTAGTGTGAAGCAAAGGAAAGCTTAGCAGGTCAAACTACCATTAAAGGTCTCCAAAAGTTGAATCTGTTCATCTGGACGTAGCGTTTTGTGGGAGAAACGTTTCGTCACTCATCCAAGTGACTTCTTCAGTCTCAGCTGACTGCAGGTTTCCCCAAACCTTATAAACAGGACATTAAAGGTGACCCTTAGAGATTTCTTACACCAAGTCTTGTGAAGCAGTGCTTTGAGTCGTCGCCTGTTTATAGACTGTGTGTCAGGCATGCACACGAGGACATGTTCACTCATATATCTCCAGTTTTGCTGAGACTCCTGATCAGAACAGCATGTGATGGTGTGAGGAGGATTTTGTAATTCTAGTATTTTGGAGGTCGGAATTTCAGGAGCGTGTTTGGAGGACCACGCCTCCAAACACGCTCCTTCCGGTTCTTATCTATATATGTTCCCCCAGTTCTACAAGCTGTCATTCTCATTTACATGCCCCACCCACCCCTGTTCAATTCTTTAACTTCTTCACTTCTACTCAGTACATGGGGCCGCTGCCAGTCCCCTTCGAGGCCATCCCCAAACCGCAGCTCAGTTCACGTCCAAGCCATTCACCTTTACCTACTAAAACACTGTCAAACCTAAAATGAGGACGTGGGCCCAGCGAGTGAATTGACAGTATTTTGTTATTTAAAACTAGCAGCATTCACCTGGTAACATCTCCCCATCACTGGACCATAATATCAACTGAAGTATGCACACAAAGAAAACACAGCCCAAGACAGTTCAGTGGTATTTAAGAGACATGCAGACGCAGACAGGCATGTCATATCCTCACCACAAAGAAATCAAATATTTTTCAGCTTGTAAGTTGTATAGTTGGTCTCTCCAGGTCTGCAAACTCTGAAATAAAATCCTGTGTCAATCATTTAGATTCTGACAATTGCAAAGAAGCTTATTTTGCATTTTTCAGGGCACTGCAGATATATAGTGTACTTACATGATTTTTATTGCCAAATAAATTCTGGAAGAGTGGGATTACATCCAACAGAGTCAGTGATTCAGCTCAGTGAGAGCATTGCTTTGAGCTCCTTTACAGCCATATTGACTTGGTCATAAACTGGCCATAAATCTATAGGCTTTTAATAATGAGTCTATGTCATCAGTTGACAGAAGCATATGTCTTTTTCCACAGCTCCAGAAAACCAATGGGCCTGGTAATAGTAAATACAATTACTAGCATTAGGATAGTAATCTTAAGTCATTCTCCTCTAATGCAGTTAGCGATAAATTTGACTTTAAATTGTGAATGTGGTGCAGAAGAACTGGCATCAGCATTTAATCACAGGTCAAAGCAGTGTAGCCCAGCAGCACCATCACCACTGTCCTCACACTGAACTTTACTGTATGTAGAAGATTTAACATACTTATTGAGTGCAGCACCAGCACAAGAAGCACTAATGAAATCCTTCCCTTGTTTCAGCTCACTGTATTCCATTCCCAGAAAACCTTTTTTAATAAATATATAAAAGTTCACAGAGCTAATGCACTTACTATATGCCTTGCTCAGAACACAAGCGTTTTAATGAAAGCGCTAAATTGTAAAAGGAAATTTAAAGCCATAACCATTGAGAGGCAATTTCATAACACTTGGCATAGGGCAGTGTCAGGCAACACAGCGCGGCTTGTTGATTGAACAGTCCCATCAGCAATATGGAAAGTGTCATTTCATTTTCAAGGGAGCCAAAAAGAGAAAAATAGTCTCCTTGGTAGCTTATTGTAAAGCTTTTTTTTAGCTTGGTCACAGCTTCTGCAATAAAGTAGGACAAAACTACACTTAGTCTTCTCTAAAGAAATATGAGCAACGTGCACGGAGTTATGGAGCAATCTGAAAAAAGCCAAAGCCTTTATATCACGTTCTAGTTCTTTCAGGGAGTTTGCACTGTGTCCTAACAGCAAACACATCACTGAGGCTCTTTAAATACTTTGTTCTTGTTACTGGCGAACAGTCACCTAGCAGAAACTTCCATGGGCTTAGACTAGTTACATTCCTCCTAATAAGTAAACCGTGTGTATGTCAGTGTTTCTGAAACAGTATATGTAAGCATTTATGTTTTAAGGTACCCAAAAAATCTGCTTTAGGAGACAAACACACTCAAATATCCAAAGCTTGTCTCTGAATCCTGACGGGATCATGGTTTTAGTTTAAACTCATACAACCTGTCACTCTTCTCTGGTCCAAAGATCCAAAAGCCATGGAGCTTGTTTTTGCTTGTGTTTGCTTGTTAAAGCCTCCCACCTCCTTATGGGGGGGCAGTGATCTTAGTAATCATATAGTTAAAACTTTAATAGAAATAAATAAAGAAGATAAACACGTACCAAAGACCTCTTTAGATACACAATGCTAATACTGGATTGGACCCTTTTTCCCTTCAGGGCTGCCTTAATTTTTCATGGCATAGATTCAATAACGTGCTACAAGCATTAATTGTTAGCATGATTTTGGAACTTATTGACAAGATATACAGTGTACAATGATTTTTTATTGCCAAATAAGTTCTGGTACCAACAACCATACTATAATATTATAGTATATATTAGACATAATAATGTAATAAAAGCCACTTAAATCTTTCTTTCCCATTTTGATGCTCAGTTTGAACTAGTGATGGTAAATTTGATTCTTTTTACTGAATCAAGTTTTAATGAGTCATTTGAGTCACTGAGTCAGTTGACCAGAGAGTGCAAAAAATTTACATTTTCACTCAAACTTAATTTCTTTTCTCTTTTCATGTAAATCCTACTGCTAAGATGAGTGATTCTAAAAGAAAACAACTATTTTATAAAGCAAAAAAGAGCAAAAAAATTTCTAAAGGGAACATTTATTTATTTTTATCTTATTTTATTGGTATTTTCCTTAAATGTGTCAAGTATATATTTTCTCATCTAAATGTCCACTGAGCTGTGAGCCAGGGGGCGGTAATGTGCCTTAACATTGGTTGCCAACCAAGAAGAAGAAGAAGAAGCTGTGAGCCAGGAGGGAGGGGGTGTGTCGCTACCCGATCTGTACCGGAAACCCGATCGGTACCCCGCATGCGCAAATCTTACGTCACTTCCTCTCTTTGCCAGCATTGCGACATTCAATATATTTGAATGATACAGTTAGCGCCCAGTTAGCTCCTAGCATTTCTCAACAGCTCTGCCTCCTTTTCGACTACCGGGACATTTAAACAATGGATAATCCGTATACAAACAAATTCATGCTTTTCTCCTCAACAGACAGCGTCCCCCGATTGAACAAAAGCTCCGTAAAATAATAAGAATGGCGCCTAATTACAGACTTAATAATACAGACTTTGTAATAGGTCACGTGAAGATTCATCAGCCAGATTAAGTGTTTACTGACAATTGACAGTGATAGCGGACATCATCATCACTATTCCAGTCAATCCTCTCCACACAGACGAGCATAAACACACTCGACTATCACTAAATCAAATTTAACACGCATTTGAAATGACGCTAATTCAGTTTATAACAGGGTTCATTCGCTCGGTCAGCAGGTGGCGGTATCCTCGTACACTGAGGAGTAAACTGCCATTAAACGAACAGAAGAAGAAGAAAACATCTGCACATGCGCGGTACGGATCGGGGAGTCCTGATCCGTAACTATCTTTTTATTTTTTGTTTTTGTCTACATTGTACTGAAATGCTTCATTATTGCAAACATTTGAAGATATACTTATTATTCTTAACATCTTAACAGATACTCTGACCCGTAACTATCGTAAAACGCTTCGACCGGAAGTAGACACCTTTCGCGCATGCGGGGTACCGATCGGGTTTCCGGTACAGATCGGGTAGTGACAGGGTGAGCGAGTGAGTGAGTGAGTGATTCGTTCGCTCTATGATTCAGCACAGGAGGGAGGGGGTGAGCGAGTCCTGAGTGATTTGCTTACCCTACGATTCAGCACAGGAAAGGAGGGGGTGAGTAGCTCAAATGTGCTGTTAGCATGTTAGCAGAGCGATGCTACTGTGAACCGAGGAGCTATTGTCTTGATGTGAGCTTCTACTCAGGGTTTTTTTCTTCCAGTTCAGAGCAGAAATGTTTTTGTTAAGATACTGGATGTTGTGTTTTTCTCCACAATTTTAATTATAAGCTAGATATGTTGCTGCTAACAGCAACAGGGATGAGTCAGTGAGTCAGTTGGGCTTGTGAATCATGATTCATGAGTCAGTAAAGTGATTCTCGAGTACTGAACGATTCGTTCATGATTCGCACATCACTAGTTTGAACTTCAACAGGTCATCTTGACCACATCTAGATTTCTAAAGACATTGGGTGGGTGCCGTGTGTTGGGTCTAAACATGCGACCCTGGTGGAATCAGACCATGGGAGAATGCAAACAGAACACAAGAGCCACTCGTACGTTTTACTTGCAAGGCGAGCTTGCACTCACAGAACTGACACAAGCACAGCTGTAGCCAACTCCAAATCTGCAGTCTCCCCTCACAGCTTTTATTCAGATACACAACCCCCCACCGTAAAACCCCTGTGGTGTTTGGTAAAACCTAAGGCACTGTGTGTGTGTGCATGCATGTCTGAGCACATGAGTGCGTGTGTGTGTGTGTGTGTCTATGTGTGTATGTGTCTCTGTATATGTGACTTCCTACCACACAATATTTGCTTGCAACTGTTTAACCACATTTCCTAGTTATCCAAAGGTCATCTCCCCACACCCGTATATGGCTTAACCCCTTTAATGGTTCACCATATACAAACACAGGTGAGCCTATAAAAGGCAGGAAGTAAACATTCTTTACTAAATAAGGAAACCCAGAACCTTTCATGTAATGTCTCCGGTAACACTATAGCTAACACCATCCTAGGTGTGTAGGGGAGGAACAGAAAAACATCTAAACATGCAGTTTAAGACAAGGTTTACAAATTTAAGTACAACAATGACAACATTTAACAAATCACTCCGACACCATGTGATGTGAAGTGTCCACTGTGTGTGTATGTAGGCCTTCTGAATGTAAATTTGTATTGAAAACTGCAACCCTTGTCTAGAATTACGTTTATGGATCATTCTTTTAGATATTTTGAAATTTCAGTTTTTTCACTGGGAAGTAAAAAAGTGGAATGGAGTGAAATGTCCTCAGCCATGGACGGTTCCCCCGCAGGATCATGTTGGCCACATAAGACACGCTAAAGCAACAAAATGCTTCAGTCAAACAGTTCACCAGCAGATATGAAAGCATAATAAAGGTATACACTCGTCACCTCCAGCTGCTTATCCTGTTCTGCTTCACTGTGCTGCTTGATCCCAAACATCAGTCAGGTAAGAAGAGCTTCAAACAGAAGGCAGGGTGGATGTGTACCTTGGATGTGTGAGGTTCTGAGGGATTTGAGAGAAAGCAAATTATGAATGTGACAGCTCATGTGATTTTCAAGGATTTGTAAAAAAATGAATCCTTCAAGGAATCAACCCACATGCTGAATGCTGTTTTGCCGTATGACAACAGAAAGAATGTGAAGTGAAGTGTTTCACGTAGGCCTCTTTCTTTCTTTTATATGCCAATACTCAACAGCTTCCCTTACAGGCTGTATACCAACCATATAACTTCATCAGCCAGGCTTTATTTCTCTTTTGACAATGAAGGTCATCTGATGCTTAACAAAGGCAGGCATTTATTTCATGAGACAGCTAGCTGTGTATGTGTACGGTAGATCTATGACAAGCAGACAAAATAACATTTGACTCGGGGTTTTTTTTGGGGAGCTCAAGCACTTGCTTTAGCTGCCAAAACATGACATTTCTCTTGTGATTAGAAGAGACACGCTTCTATTTGAGACTCCGCGTTTAATGGGAGCTTAATGGTACATCATTTCTTACTTGTATCATATCACAACACAACAAAAACAGAATGATGCTGGCAGGCTGGTTGTCAAAATAAGCTGGTGGACTGCTGGTTAGAGTTAAGGCAAACTGACAGGTAGACAAATAGAACACTGGCGCTGTAAAGCTTCCAGTGTTAATGGTAAATTATTCAGGCATGTTCATTGTAAAGATGAATTATCAGTAAATCTGAAACTAGTTTATTTCCAAGTTAGCTTCACAGTTCAAGCAGAAAGAAAAGTGTTTGGAGGCTTTTTTAAAAGACTCCATCTACATTCAGGACTGGATTGCAGCAACTCTTGACTCCTCTTTTGTGTTTCTATCCAACGAAAGCACGACCTGTTCTGCTTCTGAAGGGAACATGGGGATAATCTGACATTGTGAACAGGTGTGAAAACAAACCATCATTCAATTCAATCATTGTTCAATCATGTCAACATTACCTCAACACCTTCTACAATGAGCACTGGAACAGTTTACCAACCAGCACACAGAGTTCAAACTGCACAGGATTACAGGCATTATTGCCAACACAAAAGAAGTTTGTGGGAATGTAATTTCTGGCAGCAGTTAATCAAAAACTCCTCAATTGAAAAATCACTGCAAAGATAACAAAAAGCAAGGCGCCATGCAGAGGTTAGCGTGTCCTAGGTAAGTGGCTCAAAGTATTCATTAACAGGTGACCCCACAAAAAGAAGTGTAAGGGTATACTTAGTTTTAACATTTATTTATTCAATAATGTCATATGTCATGTTTTTCAGTTCATCTGATGTCACATTTAGCCAATTTTAAGACCTGATGAGAACAAAATGATTTCTTATTATTGCTCAATGTGTGAAATCTTAGAAGTGAGAACTGGTGTACTTTTGTATTACCATGACTGGAGATTAAAACTTGGATGTCGCAGCTATGAGCACTGCAACATGAGGCTCATTGGCACATTTGGAACTAAAATCTGACTCACTTAAATTTGTATCAGTGGGTATTTATTACTAAAAATTCAATCACATCAGGGTCTTGATAAATTAAATGAAAAGTGTGAATATTTATTTACATTATTCAGTTTTTTTGCACTACTTTTCGTCATTACTACACACTGTGCCATTTATGGACATTCAAGCTTCTGCTGTCCTTGGTCCCAGTCTCACTGTGAGTGCACCTCCTTACTCTCACGTTACATATGAAGTATCACTGACAGGTGAAGGGAAGTAATCAATACTTACGTTCCCGTTAGTGTAATACAGGCTTCTCAGCACATGTGAAGCCAAACAATAATTGGTCACTCATAACAAATGGTACAAAGTGAAGACTGAATGGACACGATCACTGTGTCAACTTGAACGGTGGTTTGTGGTTAGAGTAACAAAGTATTACAAACAAAAGCTGCTGCCATACCAGGTCACATCCCTCGATACAGCTGTCAGCTTCCTCCATGCTGCTACCTGGATGTTACTACTGCTGAAAACTGCTGCAGGAAATAAGAAACAACACAGAAGAACACTGACTCATCAGCCCAATAGATTCACAGATACACAGTTGAGTTTTTCCATCAGCATTAAACTGGTGTTCAAGCCAAATATCAAATCAGTATCTTCCTAATATGAAATTCACTTATAAAATAAAAAAGCATGCTGTAGAGTGAGTACCCTGTGAGCATCTATGCACTGATGAATCACTAGAAAATGGCATTAAAATGTGTCAGTGGTCAAAAACACGGCTGCAGGACACCCACTGATAGAGTCTGTGCATGGTTTATTTAGTGAGTGGTGAATACAGCTGTAGTACAGATTAAAGGCTTTACAGTTTTACTATTGTTTACATGCACTGACATTGGGGCGCCCTAACTTGGGGTTGGTGGGGCTGATCCAATTTTCTATTTGGAAATTGATTTGAGGGAACGTTCCAAATGAAAATTTTGACTTGGGACTCGGGCATTCCGATTTCATCTGTAATGCACAGTAAACATATAGAGCTTAGGAGTTACAATGCATTCTGTTGCTGCCATGTTGTTTTCCACACAAAACACAACAAACAGAAGCTAACAGGTAATAAATAATAAACCCTGAAAAAACTCTTGGCTCTGTATGCACTGTATTACCAAAAAGAAGTATATTCCATTATCAACTCGGACTTGCATGAAACAGTCCCATAATGCACTGCACTTGACATGTCATGATCCCAAGCTCTATATGCAATGGAGGAAATGCCATTTTGACTTGTCAGAGCTAACTATAAAAATATTAGCTAACAATTAACTTCCTAATTGGCCCAGATAGGAAAGTAATGCAGGGAGAAAATAGAGGAGCTGAAACGAGATTCCACCGATGGGAGGCCTATCTCCCCCCACCACTTCCCCTGCCGGTGGCGGACGCCCTCAGACATCGGTGCGTTGGTGGTTCTTTGTGTCCGGGGATGGGCGTCCAGGTATACACCGGCTCACTCCTTGGTGGCTGCTTGCCGGAGCCTGGGGCTCGCTCGGGCCACCTCGGGGGTGGGGTGCCCTCGGCCTCTCGGCCTGGGGCTCGGTCACTCTGGCACAGCTGGCTGCCGGCGGAGCTCACGGGCACGTCACTGCAACCCCCTGGCTTCTGCTCGCGGCTGCTGAGTGACCCCTCATCTGGGACTCTCCTCAGCTCTTTCTGGGATAGTGGCGCGGCTGCCCCTCTGTTGGTCTTCCTTGGTCTCTTGTGTTCTGGGGGCCTCTGGATGTCTGGAGCCTGGATCTCCTCCATACCTGCTTCATGCCCTGGAGGACGGGGCAGTGGCCCCCCCACACCCTCTAGCAGATCATTACATGAAGGAACCTTTTAAAAACAAGCGCGCTCACAGGTGTACACACAGGTTATCACACACAAACTACACCCTTTTTGGCTCCTACCTCAAAGCACACTGTGCGCTGTCGATCCAACGTGCTGCACAATAATATTTAATATTTACTGTCATATTCCCATAGATCATTGTGATGTTGTTTATTCTATTACTCTCGTTTTCTTCTGCTTGTTTTCTTTTTTCTTTCTCAACAGGTGATCGATATATTATTTTACGATGTATTTTTTGTCTGCTTATTTTGTTGGTTTTTATTTTTTGCCCTTTTTCCCTGTCCCTCTTCTAAGCTGTTTTTCTTTCCCTCTTTCTTTCTCCCCTTTCTTTCCTCCAGTCAAGTCTGTCCCGTATTCAGCAAGTGAAAATAAAATAAACAATAAAAGTTGAATCAAATGGACCATTACGGCAAGGCTGGGATGGTCCATTTGGTAAAGTAAATCCGTTGGGCATCTTTCTTCGCCTTTAGACAATAATTCTGACGGCAAAAGAACCAAACGGGACAGGCGCAAAAAAAAACAACAACAAAAAAAAAGAGATTCCACCGATACCCTGAAGTATTTAGTCTGAAAGCAGGTTTATGAACAAAGGTTTGATAGAGGATAATGAAACTGAAGAACAAACACGAAGTCGGTCATGAATCAGCAACATTCTTATTTGAAGCTCTTCGTGAACTAGTTTTCATATTTGCCAAACACATTTTCATATTTGTGAACAGGTGCACAAGACAAAAAGTCTTTTGTGTTCTCCACATCCTTCTGCTGCCTCATTCATGTACAAATGTTAACGAGGCCCCGTTGGCAATTATGAAAAATGACAATTTAGGCACCATCTTTTATTAATAAAAGCTCATTTAAATACATCCGAAAAGCAAAATCTAGAAGGACGATGAGATGGATGACATTCGTGTTGTCTCTCAACAGGCGTTATGCTTATTGCATGGCAACACATTAATATTAATGTTGAGCCTGTAGCTGGTGGCTACAGATGTTGGTAAATATGAGTAAAACACAGGGTTTCCTTATCCCGTGTGAATGTGACACATAAAAACACAGTAGGAGGGTAATTCCTAAATCGCATGAGATGGTAATACTAATGATGTGCAAACAGGCTTTAGTTCTACTCACATGTGCATGTGTGGTTGCAGTGTGGTCTGTCTGTACATGTTAATGAACAACATGGACAAAAACAGGCAGACAGATGTAATTATGAGCAGTGTGGTAGGGCAGGACCATTCCAAGTAGGACCACTGCAAACAAGTACAAGAACACACATACACACACACACACACACACACACACACAAACAAAGCATGTGACAGTGTCCTTGGTTGAAAATTGGGCTTTCTGGCCAATTGCCTCAGTCCACAAAGTCGGGAGATTAGCCTAGTTTTTCTAAACCAAAAGAAACAGGGAGAGACAAGAGCAAATCTGAAGCATTAATGAGAAGAAAGATTGAAATTTGAGGGATAATTTAGGCTGCCTTGTTTAATTTTATTTAATTTTATTCAAATGCTTGTTATGTAGGTTAACATTTCTGATTTTGTGACTTAAAAAGTACCCGGCAGATTAGCCTGGTTTTCCCTTCTGAAAGTAAAAACATCCGTGGGTAAGATGGGGTAAGATGAAGGAAGAGGATTTGGTTAAAGAAGTGCACTTATGAGAACAACTGTTTGTTATTTTTTTTATCCTGAGAATATAGCGACATACACAAAACTGTCCTCAAACTGTCTTTTTTTAATTAAGTATACATGCATGGATCAGAAATACAGTAATGTGACATTGCTCCAACTTTACTGAAAGATGAGTCAAAAGGCTTTTTGAGATCAGTTGAAGCCTTTGGTGCAGCTTGTGTTTTAAAAAGAATACCCAGTCTTTGATGGTTTTTTTGTCCACATGAGGAATTTGGAATAATGAAGTTGAATTGTTCTTGTAGTCTGCAGATTGTAGAAATCTAAGTGATCAGTCCTCAAGTACTTGGTTGTGCTTAAAGTGATCATTGTTCCCTTAATTCGTCTTTTGAAGATCATAAAGAATGACAAATCAGATTTTTTGTGTCTCCGGCTGAGTCAGTGCATCTCAACCTGTGCAGATGTTGTTGTTTCAACTGGTCTTGAGACATAATGCAACAAAAGGTGATTGTGTTATATGTGATTGTGTTATGTGTGGCAAATCATGCATTTTAATAGCCTGCTTGGTGTGCCAGTTATACAGTATGTACTAAGATTTTGTATGTATGTTAGTCAGCAAGTAGTGAGTTAATATTAGAAATCTAACCAGAAACCTCCATCGTTTTATCCAGTAAAGCGCTATACAAATACAGGCCATTTACACTTTACCATTTGGAGTTTGTGAAGGCTTAAAGTTAGAGGTCGATCCACTTAGTTGGAGGATCTGTAGCTGATTACTGTCTGCTGGGTTCACCTTAGCTAACAGATGGACTGTTATAAACCTCAAGATGAGCATTTTTGCCATCACCACCTTTGAATTGTAAAGCTGGATGATGTGA
The DNA here is from genome assembly GCF_013358895.1 of Oreochromis aureus. Classification (NCBI taxonomy): domain Eukaryota; kingdom Metazoa; phylum Chordata; class Actinopteri; order Cichliformes; family Cichlidae; genus Oreochromis; species Oreochromis aureus. The sequence continues at coordinate 1,526,869 of NC_052943.1, read as the reverse complement.
CCAGTGAGGGATGGATTTGAGCGATGAGTATACCATTAAAAATGTACAAAATGTCCAGTTACTGATTTGGGGACATACAGATATGCCAAATGACTAACTGAGCCCATAAACTCTGAAGGAAACGTTTTACTGAGGTGAGGGTCAAAGGCAATTTTCTAAGAGTTTTATAAAAGTTCTATACAGTCTTTGTTCCAATCAAACCAAAGTTTCACCACTGATTTGATTTGTTACCTTACACTAACAAGCTAATAGAATAGAATAGAATAGAATAGAAGACCTCTATTTGTCATCATACAGGTATACCATGAAATTTAGAGAAGCTCCCTGAGCACTGCATACAATTAAGACAGATGAAGTAAAACCTTGATGTAAGATCTTATTTCTGATCTTTATGCAAGTTTTTTTAAAAAAAAAAAATCTGTACACACACAGCAATTACAAGAAATACAGACACATCCACTGCACAGTCGTTAATGATATTGCTCAGGATGAGTGGCAGTAGTGTGCAATATTATGACACGTCGTTCACCACTTTAATGGACAGAAGCTTTTGTGTAGTCTGGACGTACGAGCTTTCGTGGCTCTGTAGCACCTTCCAGAGTGTGAAAAGGTGGTAGGCAGCAATAGAAGTGTCCTTAATGGTGTTTGTGCCCCGACATAACCGCCGGGCTCTGTACATCTGTAAAGGTAGCTGAGAGTTGATGGGGACTCTCTCAAGAGCCTTCTTGTCAGTCACAGCTGGAAAACCACACTAGAATTTCACTGAGCTACTGTTGAAAGATTCCAGCAGCTGTGAGGACAGGCTGGCTTCCCTCAGTTTCTTTAAGAAGCAGTGTGTTCTTCACCAGAGAGGCTGTGTTTAGAGTTCATGTCAGGTCCTGGGGGATGAGGAATTAGGAGTCAGACACTCTTCACAGGGTCTCCATGTATTTCTAGTGCTGTGAACAAGTATTTGCCTCCTTCTTGATTGATAATTTGCATGGAAGATGCAGAGTTTTCTGGAAACACTCCTCAACTACTTGCTCAGCGGTTGTCAATCTGTGAGAAACGAGACACAAAACATGTGGCAACACACTTTATGATCGATTTCAGACAGTGGTAATTAGAAGTTAGCACTCATCAACTGGCTGAGGAATAAACATTTTTCCATAGCAATCAGAGGTTGGCCGGGGTTTGCCAGCTGGTCTCTAGGCCAGTATAACTGAGGCCTTAGCATTCCACCTCTCATCTTGATTTGGTCATTTTTACTTTTTTCTCAAAATGCTAATTCTGAGGCTTCAAAACAAAGCATGAACCAATTGGTGAGCCCATGCATCATTTGTATCTGTGATTAAATTACTAATGTACTCACCATGCAAACTAATTCACATTATGAATACAATATGCCAGTAAAAAAAGGTCTCAGTCACATAACCAAGAACATTCCTGTGTCATTAATAAGTAGTAGATTACACAGCTGAAAAAAAAGCACAGTTGTTGGCATAATAGCAAACATGACTGGCGTACCCTTCTTCACATTTATCGCACAGGCTGATGAATGATACGTAGAGATACCTATGACATTTATCAAGTTGTTTTTTCAGTTACTGGGACTGCAGAAGCACCCACAAAACCATCAATATCTTCTAGATAGCAATAACAACCTTGTTACCCTTTAATATCAGCAGTATATCAGTTTAACTGTTTTTTTTCCTTTAAAAAAATTAAGGTAAAAGGTAGTAAAATTAGTGGTACAGTAGTAATTGTTGAATGATTACACACAAACCACCTTATGTTCAGTATATATGAGAGCCTGAGATATAAAGCCACGGGGTGTGAGGCAGACTTTGTCACTTCTTTATTAAGTTCATGTGGTTTTAGATAATTGCTTTTTACGTCAGGAGGCATGTGTTCTAATTTACCTGAGGTGAGGAGCTCAGAGGGGAGGTGTTTTCACTGTCAAAGCCATTAAAAAGGTAAAAATAAAGACAATTACTGCCATGAAGGACATTTATGAGTGTGACATACAGATGTACTTGGATTAAAGTTGTATTATGAAGACTCTTTTGGTTTGGTTAATGTTATTCGAAAGCAAGTTTCTCAGTTTGAGTTGTTAGGCATGAAGTAATTAGCGCTCATAGAATCAGCATCTTTGTTTCAAGTCTACAGTATTTCTATCGTCTATATGACAGCACTTTTTTAAAATGAGCCAAATGTACTTGTACAGATACTGTTAGACGACTTCTGTTTTGGTTGAGCTGTTCTCTACAACACTGACAAATTAACTCACCTTGACTCAACAGATTACATTTAGCATTATACTTGAATCAGGCTTCTAAATGATGAAATATTTCCCTTATCTCTAACACTGGACTGGAAGGCGCTTGTGCCATATCTGCTTTGTAAGAATATCATTATAAATCTATATTTCTTTTGAAGACCAAGGCACAGTAAACTAAGCTGACATGCTATGCATGTATGTAGGCCTCCAATCCAAGATGTTGTTTTATGGTCTATTTCCCAGTGTATGAAAATCACTATAAAGCCACATCACAACATTAGTACTGAAGTATAAACGTTCCTGTGTTTCCGTATTTTCTGGATTTAAAAAAACTGCTTTCTAAAAACACTGCATGATATTGTAATGTAATGCAAAATTTCCTGAATACCAGGACAAGACAATATTGTCCAAGTGTCAGTTAAAAGAAACTATAATATATAAAGAAAAAAAAAACAGGACCACAGGAGTCCAAAACAAAGAACTAGCAGTTCAGTAGGCTGTCTACATGGCCAGTGATGCAGACAGTGGAGCTCAGGAGCTTGGCCAGTGGCACAGGCAAAGGCGCTTTGGAGGCCCACCGGGAGGCTGGCGACGAAGATGGAGTGATTCTGGACGTCGACAATGACGATAAAGCTCCTTGGGCAGCTTGTCTGGAGGCCGACATTGGAGACGGAGGCCTCAGGGGAAGTAGGACCAAAGCAGGATGGGATAGCCCATACCTCTGGCTCAAGCGGAGCGGAATCAGACAGCAGAGCACAAATCACTGGCTCAGGTAGTATGGGACCAGATGGCTCAGGGACCTCTGGCTGAGAAGGAGCTGGCACTGTACAGGGCACACAACAGGCTCAGCACCCCATGCCAGTTCCCTGCAGACCCCATGTCAATCAGCAGTGTGAGGTCCGTGGCACACGGCGTCAGGAAACTAGCAGATGCAGGAGGCTTGGACGGCTCGGCTGAGCACCAACCTGACGCAGGAGCCTGCATTGGTTTTAGGGCCTCTGAGGGTCCAGAGTTGGCTGAGGCCCCAAAGTCAGTCTCTAGGTCTGAGTTTCTGTCTCTGGGGAAACCAGTTTAGCAGCACTACAAACTGTCTCAGAGGGAACTGGCCAGGTGGCAAAGCATCATAAAGAGTCTCTCAATATACAGTTTCCAGAATTGCAAGTTTAGTAACGCTTTGAAAGAGCAGGGACACAATGTACAGTCTTGTATTGAGCTCCCTGGTAACAGTTTAACCCTTGGATTTAGCAGGTAGGAAAGCACTGAAAGTCTCTAGAGGCGCTAACTTGGGAACAAAAACAGTCCTGAGCTTTGCGGGTCAAGTAGGACAGATTGTCTCTAATCTCACTGTTTTAAATGGTAAATGGTAAATGGCCTGCATTTGTATAGCGCTTTACTCAGTCCCTAAGGACCCCAAAGCGCTTTACACTACATTCAGTCAATTCACCCATTCACGCACACATTCACACACTGGCAATGGCAAGCTACGCTGTAGCCACAGCTGCCCTGGGGCGCACTGACAGAGGCGAGGCTGCCGGACACTGGCGCCACCGGGCCCTCTGACCACCACCAGTAAAAGAGTCCATGGCAGGCCCAGAAGCTACACATTAAGACATCCCATTAAGATCAGAAACAGAGGATTCAACTCGAGGACGGGCAGACTTGGAGACACAATGTAAAATCATTAGTGTCAGCCGACTGCAAAACACAGAATTCTTTGTTATTATAAAAAGGTTACTTTAATTAAGTCCATAAAGCTTCCTTTCAGCCTTGACCTTCTAAAAATTAAACTCCAAACCAACACTGGATGACACCGAGGCTCTTAACCTGAGGAGAAGGGAAAACTGTGGAGTTATCGATAGTGAGTGAGAAATGGTTCTCCTTCAAAAGGTTGGATTTGGTGCCAATAAGGAGGATCTCAGTTTTATCCTCATTGAGCTTGAAAAAAATTAGAGCTAAACCAGGATTTTAATTCGGATAGACATTCTGTGAGGGAAGAAGGTGGGAGGGAGGAATCAGGTCTGCAAGAGAGATATAACTGGGTGTCATCAGCGAAACAGTGAAACTGAAGATCAAATTTGCGGAAAATGGTACCAAGAGGGAGGATGTATATTATGAAGAGAAGAGGGCCTAAGATTGAACCTTGGGGTACACCAGAAGTGACTGGGAATAGACGAGAGCGGAAGGATTTCAGTTGAATAAACTGGGAACGGTCAAGGAGATATGATTGAAACCAGGCTAGGGGTGTGTCAGAGATGCCAAGAGAGGAAAGTCTGCTTAGAAGGACGGAGTGAGAGATGGTGTCGAAGGCTGAGCTCAGATCCAAAAGAACGAGAATGTTGAGAAGACCAGAGTCAGCTACGATTAGAAGATCATTAGTGACTTTAAGTAAAGCAGTTTATGTACTGTGACATGAGTGAAAACGAGATTGAAATCCCTCATAGATATTGTTATTAACCAGGTGTGAATGAAGTTGAGCTGCAACTACATTTTTGAGTATTTTAGAGATCAAGGGTAGATTAGAAATTGGACGGAGGTTGTTAAAGTTGTTAGGATCTAAGGACTAAGACATGCAACTTGGTGTGGGAAGAGAGCAACCAAGGGAGCGAGAGCAAGGGACACAGAGAGAGATAAGTAAACATGGAGACAAGACATTGTGGTCATGACAGAGATGAGGGCAAACCCTAAAAGAAACTAAATGAACGTAGTTTGCAGGCCCAAGAGATGCATAATATGACTGACCCAGTGTTTTCATATAAGCTTTCTAAGACACAGAACCATGGCAATTATTTTACATTTACTGATTTGCAGTACTGCCTTGGCAGGCCCTCATCTGAAAGGATACTGGGTCAGACACAAATACTTCTGTGCATTGAGTTCTTGCTTGCCAGAGATCCTAACTATCCTAATCCATAGTAACCCTAAACCTTTAGTAGGAAATTGTGTTTTAAAACCCGAGGCTGAAGTGATGATGTTGACAGCTAGCCTAACATTAAGCTAACTAATAAATAACAAAATAGGAAAAAATGTTCATGGCGGGGTGAATGTGTGGTATTGTCTGTGGATTCCAGTAAAACAGCCTGGACTGCATGTACAGGGAGGTGACTGAACTACTTAACCTTAAAGGCTGCTTTTGCCCAGTCTAACAAACAACAAAGGCTACCCAGACACAAAACCAGTATGTTATTAACCAGTTAGATTTATAGAGATAATCTGGTATTTCTTATACCCAGTTGGCATATATAACATTATAATAACATTACGACAGCAGTTGTTTTTGGTGCATTCTTTCACTCTGTGGCACTAAAACTAGATAATAAAAGCTCTAGCACCAATTAGCTTTGTCACTACTGGATCATTGAACATAATTTTTAGTGTTTTAATGTAATTTAAAAAGATACCATTTTGTCAATACACCTTTTAAACAAGCACACACATCTATATTTGGCTTATGGTTTACCGTTGAAACTCCAACATAACACATTTACACTGAAGCTGAAACCAGTGGAAATGTTTGCTTTCTCTTCTGAAATCTGTTCTTAAAATAGTTACCCATTAATTTTAGTCAATCATCTAATTGCATGTAATAACAATAGCATTAACAATTAGTATATTAATCAAATTCAGTTATTCAGTTATGGACACAGTTATTTCTGTTGGAACTCTTGTTATTTAATCGGACCGGAAGGCGTTGCAGAGGGTCGTGAAAACTGCCCAGCGCATCGCCGGAGCACCACTTCCTGCCATAAAAGACATCTACAGGAAGCGGTGTCTGAAAAGGGCTGGGAAAATCATCAGAGACCCCAGTCACCCATCACATGGACTCTTCACCCTCCTGCCCTCTGGGAGGCGCTACAGGAGCCTCCCGACTAAGACCACCAGGTACCGGAACAGCTTCTTCCCCACAGCTGTCAGACTCCTGAACTCTGCCTCCTGACATCTGACCCACGTTAACACATGGACTGAACATACACACACCCACAATGGACAACCGTACCCTCAAACACACAATAATAACATGGACTGAACCACCACTCACAACCACTAGCACTTTATATAGCGTCTGTAGAAATTATCCACACCCTCACTTATCTTAACTGCACTACTGTATAGTTCTGTGTAAATAATCATTCTGTACATACAATAATTTTTAACCTTACAACTGTTTACAACTTGCATAGTTCCCATTTCTGTATAACTGTATATCTCATATTTCTGTAAAGTTATTTACTTCATATTCTGTATAGTTTTTCATATTTATATCCTGTTCATAGCCTGTACATAGCTTGTACTCACTACAGCCTGTACATACTTATAGTTATAGAATATTCACAACATACTTCATACCGTGTACATTATAACATACCACAATAGACCCATTTCTGTAATATACTTGCATATCTATATTATTGCTAATATATATTGTAATATATCTATATCACTAAAGCACTTCTGGATGGATGCAAACTGCATTTCGTTGCCCTGTACCTGTGACATGTGCAATGACAATAAAGTTGAATTCTATTCTATTCTATTCTAATTTATTTAATGTGTTTTTATGTTCATACAATCATCTCATATTTTGATGCAGCATTTCTTTTCACTCGGTATATCCCAGCTTGCCTAACCGTAACCCTAAAAGTGAAGGTATACAGGTATGGCAAAAATAAAATAATAAATAATGATTAAATGCATGAATACCTGGTGCGTGCTGATTTTAGGGTGTCAAAGATTCATTTAGAATGCAAAGCGATATCTGACATAGTACTTTGATACCTAATTTTATTGCATTATCTCTAAACTGGATACATCAAAGAAAAACTTACTGTGTGAAAAGACCCAGGTGAAGGTGTTTAGTGGATGAAATGCCATGATATTAAAATCATATTACATGTTTATTCCACTGACTTTAAAAAAAAGGTGATGAAAGCACAAATTATTCTTGAACCACAGAGTCGCAACATAAAAGGTAAAAAACCAACATAATTGCTTCCTTTTTTATGATTCAGAGTGAAGAGGTTATTAGTGCTTTGGCAACTGAGGAAAATACATTTGTCTTGTCTTTTTAATAGGTGCACATGCAACCACTGCCAGTCGCCCATGTTCATAATGGAATTCATTTATGGACAGCTAATGTCTCTCCCTTAGCAACAAAAAGACATTCAATTTGCAGTTACATTTGACAAGTTTACCAGGAAGCCTTCGGTCAAGGTCCAATGACAAGAAATATTTCAATAGTTGGTCACACAATGGTTGAGCTAACAATATAAAACCTTTCAGTCATCACATTTAATTAAATTGGTATCTACTGTAGACACTGCTTCTCATAATACTTCAGATATTTTCTTTCATATTGAAACGAGATTTCTTCTTAAATTTCTGAATGCTTTTTCGTTGTTGCAGGGCTGTAGGTCATGTTTTCTTTGAGGAAATTATTTCAAGTAAACCACGGAGTGTATATCCTGCTGCCATGCACAATGTACTATGTATGGCTCCTTTAACACTAGTCATTTTACCTTCTGGCATTTTCTTGTGTTCCTATCTACATCTATCACTGCAGCCATCTTCCTCTGTTTGTCTACCACCACTATGTCCGGTTGGTTAGCCATCACCAGTTTGTCCGTCTGTATCTGGACGTCCTACAGGATCGAAGCTCGGTCATTCTCCATCACCCTTGGGGGCGTCTCCCATTTTGACCTCGGGACTTCCAGGCCATACTCAGCACAGATGTTCCTGTACACTATGCCGGCCACTCGGTTATGGCGTTCCATGTATGCCTTGCCTGCTAGCATCTTGCACCCTGGTGTAATATGCTTGATTGTCTCTGGAGCATCTTTACACAGCCTGCACCTGGGGTCTTGCCTGGTGTGATAGACCCCAGCCTCTATGGATCTTGTGCACAGAGCTTGTTCCTGTGGTGCCATGATTAGTGCCTCTGTGCTGTCTTTCAGTCCAGCTTTGTCCAGCCATTTCTCTCATTTCTCTATCACCCACTTCTTCTGTCTGACAGTGGTACATGCCATGCACAGACCTGTCTTTGAATGATGGTTCCGGTTCTTGCTTCTCTTTCTTTTTCTGGTTTCTGCTGCTGGAGGTATTCACTGTGTCCATCTTCCTGATGTACTCATGGATGTTCATGGTCTCATCCTAATTATTGATTTGTGACACTGACTAGTCTTCTGCCTCCTTCCTTCTGCTTAGCATACGGTCTCAGGGGGATGGATTTGGGATGAAACCCTCCATGCATGCCTAGGAGCTTCCTCGTCTTGATGCCAGTGGCTTCTCCTCATCTGGCCAGCTAATATGCTAGCAGCGCATCTGACAACCAGCATGGCATACGTGTGGATTCCCCAAAACTTGTTCTTAGCATTCAACTGACTCCTCAGGACTTGCACCACTATCTGCAGGTATTTTGTGGATTCAGCTTTCCTACTGGTCTCTTCATGGTTCCCATTTGCCTTTGGGGTTCTCAGGTACTTGTAGCTGTCCTCAATGTCTGCAGTCTTGTCTTCTGGTATTCCAGCTGTTGTAAAAGCATGTAAGTATTTCAGTAATTTTACAGTTGATGAAAGTAAACTTTACATTTTGAGGATTTTGTCCAAACTGATCAAAATCGTGGCTAAAAATGCAAATCCCTGCCTCAAAGGAGTTCAGAAGAACAAAAGTTAGGTCATTTGTAAGATTGTTATAAAATGAAAAACTGCTTTTATTACATGAAAATCCAATACAATGTTACTTTAGAACTGCTTTAGATTAAATTGATTAGCACAGTAGTTTTTAGTGGAGGATGCTGCCATTTAACTCAGTTCAAGTACAGCCTCGCCCTGCAGCTCACGGTGTTTGTCTCAGTCACTTTACGAGCACATTCGTTAGAGGACTAAATAGATTTTTGCAGAGAATGTTTTCTCTGTAGGTAATTATGGAAATGGTGGTGTTTCCTGCACATCTGCTCAAGCAGTCTGTTCTCTTTGGGTACTGACAAATTACTTTACAGGAAATGCGGAAATAACTGCAGAGAAGCGTACGAGCACACAGAAATGCAAATGCGCCGTACATGCACACAAGTTTACATGGAAACACGTGCACGTCTGCCATGCGAATGCAGCTGAGTTTTCACATTGTACTTAATGCGTCCTGTTATAAATGACAGCATAAATTCAGCACAACCCACGCGCACAGCCACATTCATAAATGCAAAATACCCGCTCACTTCAGCTGAAGGACCTTTATGAGTGTAGGCACAGATGAAAACATAATGAAGAACACACATACTCACTCAGTTTATCAGTGTAATAACGTCTACCGAGATCTGTTCCTCCCTGTCCACACACACACACATGCACACAAACATTAGCACAAAAGCACTCTTGCAAACAGAGAGAGAAAATCACCACTAATAATCTAAAACCCAGCGGCTCGAATTTTTGAGGATATAAAGAGTTTTAGACTGAAGAGCCCTTTTAATCACAGCCGAACACACAAGGACAAAGATAAGCACAGCTGTTTGTGCGTTGCACGAGAAGTCCTGACAATGTGCAAAGTTTTTAGAACTGATACCACCTTTGTTGACATGGACTGCGTGCACACAAAGTTCTGCAATTAATATTCAAAATAATATGACATTCATTTTTCATTATTCAGTGTTTATTTGTATTGCCAGTACTTGTTTTTAATGATTAAATGATTTAGTAAAATGTTAAAAAATACTTTTGGTTAAGCTCTGATAGTCCAGGGTGACAGCTGAACACCCTGTGAGTCAAAACGAAGGAAAGGCGACCTTCTGTTTTTCTTTTTAAGCTCCTTAGACTACCATGACCTGGATGACTGAGAACCTACACAGACATATTTCAAGTAGTGAAGCAATAAAGATACTAGAAAAAGCAGTCAATGCAGTTTCATCAAGGCTGCTTTATGGACTAGTTGAAATCAAAGTTCTTCTTATTTGCCAGAGCAAAAAGATCTATTTAGCAAAAAAACCCCAAAAACAAACAAACAAACAAAAAAAAACCCAACAAGATACCAAATACTACTGTTTATAGACTGTATATAAAAGATGTAGACACTGCAACATCAGCAATTAGATGGTATTGACAAAAATATTCACCTTGAGGCTTCAAAAACCAAACTTACTAAGCTTTTTGAAAGGATGAGGGGCATTTCTGACTGTCAAATATAATAATAAGGTTGGTCATAAGATCATAAGGTTATCTTACTCTAAACCAAACCGTGTTTTATGATCATTGTGGAAATTAATGGGACATCATACTGTTCTCTTGATCAGAGACACTTGAATACTGGGAACTGAGACCAACAACTCATCAAGAAGGTGATTACTGGGCCACATCCCTGCAGACGTCTGTAACAACCAGAAATTGTTCAGTCCCAAGGATCGCGCCCCCTTGCATAAATAGACCAATATGGTGTAGTTAAGTACCGAGAGGATTGCTGTGAATTATACACTGGTGAAACCAAACAGAAGACTTAGTTTGTCAGACTCTGCAGTACACCTACTGGCCAATCTGTGCTGAGAATGTGCCCATCCTGGGCCGACTGGTTTGAGTGGTAGAACATCAAAGCCAATTATGTAAAAATGAAATGACCATCTCTGGATGGAGGAGGGGCCTAAGAGTACATTTTTTACCGTCTTACAATGCTGTGATTGCAGCCATTCTCTAGCTCTCTGTGAATGGCACTCATGGCCACTAATAAATGGTCATGGCAATTATATCCGCGGTCATGAAACTGACCTCAAGGCTCATTGCTATTCAGCGGTGCTAGTTTTGATCATTATGCAGCTGTATTGTTTAAAAGGCTGGGGAAGGCTTCAGTCAGCTGAGACTGAAGAAATCATTTGGATGAGTGATGAGACGCTTCTCCCCCTGAAAATGCTACGTTCAGATGAACTGAACCAACTTTCAGGTCTTTACCTGAATTACTGAGCATGCATCAACCAGACTTTATTTGCAGCCAAGGGATTCTCCTACTGCCTGCCTTCGGAAAGAATGCAGGTCTAAGCCACTTCCTCACTGGCTTGTTTCATGTTTCAGACCTGGATGCTCCAGCAACTTTTACATAGTTTTGGTGTTCCTGTTAGATTCTACGGCCATCAACGAGACGCCGTTCAATTCAATTCGATTTTATTTATATTCATATCCAGGTAAAAGCCCAACAGTATAAGAGGGAAAACCCCAACAATCAAATGACCTCCTATGACCAAGTGCTTGAGCAAGTTTTAAGTGTAAAAAATAAGCAACACATGCTCGTACAAGTAAAAGCTATATTGATATTAAACTTGGAGCTTTGAGAAAGCCATAGGTGAAACCCAGATTTCAGGATTAGTCCTCATTTGGCAAGTTTAAAGATGTTGGATGCAGTATGTCACTAAAGATCCTTCAGATTTGTCAGAGTCCATTGGATATCTTAATCTTTGCACATCACACTTGTTGCTGACTGACCCAGGAGTGGCTGCAGTAAACAGGAAATCAGCAACAGGGTGGGGAGAAAAGTCTGGGACAAACTCAAACCCAGGGGTTGCCTGCATGATCAGATGAGCTATAGTGGGTCCCAGATAACCCCACCCATTTTTTTTAGGTTTATAATTACCATAAATGAAGGTTTGTTATTAGCTCATTTTATGTGTGGAGTAAACCCACACAGTTATGTGTGGGTTTACTCCACACATAAAAACTTCCAGCAGAACCGGGTTCGTGACCAGCTATCTGGCCTGATCTGTTGGGGTGAGAGGAGAGTAAAGATGAGCATCTGAGAAACAACAAGCAGGTTAGTGGGGTCAGTGACTGGATGTCAGAGACATGCAGCTCTGCAGGAGAAAGGAAAAGAGAGGACAGAGAGGAAAATGCACAAAATATGAGAGAAGAGTCACATCTTTCTAGGATGGGTAAAGGATGGACAGATGGTTGTGTGATTGGTGAATTAGAATGGTGACTAGAGGAAGATGGGGAGAGATAGGATGCTTCTTCTTCCTTTAGGATTCTTTGCATTTGAATTCCAGCCACCTACTGTCTAACAAACCATTGGCTTCTACATCTGGACCCACTTCTCCCAAATCTCCCCAGTTCCATTGTTCTCCTCTTTCCAGAATTTATGTTCCTATATGCAGTTTGATTTAAGGACCCAGTATACAGAAACAGCACAGATAGGGAGTCAGCAGGCAGACAGGTACTAATGCACTGTCAAATTTAATCAAAACAAGGAGAGGAAAAAAGAGCAAAGGTGGGAAGTAGAAATACAGTCCTTCAGACTTCCTGCCTATTGGCTCCTGCTGACGTTAGTTTCTTCTTCTCTTCATGTCTTTGCATGGTCTATTTTGCCAACTGATTATCCAATTCATTGGCTGACGTATTAGGAAGGAGACAAATAAGAACAGTGAGTGGTTTAAGCTCAGTTAGATGACAGGTTGGGTGGTCTTACACTAATAAATAATAACGTCCTTGAGCTTTATCGTGTAGTTTGTGTTATTAGAGACTAAATTATTGATCTTTATTGTCCACTCCCACTGCTTAAAACATGGCCTTTCTTTGGCTGGTGAAGAACACATAAAGGTACAAGTCTGTTTATATTGTGTCTATATACTCATGCCAAAATTAGCTGTCCATGTGCACCAGCCCACACGCTTATTGTGGGCTTATTGGCTAAAGAAGCCTTTATTTCTATTTTCCAAATACATTCTGTTATTCCTTTGACAAACTTAAAATTTTTTTTTATAACTGACAGGATTTCTATCTGACAAAGGAAGATGAATTGTGAACTCAGTGAAATATCAGATTGATAATTATTAAAATTGATAATTTGATGCTGATCAACCTGTATCTCAGTTTTTGTGTATGATTAAGTCGGGGAACAAGTCAGCTTCAACAGTGCTTAAAGAACTCCTCATATCTCATAATTCTGATAAAGGTCGTGTTGACAACTTCTGTGTTAATCTCTACATATTCAGATGAAGTTATAATCACTGAAATTGTCTGTGTGATATATTGTTAGTTATAAAAATATTCTGAATGTAAGCCCATTTTGCCAAATTTATTCACAAGGAAAAAACTAAAATCTCCCATTTGAAAAATTTAAGAGGTGGTTTTCATTCCCGGGGTGTTTTGTGAAAGCCTGTGAGACATTTCAGACAGGATACTCACAAAGGTATTCTTGGACATCACTGCATTATGGCAGCAGAGGGACACAATCTCAAACTACTATATATGAACACTTGTTAAAGAACTCTCGACGTCACCTTTAAATAGACTGTGTCAGCACCACTTTTCAACATGCAGGATTAATTCTGGGACTATTGCCTTTCCTGAACCTTATGCCTAAGCCAGTGAGTACAATATCCAAAGGTGCCAGGCCTGATATAAACCTCACTGTGCTTGCTGGGTTACTTCACCACCAGACCACCAACATCCTAATGCAGACTTTGTATATATTTAAAAACAGGCTGTTATCGCTTGGTGTCCAAGAGTCCTGAGACACAATGCAACACGTCACCTTGTCTGCATGTCTGTGATCCCACTGGCGTCTGACAGAATAGAAGTATTTCATGCCTCTGGAACAGGATGAGTAATTCTCACAGCATGTGAAGTCAAAAACCATGAAGTGAAGTTTAAGGAACTCTCTGTCAACCTCTGATTATAATGAAACATAGATTGATGTGAAGGCGCAAAATTATTTCTAAAGCTTTGAGTTTTCCCAGAAGCACATCGACACAAAGAGTCGTGAAATGGAAGAAGGTTGGACCCATTAAGACATTTTCAAGAACTGGATGTGTTTCCAAACTGGACGACAGAGCAAGAAGGACCTTGGTCAGGGTGCTGACCGAGAACTCAACCACTAGACCAAATGGAAACGCTTACGAAAAAAGAAATGTAAGGCCAAAATGCATGTATGAGATTAATTCATCAGTTTCTGCTGTGCTTTGTCAGCAAACCCTTGTCTCACCCACTGGAGACCCGGTGAAATTTAGTGAAAACAACTATAAGAAATACTCCATAATGAGAAACACAATGAAGTGTGAAAGGATTTGAATACTTGTTAAAGTGACTATGCATGTGTCTGTGTTTCACTCAGCCAGCAATTGTTCCTACAATATACCTATGATTGACTTGCATTGCATGCATAACTAACACATGCATGTATTGTAGCGCGGAGTCCTTACCTGTTTTGGATACAAAAAAAAGAAAAAAGAAAATACATGTAAAAAGCCAAAAGCATTCGTCACTTCAAGGCGTTTCTGTTTCTGTTAATCCAGCTGACCTAAGCTGATGATGATGTTTTCAGACACACTGTCAAGTACAATATTCGCTCATTGAAGGCACAGCAGTGATGTGTGTTGATAAGACCTGAAATAGACCTAATCAATGGGTGAGTGCCACACTATCAGGCTAATCTACAGAGATAGCAGCACAGGTAGCTTACAGATTCATACTGATGGGAGTCAAAACCTGTGAAATCACAACATAAATGCTACTGGGGATTTCAAGGACTCGTTAGCTCACTTATTCACGCAAATGAATCCCTTCTACTCAGACATTCAGTGACCCAGCTCTGCGCCTCCCCCCCATATATTCATGCATGCAGCAAAGTTTGTTGATTGAAATGGGTTTGTGCAGCGTGCTATTCAGAATCACAATCACATCTTAAACCTGAGTTAATAATCCTTGACATTTTCCCATGAATAAATGCCAGCTGTGTCACTCAATCAAAGCCTGATAGCAGAACAGTGATTCGACCCATGCACACTTTTTGACAGCTTTTAAAACACTGGGCTGCTCTGATTGGTTTTTGTTGTTGTTTAAATGTGAGTCAAGTTTCACATGAATATGGTTGGGGCTGCCATACAAATACTATTTCATTTTTTTATTTTATCTTTGAAAACTGCATTATATTTACTGATTGCAAGCTGCCAAACAAATGCCATTTCTTACTGGTTCTTACTGTATGATGAATTCCCAACTGTTGTCATGGTCCACGTCAGCTCCAGTGTTCTCCTCCTGGTGCTTCCTGGTATCCGCCCCGTCTCATCACCTGCACTACCTACCTGTTTCTGATCCGCAACTAATCAACAGATGGTATTTAATGTAGTGAAGTAGATTTTGGGTTAGGATGTTACATGATGTCCCTAAACGCACCACTGACATCCACACCTTTCAGCCGACAATTACCTGGCTATAAGAAACAGCTGCGCTTCACTACTGAGAGAAGGCATTTGGCAGTCTTGGCAATCTAAGGTGGCTGCAGCACTAGGCAGTTGAGCTCCACATATCTCTTAAGGAAAGCTACTCAGTTGCCCTTAGAGAGTGGTGTGCATTAGACTGCTGCTGTCTTGTCAGATGCCGTTTTGTTTGTTATGCACTACTTTTATAACGTATAGTGATTGGGGATGTGTTGGTTTTATGTTGATCTTTTATTGATTGTTTAACATTTTATCTTTTCTTTTATTGTTTTAGTGGAGGTGCGGCCGCTTGTTCAGAGGCTAGGCACATGAGGTGGAATCCCCTCCCCGATGCATGCGAGTGTACACACCGGGCATAGGCAGATTGCACCATTTAGAGTTTAGTGTGAGTGAGGTTTGCTGTGAAATCACACGGGTGAGTAATTGGTGGCACCCTTGGGCACTCCTCCCTATAGGTTGCCTCCTCAAGTGGCCGGTCTCCACCATTTTGTTTAGTTGCTTCTTTTAACATATTGTGCTTGTTTTAGGGTAGCATTGTGGTAGGGAGTATGTCGTTTTAATCATCGTTTGGTAATAAAGGGTTTTAATTTATTTTACTCTCTTACCCCTGCTACCCTAGGTGCCTTTTTAATCTTTTAGTTATGTTTTAGTAGTTTCTCTTAATAAACTTTGCATTATAAACTCCCTTTGTCTCACCTCTGCCTTTAAATAACGAGTCTGTGGGTTTTGGTAGCCAATACAATCTTCTCATTGGCTAGAGAAATCTTTCCTGGGGTTGTAGCGCCCTCCCCCAGGTGGCGTTGTCACTACTTTAGTAACCGTCCCCGGTTATCTCATATTCGCGACACCACATTAAGATCAGCATCCTCATCTCTCCTTCGTCAGTTTGTTACCTAACCACATGTTGGTAACCGACTACCTAGGCTTATGTTCGTTGTTTAAACACCTGTACTTACCTGTTGTTCTCTGTGCCTCTAGTTGCCTCGTCTCCTGTCATACCTCATCAATCTGCAGCTCAGGATTCTGGACGCTAGTCTCTGCGCAGCTATCACTTCACGCTTCTTCAGACAAATGCTTCTCGTCTTCTCCACCTGCCACCTTCTCCCGCAGATCACTGAAAGGATAAGGTTGGAAACAGCTCTCTCATTTCTGACTCTGGAGCTCACCTGGCCTCCCCGGAGCAGTCTCACCTCACCCATCAAGTAAGATCTCCTCATCTCAGTCCTCACATCATCCACCCAGTTACCTCTGCAAACCCGCACACCTTTCCCTCTTCCTCTGCCTGCAGTCAGGATAACCGAGTTCCCCATGCCTGTTGTAAAATAAAAAACTTAAAACATATTATTACTTTCCATGTTGCATCTTCTCACACCAGCCTCCCGTGACAACTGTATCGTAATGGTCACAATGTTAACATCACCAAAAACAATCAATGTGCTGGACATCAGTGTGAAAGGAAAACAAACAGTCATGAACAATGCAATGCAAAATTATAAAACACATCTCCAGGGTGTAGTCCACTTCTTTGCCTACATCACCTGGAATAGGCTCCAGTCTTCCCACCTTAAACTGGATAAACAGTTAAGAGAACTTAATGAATAAGACACGAAATATACAAGAAAAAAGCAACCAACTGTAAAAAGATTTTTAAGAAAAGAAGAAATCCAACAGAATTTTCCATTTTAGTGCTTTTATTGAATAAGAAAGACAGATGTTCTCAGTCTTAGTTTGTACTCACTAAAGCAGGAATAGTCAGCAGGAATGTGACGGTAAATAAAACTATAGGTACTCTATGACCTTAACTGCATTGCCATTATATTGCAAACTGCTGCCACAGTGGGCAAACATAACACACGCTTCTTTTAACAGTGTGCTGTTTCATTTCATGGCCGCTTATTATTCTGTAGATTTAATTCATAAATTCGAGCCTTCAGAGTAAAACAAGCCTATTCTAAAAGCTGCAAACTAAAACACCCACCTGTTTACTCCATTTGAATCTTCAAAGCACTGCTGAGTGCAACCAACTTAAGGTCAGCCTTCAACAACACACCAGATGCTGGTTATTAAATCCACTCGACCAACTGTGTGTTGGAGACCGTAAAGACAGCTTGCTTTCCTTTCCACATTCAGGCAGTGCTGATTTGAACATTAACGACTAAATTTGTCCGTTTGTGTTTTGTTTTTCTCTCTCTCGGTTGTTTATGCCACATCATATCACAGAACTCTTGAGAGATGTTCCATATCTATGTTGTTCTTTCATTACCGCAGGCTTATGGAGACTTACATGGATATTGATGTTGGTTGGGGCTTTAAACCATAAGGACTTAGGCAATAGCACAGCTGACTGTGTGTGCCTGTGTGACAGAGAGAGACAGACAGACGGAGAGCAGGGTTGGAAGATGATCGTTCACTTGATGAAAAAAGTATATGACACGAGTGGCTGTCAGCTCAAATAAGCTCTTTCCCTCTCGCCATCTCCCCCGGTCTCCTGTGTGACACGCTACATTTGCATTGCCAACTTAGATTAAGTTTATTTCACGTAGGTGACACAGAAGACAGCAAGTCGATCATGTGTTTGGCACTTTACGTGAGCAGGAGGGGGTCAGTGGCAATTACAAGGTGAAAAGATAAGATTTAAATCTTAGCACGTGGGTCTTAAAAGAGGCGCAGAAGAGGAGGAGAAAACTGATCTGCAGATGCTTCGCCTGTGAATCTCTGCGACGGCTGGAGTCTGTTCATTCTCAAGAGGGTTGTTCAGGTCTTAAATCTGTAGTAAGGCAGAGAAAGATGTGCTGAAGTAGGGACACAACCTTTTGTTCCAAGACACCTGTGGCACACATTCTTCATAGTTTTCCTTATTCTACAGGTCTTATGTTGAGTGGCTTATGCTGCTGCTTGAATGTGGCTATTCTAATGTAACACAGTGACTGCAACAGGATGAAAACAGCTGCCTAGTGTTCCCAAACATGCCAACCCACCCCTCTACAGCAATTTGTGGTTCAGGAGATATGCACTGGAAATACATTTTGGTGGTAACAGCTGAGCACAGTCACTGTGCACAGATTCATTCCCAGTGTCTTGTTGTCACAGCGAGTTTGCCAGGTTCTCTGTTTTGCCAGCAGAGAGACAGAGATGTGGCCAAATGTATTGGTACCTTTAGAAAAGCAAACACAGAGACACAATTATGTTAGTCATAGTGGTGGAGTCTCATATAACATATGGCCTGAGTTTCAGGTAACGAGGTCAGTGTATGTACAAATAGTTCCTAATTCTAACATGGTCATCCGAGGCATGCAACTCTTACTGTGAGCACACCTACTGGCCAGACAGAAGGAGTGTTATTTATTTAACAGAATTAAAATGGCTTATTTCAGACAGCAGATATGCTGAATGGCTGCACTGATAAACACACGATAAATAAGGATTATTTTAGTCACGTCTTTTATTCCAGTGGGACTTCCCTGTAACCAGAGTAACTTAAATCAATGGGTCAATGTTTTAAATATAATAACTGCATTTACTGATGTAGAGGAACAGAGGACACATGTCATTCTCCAGTTTTTATAACACGTGTATATTTGTGCCCAACAATAAAAACAGGAAAGAATATGAGAAATTACACAAAAGATGCTGATAACATTGCATGTGGGCAGAAAAAATAACACAAACAAAACCCGTCTGCATCCTCATTGGTTGGGTTGATGATACCAACCCTTGCTGATACTGATACTATCGATATGGTACCAAGTAAATCAATAGAAAATAAGCCAAAACAAAAATAAAATTTCTATATATTGCTAGTATTGATCGAATACTGATACCAGCGTTGGTGTTGATACCATTGAGCTTTGTGGGGTCTTTCATAAACTGTTCATGATGACCCTAAATGTCTGCAGAGATGCCACATCCCAGCGACCTTCAGGATTACAGACCCGTGGCACTGACTTCCCACTTCAAGAAAGACTCATCCGCTTTCCCGTTCACCTCTACACCACAGACTTCAGCCACTGCACAGAAACCTGCCATCTTTCAAAGTTTTCTGATGACTCTGCGGTGGTTGGATGTGTCAGTACCGAGCTGTGGAAATTTGGTGCGAGCAGAATCATCTGTAGTTTAACCTGGCAAAGACCAAATAACTGATTGTGGACTTTAGGAGGACCAGGAAACATTTGACCCCCGTTTCAATCCAGGGGGTCAATGTGGAGATTGTGGAGGACTACAAATACCTCAAAGTACACATAGACAATAAACTGGACTGGGTTAAAAACCCCACTTTAAAGTACAGGAAAGACCAGAGTCGTCTTTGTTCTCTGAGGGAGCTGCCGTCTTTCAACATCTGTCAGTCAATGCTCAGGCTTTTCTGTCCTGTTGCATGCTGGGGCAGCAGGTTGAGGGTCGCAGATGCCAAATGATCCACAAGGCTAATAAAGTTGTGGGGATGGAGCTGGACTCCCTTAAGGTGGTGTCAGAAAGGCGGATGTTGTCCAAGATGAGGACAATGCTGGACAACACCTCCCAACCACTCCATGACGTGCTGGCCAGTCACAGGAGCACGCACAGCGAGAGACTGAGATTACCCACAATGCACCACTGAACGACACAGGAAATCATTCCTGCCTTTGTCCAACTTCCTGTACAGCTCCTCCATCTAATGCACAGTACACACTGCTGTGCACATGCTCTACAGTAAAATAACAGTTTTACCGGTTAGAGTAAAATGTTAATCATATATATGTAATCTCTGTAATATTCTGGATATTTATAATTGAGCTATTTGTATATATTACAGCTATTTCTTTTATTTTGTAACTATGTATTTCTTCCTATTATTTCATTTAGATCAGTCTGAAACTGTCTTATTGGAGAAACTGTAACCACATGGTTTCCTCAGGGATTGATAAAGAATTCTGATTTTGAATCTGAACATGTTAATAATACACTTTCAGAGCAAAGTTATTGAGTTGAGAGTATGGATTGGGATCATGTTGTGCAGATGTGGAATCAGACATATCAATTCTCGGGTGATAGTTTGTCACAATTTCCTGGAAGAAATAAAAATACAGCATTTATTTAGATTTTAGGTCATTGTTAGAAAAACTGCTGGCTACATGTCACTGGTCGTCAATCAGGACACTGTTCATGGTGGTAACCAGACACTGTTGAGATCAGTATTGATATCTTTCCACTATTTAAAGCATCCTTCTGGTTCATCTAGTATCTGTTTTCCTTCTGTGTCCACATCCAGGGATTTTGGCCTGGTCCCATGGAGTTCCTTATAATATCTGCAGCTGTGGTCACAGGTTCTTTGGTGTCAATGAGACATAACTGAAAGTCTAAACGGCTTAATGATGACACTGATACCACAGCTGCTCACTCTCATGTTCTTTGCTGGTCATCCCTTAAGCCTATACTGCTCTGTGACATACATATGACAACACATGTGACTGCAGCTGTGTGTATATACAAATTTAGAAGTCCATAGTCCAATAATTACCTTTTGGCTCTGATAGGATAAGTGAATCATGTGAATGCTATTATGGAGCTTTGCCACATGTTAAATTGATGCATAATGGAATTTTCTTTATTATGGAGTTTTCACCTGTGCATTGTTGGTGGGTTACAGCAGTATGGTCTCATTCATTACTGTCAGCCAGCAGGTCTGAAGCTCCTGTAATCGCATCAGAGTGGCACATATGTTAAGTCCCCAGGGTCACATTTGATCTCCATCTCCTCCCCTCAGTATGGCTGTGTGACAGATCTCTAACTCCAATATCTTTAGAAAACTTGGAGGAATTTGGAACTTTTAATTGTTTTTTTTTTTATAGAAGTTTAACATCTTTTCCATCCATCCTGCACCACATGGACATTTTCTGTGAAATTATGCAGACTTTATATTGTAAATTTATAATTACAGGGCAGTCTAAGCGATTAACTCCCAGAACATTTTCTCCGGCTTCACACGTTTATCACCCCTCTCCTCACTTCTACAACTCCCAGCAAAAGGGCAATATTTAGTTCAGTTAGGACCACCGTTTTAAACAAATTGTTTCCATCTGCAGTATTTTAAGTCTGGTGGGCAAAACTCCAGCACAGAACAGGCAGCTGTGAGGGCCTGTGGCTCAGGAGATGAAGCTGGTTGTCCACCAACTGGAAGGTCTGCAATTTGATCCATGGCTCCCTCCAAGTTGCTCTGAATGCATCCATCAGTGTGTGAGTCTGTGTGTGGAATAAACTGCTGTATGAATGTGTGTATAAAGGAGCGAATACAGCTTCTATAAAACGTACCTTGAGGGTTGAGAGTACAGAAGTGCTATATAAAAAGCAATCTATAACAGATCAGTGACAACAGATTTAACATTCATTAAAGTCAAACAAAGCCTGAAAGTAGGAGCAGGGTGGGTGGAGTTTGCGGTTTGCTGGAACAACTGTGGGCAGGCTTAAGCAGCTTAAATAGTGCATCCTTTCTGAGATGTGCCAATTACCAGCCATGAGCTAATGTGGTGCAGCCTTGAAATGAGTCAATAAGCTGTGGTCATGGCTTAGCTTCACTTTCTACAAAGTCCTGATTATTATAAGGAACGTTCAGGCTTGACTGTTGAACTTTCTACTTATTTTGATGGTATTGTTCGTGTTGATGTTACATGCTTTAAGAATTCAGCAGTTGAAAAAGATAAATTAAAGGAAGTCCTTTTTATTGCCTTATCAAAACGACTGTTAATGTCTAAACCTAATGCAAGCTGCTTTTTTGTATTTTCAGATATATTGTATGGTAATTTTCTGGTTGATGGTGACTTCCTATCATGACTCATTTGTTTTTCTTTGATTTGGTGAGACATTTTGCTGACGTCCTGTGTTTTGAAACAGCAGGAAGTGACAGTTTATGGCTGTTTCATTAGTGATTGTGTATGTGTGAGGCTTAGAGCTCTGATAGAGTTGTCTACACACAATTTGAGGAGCACTTTGTGGTTGTTAGCAACTTATTTGGTTTATTTGTAGATGTTTTTAGATAATTTCTAATATAAGGAAGAACTCCCACTCTTTGTATTTTTGATTTTGCAAGGGATGCTCAGCAGAAGGATGAATGAATGGGGCTCTACTGAGCTATAGTTTGTGGAGTATTTTTTTTTCAAAATAATTCATCATCCCTTTTGACAGAAAGGGTTGAGACATTATGTAACGTATATATTCTGCTGGTTTGAATTGTTGTAAAATGCATTTCTGTAAGTATTCAGGATGAACCGCTTCATGAAATCCACCATTTTCATTTCAGCCATGAAGCGAGCAGCAGAGGAGAATGTCTGGCAGTATCCTTCTGAAAGCTTCAGCCATCACAACCAGCTTCTAACATTTCTGTTTATGATTTACCAAAGTTTGTAATCTCATCGTGCTTATAAAACAGGTACGTCATCAAGGGACTAAATCAGCATGCAAACTGTACCCAGTGCCAGTTTGGGTGCCTAAAGCAGGTTTAAACCCTAAATGTAAGTTAATTCATGATTCATGATTGTTATATTCAGTACATTTAAAAAACAGATTAAACATTTCAAATCAGTCAAAATGTGCCAACAGAAATTGTTTAGTTTTCTTGTGACTCTGTGTCACAAGCAACTAATAAACTCATGAAGCCTTCAACAAACAGATTATTGATAAACGCTTTATTATTATTATTATTATTATTGATTGATTTTGTAAATGAACAAGCTGTTATGGTACTGCACAGCATTTTCATTTTAACAATACATGATTTCTCGTTGATTGACTTGCTGTATTCCCCTGATCCCGACACTGACACTAATAGAATTCACACCTCTTCTGTAGGCCCTTCATTTCCATACTAATATGCTGCTGTGTCTCTCACTGATTCAAGGTATTCCCTTGGTGATACTGAAATTACAAAACTATCCTGACAGCCCACTTGACAGTGGGGAAAAAAACTGCATACACATTCTTGTTATTCAAATGAGGTCTTTTAAAACGGAGTCACTTTAACTCGCTTTCACTCGCTACTTGTTAGAAACCCTTTTTCAGGAACTTGGGGAAATTTTAATTGGTTCAATACTGACATTCACTACTGTTTTGCCATTTTGAAGCCTAAACCAATCCTGTGTAAGTTCTGCCCCAACAGGCTATGTTATACAGATATTGTAGTGTGCTACCCGCTAGAGGGCTTTTTCTGCAGCTTTATATCCTCATCCACATACTAAGATGATGTGAGTAGATGTCTTACGATGTGCTGCGAGTGATGTTCTTTATGTGTAAAAAAAAGGAAAAGAATGAAGGTGATAGATTAGTGCAGTCATTTTTTTTTCCTGCACTTGGTCCCAGGAGACTAAAGGCATAAAAAGTAAGACAGGAGTAAGAGCGGAGTTCAGAGGAGAAATAGACAGAGTGAAAGGAAGAGGCAGAATAGATTTTGACAGATTCCAGTTTAGACCCAGATCCTTTTCATCTTGACAAGATGATAAGGTATTTCAGTCTACAGGATGGCTGGTGGAAATGCTGCAGAACATGCAGGACCACCTTAAGGAGTTAAACTGAGCGATAGAAGAAGAAAAGCCTTTGAGTACCAATCAGGATCCTGGATCCTAACAAACATCAACATGTCATGACCTTAGCAGCACTTTATCACTCAGGTTTTAATGCCAGACAGAATTTGAGTAAAAGACTCTGCCCACTTCATGTTTAGCTAAAGGCACTTAAATGATTCTGACAGCACCAAGAAAAACAAAGATTTTCTCCTCAGATTAGACAAAAACATAACTGTTTGGAAAGATCCCCAAGCACTTAGTCAGGCAAATACCAAACAATTCTCCTGATATCATCCCAGTGGTGAAGCATGGGGGAGGCAGCATCACACTGTGGCATCACTTCTCTGGTGTAGGAAGGCTGGTTTGAACTGACAGAAGAAAGAATGCCACCAAATACAAGAACATGATTCACAGTGCAGTTGACCGGATACTGGGCACGGTTCCTCTGAGCATGTCAGTGAGCTGAGAGAGAGCCAAGACTATTCTTTAATGGCCCAAACAAAGCCCGTACCTAAACCCCAAAAGAACTAGAGAGAGGTGTGACAATGGCAGTTTACATACACCTATGATCTTGTTTGATGATCTTTTAGTCCTCCACCCACACACTTCATTTTATGCATTATTATGGGCTGTTTAGTATAAGTTCATGGCATAAAAGTTGATTCTGAAGACCAAACAGCTGTCCAACATTTGTGACAACATTTGTCAAACCTTAAAGCTACTAACAGGAAAACTAAAGTGGAAAATGAGTGTGAGAGTGATAAAGCAGTTTCTTTAACATTTCTTAACCACGGTTTGTATGATTAACTTTAAACATTATGAGTCAGCTTGATAACTATTGCTGTCTCAGTCTTTTAAAATGCTAAGGTAAGAAAGGATTGCAAAGAAATTCAAGAAGAATTCAACTAATAATAAAAGTACAAACACATTTAAAAAACTGCATTAACTTTGTAATGAAATATGGTATCTGCAGTGGAAAACAAAACAACCCTACCTACACATGAAGTGCTAAGGGACATTTTATCTTTTGGAGAAAACATAGTATTCTTAAAGCACAGCTATAATTTGCAGTATAATTTCCTACATTCCATATTTATGTCTAAGTTCCCGTTTACTGCTTCTCATTCCACTTTTTTATGACTGAGTACATGAAATAGAAACACCATGCAGTAAATGCATCTGATGAATCCAACATGAGTCTGAAGGCTAACTGTGCAGTAGTCTAAAAGGCCTCGGGGTAATTTTCTAAGGCCGTAACATATGAAAGCAGGTTAATGAGGTGGATGCAGCATATAAAAATGTAGACAAGGGGAGAAGACACGGCAAGCATATGTCTTCTAAAGTACCCTACAAATAGACAAAGTCAGATAACTGCTAACTGCTTTTTCCTTTTTCCTCCAGCAAAAGGTAGAAAGGTTCATTTGAGTTTTACACTTATTCTTATTTAGTTGATCAGATTTGAAGCACAAGTAAACTTTAACTGGACCAACCAGCCTCTGGCTTCACTCTTGAGTTTATCAATTCATGTTTACGACTGGCATTTGTTACAGTTTCAGATTATTCTTTGATTTCTTCCACTAAAGACGGACACCAGGTTTGCATACACACACAACAGATTATACTGCTTCACATTAGCTGTATTTATGATAATCAGCTTGTGTTTTAGAAAACACTAATGCATATCCATAATTTGTCATCACTGTTCCCGTAATGTGAAAGCAAAATGATTAACCTTGACGGGGGAAATCTGTGCTTCACAAATATTAAGACTGAAACCTGTGTTCATGAAAGCCATTACAGTGTTTACTTTTAGCTTTGTTGCTCTTTGCATAATGTTGCTAGTAATGGTATTACACAAGCAATGCAACACGATGAGTCATTTCTGAAGGTTGGCCAATGTAACCCGTTTTATTTGAATTCATCCTTGTTTGCATTTATCTATATTTCTCAGAAGGACCTATATTATGGTTTCATAACTTGTACATAACTATGTTTTTAGTTTGCATAAATGCATTTGTTTATTGTTTACAGTTTTTCTACATGAGACATCAGATCCATGTCAGACAGCGCTCGGGTTTTTTTTTTTTTTTTACTTCTACTTGCACAAATCCATCTAAATACAGCAGATATATGATCCAAGCTTTTATAACATTGGTCAAAGATAATTCATATCTGCCTATTCCCATACACTGCTGTCTCATTACTATTTAGGTCCAAACTCTGAAAGTGTAAAAAATCCTATTGCTCCATTTATTTATGTAAATATTTGCACATTTTTGGTGGAACAGATATCCTTGAAAACTCCAAAAATTATACATCAAGAGAAATGTTGAAATGTCCATATTTTGGGATGTTTGGGTTTCCTTAATATCTTAAATGTTAAACTAGTTGTTTTACTTTTACAATGAAATGTTTACTAATTATCAGAAATATCCTAATTTGTTTTTTACTCTTTTGTATAATAAAAATATAAAGATTTCATAAACTTAATAGTTATAAATGATTTCATAGCTGATAAGAATGTGAAGCATGTTTAACCCAACGCATTTTGACAAAGCCTGGTTGCCTTTCATATTTATAGCTGCTACCACTGTATCAGTGTACATTTATTTATTATGTGCTTTTAAAATATACTCAACTATTCACCATCACATGACATATTTATCTAACAGTACCAATTCCAATGCAACATTTAAGCACTCCGTGTTGCCATGAGCAGTAGTGCATGAGTAACTGTGTAACTGCATTGCATGTGTAATTCTTGTGAATACTGTATCTGAGTGGTACAACAGTGGTCTACAATGTAACAAGCTCCAGACTCGAGGGACCAGAGTTTGTTAAGAACTTCATGTATAATGAATGTTTGGCTGTAAGACAAGAAAACATACATGTGACAGACTCATAGCAGTGCACCGATAGATTATGTAGCTGTGATATATTAACCAATGTAGCACTACATTACACAAGAGGGCTTTAAGTGAAAGGAGCAAGGGGAGCAAAGGGAAGTGGGGGGGGGGCACTGTTAATGTAACGCAGGTGTCACTGACATCAATTCTGTTGCGTTGAGAACAGCACGCCCCTGCCCTGCACTAATGTACTGAGGTAGTAAATATTTTTATGTCCTTTTAGTCCAGCAAATGTTTTTCAAGACAGAAATCTGTGAAGTAATTTGATTACACAAGATGTTGACTTGTGCTGAATAACAGAAGCCAATTATGTTTTTACCAGCCACAAGTGTGCTCCCTGTATTGTTTCAGTGTTCTGAGAATGTAAGTGGGAAGTACCACAGAACCAGTTTTGACTATTTTGAATTGAATTTAATAATGTGGACAGATTTTATCAGTGTGACTGTTTACATTTACCCAGGTCAACAGTTTAGTGAATAATCACAAGATTAGGCATTTTTGGTAAAGTCACGTTTTTAATATTACACAATATAAATACTATTAATAGAAACTTTAATAATTAGGTAATTTACTGGATATTTACTGGACTTTTAACAGCTGGTAGTCAAGCATCATTCTTTTTGAAAGGCCCACAAACACGGCCGCCCACCTTGGTGCTGCTGGCTGGTCCAGGCATGACAGACTAAGGCTGTTAAGGCAGTGTTAGTGATACGACTGGCAAACGAGAGCAAAGTCAGACACAAAAGTTTCCAATTTAAATAAATGAAACCTTTCTTGACATGAAGACAAATCTTTTTTAATCCGTTTGACCGTTGATGCTGCTGCACTCACATGTGTTCCAACGGTTTATTGGTCCTGTGTATATGTTAATCCACAAATATGCCAAAAGAAGACCTGCAGGGTAAAAACAGAACGAATGTCATATTTTACATATAGTGAATATACACAGCTTTAATCAGCAGCAGTAACTGGCTGTTTTGTAAACTGTGATGAGATCCAGTTTCCTCACATGGAACACTTAGACCCAGATGTGAGCTTAACAAGTATCTGCTGTATCTTAGTATCAAGAGCCAGGTGAGCCACACATCTATAAAGGCTGTATAGATGTAAATATATACAAATATTGTGTTCATCTCTTTATTCCAGTAAGAGTCTTTGTAACCTGCAAACAGAAGCCAGTGACAGGCTTTGAGGCCACCAACAGAATCCATTCTCGCTGTTACAGAGCACAGTCCCGAGGCTTAACCCTTTGGGACCTTTCCAGAAGGAGTGACCTTTTCTAACGCTCTGTGTTTCAGCGTTTCAGTCGCCCCCTTATTTTCTGTTTTAGGTTTGAGTGTTAGTGAGACCCAGCCACTACCGATAATGCTAGCTGTTTTAAAAGCTGAATACTACCAGATAACAGCAAAGCCTTATTTAGAAATGGTCTCCCTGAAGTCTCTATACTGGCACAAAATATTCATTCTGCTTTTCGCTAATTCCAACCCAGAAACGCAGCGTGTTATCTAATAAAAAAAAAAAAAACACTATTTCCCACAGAAATTATCGACCGGCACTATTTCAGTCACTGGCACAAGGGTGCCAGACGACTGAGTACAAGCAGCTAAATATGGACTCCATAGGGAGTCCAGCAATCAAGGACAAGACAGTCATTTCCCAGTCTAGAATGCCAATGTCTGGAATTATTTTAATGCTGAGAGTTAAAACTGAACTTTATTTTCTCTATTATGTTTGTTTCCACAAGAGTCTCATTTAGTGCATGAGAAAAAATACCCAAGTATCCAAACAACTAGACGAATGACAGTACATGAGTGATGATGAATAAGAACCAAAAATATATTTAAGTGAAACAGTAATGATACGAGATATGCTGAACTTTATGAAAATGTTACTTTTCTATTTTAATTAGGGTCTGATACTCGACATCACTGTCTCCAGACTAGAAGAAATACATTTTTCACAAATGGCTGATCAAATTATGATCCTTTGCTGCTAAAGGGTCAACATGACCCTAATCTTAATTTGAATATGATAAGAAAATTCTGTAGTTGATCTATGGCAGCGGTCCCCAACCTGTTTTGCGCCACAGACCGATTTATGTCCGACAATATTTTCACGGATCGGCCTTTAAGGTGTCGCAGATAGATACAATGAAATAAAACCAGTACCAGTACCAAAAAAAAGAAGATTTATTCATAACACACAGGCAAAGACCCAGGGAAACCGAGTTAACAATAAAAACGATAAAACAAATAACGATAAAAACCCTGAAAACCATAAATTTCACACCCAAGCCTCAACTCTCGCGGCCCGGTACCAACCGACTAACGGACCGGTACCGGTCCATGGGCCGGTGGTTAGGGACCGCTGGTCTATGGTACATACTGTTGATCTAACATCCTATCATAAAAATATGATAAAAGTATTTTATCAGTGGTACAAAACAGTAGTATCTCCATAAATAACAGACTTTTACTTGCTCTTCTTTTTGCTGCTGTGACAAATGACTCAGTCTTATTGTTTTTGTATCACTGAGAATTAAATCACTTTAGCTTCACCTAGCTACTATCGATACTTTCCATCATCGATGTTGGCTTACAAAATGCATCAGTTTTGGCACCGTGTCAAATTCAGCACATTACACGGTTATAGAGATCCACAGATAAAGAGTAATTAGCAGAGCAGTCTGCATATTTACCATCAATCACAATATATATCATTATTTTTTAAAGCAGTCTCCTTACACACTATCAAATCAAAGAGTGCAGAGAAAAACTAAGACTAATGAAAAGGAACCTTTTGTTTGACATCAAAAAATGCTCATTACAACTGAAAAAAGAATCACCAGATTCTCTTATTGTAATCTTAAAGTAAATCTGTGGCTCGCATGTATTAAGACTGTGTGGGTACAGTGAAGTGTTGCTGAGCCAAGCTGAGAGTTCTTTTCTTGGCTTATTTTGCAGTGAGCGTGCTCTGACCCTGGGCTCATGGCCAGAACGCTATAGCTGAAATGCCTCTGGAGTGCTAATGCTGTTCTCCAATGTAGTTATTATTTGTTATCAGTTTTATCTTTCCCAGGAAATGGGTAAGAATCCAAAAAGCTCCAAGCACACTATGCTGTGACCGTGGACTGTATCATGTAACGACTGTGTCACCCATTGCTTTTGCCACATTTTTAAGCCTTTACTTAAACTTTTGGTCCACGAGCACGTTGGATTTTTTCAAGACCAAAGGGATCATTTCTGAAGAAGATAAGATATGATTTTTGTAACAGCAATAACTAAATAAATAAATAATAACGTCCTCCCCTCCTGTCAGCCTGTATACTTAGAGGTGAAGTGGGATAACATCAAAGTTTCTTCCACTAAGAGTAAAGTGCTTCTTCTAATTGAGCGGCTTCCTGCTGCAGATCACAGCGGTGAATGGGACTGCGAGTTTTATTTCATGCACTTTTTAACTTTGTTTCTCAAAAAGAAAATAATTGGATTACAGTGGGGGACCAAACGCAAATATGTGGTGTTGTGTTGATTCAGCTCTGATATGAAGTTTGTCCCATCTTGCACCCTGTTGCGTGTTTTCTGGCACTTTTATTTATAACTCTCAAACCTTGGTGAACAAATGCAAAGCACTGCAGTAACTAATGATTTATTTCATAGACAGCAGGAAATACAAGTCACACATATTTGAATGTGCAGCACAAAATACAAAGAGAGCATAGATTTGTTACAAGTGAAGTTTTTAATGATGTATTTGAATAAGATATACAGTCATCAAAGTAGGAATCCATCCAGGTCACCGATTAAATCCCATCCTTGGTGAAAAATGTCAGTGTACACATTCCTCTTGCAGACTAAAAACATACATTTCAGCACATATAACAGCCTGAACTGCCAGTCTGAATGGGTTTTCTGACGTTTTCATCGTTGGCCCATGTTTTGTGTTAAAGGGGGTCTATTCTGCTTTTTCCAAACTTTTCCTGGTAGAGAAGTTAAAAGCTCAGACTTGACACATGCATTTGTCTACCCATAGCCCTCATTATGTCTCTGAATAAGGGCTAGGGGATGAGGGGAGTAACAGCCGAAAGGTAAAACTGTAAAAATACAGTTCTACTGAAAAGGACTCTACTCAAAAAGATGGCTACACCACGATAAAGTACAGGCGCAGACAGCCTAAGAAGAAGCAGAGGTGATTATACAAATCAAAGGAAAATCCCTGTGCTGCCGGCAGACACTAGCTGATCAGGAGCTCCCAAAACAACACTAATCTCACAGTCAAACCACTTAAACAAGACACACCGCTACAGCTCGCCACGCTCAGGGCTGGCTCACACACTGACCCAGCAGCTCTCCTCCAGCTTTTAAACTGTTGGGTGGCTGATTGCTGAGTGGAGCCAGCTGCACACTGACTCCTCATGGATACACAGGGCAGCCGAGGAAAGAGAAACAGGACACACCCACACAAATCACACGGGCCTGCTAAGAGCCGTAACAGTCCTGTGTGATGTCACTGAGAGCAAATTAACCCAACGTGGGCAGAGCATAGGCACACGGGCAGCCAATCACAAGAAAGCTTAGAAAAAAAGACATCAGTTAAAACAGCTGAGAAGCTGGTACAGTGCAGCTGGTCCTCTTTGCCGTTCAATGGCATTTACTGTTTTCATTTTCATAAAGCAACTGAAATAGAAAATACAACTTATTATTGCATCAAGCAGTTTAATGAATGTGTGAATTTTGGGGTGAATAACCAACTTCCCCAAAGACAAGTATTTTAAAGATGTTCTAATGTATTATTTGTTTGTTTTGGTCTTGATTTGCTGAGGAATAAAAAAATCGGTGAAAAATATGTTTATTTTTTTAAGCACAATTGTGACTGACACCGCTAACACCTAGAGCATTGGCATTTTCTGTCAAATACAGAGATAATAATGAGAAGAAAGAACCGGCTCTGAGAAAACTAGAAGAAGAAACAGAGATGCAGGCAAAATGGGAGTTCATGAAGCAGAGCAACAGATGAAGAAAAACACGGACAGTGACAAAGGCAGCGGCATATGTTACCAGCAGCGCAGCTGGACACAGATTGAACACATAATGATACGCTCCAGTGTTTCTGACACCAAAGTGTCTCAATCACATCCATGCACGCCCATAAACTATCACTGCTTCCCTCCTCTGTTTGAGAATACATGACAGTGGTGTTTCCTGGCTGAGTGGGCAGTGTGTGGATGTGACACCTCCAACCAGCCGTGACTCTGTCTCTAACACGTGTTCTCCCTTTCATGTAAGGTGTTCACACCTATGGGTAACTTAGAGTTTCCAATTAACCTAACCGCATTAACTGCATGTCTTTGGACTGTGGGAGGAAGCCAGAGTACCCGGAGAGAACCCACGCATCACCCCCTTATCCTCACCCCTCCCTCTCCTCTTCATAGTAATTATGTCAGCCATAATATTTACTGTACTTAAACCCTGACTAATGCTGTTTCAGCGCCTGCCCTCCTGTCATTGCCCTCCCTGTCACAGATAATTATTTTGATCAATCCGGACCCATCCCATATCAGTGAAAATTTTCACTGCTCATTTTCTGCAAAGCCAAAAACTCCTGTGTTATTTTCTGATGGTATTTCTGAGAATTGGCAGTGAGTTTTCTGACACAGTCAAATTGAACAGTGGGAGGAATATTCAAACAGATCTAGCAGAGAGGAAGAAAGCAGACAAGGGCAAGGATTTATAGAATAAACTAAGACTGATGTAAAGACGTGGCTCATATCGCCTGCACTGGAATGGAGATTTGTCAGGTCTCTGTAATACTCTAATACAGCCACTGTTCTAATAACTAAAAGAACCAGGAATAGGTAGTATGGCTGTATGTATGCATCACACATGATCTAAATTAATTATGTAATAGTACCAGAAAAGCAGAGTGTGTTTTCCCCTGTGCCTTATAATTGTAGTGTTTATTGTTGTTTCTGTAACCCAAATACTGTCGATATGCATGTATAAAAATTAGATCAGTATAAATCTTTTTTATTAAGTTTTTATATAAGTTTTTATTCAGTCTTTTTAAGCTGATGTATAAAAGTGGAGGACACAGGTGGACTAGATTTTGCAGAAGGTGCAATCAGGAAGAGATAAGATACTGTAACGTGTTGTTCTGGAGGGGGCGGAGGTAGCGGAGCAGCATCAGATGGTCGTCTTTAGGATGACTTTGGAAATGAAGAAGAGGAAGCACATGAAAGCAGAGCCAAGGCTTAAATTGTGGAAAGTGTGTGGTAGGGAAGAGTTACCAGCCATCTGGGACTGTACAGCTATAGTGCTGAAAGAAACTGCCAAGAAGGTGTTTGGTGAATCCAAAGAAGAGGACAAGGAGACTCGGTGGTGGAATGAGGAAGCAGAAAATATTCAAAGAACGAGAGCATCAGAGAAACATTGGGTAGTCAGGGAGTACTGTGAGGACAGGCAGACAGCAAAGAGAGGTAAAGGAAAAGGAAAAGGCAAGTGAAACAAAAGAGAACAATATTGTCCTAAACGGGTCTGCTTCAACCCGCCAGGGACATATAACATCTTCCTGAATGTGTGCAGGAAGTGAAAGTGACACTGACTAATCTAGTGGACAGTTAGTGGTTCACACAGCAGCGCCACACATAGCAGGTCTCACGCAGCGAGTGTGATAATCATCATTTGGCCTGGAAATGTTGGCACGAGGCCAGCGCACATGCCTGTCGAACAATTAATATTAAAGCAACCGAGCCAATATAACTGAACTCTAACATGCTGTGTCTAACATCAACCCAATGACACACAGATATAAGCTCGAGTGTCACAGCACACTCTGGTTCCCAACTATGAGGAAATTGCCAAATAGAAACTCTTATTTCTAAACAGGCACCAATTTTGCAAAAGAGAGTAAAAAAAAAACAATTATTGATTGTATCATAGCAACAATTGGACAGATTTTTTAAGTTTTTATAAATACAGACAATTTGGGACAAACATTCATGTATCTCCAAGGATGTATGTAATTAAAGTGACAGCATATCCTAATCTGGCAGCATGTTAGTTTTCCCATGCAGTGTTCTGTTGGTATATCTGCGACATTCATGGTTCCCAGACGATCGATCTTAATCATTTATGATATTTGTGGCTTTGAGTGAAATATTTAAATGTGACCTGGATTGCTAAAAAACAATCATATTGCTAACATGTTGGCAGTATCCTGACCTTTCCTTGAGAATAACCAGTTTTACACTAATCAACAATGGCTGACATTGTCATAGAGTGTGACTCTTTCACTTTACAGCTGTATTAAATGAACTGCTCAACAAAAAGCTGCTAAAGGCTGTAGACTTACTTGCAGACTTAGATGTACACAGCTTCATTTATAGCTTTAACTTTATTCTCGGTGAGGCCCAAAGTGCAGCTTAGATTGTTAGCAGATATGTGCAGCTCTCAAGAGAACTGACCAATCACTGCAGATCCCTTGCCAATCCCCAACACCCAGTCAGTTGTGAGACAAGTGAACTCAGCTTGGCACCTTGTCAGACAGTCTCTCCCCCACAGTCTGAAACTACTGGAGGTGGTGTATAGTGGGTGGATGTAGTGTGTGTGTGTGTTTCCGGAATACCTTCAGGGGTATACTGTGGACTGAAATGAACAAGAACAGCGTGTGTTTGCTCTCGCATCGATGACTAAGGGCAATCAAGAGTGAATCTGTGAGTGTGGTTTTCTTGCTCCGTTGGGAATTTCACAGCTTTCCACGTGATGGTCAGTGTGACTTTTTCACTTGAGACCTGTGAATTGGCAGGGAATTGTTTTGAAATAAACTAAATATCTTTCCAGAACAATCCATCTTTGATGCTGTACTGGTTTCTTGGAGTGCTGAGGCTTGATTTTGGTATGGGCCAAGAGACACAGGTCAGGTGGAAGTCTTTTTTTCCAGTAATCTTTATTTTTGTCCTTCACAGTGTTTCAGATGAGGATTTTTACTACCATGAAAAAGCTTTTCCTTTTGACGAACAGATAGTTTGTAATTTTTTCAGGCAGAGCACTGATAATGACTTTAAAATTACCGATAAGAAATGACAATTTGCTGACAGTAAAATTTTTATTAACAAGTCTAAATTGGTAAGTAAAGCATTCACACAGCCAATGAACACATCAAAGTGGAGTTGGAAGCCATTACACCCTTACAAAAATAGATGACATATTTAAAGTTGCAGATAAAATACAAATTACACATTCCTGCCATGGATTTCTAACATTCCCTTTTTCACATCCAGCCATTTAATTACTAACACCTTGCTAGTCCCAGGTTGGGCCCCACTTTGGCTTCAGATGTCTTAATTCTTCATGGCATAGAGTCAAGAAGGTGCTGGAAACATTCCTGAGAGATGCTGACGTGATAATGCCATGCAGTTCTTGCAGATTTGTTGGTGGTAAATGGTAAATGGCCTGTATTTATATAGCGCTTTTCTAGTCCCTAAGGACCCCAAAGCGCTTTACATATCCAGTCATCCACCCATTCACACGCACATTCACACACTGGTGATGGCAAGCTACGTTGTGGCACATGATATGCATCTCTTTGGCTTCAGATCTGGTGACTTTGAGTGCAGTGAACTCAAGAGCTTTCTGACATGAGTCTGAGTTACTGTTGGCCTCCTATTGGCTCAAAGAAGCCTAGTCATTCTCTCCTGACATGAAGAACCAGAGACCTGCTGCTCACTGTGTATTTTCTCTTTTCCAAGCCTTTCTCTGTAAACCCTGGGGATGGTTGTGCAGGAAAATCCCAGTAAATCAGCGGTTTCTGAAATACTCTGAAGAGCCTGTCTGGCACCACCAACCGTGTCATGTTCAGATTTCTTTAAATCACATTTCTTCCACATTCTGATGCTCAGTTTGAACTTCAGTCTACCCATGTCCCCATGCCTAAATGCAATGACTTATTGCCATGTGATTGGCTGAATTAGATGTTTATGTCAATGGGCAGTTTAACAGGTGTATCAATGAAGTTCACTGCACCTCTACACCAGATCTTAGAGTTCTCCTACCTGCAAAAACTGCTGCTTCTTTCTAAATCCAGTTCCTGCACACAGATATATTGTTTTCTTTCTGCCACCATTTCATCATCTCTTCAGTGAAACCAAAAGCATCAAATGTGTAATTTACTATATTTTCTGCATATTACTGTCAATTAGTACGCTTAAACCTGTTCTAAAAACAGTCTTCCTTTTGATGTGTTTGGTTTGTTTCCTGTGTTTTTGGTGGTCAGATGACAGTTTTAAATAACAAACAATTGGCAATTCTTATGTGCCGATCTTTAAAAAATAGTTATGCAAATAAAAGTGCATATATTGATTTTGAGTCTGATAAAATAAACCAAGACAACATACAGTCTCTACAAATAGGCAGAGAAACATTGTTAAACTGGCACAGAATTAAAGATAAGAACCAGAACGTTCAAAGCTCACAGAGGAAATTAACCTGTGAAAAACCCAGGAACAGAAAATGCAACACCTCTCTGCGTTTCAACTTCTGTTGAAAATCGATACATCAGATCTGATCAAATATGTTTCCAAACAACCAGCAGAATCTATCTGCTTACAGGAATGTAATGAAGTGCATCCAGTACATGATACTGCAATACAGAAATGTTTCCACATTTGAGAGACAAAATATAGACCAAGTTTGGTGTCTTCAAGTATATTTAGTTTTTCAGCTTGTAATTAAAGCAGTCATATATAATCTTATCAGTCATTCTAAACACACTAATCAGGGTTAAGTGTGTCGGCCATATAAATTGGATTAGTTGGATCTTCTTTTTCTTTCTTTTTTCTTTTTGTTGTTGCTGTTTTTCCCCCAAAACGATTTCTTTTGAAAATCACCACATTTCTCAGATGAGGTGAACAAAGTCAACTTTCAATCAATCTGTAAGAGTTTACTTTAAAACCACATAAACACCCATGGTGACCATACTCAACATTTAGGCCTGGTCTCTTGGCAAGTTTAGAAATACTTGTGAAAATGCAGTCTGTTTGTTCATGTACAGGGACAAAGGATTCTTTGTTACAGTCACCATGATTTTGAAAGTATTTCAACTGAATGAATGTTTGTCGTGGACAAAGTAAGCAAGAAAACTGAGCTTTAAAAAAGGCACCAGCTAACTGACTGAAAACAACATTAAACAGGGAAGAAAATACAGCTTAAATATAAAAGAAATACCAAAGAAAGTGTAAAAAGCATTGAGAGCGGCACTTCAGTGATATCTGTCACCCTTTTAAATTTTTTCGCCTGAAAAACATCCATGTATGCAGACGTAACAAATCAATGCATAAACATTCCTGTAAATGTTCAGTGCAAAAGGTTAAAAAGGATGTCTGGGAACATGGATCAATAGAAGTTCAATGTGACTGCAGTACTCACAAAAATCACCTATGCTTAGGATGCCAAATGAAATACACGTCGAACATCAATAAAGGCAGAATCGGTCTTTGGAATTAGCTGAATAACAGTCTTTGGTACCTTCAGTGGTGCTTAGCAAGCTGGTTGCAATGCCTTCCAAAATCTTTGACTTTACACACAACAACCTCATCAGGTGTTAAACAAGAAAGGTGTGGAAAACAGAACTGACAAGTGATTAATGATCCTGTGTGAAAACATCTTGAGAAAGATTGTCCGCAACCAGGCAAATTACATCTGTCAGGTTTGATGTGCAGACTACACTGTTTCTTGGTCTTTTCTCAAATCGCTACAGCCAAAGAATGTGTTTGATGCCCACACAGCATGTCGGCTACACAACGGGTCAGCTGGAAGACCGAACAACTTGCACGGTAGTTCTCTAAGATAACGATAGCACCTGAATACAGATGTTTTTAGTCCCATTGCTGCTGGTGTATAAAAATCAACCACACAGTCATGCAGTCTTGCCTTTACAATCATTTGTAAAATAATAAGTCATTCTAAGAAGCTCACTGAATTTGAGAGTGGGACTGTAATAGGATGCCACCATTGCAACAAATCAGTTTGTCAAGCTCCTTCCCTCCTAGATAAACACTGTGCCATGGCATGAGTTTCAATCGCTGAGCAATTCCAATGTCTTTTGTCCATATAGTGTTTAAAAATGCAAAACACCACCTCCCGTTGTACACAAGAGCGGCATTTGCACAGTTCTGAATTTAAAACCACCAGCTTTCTGTTGACTTTATGTGAGTCTGTATCAAGGACCTGTTTGATGCCCAGCCCAGTTGTGAGCGCACCGTCCTTTAACTTCATCTTGTTTAGACATGTGCTTTAGTCTGATTTTCCTGGTTAAAACATGATTAGCACAGCACTACAATTTACATATTTTAAGCTTGAGGTTAGGGTTAAGATTGTCATTAATAATGACGTAGACCTCGGTGCTAAGTACACCTTCAGTGAATAAGGAATGCAGGGGCCGAGTTAAAGCTCCAGGAGAAGTCGTGTGTTACCTCAATGTAAGTTAATTCTTTAAGAAAAGAAGTGAGGAACAAATGCTAAAATATTCAGTAATACAAGACTTGTGAGCTGCTGCTGTTGTGATGTATATGGTTATAAAAAGCCAGCCCAGTGAGGTGAAGGATGATTGCCTGGAAACTAGCCTAATAGTATAAAGCTGGAATTTCCAAGGCTGTGCTTTAAAATGCCATAATACAGCTGCTGCTTTGTTTTTCTGCACTTGTGTCTCACCCTGCAGCACATCCTTTTAAGTTGTGCTATCTTCTTATTTTTCACTGAGGCACAAGGTTTATTTGTGACTTTTATTACATCTCATCTAAAAGCAGAGTCAATGGATGTCCTTAGCTTTAAGCTAGGTTCTTAGTCAGTGGATGTGAGGAGAGGAAAAACACTCGTGCTAGTGTCATTTTTTTTATAAGGAAGTTAAATTTTTTTATGATAAAGGAACAAATATGTACACTTGCTTCCTTTAATCAGCATTATGAAAATTAGACAAGGTAAAATTTAAATGAGGTGCCCAGATACAAGAGGAAAAGAATAAAAGTAGTCAGATGTTAAAATTGAATATGAAAGCTGACAACTGGAAGTAAGAAAAAAGGTTTCCAGAAAGGTTTTCACATGTCTGTCACTGCCACAGAGATTCGTGGGTTGGTGTCAAAAATAGCACTTTGGATTTGCTGTGAGAAAGGAGCCAAAGTAGTAATACACTGGAGACAACATGACTGAAAACCACGCTTTATGAAGTCACATGTTATGGCTTTGAATTATGCAAACTGAAAATAACCAACATTTGTGTGCGCACTCGAGGGAAAGGAAACGTAGACAGAAAACTGCTAAAGAGGTGAAAAAGTGGTTGAAAGAGTCACAAACAGATATGAATGTTGAAGTTGTGTTGCATCCAGTTGGTGGAGGGGCTTCTGCTGATGTTCACCTTAAATGGAATAATAAAGTTTACGGCATTTATAGATTGTCTGTGTGAAAATTACAGCTGATACCCACTGTGCTCTTTTTCACATCAACACTTTCATTCTTAGACTCTAGTAGGATTGATATGTATGATTCACATTTAAAAATGATCCTTCTTGTCTTTGAAGGTCTTTGGGCAATTTAATCTAAATCTTTTCTGATTGGCTGTTGCTCACAAACAGGTTTGAGCCGACCTGAGGAGGTGGGTTGAGTGCTGTGTGCTCACAGTTAAAGCTGTGTGCCGCAGATAGCCATATTATTATTAGCTGACATCACTGACATCATACAGAGATGGAAAAACTCCAAAACTAAGTATTTAGAGGAGGTCTGAATACTGAGCTGTTGGCTCATAGGGACAAGGTGCAGGTAATAAGGAGAAGCTTAATAGGTCCAATGTATTAAAAAAATCACTTAATTAGCAAAGCAAACTTCCATTGATTCTTTAAAATTTATTTCTATGCTCTGTGTTTATGTAACAGTGGATTGTGGGTCTATAGTTCACAGGAAGATTTTCTTGGTTGGTAGATTTAAACTATTTTCTTTGCTTCTTTTCAGGTTAAACCACAGTATTGAGGCTGAGCAACAGATTCTTTCTTATAAACTGTCCCCAAATTATAGACTTTTAATTCCACAGTTACCTTTGAGAGAGGACGAGGCTCATCTTTTTGAATTTTAGTCAGATGAGAAGTCAACGTCACAGCTAAACTCCTTCATCACTGATAATGATGAAGGAGTTGCAGTACCAGCAGGGGGAGAGTTAAAGCCAAGAAGTCGCTCATGACCAAGGAAGATATGAAGCGTTCTTCTATACCAGAAACAGTTAAGCTAGATCACTAACATGTACATACATGTAAATGTGTTAATGATGTCTGTTCCCTTGAACTAAAATCCTGGTCTGCTCTGCTGGTGCTGCAACTTGTTGAAACTTATTGTGACTTCTGCATGCATGTTCATCTCATGCTTTGGAGACACAGCACGTCTTTTACATGCTGCACCGTGATACTGCATTTGAATTAGAATCAGTTATTTGGAAAATTTGACAACCTTGTTTTTGTCAATCTTCCTTTGATGAAGTTGGTAACAGGTTGTTTCCCACCAGGTAACCTTTCAATATTAACAACAAAAGAATGCAGAAGCAAATGTTCCTAGTCAAAGAAGGTTGCCACCATATTTTTACTCGAGTGTGACTCAGCCATAAGACAGGATTACATCACTTGATCTTCATCAGTGTATGATTGGGATTCTGATAACCATTTAGGGCCATTTCAGTGTAAAGTGTGTTGATGTTCAGTGGAGATGTTTCTCACTGCAAACAGAAGTGCACTTTCAGATCCAAAGTGCTGATGCAGATAGATAGGGACTGTGTGTGTGTGTGTGTGTGTGTGTGTAGTGCTGTAGCTGCCTGCCCTATCTGCAGAGCACTCATTTTATCTTAGTGCATACGTCCTTATCACTACAACCATTTAATGCACACACCTGACTGCCACTGAGTAACAGTCTCCTGTGATTACAGTGTGTTGCTCTCCCAGGACTTGCATGCACACACACCTAACGGCTACCAAGTAATCGCCTCCTGTGATTATACTGTGTGTTCCACAGGGACCTACACACACATGCCATAACACACGGACACACACGCACGCACGCACGCACGCACGCACGCACGCACGCACACACACACACACACAAATATACACAGTGCCATTTCACCCAAAGGAATAATCTCTGCAGCTGGTATTTAGAGTGAGCGAGCAAGTTTTCTCTAACTGGATTAGCGTGGCCACTCCTGCTGCTGTCACAGGGGAGATAGAGCAGCTATAGTGCTGCAAAGCTTCCTAGTGATGGGAGAACATCCAGAAGGAATGGGGGCTGCGGTGGCCACATCCAAGCTTCATCTCAAGTCTCAAATTTGTAATCTCTTATTTTAGATATTTGGGAGTTGGGTCTCTCCAGGGCATGTCCACAACTTTTTTTTTTACCCCCAACACCAGGCGAAGAAAAAGCTGCCTCAATCACGTTTTGTGCTGATCATGAAAACACTCAGCCAAGCACTTTCTTTCCATATGAGGAGCATTTTAACCATAATACCTGCTAAAATCAGCAAACACTACTTACATACACGTTCTAAACACTTCCAAACTCCCAACAGCCCCAACAACTCAGTGGCTTTGTCACCTGAGGGGAAAACTCGAGGTGCACATGATTTATTTTAAGATATCAGTTTAGGTATCACTGAATGGATACTGAGTAGCTGCATGAAGATGGTCAAGGCCATAAGGGCAATGCGTATATTATGAATGGGTTATGATTTACAAAGACTGTTAACCATCAAGAGCTTATGAATGTGACTTGACCACGACCCGTCGTCCTGTTTTCATTCTCCTTGTGTCTTTTGTGTTGTGTTTGTTTTGTTTCCTGACCTGGAAACACACTGGGTGTGTGTCTGTGAGCACGAATCTCAGGCGAGGCTTCAAATCCCACTGGGAGCTTTTCAGAAGAGCGGCGTTTGTGCTGAGCTTCATTATGAAATATAATGGGAGACCAGTGGTTGTTATCTTGTAGGTTTATTAGTTCATGACTGATTGTGCGTAAATATTCATTTTGCTTGTGGTTATTTTTTGGGATGACTCTTAATTGAGTTGAGTTGATATTTTGGGATTTAATATAGCAGTAGGGAAAATAGTGAGGAGAGGCCAGTCATGTATGTGAGAGTTCCTGGGGCAAACCATTGTTACAGACCAAAAGATTTGTTAATTGAATGCAACATATGTGTTATTTAGGTGTAGGGAGATGTGTGTGTGTGTGTGTGTGTCTAAAAATATATATATATATATATATATATATATATATATATATATATATATATATATATATATATATATATATATATATATATACACACACACACACACACACGCACACACACACACACACACGTGTGTGGATATGTGGATATTTAGTCTTTGGTTTCTCTTTTCTTTGAGGTTGGTGTATGTGAACATTTAGCTTTTGGCACTGTTACCAAATTAGTTTCATGGGCCGATGCTTCGGGGCAAAAAAATACCACAAGTTGGTTGAGTTTTCCTTCACTTTCATGCCTCTTTGTCAAAAACTTAAAGCTGCCGCCAGTCAAACTGACATGAAGATGGAATGAATCCCACTATGCCGTTCCTGCCTCTGACTTCGTGCTCTGCGCTGCTTAACACGGCTCCTGTGAAAAAAAAGAGAAAAGACCGGGCTCTATTTTTAGCAACATGGACCGGAGCGCTGCTTCTGGGAAGCGTCTAAAATATTCTGTCTGGGGGAATCGCAAGCATTTTCTTGAGTGGTGACGATTAGCTCTGGTGCGCATATTTAAACAGCTGGGTCCAGGGTGGTTTTTGGGGTCACAGTGTAGAAATGTAGAAATGTCACCATGGCGATACCTTACTGATCCGCTTCAGTCAGCATCCATACCTGTGCTTCATACGATCATCACTAGCACTAAATGTTCTGCCACCTCCCAACTTACTGCAGTGTAGTAGATACAGCCTCAGTGCTAAGTTTGTTATGTTATTACATCAGCTCATCTATGACTGCATTCTCCAGCCTGCCTCAGTCACCTTCGGCCTTCTAGTCTGCCTGCCGGACCTCAGCCAATCGTGCCACACTCTCCCAATCTACAGTCCTCTACCTGCTCGGCCATCTGCAACTCCCGGCCTTAAACCATCCACTCCAGCAGCTATTTGAAGTCGGTGCCAGCCTGGGCTAAATTCCTGCTTGTGGGTCAGTAAAATGTCTCAGACCGTCACAGAATGAGGTGGAATGGGAGTTAAGGAAGTGAAAGGTGCAAATAAGCCTGTTGAACTTCAGCATGTGGATTTGTGGTTTGCAAGGTTCGGTTACGCTAAAATCAATTTCACTGCTATTT
This sequence comes from Oreochromis aureus, assembly GCF_013358895.1. Taxonomy (NCBI): domain Eukaryota; kingdom Metazoa; phylum Chordata; class Actinopteri; order Cichliformes; family Cichlidae; genus Oreochromis; species Oreochromis aureus. The sequence goes on along the minus strand of NC_052943.1, from coordinate 1,483,648 downwards.
TAAAAATTGCAGCCACGAACATTTGCCAGCAGATGTTCATGTTTGTCTGCAGATGATTACTAATACACGAGCGGTTTTTCTACCAATCCCTCAACTGTAGCTGAGAATCACCTCTTTTTATGTTTGGATTTGAGAGACAGTGACTGAAATGAGTGTGCTGATCTTGTAGTCTTCACATTTCTTTTGCTGCAGGTATGCGCTTCGCTTGTGATTTTGATGACCCTCCTTCATTTCATTTCATTTCATTTCACTGAAATATCCAAATCCAATCAACAGATAATTTCTCAAATTCACTGAATGGCTTGCTCCCCAGAGGAGGAGCACTCTTTATATTGTGCATTTCATTAGGTTTTATGAAAGCTATGAAGTTATCTGACTACACTTATGCTCATCCTGATCATGCGTTTCCCCTTCCTCTGTTCAGATTCATGGTTTTAATTTTATCTGAAATTTTATTAACTCTAAAATTCCCTCTAAGTGTCATAATCAGTGAGGCAGGCCGAACTTACACAGGACTCGAGAGATCAGATCTTTATCAAGGGACAAATCCATAGTCTTTATTTACAAGGTCCTTAGAAGGGGAAAGTCCATTGATGAGCTCAGAGCTTCAATCACACATGAACAGGACCAGCATGTTCTGTAAAGAACAGACGAACAGGTGAGTGATCAGTGAGGCAGGCAGGCCACAGGCTGACTGGAGCTGGTCTCACTAACATGGTTACTTCAACACTCAGACAAAGACTGAAGGTTCTCCCTAACAGTAGTGGGCGGCTGATCAGCAGATGGGAAACAGGTGAGCTTGATTGCTTCAGGTGTGCTGGACTGGAGGTTGGGAATCCTGGAAGGATTTCGCCCCTGCAAGGTAACCGGTGCTTAGGAGCACACACACACTCACACACTCATACTGAGAGAGAGAGAAACAAAAGCTAAGAGAGAAATGGCAGAGATGCAGAAGAGGACCATGACACTACTGTAGGTTTCTGCAAAATACAAGAGGAACCCATTAATGTCATCTGTCACTTCAAACTTGCCCAATATTCTCCTCAGCTCCCTCATCCTCTGTGTCTTTGTATGTTCAGGGACGTGAAATCATCCAATCATCTACCTCAGTTTCCTATCTATATAGTTCCACCACCAGACTAAAGGCTACTAGGTTAGTAAGGAATCCAGTGTTTAGTATTTTGATATGATCTTAACCTGCGGTACAATCTCTCTAACCTCTGTGTTCCAGTGTTACCTGCCAGACTGCGCTTGCTAATCCACCCCAGCCTCACCTTGCCACCTGGCTCACTCTGCACCAACAAAACACCCTCGTTTCTACTCAGGTTTCTCTATCATTGGCTGTATCAGTTCATGCCCTTCATCCTCTCACACCATGTAAAATATAACTCTGTGTGGATTCACACTTAAGGACTCTAAAAAGTCTGTTAGGAAATAGGACATTAGAAATATTGTGGCGTGCTTTGACAACATGTCAACATGATGTCCATCACATTTGTGATAATGCACCTTTTGTTTCAGTTTACAGTAAAACTTTAGAATTCATCGACTTACAATATCTGTTTCTCATGACTGAATTAGAAATAACTTTTTAAACATGTACCAAACGTGTGCATAGCACATCCTTTACATGGGAAAGCTTCACAGTGCTACAGTTGCATTTGGTTACACAGTGGTTGGAGACTGTAGCACAAACAAAATCACTGCAACTGTGTTCAGTGAACTTAGTGTCATCACCTTTGAAAAGCTTCCTTTAAAGATGGGGACCAGGTAACTCCAACCAGCAGCTTTAGTGATGGCAATAAAACTGCTGGAGTCAGTCTGCTGTTAGTTTGTGATTAAATAGGATAAAGTTGGCAGTTGCATGTAAACCAGTTGTGATATTATAAACTCCTCTAGAAATGGTGACATAGTTGCTGCAGGATGGTGATGGTAAAAATGAAATAGGCTCTCTGCAGCATTGCTTTTTTATATGAATATAACTAGAATAGGATAGTTGGGAACCAGATGAGTCAATGCCCTAATTGCAAAGAGACACTTTACAGAAGAGGAACAGGCTGACTCACAATGATTGCAAAGTATTAAACTAATTATATAAAACTTATTTGCAGCCCTTTGCCAATCTCTCTGAGAGTGATTCCAGTTGATCTAAATAAAACTCCGGCTGTTTGGACACAGGTTGCCTCCAACCAGGGGAACTATGCCATTAAGAGTCGCCTGAGACATCGAAACAAGCTGAAAACACTGAAACATCTTCAATGTCATAAATCAAGAGCAGATCAATGGTGGAGGCATATTCACTCGCTGGGCCCACGTCCTCATTTTAGGTTTGACAGCGTTTTAGTAGGTAAAGGTGAATGCTTTGACATGAATTGAGCTGCGGTTTGGAGAAGGTCTCGAAGGGGACTGGCGATGGCTCCCGGGCCTGGCAGATACCCATGTACTGGGATGAGGGTGGGGCATGTAAACGAGAATGATCAGCTTGCAAAACTAGAGGAACCTATATAGATGACAGCCAGAAGGAGCGTGTTTGGAGGCGTGGTCCGCTCCTGAAATTGGATACATAATCTCCAATAGAAAAAGGAAGAGACACAGCAGACGTAAGCAAACCGAGAACTAAGGATTACAACAACAAACAAGGATAATTTGAAAAAGGATAATGCTGCACTGTATAAAATAAATCAATAAAAGCTTCTTGGAAAATGCACTTTTCCATAGGCAGTCTTTTTGAACAAGTCATTAAATGACGTTAGCACTATATATATATGTCCTCTAGGGTGGGTTTTTTTGCAACACTTTTGTCAGAAATGCTCTCTCATGATGAAATCATTGCTGGCCTAATCGTTATCCAGTTGTTTTTTGGTGGCACAGTTTTTGTATATGCTGTGTTTAAGCAGCAGGGAGAGCAATCAAACCCCCGGAGATATACAGAGGCGGAGCAGCAGAAATTAATCACCGAGCTATGAAAAATGCATCATTTCAAGAGTCAGGTCTATAGAAACACATGGTAGATGCTGACAGAGGAGGGAGTTAACAACAAGCAGTAAGCAACATTATCCCAACCAGAGGTGAATGAGGTGCTGACAATTTAAATAATCCACCTTGTTTCAGTGAATCATCAGTTTGAAGTCGCTGTCTTCTGCTGAGCTCAGTAGGAGCATTTTTGGGTTGGATTTTCTTGATGTTTGACCTTTTTTACTTTCCTTTTTTATTTAACTTGTAAAACCAAGAAGAGGAAGCCAGTGAAGGTAAAGCCAGGGATTAAATGGTGGAAGTTGAAGAAGGAAGTATGTTCCTTTAGAGTTCAGGCACGAGCTGAGACAGGCTCTGGGTGGTAGAGAAGAGATGGCTGATAACTTGGAAAGTAGAGCTGTAGTGTTGAGAGAAACTGTCTAGAAGGTGTTTGGTGTGCCTCTGGACAGAGGAAAGAGGAGAAGGAGAGTTATTCGAAGAATGGAAGTAATGTGGGATAGCCAAACTAGACAGGAGTACTGGGAGGCTAGGTGTAGAACAAAGAGAGAGGTGGCAGAGGGAAATGGTAAGGGTTATATGTGAGGGTGTGCACTAAGGAAGGAGAAAAACTGAAAGATTGTGTTAAGAAACTGATTATTAAAGAAACTGAGAGAGAAATGAGGATGCATGTATGAAGTGATGGGAAGGCAGCTGGTCCTGATGACATCACTGTGGAGATGTTTGGCTAAGAGGGCAGATCACAGTCCTGGAGAATAAGATGATGCCTGAAGAATAGAGAGGAAGTGTACTTGTACAGGTGATGTGCAGAGATGTAGTAGATGTAGTGGAGAAATACAGATGAAGGTCTGAAAGAGTTGCCCTGTGTCTTTGTGGAGAGAGATCATACGAGAAGGTGCCAACGCAGGAACTGTGGTACTTTATGAGGAATGCAGCACTGGCAGGGATGTATGACATGGTGGTGCAGGACACATAAAGACAGCAGGGCAGTGGTTTTTCAGACAGTGACACTAAGAAAAAGATGGGAGACAGAGCTGAAGATGTTAAGACTTTCTTTGGGAGTGACCGAGACAGAGAGGACAAGATTAGAAATGAGTACATCAGAGAAACAGCTCAGGTTGAGTAGTTTGGAAACAACGTTTCAAAGTCTGAGATGTTTGGATGTTTGCATCTCTGAATAAATGTTCATATCAAAGATAAAGTATAAAGAACTGAGGGGTGCTCAGCTGACTATGATAAAGTAAGTGAAGGGCTACACACTGGACAATTTAAAGGAAGACATGTCACAGGTTACAATATGAGCACTACCAACATAATAATATAAGATGCAATATCAGCATTTACAGCAGCCTGCATCTCCAGATTGTCTGATATGCATCACTGCACAGGTCCCACTCCTCTGGATTAGAAGACAGCAGTACAGACTCAGTGCAGGCATTCACCTCGAGATTCCTAATTATGCTGCACATTATTACGGTTACATTTTGCCTTTCTTCTAGGGCACTGCAGGTCAGTTTGAGACGTTTCCTGTATTTTATGTATATATCTATCTGGTGGGAATATTATTCATTTTAAAAGGTAATCCAATAGTGGTGCTACAGGATGTAATTACAGGCTAGACGATCACCAAATGTATTCCATTTCATCCTCGGATGAACAGAATGTGTACACTTGATTCTAAAGCAATTCATCCAATAGCTGCGATGCCTCACATTGGCCAGAAATGTCAGTCTGATGCTGGTGGTGGAGTGAAACTCGGGGAATCCCATGAATATGACGCATCATCTGGAACCAAGAATGTCTCTACCAAAGTTTGTTCCAGTTAATCAGTGAGATGTTTCTGTTTCTTTTGCATTGCAAGATTGACTTGTTGGTGGTACTAGGTGGTCTAGATGAGCACCAAAGACATTATGGCCTTTCGTCTTCTAGAAGCTTTGAATATTAATAATATGGAAAAACCATCAGATGTCGAGACATTTCAGCCAGACGAATGTTCCATGTTCAGACTACATACAAACACATCAGTTACAGTGGACATCACGTCAGAGTATCTCACTATAAAGTGTTTTCTATAAGCAGACATGAAGAGACTACTACACATAAACTTCACGAGTCATAAATGGGGATTAATCTAACTGACATATCAAGCGGTTGGGACCCTGCATATGTGACCAGTACACAGGCAAAGCTAAAAACCAGTCCACAGTAGGGCCGTTAATTCTTAAATCCTGTTTTTGTTTTGCCCTTGAGTGAGAAAAGGATGCACACACACACCTAAACCCCACCAGAAAGCTTCAAGGCTAGGCCTCTAAAGCAAAATACCTTAAACGGGTATTATTATTATTCTGCAGGCTTAATGCAAATGGTTTTCTATAAGGTGACAACAAGTGAGTGAGTGATGGGAGAAGGGAGCCGGAGATCGACAGACGGATTGGTGCTGCGGCTGCAGTGATGCGGACGCTGCACCGGTCCGTCGTGGTGAAGAGGGAGCTGAGTGTAAAAGCGAAGCTCTCAATTTACCGGTCGATCTACGTCCCGACCCTCACCTATGGCCACGAGCTGTGGGTAGTGACCGAAAGAACGAGATCGCGGGTACAAGCGGCAGAAATGAGCTTCCTCCGAAGGGTGGCTGGCCTCTCCCTTAGAGATAGGGTGAGAAGTTCGGCCATCCGGGAGGGGCTCAGAGTAGAGCCGCTGCTCCTCCACATCGAAAGGAGCCAGTTGAGGTGGTTCGGGCATCTGACAAGGATGCCCCTGGGCGCCTCCTGGGTGAGGTGTTCGGGCATGTCCCACCGGGAGGAGGCCCAGGGCAGACCCAGGGCGCTGGAGAGATTATATCTCTCGGCTGGCCTGGGAACGCCTTGGTGTTCCCCGGATGAGCTGGAGGAGGTGGCTGGGGAGAGGAGGTCTGGGCTTCTCTGCTTAGGCTGCTGCCCCCGCGACCCGACTTCGGATAAAGCGGATGAGGATGGATGGATGGATGGATGGACAACAAGTGGCTTGTCAGGAAATCCACACAAATGCCAAAAATGGACACTGAAACACACTGCAGAAGTATTTTGAATTTAAAATAGGAAAATCTATTAATATTTTATATTGAGTCAAAAGTGCACTTGGCTAAAAATCAGTTTGCAGTGTGGTAAGAACAGCACTAATGCTAAAGGTTAATATTCTGTGAAAGGTGGAAGCGCTGCATTTAGACTCCAGCCTTCTTAATGCTTACATGACATCAATGCATTGCACAGATGTAAGAGTGAGAAAGCTAAATATAAGCTTTGTGACAAAAGGTCCTGGAAATGCAGCAGGGCAGTGGAAAGAAACTGCACAGCCTGAGCACATGAGCACGTTACAAAAACCTCTCAGGGTTGGAGTTATATAAAAGTTTTGATTCTTGCTCTTAGAGGGTGAGCAAGAAGGGTTGGGGCGTCTTTGCTCTGACAGATCATTGTATACACACAGCAGAGCTTCTATTTGTCAGATGACAGCTGTTACAGCAGGTTTTTCATTTGCCAAATTACCCAGAATAACTCCTCCTTGGAAAGAAGACAGAGATGAAGGAACCACAAACAGCAGTTTCTGTAGATGAAAACAATGAAGCAGCGTTGATCTGTGCAGTGCTGACAAGAAGTGGAACAAGCAGTCAACAGCAGCAGAGCAGGATCAGGGGTGACTGTGGGACTGGGAACATAAAGAAGAGGCCTCGTTTTAAATGCAAAAACTGATTGGTGTTTTTGTAGATCAGGTGATTCGAGGGGCGTTTTAGCAGAGCATATACATGGATCGCAGAATTTCTTAGAAAGAACTCGTCTTATGGAATTACTGTTGCAAAATGTCATGCTGTAATCAAGTACTTTCACCTGAGTTCTTTCAAAAGCAGTTCCACACAAAAAACCCCCACATGAGGCCAGGCAATCTCCAAAAAATGACACCTATGCCATTCAGTATTCTGCAAACTGAGGAATTCATTTTATTGAACGCCTCAACATGAAAATAATACAAACAATCAGTTCCTTAGACTGAGCTCTCAGCCAGCAGAAGCGGGCTGTGTATTCATTCAGCCAGCTGGAATTTAACAACGCCTGTCTGGAAAGGGTATTAGGATTGCGGGTATGTGTGTGTGTGTGTGTGTGTGGCTCATTGAGGAATAGGAAAAAAAAAGAGCAAAACGGAATGAAAAAGAGGTAAATGTGAGGAAGACACAGCGAGACTTAGCGGGAGAGGAAGTCAGAGAAAATGATGGATAGCGAGGACAGGAAAATAAGAATGCGATTGTGACTGGGCCAAACTAGAACCTGGATGTATTTTGGAGATTATAATGGCCCCTGTTCCAGACCTCATTTATTTTTGTTTGTAGGATGTCACAGCTCTTTTTAAGCACCCTGGTGCACACTTTATCTATTTTCTTTCTTTACCTGACTGTCTCTCAACCATTCCTTTCCTTTAATTTCTTTATCAAATTCCCCTTTTTCCCCATCGCGTCGGGGCATTCTTCACTGTCTCTGTCGTCCTTACTGTTTCCCAGCCTTTTCCCTGAGAAGTTACTGTCTGCATCGAGCACAACCAACTTCATTTTAAAGAAGTCATGCTGTATCTTGTTCTTTGAATTCCAGCCAATTACATGTAATTTTCATTAGCACTACCTGGCGATGATTTCACTTATTGCTGTACAGTGAAAGCAGAAGGCTGCGTCTTGTTTTCATCTGTTAAGCTGAAGCAGGTTGTAATCCAGGTTAGATTAAGGCTACGTTCACACTGCAGGTCTTAATGCTCAATTCCGATTATTTGATCAAATCTGATTTTTTTGTCTGCTTGTTCACACTACAAATAAAATGTGACAGCAAACGCGCTCTAGTGTGAACGCTCAAAGCGGCCCGCATGCGCAAAAGAAGACATCACACACAACGCGCTCTGTTTACACCCAGACCAAACAGTGTTGTTTGACTGATGGCCCTTAATATAAACACTTGTTTCGGACTTTACGTTTCCCAATTTTGCTTAAAGTTATAAAGTTATTTTGTTATTTACATATGGCCTAATAATTATCCTTATTGCTGTTTTAGAGAGGAGCGGTGCTTCGAAGGATAGTTGCAGATTTCTGTCAGAATCTGCAGATTATACAGTACAAATAAAATGTTCACGTTTCTCCAACGTTGTCTTCCCAACAGTTTCACTGGATGGCCAGGAAGCGTTCACAATGTCTTCTCCGGCGCTGATAATTGGCGTCTGTCTTGTGTCAGTGACGTAAAAGACGGATTTAATGCGACATGACTGTTCAAACAGCAGTTGCTTTCTAAAACATCGGATATGTATCAGATTCAGTACCACATACGAAAGTGACCCAGATCGGATTTGAAAATATCGGATTTGTGCCGTTCACACTGTCATACCATGATCGGATATGGGTCGCATAGGGTCAAAAAATCGGATTTGATGCGCTTTCACCTGCAGTGTGAACGTAGCCTAGGAGTCCTGGACCGCAAAGATCAAGGTGTAGTTCAAAGCGTTTGCTGTAAATTTGAACCACTCAATGAAACCGTGAGCAGATATTTGTTTTGTGAAGGGACCTCGGTTTTAAATGTTGAGCTTGATTTTATATTGAGCTCATCTGTTCTTAATAGCTGTCTGTTTTCTTCTTTGTCAGCACAGCGAGACAGTCGTTGGCACTGTGGCCCCATAACAAAGGGGATGGAATCCAGTGGTCAGCTTAAACCCAGGTAGGGTAACACGGTGGTGTAGTTTCCTTGTTTCCCCCATGTTTGCATGGCTTCTTCCACAGTTCAATGATATGCAATTAGTCTGGCTATTCTAAATTGCTCATAGGTGTGAGTGTGAATGGTTGTCTGTCTCTCTGTTCCCTGAATAAACCTGTCCAAGGTGTACCCTGCCCTATGGTAGCTGGGGTAGGCTCCAGTGACCCTGATAGGGAGAAGTGGAAAAGAATGAATGGATGGAGGTTCAAAACAATAATGTAGGAGGGGAAGTGGATGGATGAAAAATGGATAGATGCTTCCATTTCTTCACTTTTAAGGAGAATAAGCCCAACGAGAAATGTGATATTAGTCAATGAAAAATTGTACAGTAAGACATCACATTTTCTGATACAAATGAGTAAAAATTATAGAAGAAACTGACTGACACTGACTGACACTGGGTTTAAATGGAAAGGACATTCATGGTTTTTAGCACCAGAGTGGTACAAGGTTGCCAATCTGTAATAAGATCCTTGACAATAATTCTTTCCACTATGCAATCAAAATTATATGGATGCAGTTACTTTCAGGGATGTCAAGTCTTCCTTTAGGAAAACAATTATGTGACACTAAAACACAGAAAGCAATAACTCGTAATGTCAGTGAACGAGTGCACTAGTGCAGCTCATCCTGACTGAACTGGATTGCAGTTTAGATCATCATGTCATGGGGAGGAAGTAACATGTTCAGAAATTCAAATATACCATTTCCCCTTACTTTATACAGTACATGATGTATTTATTTGTTGCAAAAGTTTGAAACATTTTTTTTTTTTGCATTCTACTCTTCATTCATTGTTTGTTCCAGTCCCAGTGACATCTTGACATATTTGCATCTTCTTCTGACCTTGTGACATTTTTGAAAATGTTTATCAAAGGACACAATATGCAGGCACAAGGATTGGCAGGTGGGAGCACTGACATGAAGATTTAATGTAGAAGCTACACATACCGATGCACAATGCCAGTAGGGGGGATAGGAAGATCCAATAAATAAATAAAATCCAAAAAGCAACAGGATCTATCCAAAAGGCAGGGAACACGCAAGAAAACAGGGACAAAGAGCACACAGAGGTAAGGATAATAACTAACAGTTACCTCAGTATAGACAGAGGAAAGTAAAAATGAAAGGCTAAAATATCAGTCATCCAGTGCTCAGTGAAGTTACCAAAGTAGCAGTAATTCAAAGTTATGTTAACTGGCTCATGTTAAACTACTGTCAGTTTCAGCTGATAAGGCATGTTTGATGTGAAGGATAGCCAAATGTTGCAGGGGTTGCAGTGTTGCTGCACTACCACAGAGGTTGACTCCACAAAAGAAACTGAAATACAATTAAAATCAACATTAAGTCAATAAAATAATTAATAAAAGGCAAATTACTTCACACAAGCAGAAATGAGATAAAATGATAATTCAGGATCTAGACAACTGAAGCTGAGCATAATGATTTTAGTGCTTTTAAATACTAATAATGTTGGAGCACATCCAATATGATGGGTGAGCTCCAGCAATTTAGAAAAGGTAAAACAAAATGATTCACAGATTGGTGAGCAATGTGCCTTGTGATGAGTTTTTCAGTGTGTAGTGTTAGGTTAATAACAAAAAAATCTTACTCATCTTAATCTTTGTAATAATGACAGTTTCTGTAAACATCACTGCTCCTGTAATATTACTGTGTATTCATTCTATTGTGTTTTTATTACATTATGCTTCTGTTTGTACAAAATATACATAGGTAACAGTGAGCATGCAGTTATATACAGTTTTTCACTGTGTAATCTCATTTATTTGATGAATTATCTGTATTTTACTTACCTTATTTTTCATTTATCACCACTTTTACGATTTCATTCAAATTGTTTTTTTTTTCTCGTTGAAAAGATAAAGAACCTCAGAATATGACAACACCCGAGTGAAAAATTATTGGAAAGCTTTTTAAAATTACAAAAAAAAGGATTTCTTCCAGGAGTCGGTTCTTTAGTCACTTTAAAAGTATCAGATGAGGAATTTACAAAAACAGATAAAGAACACTGAGGTGGAACGACATCAATGACTTTCTCTCTACCACCAAGATTATGAAAGATAACGTACTATAGAGTCCGCACAAGAAAAGAAAACCTTCACCTCAGTTATTGGCGGCTCTAAGTAGTTAAAATGAATTGTACAGCAGAAGGGAACATGTAGAGTTGTGTCTGCCGGTTTACCTTGGGAAATATAATCCAGTGTGTGGGAGTAAGAGATAACCCTGTCAACACTTCAAATACATGAAAGTTTGCTTTATATATATATATATATATATATATATATATATATATATATATATATGAAGATTTTTAATGCAGATTTGCAGAGAACATGACAGGAAGCTGCTGCAGTGTAAAAGAGTGGAAGACAAAAAGATAGAACATGGAGAGAAAGGAAAAGGAGCAGTAGTGCGAGAGATGTGGCTTCACAGAAAGTTGTAAATCACTGTGCTTAGCACCAAGGACACTACTGAAAACATGTCTTTATGCTTCTGTCACGACTCATCAAGCTAAAAAAATCATCTCTTAATAAACAAGCACACAGATAGCTGTGGGTTTCACTCAATTTCTGGCTTTTGAAGCAATAATTATTCATACAATTAGGAAGTTTTTAATCTATTTATTCATATCTTATTTTGTGTAACTGCAGGACATGAAATGCAGGCCCGTCTATGACTCATAGTAGGAAAAATGATCGGTCTGTTTGGTTCAAGTGACAGTGTGACAATGAGCCAGCCAGCACATTACCAGGGCCCTGAAAGTGAACCAGTTAAATGGAATCCAGCCCTCATTCATTTTAGTGTTTACACCTGTGATTTGTCATTAAGGAGAGCTTATCAATCAAGATAATGAGAATGTTAATTAATGTCAGGTTTAAATGCAAACACTGCTGATCACCCTCTCCATCCTCTGGGTCACCAAGGCCAGTTTGCACTAGTCTCACATCCAGTCACTACCAGTGTTAATTTAAATGGGACTTTACAGTATTACAAAAACCAAATCCCATTCATTTAGAAACAAGCGCTGCGCACTCTGCAGTTATCAGTCAGTTTAACAAGCCTACAGTTTCCCATAGTTCTGTTAGGTCGTACATGTAGCGGGGTGCTTGGTCCCATCAGCAAGCTAAAGTACACTAAAAGCTAAAAAGATTAATAAAACTGTTTCTAGTGTCAAAAAAGTCACACAGCCCAGGACTAGCAGAAAAAGGTAACAAGAGACAATAAGGACGTCAATGACATTCAATATTTTCAAGTAAAGATGGAAAAAAAACCCCACTGATGACATGAAATGGGCTGTTCCCAAGTTAAACTTTTCTCAACTTCAAGGTGAGTGATGTGACTACCAATGACAACACAGAATACCACTGACTGACTTATGACAGGATGGTTTACTTAGAGGCAAATTTATGGGTTACCAGGCAACTGGAGACTGAAATGTCAACAACAAAGTGATTCATGATGAGTAAGCTTCCATCCAGGAGATTAGGGTTCAAGTATTCTGTAGAATCGTTATATGTTACTTTTTCACTTGCTTTCTTTTCATTTAAAAAAAAATTAACTATAACAGGAGGTAATAACGAAGGGATTCGACTGGCCATTGGGTCGCCAAGCACTCCACTATGGTGCTGTACCGAGCCTCCCGCTCCTGCTTTTTGGTCTTGGGACATGGGGAGGATGCAATGGCTGCTGTTTCTCAATCTGCGGGCGCACCTGCCTAGTCCCAAGAACAAAAAGCGGGAGCGGGAGGCTCGGTACAGCACCACAATACTTACATCTGTCCAACCACACACTTCTTTGGGTTCCTGCCTCAGTAGTTTTGGATTTAGACTGCTACACTCAGATACTAACAGACACAAACAGAGAGAAGCCCCCTTCTCTGAGGAATCTGGGAGGGGAGATAGTCTAGCACTATTTGACAAGAGGCGGTTGCCGTGGTAATAGGAGTGTTGTCTGCAAAAGGGTCATCTCTATATAAGGACATGTCCAGAGAGGTGCAGAACAAGAAACGTGAGCCGATATCAGACCTAAGGCCACCCTCAACTGATTCTACCAATCATGTTAACATTCTGTTTCTGTGACCCGCATTAAAAGTGCGTACTGCCTGGGTGTGGCAGTCTTTTCTCTGAGCCAGAGAGACGGAGGTCCATGGCGCCATGTAACTAATCTGAAATTCTAAACATTTGATAATAAATTGTGAAAACTTATAATTTGAGCATATTTGTCTTTTCTCATGAAACCAACACTTGTCATTATTTTATTCGCCCCAGCTGTGTTTCCCTTTCCCTCATCATCCCTCTGTGTATATGTTCTGTCAGCTTCACTCTGTTCTTTGTCAGACTGTCTGTTTTCCATGTCTCCAAGTTCCAGGTATCCGTGTTCCTCCTTTTAGTTCTAGTTTTTCCAGTTTAGGTTATTGTTTAGTGTTATCTTGGTTCGCCTTGCCTTTTGTTTTGTGTTTTTCCATCAGCCATAATAAACGGCTCGTGTTTTGTTAAGTTTAATCCTGCCTCATGTGTCTGCTTTTGGGTCCACTCCACGCACCGGCCACCCACCTGTGAAAGGAGCAAATTATCCCCAACATGTGCAGCTTTGCTCTCAGGTTCAGAACAAACTGAATTTCATATTTTGCTGGGCTTTGACCTGCCTCCCAGTTTTCTTTAATTAGGTTGAAAATTCCCCGTGGCTCTCTGCCGAACGGGAATTCAAAGGAAGAAAATCCCTTGGAGGCCTGGGGAACTCCCCGCACTGGAAACAAGAGAGGGTCTAACCAGCAATCCCAATTTCATTCATCCTCATGAATCAACTTCATGGTCTTGGCTGGCTCCACTAGTCAGTCTGAGGGTTGTAGATACTGGACCAAAATGATTTAATGCCCAGCAAACCATAAGGTTCTTTTAGTGTTTGAGACATGAACGATGTGCCCTGATCAGTTTCAGAATGCCGACTTGGGAGATGACCTGAAACAGCTCCTGTGCCACTGGCATCGCCTCTTCTGTAAAGAGGAGTGGGTCAAAATCCCTTGTGAGAATTCATCAAACCTGCTGACCAACTACAGGAAACATCTCACCACAGTTCTTGCCACAAAGGGTTTTGCCAACAAGTACTAAGTCATGCTTTCCTTAGGAATCAAATGCTCATATCACTCAATGACAAATTAACTTGTAAAATTTATGAAATATGTTTTTCTCTGAATTTTCAGTTCACATTTTCTCTCTCTCCATTAAAGTGAAGCTACTATAAAATTAGAGGCTGTTCATTTCTTTGTAAATGAGCAAACTCAGGAATTCAGCAGGAGATCATATAATTATCTCCCCTACTATACACACCTACTCACACTGATAGGGAGGTAGCAGAGACGCAGAGAGGTCTGCTCCAAGAGGACCAGAGGGTCTTTAACATTTCATTAATATTTTTAATCCCCCCTGCAGATACTGACAGTTAACCATGTCACACATTCCATCTGTGATTTTCTTGTTATTGATTGATTTTTATATACTTTTTAAAATCTCAAGATGTATTTTTTTTCAGAGCTCTGAGGTCCTCACAGCCAGTACAAACATATGATCTTATACATTAAGATGCATCACTCTCACGGCTTTACTTTCTGTAAAAGTCAGCACATGCTACAGCTATGTACAGAGTTTCCACAGTGAGCATTCCAGGAAATGGAGGAAAACTTGAAGGTTCTTGTTGCTCTGATGGTGCAGAAAAAGGAAAAAACACCAACATGACTTCAGAAGATCAAAGTCTTTATTGGGGACTACAAATATTTCTCATTTTCACTGAGATCCATCAAAAGATGCTGGGAAGTGATGGAAAGTAATGAAGCTGATGTACAATAAATTTTTATTGAGCACATATCATGTGACCCAAACAGCCTTCATCTCTTACTATTAGTTTCCTTTTTAGAAATATGATGCTCCAAAGAACATATAAACATGGATTCCTTGGCATTCCTGCTTTTACATAAACATATTAACACCGAACATTTAACTGATATAGTAAAATAGTTTCTTTCCTCTCCATCTTTATTCTCTATTTGCGACTTACTGAATGTTTAGACAGGATCAGATTTTACCCATCAGCATTGTGTGTCATCATTGATAAAAACAGGTTCAAACAGTGAGTGGGTTTTTGATAGCATGAATTAAAACTATGGAAGCTGCTGCTAAGACTGCTGACATTGATGCTTGTAAGTAATTTCTTTGCTATAAGATTTGTCAATTTCAAGCTGCCGATATAGGCTCCTTTCCTAGCTCCAAATTCTCTTTAGTAGGTGAGCATTACTAAAACCTAGACTCACTCACTCACCCACTGTGAAGCTGGAACTAAGAAATAAGTGCTTAAAGTGAAAGTTTTAAATATTAGCACCATCTTCTGACAGCATGGAAGGTGAAGCCATGTGGTTGGTTGGTTGTGGCTAATAGACTTGCATTAGTTCATGTTAGCTACCTAGCTAACAGAGGAAAATAATGACATTCAAGCTGAAAATCAGTGTAAGGGGACACTTTTGTGCTGTCCAATGAGTTTTATGTTAAGAAACTGAGGATATAATGTCTACTTTCACTCTGTGTCTCTCTAGCAGTAAGATATGGCTGTTAGCTGTAAAGTTTCGTAAAGCACTTTATGAACAGTCTGGAGCCTGTTTGAGCCAGGTGACAGGTGGGTCACCGGACCAGCAGAAACTGACTTTTCCTCCTCTGGCCAAGTGGCGCAATAATCTGAGGCAATCAGCACTAATTTATGCAGTAAAATAATCTCTCTCCTCCCAAACACATCCAGACAGTTTACAACGTAACAGGACACTACATAAACATCACACCACAAACATAATTACGTTATGTCATGATCAGTAATCCCATCAGCAAGGAGATGTGAGGAAAAGCAAAGACCAAATGTAAGTGAAGGAGACTGCAACGTGGAGATATTTAAATGTTTTTTTATCCTGCGGACACGCTCATGGATGTTAGGATTTCCAGTTGTCTTCGGTAAGAAACAGTTATGTTTTTGGTGTGCTGCACATGTAGTAACCTGTTATATAGTAACTGGTTGTGTTGGGAAAAGAGAGAATAATTTATTGCATAAAATAGCGCTGATTGCATCTTATGAACATCTGCTTTGTTAACTGATTGCACAGTTAGGCACATCCGGCCTGGTGAGGAAAAGCTGGAGTGTGGATTCCAGCTTATCAGTCTGGTGACTCAAACAGACTCTCCTCCACACTGTTCTTTTTTAAGCACTTATTTCTTAAATTTCAGCTTCACAGACAGAGTTACACCTATGTCAGTTATATGCACAGCGTTCATGTCCCCTTTAAGGGTAAGGATGACATTTATGGCATGAAATGACACAGAAAAGCAAAAACAGATCAACACCACTGAAGTCTTTACAACAAATTATTTCATTACTTATACCATGAGGCTGTCCTTGTTTATGTCGTCAGTTGTAGTGTTATAATAGTTTTTGCAATTATGTTGTGGCGGCCCCTCACCACAATGAATTCAATTCAATTAAATTCAGTTTTATTTATATAGCGCCAAATCACAACAACAGTCGCCTCAAGGCGCTTTATACTGTAAGGTAGACCCTACAATAATACATACAGAGAGAAACCCAACAGTCATATGACCCCCTATGAGCAAGCACTTTGGCGACAGTGGGAAGGAAAAACTCCCTTTTAACAGGAAGAAACCTCCAGCAGAACCAGGCTCAGTGAGGGGCGGGGCCATCTGCTGTGATTGGTTGGGGTGAGAGAAGGAAAACAGGATAAAGACATGCTGTGGAAGAGAGACAGAGATTAATAACAGATATGATTCAATGCAGAGAGGTCTGTTAACACATAGTGAGTGAGAAAGGTGACTGGAAAGGAAAAACTCAATGCCATCTATGACAACAGTGACCTGTTCTGTATTGTCATATAGGAAGATGATGCTGTTAACACACATTATTATGTTACACTGTGTAATACCACAAATTTCTACAAACCCAGAAGTTAGTTGTAAGTTAAAAATATATCATCATATTGCAGCGTACAATGACATGAAGAAAAAAAACGCTAACAACTCAAGTAGTTTAAATATACATGTGTTCATATAAAGTTCATCAGAGTTTGGCAGGAACTGTTGGTGGAGGAAGTCATGCTCCACTTCATATGATGAACTTTTCATTGAGATTTTGATTTTTGGATTGGGCTGTGAGGTCACTACAGGAGCACTTACATTTTTTAATGTTTTATTTGCCTCCTCTAGTGTGAAAGATTTCCCAATGCTACCAACTAAAGGATATAAAACAAAACCCACACATATTGTAACTCTGTCAGTAAATCCCCAACATAAAAACTACAGCAAGTTCTCAGATGTAGGTCTGACATAGTCTACACTGTGGCACCTTTTAAAAAGAGGAAAACCAAAAAGGGGCACTGGTTGACAGCTTGTGTTTTTGGGGTGCCTGTGTTACGTGCATTTGGTGTCAAAATTTCATATTATTCCTCAAGACAAACTTCTCCCAGTCTATGACATCCATTCAAAGGCATGACAGCATTGCCCTGTGGACCATATTTCTGACAGGTTCCTGCTATGGTTGGTGATTCTGTGAATGTGATTTGCATAACAAAGCCAGGACCAAATGCATATTACATTTGTGTTGATTAAAGTACAGACAAGAACATATCTATAGTATAAGCTGCTGTTTACACCTCCTTGTTATCAGCATGAGACACTTATCATGGAGTTACAGTAAACTAATATAAACAGAGATTACGTTCATTCCTATTGTGATATAAATAAATATATATTCATATAATATATGTTTATATAAATAAATTTTCTTTAAGGACAACAATCTTTGTCTGGTCCACATTTAGCAGTTACCAGCATTTGATCAGGGTAAGGTCTACTCAGCTTTTTCTTAAATTTGTGCTTATTCTTTTTCAAGCCATTGCACAGTGGATGAACACACAAACCTTTTTTCTTCATATAAAAAATAAGCTGCTTTTTATTAAGTAAAGAAATTATGGAGATGCACAGCGCAGCAGAATATGCTGATGTCTGCTCAGTGCAGTGCCGTAGAGTAATTCACAGCACGCGGTCTGCAATATAAACTTTGATCACTGAAAAAAAAATTGACAATAATTCAAAAGATCAGGTCTGATTACAAGAGATTCCCAAAAGAGAACGAACAGCTGTGTTCTGCATGGAAACACTGATGTCACCTGAGCCCAGCAGCTCTCAGGTGGAAGATTTTGACACAACTAATTTCATACACGAGTCAAGTCTATAGAGCTGCTTACATCATAATGAACACAATGCAGCCTTTTTGCTTTTTTTAAACTTCAGTTTAATCACCAGGTCTGTTGGTCCACTTAGGCATTTAACCAGGAGCAGCATGCGGTAACAGATGCTGTTATGGGGTGAAAATAGTGAAACATGTTGCTGAAGAGTGCCTGAAGAAATTCTCAAAAAAATGTCAGTTTATAATTTATACACACTCCATATAAGGGCAAAAGATTAAAGTGGGTGTGGCTTCAGTAAAATTCAGGCTATACAACAATGCAAGTAAGCAACCTAAGGTGAGAACACCAACCTTGTTTTGGCCTATAGTTGGGTAACAAGCAACTTCTAATGTTAGCAGAAAAGCTAACGTTAGCACACTGGGGTTTTGTCATTGATATCTGTGTGACATCACTGGGATTCATTTCCATGGTCACTTTCTTAGCTGTGTCCCTTTAATATAATCCTCTGTGATCTCTGTAATATTATTCCTGGAGCCAGATGAAGACACACCATGGCAGACAGTTTGGATGATGATGCCGAGCAGTAGAGGTGTGGTGGGCCCACTTGCTGATTACCATTGACCAAGACCCATCAAATGATATCACCACTCAAATTTGTCACTGCACCTACTCAGGTTCTTAGCAATATACCATTCAAGTTATGTTTAGAGTTAATAACATATGCAAAGAACAGAAGGACAGATGGACACAAAGATATCTCTCAATTCATTGGAGAGACATGAGTGTGCTGACATTTTAAGGTCACAAAGCATCAAAGTCTACTTAATATTTCACTGTTTTCAGTTAGTCACATGTGCAGTCACTTTGACATTTTAAAGATGGTGCATTGCAGGAAGACACAGTTGGATAGCTGCTGCTGCTGTTGGTCTGTGCTGGGTTTGGAGCTCATAGGGGTCATCAAGCCCTTGTTCCACACTGAGAAAGGGAAATCCATCTTTAATCGCACGGCTGTGCAGGACTGCACGTCCTAATAATGCTGCAGGCTCTCTCTAGGTGGGAGAGCATTCTCCCCCCTGTGGCACTGTGGCAAATCTATTTCCTCTTCAGTAAGCCAGTGGTTTGCTCCATTCTCAGAGGAAGCCTGACTCTGCTGTGCATTACATTGTCCCTGCTGTGTGCTCTGGGGTTTCATAAAGAGAGTGAGTGGTCATGTTTTCGACAGGTGTCTGACAGTACCTGAAGGTACAAAGACATGTCAAGGTTTCAGAAACAACAAGGTTCACAAGCAGCATGCTATCAACTGGAAGTGTTTTCCCCAATTTTGCTCATGAAAGGATGAAACATGCAGGAAAGTTAAATGTTTCTTTGCCAGTTTTTCTCCTGGAGACAGAGCTGTTGTCATGAAGTAACTAGTAATTAATGGCAGTGGGTACTTTGGAATAAAATCCTTTCAGGATATACATTTCAGTGTCCATACATCACATTTGGGATTGTGTTACTCAGTGAAGGATACCTCTTCTTTTCATTTTCAACATATTCTTTCTCTCCCAGGTAGCACTCGAGTTTGGAATATCCCCGCTTTGACAACAAGGAGCAGTGAAACCTGATTTAAACAAGCCTGACCTTTGATTCATAGAGATTAGGTGCACATATACTGACCTCAGTATTTAAAACTAAATAATTAACTAACTAATTTAGACCATCTATCACTGTAGCACTACACTGTAAAAAATAAATTAATACTGTAAAATAACACAATTCTTTTTATCGCATAAATATACACAAATTTTGAATGATCTATATAAAAAACAGTATTTTTGTGAGACAGTATTTGCATGAAACGTGGTATTTTTTTATGTAAAATAAAAGATATTTACATGTATAACAACAATGAAATTACCTGATGATGTGGTCAAACACTGTTGTAATACAATTAATCAGAAAAACACTGTTATTGTGTTTTATTATCTAATTTAATGTACAAAAAAAAAAAGGAAAAACAAAAAAAAAACACTTAAAAAAGTCAAAATCCTGTTGGTAAACTAGTAACTACAACCATCTACATTTCATTTTTAATTATATCAACTATGAAAAATATTTTTATGTTAAACATGAAAAAATATTTGTCACAGTTGATATAATTAAATAAAATGTACAGTATTTTCATATAATCTATTGTATATTTATCTTTACCAGTGTATCAGCCATCTGCTGTGACTGGTTGGAAGAGAGCCAGAGAACAAATAATTAAATATAGAGAGGTGTCTTAACACATAGTAAGTAAAAGCAGTAAAAGACCTATTACAACACAACTAAGTGAGGATTCAGGGTCACCTGATGCAACCCTAACTTTATGCTTTAAACATTTTAAGCCTAATCTTAAAATTAGAGAGGGTGTCTGTCTCCCACATCCAGGCTGGTTCCACAGAATTGGGGACTGAAAGCTGGGAGAGCTGAGCGTAAAACTGAAGCTCCCGATTTACCGGTCGATCTACGTCCATACCCTCAACTATGGCCATGAGCTTTATCCGAATGAGACTGCAGATATAAGTGGCGGAAATGAGCTTTCTCTGAAGGGTGACTGGGCTCTCCCTTAGAGATAGGATGAGGAGTTCAGCGGTCTGGGAAGGTCTGGGTCTGGGAGAGTAGAGATGTTACTCCTCCACATCGAAAGGAGCCAGTTGAGGTGGTTCGAGCATCTGACAAGGGTGTCTCTGAGCATGTCCCACCGAGAGGCGGCCATGGGGCACACCAAGGACAAGCTTGAGAGATGGCTGGGGAGACATGGGCTTCTCAGCTTAGGCTGCTGCACCCGGGACCAGGCCCCAGAGAAGTGGAAGAAAATGGATGGATCGATGGGTTAAATGATTATATTATTGAATTAAAATCATCAGGTCAGTTTGTTGGGCCCATTTTACCTGAACACTGATATCTCAATGAATGTAGGACTCCTTATGTTTCAAAAGCTGTAGGACCTGAACAGTTATATTTTATTATATCAGTCTGACACAAAAAATATTGTAGATGCTCCTTATTAATCTTAAGAACACAGTTTTAAATATGTTACACTTTTTTCTTTTAGTTTCTTAATTTACTCTATATATGTTACAGGGGCAAAATAAAAGTAGAATAGATCCCTTATCCTAAAGCATTATTTAACTAGTTAAAGGTACCAACACAAGACGCAAGCAAAACACAGTAATATTTATATTATAACAGTAACACAGTTTTGATTTCCAACAATGACTATAGAAAAGGTCATACATGTTCACAAGCCAGTTAGTAATGTATCTGCTTTGATACTGGGAAGATCATGTGTGGAGGAGTGCTGGAAATAGCTCCGTGCTTTGTTTTCCAGCTGTAGTCATATCACTCAGAAAAAGTTAAACTTTTCAACCACAGCTGTGCTGTTTTCAGTGTCACATTTCAGTGACATTGACCAGTCAGAATCAAAATGCGGTCAGTATCTCAGTAGTAACAATGTTAACAATAGCACTGGTAAAACTAACTGAAGCCCAAGTACTGGGCTTTGTTACCTAACAACAATAAAGGTTTATACAATAAGTATACTCTCACTCTCACTCTGGGAAACGAGGTCACAGAGACTTCATGCAAAAAACAGCTGCCTATAAACAGTAACTCTGAGAAAGCCACCTTTCACGATACTATACACATAAATCTTTGATCCACTAATCATGTGATTAAATATGATCAGGAAGATGGGCTCCAGTACACTTAACTCATCTTGTGATAAAGAAAAACACTTTGGCAAACACCAATTTGTTTACCTTGTTTAGGGGTACTGATGGTGTCATGTGACTTTCTCATATACAGTCAGTGATGCTTAATATTTGCAAATCTAGATTATACAAAATAAGTGAATTATTTCAGAGCATTTTATGGAGTCTTAATGAATCTCAATGGCACAGTGGGACATCCTGGTTAAATAATGGCAATAATTAATTAATATGCAGGACGGCTTAGCTCAAAGGTGAAACAGCTGATCTGCTGGGTCTTTACCTTACATTATAAAATGCCTTGAGGTGACTTTTCTTGGGAACTGGCCTGTATAAATAAAGCTGAATAGCACTGAACTAACACTACTGTACAATAGGTAGCTCATGTACCTGAAACACACAAATCGAGTCACACACACACACTGATGAGGTCATTCTCCCCCCATTTCTTTTTGCTGTACCAGTGTAGTGAATATGAAGTAGGAGCAGAACAGTGCCGTGCATATCAATGTGTCCTTAATAAATTATGAACCAGCTGTAGGGAGAAAGAAGCATGTTTGTGTTTCCCACTGTGTGGCCTACAAATTCACCAGAGACAAAAAAATATAGATTTAAATAAAAGTAAAACAAAAAATAAAATACTGTTTTCAAAAGTCAGCGTCCTACAAATCACCTGAAAAGTAATTCACAACATTTAAATTAGCAATTTAAAGACTCACATCTGTGTTTCATCTCCATTTCCACCCCAGAAATTGAGCTTAATATTCATTTGTACATTGAATTATTGGACTTTCTAGCACTGTTGCTAGGTGATAACCGGCACAAAATCGCCATCAGCATTACTGAAACACATCATCAGATAAGGCAACAACCAGCTCATATTTATCACGAAACAGAAGGCACAGTGTGTGTGTGTGTGTGTGTGTGTGTGTGTGTGTGTGTGTGTGTGTGTGTGTGTGTGTGTTGCGGGGTGGAGGGATACATGAAAGAATTAGTAATGGGCTTGCTGTGACCTTGATGGCACATAACATGCTGCAGGCTAAGATGTAGTGCAGGTTCATGGATGCAGTTGTTCATAATGGAAAAAATTAGCTTTATAGTGTCTATCTTTAGAAAGTAATCTTTGGCAAAAATAAGCCAAATTCAGCTGTTTGAACTGCGTGACATACAAGCAGACAACATGAACCAAGGAGGGTTTATGATTATGGCCACTCCAGGACATTCACTGTTGGTCCCAAAGCCACTCGTTTATTGCATGTGTGATTACAGTTGTTGTCCTGTTGGGAGATAAACCTTCGCCCCAGTCATAGGTGCAGAGTGCTGTGGAGCAGTTTATCATCAAGGATGGATTAACCTTTCCTCGACCCTGACTAGTCCCCAGTTCCTGCTGCCAAAAAACATCCCCACAGCATGATGCTGCCACCACCATGCTTCACTGTAGGGATGGTATTGGTCAGCTGATGAGCAGTGCCTTATTCCTTTGGCATTCGGGCAAACGGACTGATTGGTGGAGTGTTGCAGAAATAGTTGTCCTATCCTCAGTCAGAGAGGTGACCAAGAACCTGATGGTCACTTTGACAAAGGTTCCAACACCCCAATCACTGAGCTTGGCCAGGTGGTGAGCTCTAAGTCCTGGTGATTCCAAACGTCTTTCATGTATGGATGATGGATACCACTGTGCTCACTGGGACCTGCAGAAATGCTGCAGACATTTTTCTGCACCCTTCACCATACCTATGCCCCGATACAATCTTGTCTTATGGGTCTACAGAAAGTTTCTTGGACTTAATGACTGTGTTGGTTTGTGATTTAACATCATGTCAGTCTTGGTTATCATGTCATAACAAAGGCAGTGAAAACCTATGCACAGGTTATATTTTAGTTTTTTATTTTTCATACACTTGAATGCAAACTTTTTGATGTTGACATTGGGTGATGTGTGTAGAACTTTTAGGTGAAAAATTGATGTAATCCAACAATAAGGTTGTTACATTTGAATGGTGAATAGTTAAAGACTGCTGCTGGCTGTATTTACTGGACTATTCATATTTGCTTCAGCTCAGTTGCATCATGTTTGGTAAAGTTTAATTTAGGAATTTCTGAACTCTTTAGTTTTCTTATATCACTCAGGAGTGGTGATAGAGAAGATTCTCACAGTATTTGAAATTTCTCTTCAGTGCCTCATATCAACAGAGCTCAAAATCTTTTTTTACTGGCTTTACTCTTATTGTTAGCATTGATCTCAAAGACTTAAGCTCATTTATTAGAGTAATATTAAATTGTGATAATATAGGATGAGGTCAATTTGAATCACACTAACCAGATTTTGTACATCATGCTTAAGGATTTGTGCTCCTTGTAAATATAACTTATAAAACATTGGAGAGAGAGATGTCTCAACTATGTAACAATGGGAAAAGAAAGCACACAAACATGCACAACCATGGTGGGCAGAAGCCAGTCTCACCAGCGCCTGGGGAAATGTCTTACTTTAAAACTTTTAACAGAGTGTTGTTAAAAAAGATGCTTCTTCTGCAACGACTCATCAGCCTGAAAGAGAAACAGAAGCAGGTGTACAGTAGGAATAAAGGTTCAATAGTGTCGAGTAATTCTCCTTTAATGCATCTGCCTCACCTGCGACCTCTATCATTTAATCCAGAGTAATTCAACATGAGAACTCCAGCCCAGTGCCAGGGGATCAGGTGCTTTTGTTATTTTTAGGGCAGCGTTTCTTGGCCCTGTGTCACCTGCTACAAGCTGAACATGATCCAACAACAAGGAACCCATAAGCTTTGATTAAATCATTAAATTGTCATAAGGTTGTTTTGGAAAACCGCAACAGGGCAGCACGATTCCACACGTTCACACCCACAGCGCATGCTTGAGTGAGCGCGCAGATGCACACACACACACATATGCAGACATGTGTGTCTCATATACACAGCTGTCCACACACACAAACAGACACAGACATAGATAGCAACACTCGATCTGTTTGGCTGCTGTTTTATTCATAGTTATTCTTTACAGTGGAAGTTGATCCAAAGGGGAACTGAGCTGAGCACCTGTACTTCCTCCCGGATCATGTGATACTGTTAGATCGTTACCGTGCACACATCTATCCGTGAGGTGTTGAATCACATTGAACAGTATCGAGGGTAATTCATTTCTCCCTTTATCTTGTTTCTTTGTAGGCAGCCATCTCCCCTCTGTGTAGCTGTGTATGTACATGCATGTGTGTGTGTGTGTGTGTGTGTGTGTGTGTGTGTGTGTGTGTGTGTGTGTGTGTGTGTGTTGTTCCCTCTCCCTCCAGCTCGTACACTGACTTCAATTTCATTAAGATGTGTCTGAACTTTCTAGAATGTCACGGCCCTGTTACCTGAACCCATGGCCGACGCAGGCTTTGATGGCTTAACTCTCCTTTTCCAGTTGGCCAGCAATCAGTTTAAGTTAGCTACATGTTTACCATCATGGAGGAGTCCTGTTTATGCATTTCCACACTTCTTGGTTTATTGTCCCTGAATTTGTTTTTGGGAATGCCTTCAAATGCAATATACATATTTTCTAGGAAAATATAATCAAAATGCAAGGCTGTAATACACAAGCTAGTTTTTTTCAAAGTTGCACCTTTTTCTTCCACCCTTAATTAAATCTACCTCTGCCTCAGCGAACAGCCGTTCTACCAGATGCTAATCCCACACTCAGTCATAGGTTATGACTTGTAACTTCCAAAGCCTTGGGAAATAAAACCAAGCAGAAACACAACTTAGACTTTCTTCTCTCCAAGTATTTATTGCTATTTATGATCTGAATAATTAAAAAAAACACAAAACATGCAAAAAACAATCACAAAAGATGTCATCATATTTTTATGCCTAACTTTCATATTTAACCATCAATACTACCTCCAGTGGATCTATTGGTTCATCCATTTTTTCGTTGTCTCCTCAGCAAGTTGTACAACAAGCAGAGTTTCCTGCCTTGTTCAGCAGCCAAGCTATGGCAGGTGTGCCCTTTTATGGTAATTCTAACTGTTGAGGCTCACGCACACCTTTAGTTTCTTGTAGAAAGCATGCAGGAGCAAATCCACAGGCAGGAGAACAGTGATAAATTCAAAGGTTTGTTCCCGATCAGGCAAAACTGAAGGACAGTTAGGAAATGTCCCAATAGCACGTCTGACAATCAAAAATGGTCCTTGACCAAGCTACTGTAAGCAGGAACTGAATTAATCTGCACAAAAACGACAAATAATACAAATGATAAGTGATGTAACTAAGTAAAATTGTTTAGTATGGCAATGATGACCACCATAATGGATATCCACAGCTACAGGGGAATATTTGTTCTTATTTCATATATATCACATATGATGTGTGTTTAATGTATAGATAATAAAACACCACACACACTCTTTAACCTCACTGATAACTAAGAACAGTTCTAGCTGAATTTAGATGCACAAACATTCATCATATCAAGATGTTGAAAGATTGTTGGCGAGCTTATTTTGAAGTTATACCTGCTGGTGGAACTGCGCTGTAGCTTTGTTGAGAGGATGATCTGCTGGGCTGCTTTTGCTGATGAAACAGAGGATGTGTTGTCAGGTCTGATGTATACTGCAGTGGTTCCACACAGATTCAGGACTTTGTGATCAAAATAAGTTTGAAGTCCTTGGTGTGTTCATGATCAGTCTTAGTGCTTAGAAGAAGTGCACTCTTTTCACTGCAGCTGCTGTGTGTCTCTAATGAAAAGCTAAGAATGGGGAGGTGAAGGACAAAGTTTTTAGCAGAATTATTTGCCAACTTTGTTTTTTTGTTTTTTTTCTCATTCTGCTTTAAACCAGTGTTTGTCAAAATCTGATATTTTCACATAATTCAATCTGCTCTTGAATTTTGTCTGAGTGCCTTTGCCAGCCACTCATGATTGGCAAAAGCAATTTCTTTATGTGCTCCTTTAAAGTAAAAATTGAGTACAATGGGAAGATACATGTTTCTTTTTTCTTTGAACCAACGTTCGTTCAGTGTGTATGATTATAGCTTATAGAAGGCCTGTCTGAAACATTTAGGCAGAGTATGTATAGACATTACCACAAGGACTAATTTAAAGACAAACCTGTTTAGAGTTTAGCAACAGTTGCAGAATGTAATTTGCTCTTCAGTTCCTCTGTTTTCTCTCCTTGGAAAAGTATACTTCCTTTCAGAGAACTTAAACAAAACCCTGAACACGCCCCTGACAATCTATCATCACTTTGTAACCCTGCACTGCCCATATCAACTGACTCCTTCCTCTCTCTCTCTCTTTTACACACTCACAAACACACAAACACATAGTTGTTAGTTCACTTGATAGTCAATAATGTCAACACAGCAGTCACTGAAACACAAGCCGAGTGTGTATATGAAGTGTTGGTGTGCACAACAGTCACACTACAGTTACAAAGACTGGGAGACATAAATCTCATAGCAGGAGCAAAAATCCAAAGTCTATTCTGGAATATGCCAAATATTACAAAGACAAGCTACAAAGAGTAGACAGGTCAAAGTTGAGGGAATGAACAACAAAATGAACCATTATAATCTTTATGTTTCATGATCCCGACGGTGCTCATCAGTAAAACATGGAGCAGGTCATTCGTAGCGTGTGCATGTCTTTTTGATCTGGCTGATTCTTTTTAGTTACAAATGAAAGAGCAGCAAGTGGTCAGTCACAAGTATGCAGGAAGGTTTTGTCTAGCTATTTTAATTCCTGCTATCATATTGGACTGGCAACAAATGGTTTTATTTGTGGCAACAACAAACAAACAAACAAACAAACAAAGACTCCCATAAACTAAGTCCAGCTTCTTTGGAGGCTTGGTATTTTTATTTATTTTTTTTAGGAAATAATAAATGTTTAGTCATAGCTGTTGTGTAGGTGTCCCTTTAACCTTGGCATCTGAAACCTCCAGTCATTTTCAAAGCATAAGAAAACCCTTTAAGAAATACGATTAAAAACTAGGGTAACAAACAACTAAACCATCGCAATATCAAATCAAACCGTAGTGTACAGCTGCAGTTGTCGACCCTGAAAGAGAATTCAATCAATTTCAAATGTTCAAAGTATTGTTGGGAGAGGATGCTGTCGAACTCAGTGCAAAATTCAGGATAAGAACTGTAAGTACGAGTTCTTTAAATGTAAAATGGTAAATGGCCTGTATTTATATAGCACTTTTCTAGTCCCTAAGGACCCCAAAGCGCTTTACATATCCAGTCATCCACCCATTCACACACTGGTGATGGCAAGCTACGTTGTAGCCACAGCCACCCTGGGGCGCACTGACAGAGGCGAGGCTGCCGGACACTGGCACCACCGGGCCCTCTGACCACCACCAGTAGGTAACGGGTGAAGTGCCTTGCCCAAGGACACAACGACCGAGACTGTCCGAGCCGGGGCTCGAACCGGTAACCTTCCGACTACAAGGCGAACTCTCAACTCTTGAGCCCACGATCGCCCCGTAGCAGCAAGCTTTCTGCTGAGCCCAGTTTTATCATACCAGAATTTTGTCAGCACAGATGACAAAAGACCCAATGCAGATGTGTTTTTACGGCTTTGGTTTGCCTGGTATTTCTGACATCACATTGAAGACATGTAAGGGTTGTCTGTTTCCTCTTTGTTGCTTTCCTGTGGCCTTCTTCGTCTCATACAGACACGATATACTTTCCTTGTCTGGCAGTTTTAGCCGTAGATATGCAGTAGGTGTGGAGAAGCAATTCACTCAATATTTTGGAGCTTGAACACTGGCATTATCAGCTATTGTTTCAATGCCAGGCTACATGTTGCTCTTAAGAGGTAAGAAGTGCAAACCCATCCTTGTAGAAAGGTCAAGCAGGTCCTCTTCGTCACTTTCAACTATTGTGCCCTGGAGAGCTTCTCAACTGCTGATCTCTCAACAGGAGGAAGAGAGTCAATGTAGATTGTGCCCTGTTGGCATGTCTTCTTAACTGAGTCAGGTCCATGAATGGAGGCTAAAATGAATGCTTTTGATAGCCTCATTGAAATCATACCAAGGTCTAATTCTTTCACTCGAAACTGTCCAAATGCTTGCTATTCATTAAGGCTTAGAGCGCTTTGTGTTTCACCTTCACACTGTTCCAAATATTGTTCCAAGTGTGCAATGCAAACCTCCCCTCAGAGTCCTGGGAAGGGCCTTGAAGTTGGGGGTGCTGAACTATGCTGGAGGTGGGGGTGTAAAGTAGAAAATATTGTGCCACATTCTAATATAACTTAAGTATGTCAATGATGCAACTACCCCACCCAGACAAGACGAAACAGCCAAAGCTTAACTGAACTAGTCTGCTCTGCTGAGAGAAATAAAGGGGAGACCGGGGATAGTTGTAACATTTTTGACATTTCTGTCTGTAAATTGGAGCTCTTTTAAGGTAGTGGATTCAAAATGTAATGCAAAGTATTTACATGTCTCTGCTATTAAATAGTGCAGGTATTTTCTCTGCAGCACAATTACCCATTGCATGGTATGGTCTCAAACACAAAGAGTGAAATGTTACAATTAACCCCATAGTCTGGGTTAGTTGTAACATATCCTGGGGTGAAATGTAACACAATGAAATAAGGGTACTGACAAAACATTAACATGTAATCTTTTTGATTCAACACATGGATGCACTTAGAGCCATTTATGTAGCTATGTGTGTGTGACAGAATGCAGAAATCTAGCTTTTGAACATATTCCAACCCCCCAAAAAAGACAAATTATGGAATTTTCTGCAACTGAATATTTGATTAATTTTGGTTGGTCTTCCTTGAGTTTGGCCTCATTGGCTCAGTGGGCATTATAACCTACAACTCTTGCACCAAGTTTTCAACATAACAATGAAGCTGAAAAAATGTAGTTGTGCACCAGCATCGCAGTTCCATGACTTTTTATCATGGCTGACCTTGGTGTGGTTTGCAAAGTGCTTCAGAAAGATGAGGAAATCTGTTTCTTGCACCCATCCTGATTTATTTCCACTACCAATACTTCCTACTGGTCCATCTCTGACACAGTGGTCTGCATAATGTATGTGTGGGAACACAAACAGTGGAGGAATTGTGTTGCCAATGGCATTAACCGCATATACAAAGGCGACCAGTGAACCTCTCTCTGCTGATGTCATTGCCCCAACTTGTTTAATATAAGTTAAAGTAATAGTGTGGTAAGTTGTAACATCTGCATTATTGTTACAACTAACCCAGACTGTTGCTGTTACAACTGACCCAGACTCCTATAGCCATGAACTAGCTAAGATTACAGCCAACGGCTAAAACATTAGCACTAAAGACCTACACAGAATATATCCCCATAGACATACAAATAACATAATTTAAGTTTGATGAGTTTAACTGCAAAGCAGATAATGCTATTAGAAATTGAAATAAAGTAGAAAAACTTACTTTTTGGCATACAAATTACTTTTTTTCGTGTTAAATTGTCTGTGTTTGACAAAATGTGCTGATTTTTCACATGTGATAGCAGAACTGAATTGGGCATGCACAGGATGAGTCACATCATTTGAAACTTAGCCCTGATTGGAGAAATTGGAAGTGTTACAACTGACCCACGCTACAACTATCCCCGGTCTCCCCTACCAGCTTACACACAATATTTTAACATGCCAGGCAAATACAGATGAGCAAATTCATTATGAAACCATTAAAAAGTATGCCAGTCTTCCAGCTACAAGGTGTCTCAAGACAACACCAGTCAAGACATACAAAAACTATTGAAATATGGATAATAAGGATAATATTTTAGGCAACTCAAAAACAAAATAGTCGAGTGTCCTTTCACAAAAAAAGGCGGGGTTGTGAAATTGCTGCTTAATTTTAATGATAAACTGCTTAGGGACAGATGTGTCAGTCAGGTTTGTGTCGTGGTGGTCACCATGTCACATATATGAGACCAACAATGGGACAGATGTAAGAGTTTAAAGGAGGATGACTCTGTTATGCTCTTCTATAAATAACAAAAAAATAGCTTTTTCATGCAGTTGTGATAGCAGGTGATATTGGCTGAAAATGCACCACTTCTACTCGTGCGTAGTATATAACATTATTTGACGATGATATTTTCTGGGAGGAAAAAAAACCCCAAAATGTGTGTGTGTTTATATTTATATATGTATACACACATATTTTCCTTTTTTTTTTTCCTTCCAGAAAATATCACGCTCAGGTTCTTCTTGAGCTTCTCATGTTCCTGTTTCCTGATGATATCACTTGGTAGAGCTAAATAACTGTCTTCTTCTGCTTGTCTACCACTACTGTGTCCGGTTGGTTAGCCATCACCAGTTTGTCTGTCTGTATCTGGAAGTCCTACAGGATCTTAGCTCAGTCATTCTCAACCCTTTTGACCTCAGGACTTCCAGCCCATACTCAGCACAGATGTTCCTGTACACTATGCCGGCCACTTGGTTATGGTGTTCCACATATCCCCTGCCTGCTAGCATCTTGCACCCAGCTATAATATGCTTGATTGTCTCAGGGGCATCTTTACACAGCCTGCACCTGGGGTCTTGCCTGGTGTGATAGACCCCAGCCTTTATGGATCTCGTGCTCAGACCTTTTTCCTGTGCTGCCATGATTAGTGCCTCTGTGCTGTCAGTCCAGCTTTGTCCAGCCACTGGTAGGATTTCTCTCAGGATCTCACAAAAACAGTCCAGAGTTGCACAAAGAGATGACCTTGAAAAGCAGATCAGCAAAATTTTTATTGAGTCAGTTTTTGTTTTTCATGGATGGACACAACTTATTTTCATTGCACTACATATTATACTTTATCTTTTTAACTTACTTTTGCAGATCTAATACAGAGGGATTCAAAATTAAAATATATGTGCATATAAACAGCCAGTCTCTTTTATCTTATTGTAGCGTTTTGATCTCAAATTCAAATGCCTGAAGTCCCAAAACCATTGACTTGCACACACTGTTAACACACTTTTGGAGAGTACTGCAAGTGTTACATTAGAATTTGATGTGACTGTGGGTGTGAGACTACATAAAGTATTCACCACTTGGGTTTTTCTCAGTTCTTTTGTTTCAAGTTGTGTTTGAAAAAAAATTCTCCCATGACAGGAACATGGTGTGATGATGCTTCTTCTCTGCAACGGGCCCTGGAACGCGAGTGCAAAGGATAAATGAAGTCAACAGAACTTTGAAACTATAATAATATGTGGGATTAGAATTTAGAACCTGTCCCTAAATCTAATGCTGGCAAAATACTACAGGATCAGGAGCGGGACAAACTGCTTACAGGTGATAGTAAAAGTCATATTCCAGTCCAACTGTTATGACTGCAGCAACACAAATCAGACCGAACGTCTCATCAACTCTAACTTTAACCAGTTCAGCTACTCAGAATCAAACTGGAAGACTATACAAATAGGAATTACAAAATAAGTTTGACTGTGTATCCAAATCTATTTACACTGAGCAATGCCACAGCATGAAGCACAGTGAACACACTGCAGGGCCTCTGCCTGATAGTTCTGTCTGTATATTTCTAATGTTGCCATTATTAGCTGATGCTGTATTTCTCTCCTTTTTAATTAGGGTTTTACTTGCTGAATGAAGAAAGACATTTAAAACTACCTTTGCTTGATGGTGTTTGAGGAAGCTAGCTATTTTCAAAAGAAAACTGTCCTCGCATAAAGCACCTTGTTCTGAACCTTTGGTATGTTTCATATGAAAGGATCCTCTGAGGGCTGTAGCTGTGCTATGCTTGTACTACACAAGCATCAAAGAAGCTCTGGGTGGATGGGTAGCTCAACAAAACTTTAAACTGCTATTGGAAGTAGCACACATTTTTTCATTTCCTGCTGGAAAGATGTGGTTTAAAAGCATATTTATAACTATTATTGCAAGGAGGAAAGGTCTCTATTTTAACCCAAGAATAAGCAACAGAGCTATTCTCCTGAGAGTTGTATTTACAGGGCTATATGGTACAACTTTCTGGATGCTCCGTACATTCCATGAAAATGAAGGTGTATGGTGTGTGGGAATTTAGTAGCAATGATACCACATCGAGCATCTCATTATGTATTAGTGCTACTGTAGTGATAAAACATATATTTTATGTCTACGGAGCAAAATAAACACAATATTTCCAACCGTTGGATTCCTGGATGAGAGACACAGGTGGCAGTTTTTACCCGTATCAGATGTCTTGATGCATTCTCAATCATCCAGGAAAGTAAATCTCCAAAAGTTGAATCTGTTCATCTGGACGTAGCGTTTTGTGGGAGAAACGTTTCGTCACTCATCCAAGTGACTTCTTCAGTCTCAGCTGACTGCAGGTTTCCCCAAACCTTATAAACAGTACATTTGCATAATGACTGAAACCAGCCCACTGAAGGAACAATGGGCTGTGAGGTCAGTTCCTTAACCACTGATCAATGGCCATGAGTCCCATTCACAGAGAGTTGGGGAATGGCTGCAATTCTTACAATGCTGTGATTGCAGCCATTCCCCAACTCTCTGTGAATGGGACTCATGGCCATTGATCAGTGTTCTTTGATCAGTGGGTTTTGGTCAGTGATTGTTGATCAATGGTCATGGGAATTTGCATAATTATGATTAAGGAACTGACCTCACAGCCCATTGTTCCTTCAGTGGGCTGGTTTCAGTCATTCAATTCAATTCAATTCAATTTTATTTATATAGCGCCAAATCACAACAAAAGTCGCCTCAAGGCGCTTTATATTGTACAATAGATCGCACAATAATAAATACAGAGAAAACCCCAACAATCATATCATATGACCCCCTATGAGCAAGCACTTTGGCGACAGTGGGAAGGAAAAACTCCCTTTTAACAGGAAGAAACCTCCAGCAGAACCAGGCTCAGGGAGGGGCGGCCATCTGCTGCGACCGGTTGGGGTGAGAGAAGGAAAACAGGATAAAGACATGCTGTGGAAGAGAGACAGAGATTAATAACAGATATGATTCGATGCAGAGAGGTCTATTAGCACATAGTGAGTGGCCGGAAAGGAAAAACTCAATGCATCATGGGAATCCCCGGCAGCCTACGTCTATTGCAGCATAACTAAGGGAGGATTCAGGGTCACCTGGTCCAGCCCTAACTATATGCTTTAGCAAAAGGAAAGTTTTAAGCCTAATCTTGAAAGTAGAGATAGTGTCTGTCTCCCGAATCCAAACTGGAAGCTGGTTCCACAGAAGAGGGGCCTGAAAACTGAAGGCTCTGCCTCCCATTCTACTTTTAAATACTCTAGGAACAACAAGTAGGCCTGCAGTGTGAGAGCGAAGTGCTCTAATAGGGTGATATGGTACTACAAGGTCATTAAGATAAGATGGGGCCTGATTATTTAAGACCTTGTATGTGAGGAGCAGGATTTTGAATTCTGGATTTAACAGGAAGCCAATGAAGGAAGCCAAAACAGGAGAAATCTGCTCTCTCTTTCTAGTCCCTGTCAGTACTCTTGCTGCAGCATTTTGGATCAGCTGAAGGCTTTTCAGTGAGTTTTAGGACATCCTGATAATAATGAATTACAGTAGTCCAGCCTGGAAGTAATAAATGCATGAACTAGTTTTTCAGCATCACTCTGAGACAGGATATTTCTAATTTTA
Organism: Oreochromis aureus; assembly: GCF_013358895.1. NCBI lineage: Eukaryota > Metazoa > Chordata > Actinopteri > Cichliformes > Cichlidae > Oreochromis > Oreochromis aureus. The sequence goes on along the minus strand of NC_052943.1, from coordinate 1,449,317 downwards.
GAGATGTTGCACAAATGGAAGAAAGCAGTCTTACATATTTGTTTAATATGTGCATTGAAGGACATGTCCTGGTCAAAAATGACTCAAGGTTCCTCACAGCATTACTGGAGGCCAAGGTAATGCCATCCAGAGTAAGAATCTGCTTAGATACCATATTTCTAAGATTTTCAGGGCCGAGTACAATAACCTCAGTTTGATCTGAATTAAGAAGCAGAAAGTTAGCGGCCATCCAGGTCTTTATGTCTTTAAGGCATTCCTGCAGTTTAACTAATTGGTGTGTGTTACCTGGCTTCATGGACAGATAGAGCTGCGTGTCATCTGCATAGCAGTGAAAATTTATGCTGTCTTCTAATGATGCTGCCTAAGGGAAGCATGTATAATGTAAACAGAATTGGTCCTAGCACTGAACCCTGTGGAACACCATAATTGACCTTAGTGTGTGAAGAGGACTCTCCAGTTACTTGAACAAATTGGAGTCTATTAGATAGATATGATACAAACCACTGCAGCGCAGTACCTGTAATACCTACAGCATGTTCTAATCGCTCTAATAGGATATTATGGTCGACAGTATCGAACGCAGCACTGAGGTCTAGCAGGACAAGCACAGAGATGAGTCCACTGTCAGAGGCCATAAGAAGATCATTTGTAACCTTCACTAAAGCTGTTTCTGTGCTGTGATGAGCTCTGAAACCTGACTGAAACTCTTCAAATAAGCCATTCCTCTGCAGATGATCTGTTAGCTGTTTGACAACTACTCTTTCAAGGATGTTTGATATGAAAGGAAGGTTGGAGATTGGCCTATAATTAGCTAAGACAGCTGGGTCTAGAGATGCTTTTAAGTAAAGGTTTAACTACAGCCAGCTTGAAGGCCTGTGGTACATAGCTGATTATTAGAGATAGGTTGATCATATTTAAGATCGAAGAATTAATTAATGGCAGGACTTCTTTGAGCAGTTTTGTAGGAATGGGGTCTAAAAGACACGTTGAAGGTTTGGAGGAATTAATTATTGAAGTTAACTCAGAAAGATCAATTGGAGAAAAAGAGTCTAACTTAACATCAATGGTACTAAAAGTAGCTGTAGATAATGTTACATCTGTGGGATGATTATTGGTAATTTTTCTCTAATGATAAAAATTTTATTTGTGAAGAAGTTCATGAAGTCATTACTAGTTAACGTTAAAGGGATGGTTGGCTCAGTAGAGCTCTGACTGTTTGTCAGCCTGGCTACAGTGCTGAAGAGAAACCTGGGGTTGTTCTTATTTTCTTCAATCAGTGACGAATAGTAAGATGTTCTGGCTTTGCGGAGGGCTTTCTTATAAAGCAGCAAACTATTTCTCCAGGCTAAATGATGATCCTCTAAATTTGTGACACGCCATTTCTTCTCCAGCTTACGAGTTATCTGCTTTAGGCTACGTGTTTGAGAATTATACCACGGAGTCAGGGACTTTGGATTTGAGGCCTTAGTTTTCACAGGAGCTACAGTATCCAGAGTCGTACATAGTGAGGAGGTAAAATTATTAATAAGATAATCGACCTCTGTTGGAGTAGCGTTCAGATAGCTGCTCTGCTCTATGTTGGTACAGGGCATTGAAGATGATAACAGTGGGTGGATTATATTCTTAAACTTAGTTACAGCACTTTCGGAAAGACATCTACTTTGATAAAGTCTACTCTCCACTGCTGTGTAATCAATTATTGTAAATGTAAATGTTATCAGGAAATGATCAGACAGCAGAGGGTTTTCAGGAAACACTGTTAAATGTTCAGTTTCTATGCCATATGTTAAAACAAGATCTAGAGTGTGATTAAAGTGGTGGGTGGGTTCTTTTACATTTTGAGAGAAGCCAATTGAGTCTAATAACAGATTAAATGCGATGTTGAGGCTGTCATTTTTAGCATCTACATGGATGTTAAAATCACCCACAATAATTATTTTATCTGAGCTGAGCACTAAATCAGATAAAAGTCTGAGAAATCAGAGAGAAACTCTGTGTAAGGCCCAGGTGGATGATAGATGATAACAAGTAAGACTGGTTTCTGAGTTTTACAGCTGGGTTGGACAAGGCTAAGCATCAGGCTTTCAAATGAATTAAAAGTCTGTCTTGGTCTTTCGTTAATTAATAGGCTGGTGTGAAAAATTGCTGCCACACCGCCCCTCGGCCTGTGCTTCGGGATTTCTGGTAGTTAGAATGACTCGGGGTGTTGATTCATTTAAACTAACATAATCATCCTGCTGCAACCAGGTTTCTGTAAGGCAGAGTAAATCGATTTGTTGATCAATTATTAAGTCATGTACTAACAGAGACTTGGAGGAGAGAGACCTAATATTTAATAATCCACATTTCACTGTTTTACTCTTTGGTTCAGATGTGGATACTGTATTGTTCTTTCTTTGTGATGTTTTATGTTTAAGTTGTTTATTGCTGGTTTTGGTTTGTTTTTTGTCTGTTTGGGAGCTGACACAGTCTCAATGGAGATGGGTTTTTGGGGGTAGCAGGAGGAGAGAAGCTGCAGAGAGGCGTGTAAGACTGCAACTCTGCTTCCTGGTCCCAACTCTGGATAGTCATATTTTGGGGAGTTTAATAAATTGGTCCATATTTCTAGAAATGAGAGCTGCTCCATCCAAAGTGGGATGGATGCCGTCTCTCCTAACAAGACCAGGTTTCCTCCAGAAGGTTTGCCAATTATCTATGAAGCCCACATCGTTTCTGGGACACCACTCAGACAGCCAGCAATTTAAGGAGAACATGCGGCTAAACATGTCACTCCTGGTCTGATTGGGGAGGGACCAGAGAAAACTACAGAGTCCGACATTGTTTTGGCAAAGTTACACACCGATTCAATATTGATTTTAGTGACCTCCGATTGGCGTAACGGGTGTCATTACTGCCGACGTGAATTATGATCTTACTGTATTTACGTTTACCCTTAGCCAGCAGTTTTAAATTTCCTTCAATGTCGCCTGCTCTGGCCCCTGGAAGACAATTGACTATGGTTGCCGGTGTCTCTAGCTTCACATGTCTGAGAACAGAATCGCCAATTACCAGAGTTTGACCCCCGGCGGGTGTGTCGCCGAGTGGGGAAAAGCAGTTAGACACATGAACAGGTTGGTGGTGTACCTGGGGCTTCAGTTTAAGACTATGCTTCCTCCTCACCGTCACCCAGTCGCCCTCTTTCCCCAGCTGCTTGGGGTCTGCCGGGGAACAGCTAGCGGGCCCACGCTATCTTCGGCTGCACCAGCTACAGGGGCCTGGCTAGCTACGGGTGAATGAAGGGTGCGAAGCCGAGTCTCCAATTCAGTAATCCTGGCCTCCAGAGCTGCAAATATGCTACATTTGTTACAGGTATCATTACTGCTAAAGGAGGCCGAGGAGTAACTAAACATCTGACACAATGAGCAGGAAAGTGCAGGAGGGACAGGTGAAGTAGCCATGGTGCTAACGAGTCGGCTACGAGCTAAGCTAAGCTAGCGAAACAGTACAGAGACAGTGAGTAAATACTTTGGCTATAAATTAGGTAGTGAGCACACAGAAAGGGTGATTCAGATGAAGCACGTTAAGATTATGCTATGAAAAAGGGATGTATCAAAAGATTTCAATTAAATTGCTAAGCAGAAAAGCTACTCAGAAACACCACTGTGTTTGAGCAGGAACAGGAAGTGATACTCTACCACAAAGCGAGCAAACACCAAGTGAATGTAGTGCTTCATCTGATGAGGAGGGAGGAGGCTGTGTTTTGATGCTGGCGTGGATTCAGGAGGGTTTCATTATGCAAATGTACTGTTTATAAGGTTTGGGGAAACCTGCAGTCAGCTGAGACTGAAGAAGTCACCTGGATGAGTGACGAAACGTTTCTCCCACAAAACGCTACGTCCAGATGAACAGATTCAACTTTTGGAGATACCCGTATCAGAGCTTTTTTAATGATATAAAGAGAATTGAAAGATCTGCTCAGCTTCTGTTTACAACACACAAGCTAGATGCAGTTGTTTGTGTGTGACATTGTTCAACAAGCCTTTTCTGCAGGCCATTATGAGCTATTTTAAAGCAAGGCCACAGTGAGTGAGTCATAACGGGATGACTGACCCTGTAGGTGTTGATGGCTTGACAACGAGGATCACATCCCAGAATGCCGTGGTTTCAGATGTTACGCGTCCTCTGTAACTATTTCAGCCCCATCTGACACAGAGGACGTGATTACAAGGCTCCGCAATAAGCCTGCAATCTGTCCTGGAAAGTACAAGAGCTAGGGATGAATAATTGATGGAGGTTCACTGTTTAAAGGACTGGGAGAGTGACGGACTGACAGTCGTGCTTAACAGAGAAAGAAAAGGAGACAAACAGATTGTCCATTACGTTCATGCAGTCTTTGTTAACTTCTATATTCTTGACTTGAGTTTTCTTAATACCCTCACCTCACCTGTCGTCTCCTTTCCCATCTCTTTTTCTCTCTTCCCTCTTTTCCATTTCTCTCTTGCTTTTTCTCATTTATTTATTTATTTATTTAGTTTGTGCTGCTGTTCCCCCTTCCAGGTGATATAAGGTATGGCGACAGCTATTGAAACCTGAGGGATTAAGTAAAGCTATTTTAGTACCTTCGGCTAACTCCACAGTAGCTATATCACACAAATGCACAAACATGCCACAGACAACCAGGTGATATAAGGTAGAGAGACAAAGCTATTAAACTTGCAGGGGGGTCGTGTGGCTGCCTGCACACATGCACACACATAGCCTGTTGTCTATGGCAGAGAAAAAAAGGTAGAGCTGAACACAGGCTCATATACACCACCCACACATGTGCAGAGAGAGCATAGTGTGACACAACTACTGTCATGCTGCTCTCACACTGAGGAAGCCAGAGCACCAAAAGTCGACACCCAGACAAGATTTGCTGGAACACATCTTCCCTGTAAATCCATGCCATCGCTGTATTGTTCCACAAGTCAAAGCTCAATTCTTTTGTGGCTATATGTGGGCTTTAGGATGATGCACTATGGAAACAAATGTCCTTTACATCAGACATCCATAATAGAATTGGATGCATACCACAGCCCCAGCGCTCCTGCTCTTGCATTTGTAGAAATTTACTGCTGCATGCTTCTTCTGCAAAAAAGGCCTTACCTAACCCCAGATGGTCTTTTTCTACACTAGAACTATTGTAACTTTTTATTTGCACATCTAGTCCAAAACAATGGCATTATTTGCAAGGCACACCATTGCCAAATGAAGTACATGTTTGTACTTGACAGCTTGTTATGACGAGGGTCTTTAAGACAGATCTAGGAACCTTAAAAATGTAACTAAAGCTTTATTAGTTGTATAACACTGCTACTCTTCTATTGACCACTTGAGGCTGTCACCAAAAGTGAGGCAGTCTCTGTAAACTCCAATGTTAGAATGCCCAACGTGCATCTTCACAGCCTTTTACTAAGAAGCTTTTGGTCTTTGTGGATGGATCTGCCCTCATAATTGTACAGAGGGTTAATTTACATAATAATTACTAATAATTGTATATTTTTTTAAATAAATCATTGATTAGAACAAGGCGAAGGTTTTAACGTGAGGAATGTGACTCCTTTGAGTGGCAGATACACTGACGTGGCATGTGTTCGCTGGTAGACCTCACTTTCCCATATTCCAGTAACTGCTGTGTTAGTCTTTTGGAACATTTTAATGGAATTATTTGACAAATAATATAACCTACTGTGGGACAGCGACCATCCAAGTTCTTTTATTTTATTAGTCAGAGCTATGGTATGTATGTTGAGCATGTACAGTCTATAGATACAGCTTGTTAACCAAACTCACTAGTGTTAGCTGATAATTTAGCATTAACACACAAAAGGAGTACATTAATGACTGGGTGGTGTCACACGCTCTACTGATCTTTACTGTAATGGCTAAACTAGAATATTTATTAACAGACAAGAAAAAATAACAGGGCACACAGATGAACTGGTTTAATCGAGGGGAGATCAGAGCGTACAAACAGTGGAGCAGTCCAAACATCTGATCCTCACGATCCACGCACACTCTCACTGTTTGAGGGAAGACTCTCTCTCTCATCACACTCGAAGGAAACGACAAAGGGGACAACAACCTGCACACAAGGAAGACAAACAGTCACTGAGGGGAGCCACAAGGAAACACATGAGAAGTCAACTAGAGAGCGAGCCAGGGTTGTAGGTCAAGGTTCCAGCGATGAATGGCTGTCCATCTGTGCCTTAAGAATGGCTGTGACTTTTCATCCTCTACAGGTGGGTGATCAGCCATAGGTGAGAAGGGTGGAGACTCAGGAAGAGTCCAGCCCACCATCCACACTACACACACACCAAAACAGAGGGGTAAAGAGAGCGAGAGAAGAGAAAGATAAGGACAATCCACTGGGAGAAGCAGACCCATGACATAAACACAGTGCTTTAAATTTACCCCCTTCATTTTGTTTGCTTATTTATCAAACATGTTTCAGTATTGATGTATGGACACTGTCCTTTAGGATTTTCTGCTAAAGAGCTGAATTTGTGGTTCATAGCAAGTCATCCATTCCTGAAGCAGCAAAGCAGCCCAGGACCATCACACTACCACCACCATGCTTCTTCCTTTCATGCTCTTCTTAGTTTTATACCAAATGTACCAGGGTACAACCATCGAAAGCAAGTTTTCTCTCATCACTTCACAGAATGTTCTCCCAAAAGTTTCGTGGATCATCATGATGTTTTTTTGCCAAATGAGTAGCTGTCATGAGATTTCCAGCCAACTGATGATTCATTAGCCTGGAATAAATGACTATAACCACCGTAAACTGCATCATATAAACAACACTTAACTGTTTGGGTCTTACTGGTAAATGTCTGCTGGTGAATAATATAAAGCATCCACTTTATGTCTGGATTCACCTTCTTTACACACCTATGTATGCTCTGCCATTGCCACTCTGTCGTGTGTGACTGCAGCACATCCACACTTTTCAAACATTCTCTCGTATGAAAAATGGATTTTGACAGCTGTTAGTATCTAGCAAAGCAAAATATGTTTATGGATTCTACATTGTTGCAATAGTTTGAGCCAAAGGCAGGGAGAATGAGTTTTTCGAGCACTTGAAAAATGGCAAAAAATCATATTTTGCATGGTTGGATCTTAACAAGGTTCCAAGTTGAGCTTCAACATGCAACAAGAATAAATGGGAGTGAGACAAAACATTTTATTGAGCATGCAGTTTATTGGAAACAATCAGATCAGGGGAACATGCAGGATGTACTGTAGAGTTGTCCTGTTGATAAACCCAGTTGTTACCGCACAGACGAGGGCCCTCAATCATGAGCGATGCTCTCTGCAACATCTGGACACAGCCAGCAGCAGTTTGACGCCCCTGCACCTCCTGAAGCTCCATTGTTCCAGGAAAAAACACCCCAGACCATTATGGCGTCTTCTCCACTGTGGCGTGTAGAAAACATCTCGGGTGGGATCTGCTTGTCATGCCAGTAACGTTGGAAACCATCAGGACCATCAAGGTTAATTTTTTTCTCATCAGAGAATCAAACTTTCTTCCATCTTTCAGTGTCCCATGATTGGTCCAAACGGTCAGTTCTGTGGCGTTCAAGGAGACGAGGGCTTTGAAGACGTTTGTTTTTGAAGCCTTTCAGTCTCACATGCCGTCTGATGGTTATGAAGCTGCAGTCAGCACCAGTAACGGCCTTAATTTGGGTCGAGGATCGTCCAGTGTCTTGACGGACAGCCGATTGGATCCTCCGGCTCAGTGCAGGTGAAATTTTTTTACGTTTTTTGTTCCATAACCTTCAGGATCATTTATTCCAAATGACTGTCTTACTGCGTCCCACCTCAGCAGTGATGGTGTTGTTTTCAATCAATTGTTTCACTCTCATTTCTTCTTGTTACATGTTGAAGCTCAACTTTGAACCTTGTTAAGATCCAACCATGCAAAATGGGATTTTTTGCCATTTTTCAAGTGGTCTTAAACTTTTGATCAGGACTGTACTGTAAAATGACAGTAAATATAAAATCTAATTTCTGTGTTGAGTCTTTAATAAAGAAGCAATTTGATGCTAATAATTGTAATTTTCTGTTTGAGATTTGTTTGCGTAGCTCTTTCATACACCTAATATAGCAATCTATCCAGCAATCTTTCCATAACAACTATCTTGTTGCTTTATTTAGCAAGGGGACAGCGAACTAATTATTCTTATAGGTGGTGACATTAGCCATCCTAGCATGAAAACAATCAACAGTGAGACATTTGAAGTTGTTTTCCACTAAATAATTTGGGTATAAACATCAGAAATAACCTTATTTCTTTTTCATCAACATTAAATCAAACAGCTGATTCTTTTCAGCGAGGCAACACTGTCTGATTGCGTTGGGATTTTTCTTTTTTGCTTTATTTATTTATTCTTTTTTGGGGTTATTTATCCAAAGATTGATGAGCTTTTTCTGTCTGTGAGAATCAGCCAGTGCCATCGTTATTATTTGCACTGGAAGTGATTCCAGGCATCACTTCCAGACTAGGTCAAGCATCTCTATCAGTCATCTCAACTACCTAATTCTACTATGTGCTACTTTCACCCTTCAGCTCTTTGCTTGTTCTTCTGAGGGATCATTTTTATTTGCTTTCATTAGAAGCAGCATCAGGCAGGGTGGTCCAGTGGAGCAGGCTGATTGTGTGTGTGGGAGCATATAAGAGCATGCTTCTTTTCTCCACTCTGCCTCTTCCTTCGCTTCCTTTCTTTATTCATGCTTCTTCTCACTCCCCCACCTCTCGAGTTCTTTATAGCCATATAGTGAAATGATTTCTCTATCACACACACCTCCCAGATTTCCCCTTCTTCTCTGTTGTTCCATAAGCTTTATAGCTTCCTGAGCAGATTAAGAGTGCCGCATATGATGAACTAAAATATTACCACAGATGTGGTGAACAATGATGCGTGTCAAATTCTAGGGTAAATTAGACCATAAAGAGGTAAAGAGGCTCTTATTGGCTTATTGATCTTATTTGTTGGATGTGAAAGGTGTAAAGACCCAAGTTACTTTGAAAAGGCTCAAATTGTTAGGACCGGCTACAGCCACAGCCCCTTCTTAAGTACATAGCCTCCTGATGGATAATGGTTTGCAGCGACAGGAGCGAGTGAGCCTGGGAAGGAAACTCCTATTCACCTATTCCACCAATCGCAAAGGCGCCCTATTGGATTGAGATCTCGACTGTGAAAGCTATTTCAACACTGTCATGTTCAACAAACCAGTTTTAGATGATATGAGGTTTTTTGATCTGGTTCATTATCCTGCTTGAAACAGCCATGAGAACATGGGTACACTGTGGTCATAAGAGGATGGACTTGGTCAGGTAGGCTGTGATGAATAAACCTGTGCAGGTGTTACTAAGGGGCCCAAAGTGTGCCAAGAAAATACCCCTTACAGCATTAAACCACCAGCAGCCTGAACCATTGATACCAAGCACCATACCGTCTGAATAACTTAGAGCAGGCAACATTTTTCCAATCTTTGTCCAAATTTTTTGAGCCTATGCCATCTGTAGCCTCAGTTTCCTATTCTTAGTTGCCAGAAGTGGCAGGCCATGTGGTCTTCTGCCAGTTTCTGCTACCTCAGCTCCAAAGATCAGCATGTTGTGTGTTCAGAGATGCTTATAATGAGTACTTATTGGAGTTTCTTTTGCCTTTCTGTCACCTTCAACCACGTTGGCTATTATCTTTTGACCTGTGACATCAACAAGCCATTTTTGCCCTGAGAATTTCACTCCCAGTATCTCATTGGATATCTTTTTCTTTTTTGTACCAGTCTTTTTTATCCCTAGAAATGATTGTTCAGAAAAATCCCAGTAGATCGGTAGATTCTGATTTCATTTGGCAACACCTCACCTTTTTCCCTTATTCTAATGCTTGATTTAGACTATATCAAGCCATCTTGCCCATGTCTGTATGCCTAAATGCATTTTATCCAAAAACACAGGGTTAGTGTTATTACTAACTCAACAAGGACTAAAATTAAATGTGCCTAAAATTTGTAAGGGTTTCAAATGAACCTTGAGTAAAAGAAAAACATTGTCTGGCCCACTGAGTTTTCTGTATTCTTGGACATCGTGTAAAAAGGTGGGTATAAGTGTAATTTTACCAGGGCAGACAAACAGGTGAGAGAGTGTGATGCTCTGGAGCATTACAGGGCCTGTTGGATCAATTGCAGGCGAGGTAAGGACTGTTTAGGCTGCACACAGAGAAACAGGAGCTTATTAGGCAAATAGCAATCCTTTGGCTCACCAGCTTTTGTGTTTAGCCATACTATCATCAAACACAAAAAGTCACTTATATGTCAGGTGGTGTTTAACTGTGCTTCAGCCTAAAATATGCAGTATCATGAAATGCTCTCCCAATGCGACCAGAAGATAAAACTAATGGTTTAAATTTGTGTTCAGTAAAATATATCTACAGCTGTTCGGGCGTTTGCTACAAAAATGTTTGCCTAGAGATGAACAGCAGTAACCGGACGATCCCTAGACTTTCAAATAAGAAAACACTTCCCATTAGCCACAGCTGTACTTTGTGTATATTACCAATTACAAAAACTAAACCTTTATCCAAGCAGGCTTCAAACGTATTGAGCTCACACACAGTTTCAATTGATAGTGGCACTCAATGGGAAATATGGTACCTGAGAATTGTGATATTGTGGTCATTATTTTAGTTGCAGTGTGCGAAATTTTATAATCTCAATGGCTAAAAATCAAGTGATGCCTAATTTTGTTTAGTGCTCTTTCATTAAATGTCATTAATATTAGAAAAACTGACTGAAGTTGGTTGCAAATGTGTAACATCTAATCTTACAGTTCCTAATACAGTAATGAGGGAATGAATTCAAACATAGGCCTGTTCTCACTTGAGGTTTGATCTCTACAAGCTGGCATTTTACTATATAAACAGCACTTTCATGTTGGTCACTCTGTGGCATCGGTTACACTCTTTTAGTAGCCTAGCAACAATTGCAACTGGCAGCTTCAAAGAAGTAGCTTGTTGCACCCTCCCTTCGTTGCCTTCCTAATGTGCTGGAGACTCTGCAAGATCCTTCCCCTCTAATCTCTGGGTCCAAGATGCAATTTTTGTCATTTGTTTCCATTAGGATCAGGAGCAGGTGATGCACTGTTTTCTTCTGATGGCTTGTTTGCTCATAGGTGGCCCAGTACAACAACACAATGATGAAGGACTGGCCCAAAGGAGAATGCAAATGAAAACCACTGACTGACCCTGCTGAATATGCTTAGAAAAAGACACATTATAAATCGGTTTGTACACTTTAAAGTCATGCATTTAAACTGCACTTTTTGGTCCCAGACTTTTTCCCCCTCTTTTACAAATTAAAACATTTATTGCATCATCCCAGCCAGAGTGTCAGAAAACTGCTATTTTGTCTCAGAGGTACAGACAAAGTGTACTCTGGTGTCAGTGCTGGCACTGTTGGATGTTAAGGGCAAACACTGCACCTAAGCTAAGCATAACGATGCATAAGGGGTGGTGTTATTATAAATCTCAAGACTGCCAAGCATGCAGTGTACCCTGTGGGGCCTTTGTTTTTGCCCTTACTTGTTTTTTCATTTACTTTAGTTTTGATTCACTCAGTTCAATTCATTGTTATTTATACAGTGCCAAATCGCAACAGCAGCTGCCTCAAGGCACTTTGTACTATAAAGTAAAATCTATACAAAAATACATAGAAAACACCAACCATCACATGGCCACTATGAGCGAGCACTTGGCGATGGTGGGAAGGAAAAACTCCCTTTAAACAGGAAGAAACCTCCATTAGAACCAGGCTGAGGGAGGAGCAGCCATCTGCCGCAACCAGATGTGGTAAAGATAAATACAGGACAAAAGATGCGTTATCAACAAGAGTCAGAGATGAATGACTAACAATTAAATATAGACTGATGTATAAATTCATAGAGAGTGAAAAAGACTAAACAAAAAAGCACAATGCATCATGGGAATCCCCTAGCAGCTTAGGCCGACTGCAGAGTAACTAAAGCAGGGTTCAGGGTCACCTATGCTGGTTCCACAGAGGAGGGGCCATACAGCCGAAGGCTCTGCCTCCCATTCTGCCTTTAAATATTCTAAGAACCACAGGTGAGCTTGTAGTCTCATAAAATGAAGTGACCTACTGAGGTGATACAGTACTATGAGGTCTTTAAGATAAGATGGGGCCTGATTACCTCATGTGTGAGGATTGTTCCCAGTTGGCAAGATGGTATTTGTTAGGATTTAGAAAAACATCATGGTTTAGGTCCTTATAGAAAGAACACTTATGAACAAAGATTCAAGGATTTCATTCAAATTTGACACTATGGTGTCTCAACTACATGTTCAGAGTGAGGCTGGGCTTACCCAATCTACCTCACGCTGAGCTCAGTATTTTTCATAAATATGAGCACAGACTAAATTATACAATTAAAAAGTCAGTTTTCAATACTTGGTTTTTCAAAGAACTGGAAGATTATGAACAATCCAATACTTAAAGTCAGTCTATTCCAATAATTATGCACCCCAAGGGTTTAAATGCCAGAAGTTGTTACTGATTCAAGATTTCTTAAAATTAATGGATCTGTCACGCTAGAATAAAAATATGACAACAATGTCCACGCAGCTTGGATAAATGTGTGGTTGCCCAGTGACTGCAATGATTGTTTTCACCTTTAATACATTTTAGAGCTTCAAGGAAACGACTGAATAATAAAAAGTGTCGCTGCTGTAACAATGCATTGAATTTCAGTTTGTTGATACCACGACCTAATTTGCCCACTAACATCAACACTTCCCGTTCAGATGTACTTGCTCAATAAGGAGAAGGTAAGGAGTAGTATAATCCATTGTCCAGCACTATAAAGTTGACCTCAGTATGTTTTGGGGTAAAACTGTAGTGATGGGATTTCCGGCTCTTTTTAGAGAGCCGGCTCTTTCGGCTCGGCTCACTAAAAAGAGCCGGCTCTTTCGGCTCCGAACCGGCTCTTCAGGTTGTTTTGTTGCTTTAATTAATTTATTATTACAATAATAAAAATTATTATTGTAATAAAATTATGCACAAAAGGAATTACTAATGTAAAAAAAGTGGTTTTATTTATATATGTTTATATATAAATATATACAGTGGCCCCTAGAGACACGTACAAACTCCAAAAAGCACGTACAAACTCTAAAACGCATTTCTAGCGTTAACTGAACTTCCAAAACAGAGCTACCTAGATCACTTAAATTACATAATTGAAAGCATATGTATATTGTTTGTGTATTTATACACAAGCACTCATATATATTCAAATAATAAAAAAAAGTTAATTTACCTCTTACTACCACACACAGGTCGTTGGTACTTGCTGGCTTGTGTAGCCTCTAGGTAACAAAAGCTCAACACTGCGCCTAGCATTCTGGAGCACTTCTGTTGTCTTTTGTACATGTTTTGGAGTTTTACGTGCTTCTGAGGCTACGTCCACACGCATTACGGGTATTTTTGAAAACAGAGATTTTCCGTTTTCCTTTTAAAAATAATCCCATCCACATCTAAATGCAGAAATGAAGGAAAACGCTGCTAGGAGCATGCCAAAGCAAGAGGTGCCGATATATTCCTAAACGTGTAGAAATGTTGGCCAATCAGAAGTCTAGAAGCCTCGGTGGGAAATAGTAAACAAAGATGGGGCATAGAAGCAGAATCGAGTCGTATGTGTGGAGGGACAGTAACTGTGTGTGTATATGTAAGCATTTAAACACTGCAGAGAGTACAATTAACAGTAACAGTATTGTAGAAATTCATTTCACCGAAACAAAACGTGGCGCTCAGTGTGATGTCAAAAAAGGCGCACATCTTTGACGCTGTGTTTTCTCCGTTTTCCTCATCCACGCGTACATGCAAAAACGGAGTTTTAGAAAATATCCACCCTGACAGGCATTTTTTAGAAATCTCCGTTTTCAAAAATACCCGGGTACGTGTGGACGTAGCCTGAGTTTTTATGTGTTTTGGAGTTTTTACGTGCTTCTGAGTTTTTACGTGTTTTGGAGTATGTACGTGCTTCAGGGTTTGTACGTGTTTTGAAGTTTGTACGTGCTGCTTTGTCTCTAGGGGCCACCCTAAATATACTTTTATTTAGTCACTCCACATAAAATGTAATAAATAAATCATATAATACAAAAAACAACTAGTCACTGTTCAACTTTTAACTATTTAAATTTTCAGCTTTTCCTTTTAAACAAATTTAAAATGAAACAACACAAAACACTGCAAACCACAACACAATTAAATATAAATTAAAATATGAAAAAGAAGATGCATATTCTCTGTCATATGGGCCTGCATGAATAAACTTTCTGAATCCTTTATCATCTGCAACTGAAAATAGTTGTGGATGATTACTATACCTTTTTAATGTGACGTTGTTGTCCCTGGCTCACTTTCTCTCTCTCTCCCTCCCGCTCTGTTCCTGTGCTACTGCGACTGTAACTACCGCCCCTCCCCCCTCTGCCCAGCGTAAAGCACAAGGCTCGCGTGCGGAGTGCAGCGGAAAAAAATGTGCGAGAGAGAGGGTGAGAGAAGGAAAAAAAAAACCCGCGGCTCGCGATGAGGAGCCGGCTCGCGTCGTTCACTTCAAAGATCCGGCTCTAAGAGCCATTTCGTTCGCGAACGACCCATCACTATAAAACTGGGTGAAACATATGAACTGGTGGAAGGCATGACATGGGAACTTCAGTAGTGTGGCAGACAAAAACCCTGCTGGAGATCCCGGTGAGTCACCCTTCTAGCCGACTGTGATGTTTGCTGCAGCTCTCCGCAGGAATAGCCCAACAGCAGCATGACACACAGCAGGCTGTGTCTCTCTCACACATGCACACACACATGTGCAGTCCCTGTCTTTGGGGATTTTTTTAAAATTATTTTTTACTGAGTGTATCATCATTTTTTTTGTCCTCTTCGTGTGAGGCGACCTACAGCTGGTTCATCTGGGCGAACATCCTTACGTCAAACAGGCTTTTAGAAACCAGTTAGGAACTAAGTGCACTGTCTCTCAAGCTTTTATCACCAGTGGGGTACACACATGAGTTTATAAGAAAGAGAAAGTGTTGTGGTGGGGGGAGGCAGGGATTGCCACCTGCTTCCTGTATTCCACAGTGATTATAACAATAAGTAAAAGATGGAGATGAATATTTAAGTGTTTTAGCTCATATATTTGGTGAGTCTGTTGCTTAGGCGATAACATGTTGAAACAAAAAGCAGTTAAATACGGTAGATATTTTTATTTCTGTGTATATTATCCTTTTAACAAGATGGTAAATGGCCTGTATTTATATAGCGCTTTAACAGTCCCTAAGGACCCCAAAGCGCTTTACATATCCAGTCATCCACCCATTCACACACTGGTGATGGCAGCTACATTGTAGCCACAGCCACCCTGGGGCGCACTGACAGAGGCGAGGCTGCCGAACACTGGCGCCACCGGGCCCTCTGACCACCACCAGTAGGCAACGGGTGAAGTGTCTTGCCCAAGGACACAACAACTGAGACTGTCCAAGCCGGGGCTCGAACCGGCAATCTTCCGATTACAAGGCAAACTCCCAACTCTTGAGCCACGATCGCCCCAGATATACTGAGAGGTACTGTGAAAGACAAACCAGTCCATAAGATGATATTATTTAGCAGATCATAGCTCTAGAACAGTCAGAGTGCCCATGCTGCCCATGTCCACTACTGAAAGTGCCAGCAATGGGCACGTGAACATCACAACTGGACCACAAAGCAATGGAAGAAGGTGGCTTGGTCCGATGACTTAGATTTTCTTTTACATCATATGGACTGCTTACCTGGAGAACACCTGGCAACAGGATGAACTATTGGAAGAAGTTAAGCAGAAAGCAGTACGATGCTTTGAGAAAGGTTGGGTCCTGCTATTCATGTGGAAGTTACTTTGACACATACCACCTGCCTAAGCATTGTTTTGAGGAATTTAAGGTGTTGCCTTTGCCTTCACATTTCCCAGATCTCAATCCAATCAAGCACAAACAAGTCCGATCCATGCAGGCCCTACCTTGTAACTGGCAGGACTCAAACTGTGTTGGTGCCAGATACCACCGCACACCTTCAGGGGCCTCGTGGACTCCATTACTTGACAGGTCAAGCAAAAAGGGGACCAACACAATATTAGGAGGTTATGCTATGCCTGACCAGTGAATGTAAAATCCATTCCAACACAAAAACAACACTAAGGCATCATGTCATCCCAACCCCAGTAAGCACTCATGGTTCTTATGTCTCTATGGATCAGTATTCATGTTCAATGAGCTAGCTAAAGAAGTATGCTAACATTATGGAAATAAAAAAAGACTTTGGCCACTCACCGCTGCATGCAGTTTAAGATTGCAGCTTATTTACTAAAATAAGCTAAAATTAAGCCAAAATAAAAAGCTTTAATAATTATTTTTTAGCAATTTGCATAATGTTGCCCTTATTCCAGGCATCTCATTTCACATGCAAATCTATGTAAATTAGCTTGCAGCCAAATATCTGAAGAACTCCAGAGGGTTGCAATGGATTCACCATCACTGGCACAACATGTTAAAATTAACTAGAGGCATGAAGTTGGCCCTCTGGGCTTTTGCTGTAAATACAGACATGTCTTCAGTCAACCCACATAGGAAAGTGAGTGTTAAATAATGATTTCATACCGCTTTGAATGCAGCATCCTGCAACCAGCTTTGTAATATATATCAACACACTTTTCTTTTGATGTATGTGTATTTAATGGAGCAATATGAGATGCAAATATGCTACCACTGTCATGGTTAAATGTTAAAAAATGAATGTGTAAACATGGTTTGACATTTAGTTTAAACCTTTTCGCACTGTCTTAAGGCTTGAAAAACCTTCCCTTTCACCTCTTTCCCTCCCTGAACCCAAACCTTCTTTTCATGCTTGCGGTGTAGAAATCGATGCAGGATCATAGCTATCTTCTGAATTCACCTGCTCCACAAGCACAGGCAGTACCAAAAATATTGTATATGTGACTAAAGTCCTGTCTAGACAGAAATATTCATCCTGAAATGTTAGCTAAAGTCATTTTCACTTGTATTTAGGTCCTGCGAAAATAAATACCCTTCTTTGTGGGTGTGCAAACCATATATCAGGTGAAACAAAACAAATTGCATAATAAATCTGTTCAGAGCTATGTAATATACACAACCTGACACACAGCACAATCAAAACACAAAATCAAGAGGTTGTGCATTAAAATAAATCTACTCACATGAATAATAATTGAGTGTCAAAGCATTCATTACACGGCAACAGCACGCATGCAGTTACAAAGCATTCTCGACGAATTAAAACCAGACCGCAGCCCGCTGCTCTCCTGGAAACTCTACGCATTGTAAATGTTAGTTACCAGCACAGCGCGAGAAGCAGAGATGCCTGCAGGCTCAGCAAAGTGCTAGAAAAGCCGTCCTCTGTCATGGGACAGAGGCTCAACTCCCCAGAGTCTCAGAGGGAAGGGCGAGTGCAAACTGAGGCCCATGCTATGCCCTGATTCACAGGGGACAGGGATCATGTAGTGGCATTAAGTGATTAATGAATTAACACTCCTCCTCTGTGCTTCATGGAAGAAAAAAAAAGTTGTCCAAACCTCCATGGTGAAAATCCATTTGTCCAGATGTATACACTCCATTAAAGCCTTTATTTCTGATTCCATGATGAACAATGGTAAGTGTCTTTGACTCCATCACCACAGCATTGGGCGGTTCAGGGATTATTTTGTTAAAGGGGGGAAGCACAAGGTGGGGGGTGTTACAGGAAATCAGAATATTTAAATTGCATTAAAAATGTACTTCAGTGAAGTGTTTGAGTAAATGTGGAGTACTGTGAAACTACATCCATCCATCCATCCATCCATCTTCATCCGCTTTATCCGAGGCCGGGTCGCGGGGGCAGCAGCCTAAGCAGAGAAGCCCAGACCTCCCTCTCCCCAGCCACCTCCTCCAGCTTATCCGGGGGAACACCAAGGCGTTCCCAGGCCAGCCGAGAGATCTCCAGCGTGTCCTGGGTCTGCCCCGGGGCCTCCTCCCGGTGGGACATGCCCGGAACACCTCACCCAGGAGGTGCCCAGGAGGCATCCTTGTCAGATGCCCGAACCACCTCAACTGGCTCCTTTCGATGTGGAGGAGCAGCGGCTCTACTCTGAGCCCCTCTCGGATGGCGGAACTTCTCACCTTATCTCTAAGGGAGAGGCCAGCCACCCTTTGGAGGAAGCTCATTTCTGCCGCTTGTATCTGTGATCTCGTTCTTTCGGTCACGACCCACAGCTCGTGGCCATAGGTGAGGGTAGGGACATAGATCGACCGGTAAATTGAGAGCTTCGCTTTTACACTCAGCTCCCTCTTCACCACGACGGACTGGTGCAGCGTCTGCATCACTGCAGCCGCAGCACCAATCCGTCTGTCGATCTCCGGCTCCCTTCTCCCATCACTCGCGAACAAGACCCCGAGATACTTGAACTCCTCCACTTGGGGCAGGAACTCATCCCCGACCCGGAGTGGGCACTCCACCCTTTTCCGGCTGAGAACCATGGCCTCAGATTTGGAGGTGCTGATCCTCATTCCCGCTGCTTCACACTCAGCTGCGAACCGTTCCAGTGTGAGCTGGAGGCCTTCACCTGATGAAGCCAACACAACCACGTCATCCACAAAAAGCAGAGATGAGATTCTGAGGCCACCAATGTGAAAAGCCCTCTGCCACTTGGCTGCGCCTAGAAATCCTGTCCATAAAAATTATGAACAGAACCGGTGACAAAGGGCAGCCCTGCCGGAGCCCATCACCCACCGGGAACGAGTCCGACTTATTGCCGGCAATGCGAACCAAACTCTTGCAACGGTTCTATAGGGATCGAATGGCCCGTAGCAATGGGCCAGACACCTCATACTCCTGCAACACCTCCCACAGGACACCCCGAGGGACACGGTCGAATGCCTTCTCCAAGTCCACAAAACACATGTAGACTGGTTGGGCAAACTCCCATGCACCCTCAAGTATCCTTGAGAGGATAAAGAGCTGGTCCAGTGTTCCGCGACCAGGACGAAAACCGCTTTGTTCCTCCTGTATCCGAGGTTCGACTAGCGGACGAACTCTCCTTTCCAGCACCCTGGCATAGACTTTCCCAGGGAGGCTGAGGAGTGTGATCCCCCTGTAGTTGGAACACACCCTTCGGTCTCCCCTCTTATAGAAGGGGACCACCACCCCGGTCTGCCAGTCCAGGGGTACTGCCCCTGATCTCCACGCAACATTGTAGTGGCGTGTCAACCCGGACAGCCCTACAACGTCCAGAGCCTTCAAGAACTCGGGGCGAACCTCATCAACACCAGGGGCTCTGCCACCAAGGAGTTGTTTAACTACCTCAGTGACCTCGCCCCTGGAAATTGGCGGGTCATTCCCCTCATCCCCAGACTCTGCTTCCTCCTCGGAAGACGTGTCAGTGGGATTAAGGAGGTCCTCGAAGTATTCCTTCCACCGCCTGACAATTTTCTCAGTCGACGTCAGCAGCGCTCCGCCAGCAATATACACAGTGCAGGTAGAGCACCGCTTTCCCCTCCTGAGACGCCTGACGGTTTGCCAGAATCTCTTCGAGGCAGTCCGAAAGTCTTTTTCCATGGTCTCTCCGAACTCCTCCCACACCCGAGTTTTTGCTTCAGCCACTGCCCGAGCCGCATTCCGCTTGGCCTGTCGATACCTGTCGGCTGCCTCCGGAGTCCCACAGGCTAACCAAGCCCAACAGGACTCCTTCTTCAGCCTGGTGGCTCCCTTCACCTCTGGTATCCACCATTTGGCTCAGGGATTACCACCACGGCAGGCACCAACCACCTTGCGGCCGCAGCTCAATGCAGCAGCTTCGGTGATGGAGACGCTGAACATGGTCCATTCGGACTCAATGTCCCCAGTCTCCCTCGGAATGCTGTTGAAGCTCTGCCGGATGTGTGCGTTGAAGATCTCGCGGACCGGGGCCTCTGCTAGACGTTCCCAGCACACCCTCACTACGCGTTTAGGTGCACCGGGTCTGTCCAGCATCCTCCCCCGCCACCTGATCCAACTCACCACCAGGTGGTGATCAGTTGACAGCTCAGCCCCTCTCTTTACCCGAGTGTCCAGAACATATGGTCGCAGGTCTGGTGATACGATTATAAAATCGATCATCGACCTGCGGCTTAGAGCATCCTGGTGCCACGTGCACTTATGGTGTTCATTATACTGTGTCAGGAGTTTTCCTGTATTGCAACTCAGGTCAGAATAAAGACGCTCAGACAGGTTAACGTGTACACGGGTGAGCCTGAGGGAGACTCGCACCCTGCAGTAAAAAGAAAGAGTCTTTATTCAGAGAGCACATACAGGAAGAGAGAAAATAGAACTCCAGGCTTCCTGTGTAACTTCCCCATTTAGGAGTCTGCAGAGAGTGTGACTTCCCCACTTAAGCTGAAAGAGCAAACACATTTAGATAATGAAACGTACTTTTAAGCATAATATGATAAAAATCCCAAAATCCTAAAAAATCTCTTAACATTCCCTCCTGTTGTACATATGTATATGTACATAGCAACCACTAACAGTGTATCAGCCTACGGCCACTTGTAAACATTATTAGCCAAGACATCATAAAATAGTGGGTTTCGTGAGTATGTTATATCCAAGCGTCTATCTCATTATCACCTTCTTCATTCTGTGATAGGGTGATGCAAGCATGAATTGAAACAGTTACCATTTTTGATACCATGTTCTTCAAACAAGGTATGACACATGACATGAAAAGACACAATAACAGTATTATAACACCAACAAAAACAAGTCCTTTAATCAGCAGGGACTTCCAAGAGCCGCTTAAAAGCCACGTAAGCCAGTCTGCTGTATTTGTGGCATAGTCTCGTTGTTGTGCATCCCGAAGTTGTCTGAGTATTTTCAGAGCATCAGTCATGTTCGGTGAGTGCACATTATCTGGAATGTATGTGCAACATGTGTTGTTAAAGAGGACACCTTTCTCCTTTCTCGGCGAGAATCATGTCCAATGCTACCCTGTGTTGCATTACTGCAATACGCAGAGCGTCAATTTCCTGATCCCGTTCGTCGTTGAATTTACATGAAGCATTCAGAACCTTTTGTCTTTCAGTCCAAAGTTTAAATTCCTCTGGGACACCGGAACCCCATATGGAATCATGCTGCTTGAGGTCTGGGGTGCTTCGTCTTTTCCTTGTTGTTGACGTTGATGTTGACGTGGCGTCCATGGTTATCTTGAAAGTGTGGTCAGATATGAAAATGGGAGCGCACTGACCTGTCCAATTCCCAGGATGGATATCCCAGGCCATCCCTTGCACCCAGAAGGTGCCATTTGAGATGTTGCTGCTCTTCACGGGCCCTCCAGGAGCGTGTGTCTGTACTGCTTTACAGTTGGTGGTGTTTCCCATTGGCGTGGATCCGTTCTCTTGGCGGTAGCATAGGCTGTGGCTCAAATTCCCATTGTTTCCAAGAAAGACTGGGAATGATTTAGCCTTACTTCTGTGCTTCACTTTCAGGTCAACCCAGAACCATTCGTCACATGTGCCATTTCGCAGTCCTATCTGGAGAGGTTCCTCATGGTTGACCACGATTCCCTGGAATCGATGCCCAATTGATACCCAAGGCTGGCGTAGCTTGCGGCACACTTTGCTTGAATTATGTCCATTCCCTTCGCGTACAAGGTGGCGTATTGTGTCGTTGGGGGCATATAGGAGCAAACATAGCAGTCTTTTCTGGGTGTGCTGTCATGTATATATCGATACCATGCGTTGTTCATCCATGGATGAATGTGGTCATGTGTCATGTCACGAAGATGTGAGTTGTCATGTGTCCATCTTGTCTGCAGGTGGTGTTGTTCATCCTTTTTCTCTCGGGTGAGTGTTAATAAACTCACCAGGAGTGCAACATTAGCCACTAGGAGGACGAGTGTCTTCATGATGACCAGACACACCTGTGACCTCTGATGAGTAGACTACTGGCAAGAAGAAGAAGGCGGGGTATACCCGATCAGCCCTCCCTCCACCAATAGATCACCAGGAGTTAGGGGTGTTTAGGTTGTCACTCACTTGTTTTGCAGTGGCTTTGATGGATCCAAGATGGTCTTTCTGCTATTTTGCAGGCAGTAGGTGTGGTGAGTAGCACTTGATAAGGACCTTCCCACCTTGGTGAACTCCAATTTTTCCTTTGGAGTACTTTGATCAGGATCCAATCACCTGGTTTCAACCTGCAAGACACTGGAGAGTTGTTAAGAACAATCTCTTTATTTTCAAGTAATTTAGTCATCCATTCGGCTAGTGTAGTTTCTCTTATTGACTTATCTATAGGCTCACTTGTAATTGGTAGTGGAAATGGTCTACCGTGAATGATTTCAAAAGGTGTGAGTTTCTGAGAACTTTGTGTCAGTCTCATCCACATTTTTACCAGGCCTATACACTCAGGCCATGGTCTCCCTGTTTCTTCCATGCATTTTCTCAGTCTCTGTTTTATTGTGCCGTTAGTTCTTTCCACGAGTCCGGCACTCTGCACTTCCACCAGTGCACAGTGATGTTTGATGCTAAATCCTAGTGCTTCAGAGACCTTACTGATTACTTCATTAATAAAATGTGTCCCATTGTCTGACCAATCTTATCAGTCCATCCACCCATGTGGATTGTATGAAAAGGATGAGGTGGTGTGCATTATGCGCATTATGTGCATTATGTTTTTGGCAAATCATGCATGTTCCGACAAATTTCCGAAATTTTATCTACCACTCCTACCCCCCCTCCTGTTGACAATAATGCTGCTGATTTGTGTAGGGACTTTGGTAGTATTGGTTTGCCATTACAAGTCATCAAACCACTTTCTAGCTGTGCTCCACAGTTTAACCATTTCCTTTGTTCTGTGTTGGTGCGGCTTTTCGTTCATTCATAAGCAAGCATAAGTAACCATCCCCCTATTCTGCCAAATTTTTGCAAAATGATGCACAGCAGCAAAGACATACTGGCTGTCAGTGTATATGTTTATGTCTCGGTCTTCATGCAGTTGACAGGCACGTATGACGGCCGTGAGTTCTGCACTCTGTGCAGAGTGTGAGGAAGTTAGTGCTTTTGCTTCTAAAATCGTGTCTACTGTGGTTACCGCATAACCTACACAGTTCCGCCCAAGGCTACTTTCGGACGCTGAACCGTCTACAAAGATATCAACGACACCAGCCTGTGGGGTGCTGTGAAGGTCAGCGCGTGATACAGCATACAGCAATTCTGATGTGCGACAGTGTAAGCAAAATGCCTACATAGGAAAGTTGTCTGGCATGTGTCGAACTTCTGAGTTAGGAAAAACCGTGCATTGCTTACAGTTCATAGCTCACAGCTCTAAAACTAGGCATCAGCAAATCATATGCCCAAATCATTATGTGTCACTGTGATCCACAAGTATGATCACAAATTTGTTTTCCAAACTTACCAAGCAAACGAACAAAAACAAAACAAATTGCCTATGGCATCAAGGTTTTGCGTTCATATTAATTGAGTGTAAGCTGCTTTCTTCATTGCAAGTGTTTATTGCAATAAGATTTGATTCATGCATCTTATCACTGAGTTCTAAATTCAAACCATCTCTTCTGACCCTTTCCAAAAATAATTTCACATATAACAATTTGTGTATGTGTTGTCTGTTCATTAATATAGTTGTCAATTATTTCTGTCATTATTTTGCCTTCTTTTGTTTATGACATGCCGGACATCTCTAAACAATCATGAGTTCAGCCTTCAATTTCAACCCAATTATACCCTGTATTCATGCACTCGCACTTTCCCAATTAATCTATGCTTTTGTCGCTGTACTCAAGGTTCCAGGTTGAGAGAAATCCACCTGTATTGACACACTAAAGCATACAATTAATATCATTATCATTACTTTTCTTAAAACCTTCATTCGCTTCCTCTTCTTAGAGTTTAACTCGTCTGTTTCTCTCTGTGAGCTGTCTTGACACACCACAGGCACACATATTTCCTGTTTCTGCAGACACTTCTAAATAGAGCCCTTTCAGACATCAGGCATCATCACACACACACTGCCTTTTCTCTCAAACTTCCACTCGTTCACTCACTCCACTATGAACCTTTGTAGTATTATACTTACTTATGTTTTATTATTTTTGTACAAATCACACCCAATCACTCAAAACCTACTACTCACAGCATTCACACAGTTAAAATCACTCGAAATATGCTTTCATATTGTAATGAATTCAAACTCTATTTATACAATTGTAGTGAGCAAAACCAGCATGCGCGTCACCGCTCCTCATTAGCTTGGTAGTGTCCACATACTTATTTAATTCAGCTTCTCAATCTTGTAACATTTTAACCTTTTGTTTATTCCACTTCATTCCACTTTCCATGCTTTAAAATATTACAGCTCTTGTGTACGCTTTGTTTTCTTTTTAGCTTCCTTTTCAGTATTTATTTCTGCTTGGAGGGTTTCTTATAATTTAGTCAATGCATTTTCCCTCCCACATGGGACATTTAGGTTTTCTTTGGATTTCTCCATCTATATGCACTAATTTGTCCGGCACCTGGACATTTCTTTTCTAACCACTGCTCGTCAGCAGTGAGTTACCCATTTTAATCCTCTTAATTTTAATACTTTACAACTACACAACTGTGGCACCTTCTCTGGCACGAGAATCGAGAGAGGTAGTTGACACGGCCTTCTACTTTCAAGCTGTTCTTGAAAGCGGTGTCAGCTTTACGTTATGAAACACGACCTGTTTCTCTCTTTTCACCAGTACTTGGGTGGCCAACAGCAAACAAATTAGTGGAATAGTTCAGCCTCCTTATTGTGCTGTAAAATCAACTTATTCCACCAACAAAAATAAAACAACAACAATACCTTTTCAACGCGTACTACGTCTTACGGACCAGATTTATCTAAAATAGCTTCCAGCCCCTTTTTCAGGCGAGCGTTTACATTTAGAAATCCCCCTAAAATAGCTTCCAGCCCCTTTTTCAGGCGAGCGTTTACTTTTAGGAATGCTACCAGCCCCTCTGGGCGAGCCGAGCCTAGACGTTTTACGCGAGGTGTCTGAGTGTTAATATTCACCTGGTTGCTGCCGGTCTCTCAGGTTTACCTCATCGACCCCCACCGCCGTGGACCACTTATAAGAACGCCGGCCAGAACCCGAATTCACGTCTCTGGACTTTATCCTGTACCTGGACAGGAGCTGTCGACAAACTTCAGCGTGGGCTTCTCACGATGGCAGGACTCGATGAGGTTTTCCTGTGGGGTCACACAAAAGTGCTGTGTCCCATCCGGCTCGAAGGACCAAAAAATGTCAGGAGTGTTCCTGTATTGCAACTCAGGTCAGAATAAAAACGCTCAGACAGGTTAACGTGTACACGGGTGAGCCTGAGGGAGACTCACACCCTGCAGTAAAAAGAAAGAGTCTTTATTCAGAGAGCACATACAGGAAGAGAGAAAATAGAACTGCAGGCTTCCTGTGTAACTTCCCCATTTAGGAGTCTGCAGAGAGTGTGACTTCCCCATTTAAGCTGAAAGAGCAAACACATTTAGATAATGAAACGTACTTTTAAGCATAATATGATAAAAATCCCAAAATCCTAAAAAATCTCTTAACATACTGTGATTTGCACAGAAGTCCAGTAACAAAACACCGCTCAGATTCAGATCAGGGAGGCCGTTCCTCCCAATCACGCCCCTCCAGGTCTCACTGTTGTTACCCACATGAGCATTGAAGTCTCCCAGCAGGACAACAGAGTCTCCAGGTGGGGCACCTTCCAGCCCCCCCCCCCCCAGGGACTCTAAGACGGCTGGGTACTCTGAACTGCCACTCGCTGCATAAGCGCAGATGACAGTCAGGACCCATTCCCCGACCCTGAGGCGCAGGGAACAAACCCTCTCATCCACCGGAAAAAACCCCAACGTACCGGCAGCAAGCCGGGGGGATATTAGAATTCCCACCCCAGCCCGCCGCCTCTCACCAGGGGCAACTCCAGACTGAGACAGAGTCCAGCCCCTCTCCAGGAGACTGGTTCCAGAGCCCAAGCCATGCTTAGAGGTGAGCCCGACTATATCTAGCTGGTACCTCTCAACCTCATGCACTAACTCAGGCTCCTTCCCCACCAGAGAGGTGACATTCCATGTACCTATTGCCAGTCTTGGCAGCCGGGGATCAGTCCGCCAGGGCCTCCGCTCCTGGCCGCCGCCCGGCACACAATGCACCCAACCCCTATGCCGCCTCCTGCAGGTAGTGGGCCTACGGGAGGATGGGCCCATGTCTTCCGGGCCTGGCTCCAGGGCGGGGCCCCAGTAACCCTATCCCGGGCAGGGTAAACTGTTCCCTCGATGTTCTCTTCATAAGGGTCTTCTGAATCGCTCTTTGTCTGGTCCCTCACCCAGGATCAATTTGCCATGGGAGACCCTACCAGGGGGCAAAAGCCCCCAGACAACATAGCCCCTGGGATCCCTGGGACACACAAACCCCTCCACCACGATAAGGTAGCGATTCACGGAGAGGTTTTAGAGAGAATTACTAATCCAAATATGTTATTTATATACTGCAGAAATCATCAGTGTGTTGTTTGAACAATGAAACCAACACATCATTCAAATACCAACATTACAAACTAAGAAAAACAGGAAGAATAATAAGAATATCTTTAACAAGACATATTGTATTGTTGATCTGTAAACATTCAGTATAGATGGTCCCTGTCTAACTCCAGTACCAATGTATTGGTACTCATTATTCACATGGATAGACTGATGGGACTGATAGGATCATCGTTAAAGCGTGCATTTTTTCTACTGCTCACTTGTTCCCTTTGGTTGCTGCAGTGACCCAGCCTCCCCACGGGGATTATTACATTGTCAGTTAAGCTGATCTCTCTCTGCGTCATGATGCTGCGTCCCGCTCTCCTCGTACCTGCTCTCTTTCATCTTTTCTTCTTCACAAAGGAAATTGTACTGTACCTGTGCTATCATTATCCCCACAGTCTAATTACAATCACACTCTTATGTGTACTCATACATACACATTACATCTCCCATCCTCATCATAATTGCTGTCCATACATCAGCTGCTTGCTTTGAGGTAGCTCTTTTCTCCTCTGGTGAACACAAAGAATTACAACAGGTACACACCTACTGCAGTATTTTATTATCCTCCCAGCAATTTTTACTCTTTGAATTTCAAAGAAAAGTGTGTGTACACCAATCAGACTTAACATTGTGACCACTGACAGATGGAGTGAATAACACTGATTATCTCTTCATCATGGCACCATGTAGTAGGTGGGAGCGAGTGAACATTTTGTTCTCAAAACTGATGAAGCTGTTAGAAGCAGGAAAAATAGCCAAGGATGTGACTGATTTAACAAGGCCAAAACTGTGATGTAGACGACTGGATCATAGCAACTTCAACACTGCAGCTCTTGTGGTGCTGTCACCGTCTGCAGTTTTCAGTATTTATTAAAACTGGAGGAAGGAACAGTGGTGAACAAGCAACAGGATTACAGCCAGCCACTTAATGCACATTGTAGTGAAACTTGCCATCCATGTGTTACTTTGACACATACCACCGACCTAAGCATTGCTGCAGAACACCATTTCATGGAAACAGTATTCCCTGATGGCTGTGGCCTCTTTCAGCAGGATAAGCTTCATCATGCAAAAATGGCTCAGGAACACAACAACGAGTTTGAGGTGTTGACTTGGCCTCCAAATTCCCCTGATCTCAATCCACATGAACATCTGTGGGATGTGCCAGACAAGCAAGTCCAATCCATGGAGGCCCCACCACATGGCTTACAGGAGTTAAAGGATGTGCTGCTTATAACTTGGTGCCAGATACCACAGCACACCTTCAGAGGTCTAGTGGAGTCCATAATCCGATGGGTCAGGGCCGTTTTGACAGCAAAAGGGGAACATGCACAAAACAAGCAGGTGGTCATAATGTTGTGTCTGATCGGGGTATATTAGCACAGAGTGGAGGCATCTCAGCTGTGCGTGTTTTTGGAGCGTGTGCATTTGTAAAGTGCTGCAAAAATAAGGGTCATTTTGAAATAAAGTCCTAAGATATTCCTGTGTGGGTGTGCTCCTCCACTGTTTATGCTCTTTATTGTTGGCTGCGTGCATGTGTAGATATTAATAAATTTGACTTTATTATGCTCCTGACAGGCAGTGATTACATGTTTTTGTCCCTTTTGTTGTCGGTGATGGTGGATGTTCTGCTTTCCACGGCTGAGGATGATGGGAAAATAAAAAGGTCTGTAAACGCTTCCTCTTGTTATCTTCCCTCTCCTCACCTCCCCCTACCTGCCACCCTCCTACGTTGCGCTAACTC
Organism: Oreochromis aureus; assembly: GCF_013358895.1. Lineage (NCBI taxonomy): Eukaryota > Metazoa > Chordata > Actinopteri > Cichliformes > Cichlidae > Oreochromis > Oreochromis aureus. The sequence goes on along the minus strand of NC_052943.1, from coordinate 1,420,885 downwards.
CTACTCCAAGCAGCGTGGTGCTCCGTGTCATTTACAGCCCTAATAATATAGAGATCTATTTAACACTTGCTCCTTTTCATTCTTTGCCTCTGACTTTAGCAGCAGTCAGCATTTGTTGCAGAAATGTGATCGCCTAAATTATACCCAGGCCTGTATAAAATGAACTACTCTCTGTCCACAGTTGGAAGCAAGCTGAAGTCTGTATTACACCATGTTCTCATATTGCTCATTCTGTGGAGTCACTCAGAAAATCGCAGAAATCATTGCTAGACATTAAGCAATAATGAAACATAGTCAATGTCCACGAGCACGTTTTTTTTAAAAAGGCCATACAACATCATAACAACAAATATCAACAGACCAGTCTGTGTTACCTGAAGCCTCAGAAAGATGATGAACTCTGAAAAAAACAAAGATAATAGCTACTGAGCTTGTACATCAGTACTAACATCAAGGCAGTTTTGCTGAGATGAAGACTGTGATATGGTTGAAAACTCAAGAAAAAAGCAGAACAGTAGAACATCATGGGATCATTTTGTCAGCTGGCAACATTACTTACAGTACTTACAGTGGCATTATATTGTTACCACAATATTTTCAAATATTACAGTGCCATGAATTCAGCTTTACAGAGTGGCTATAGCTTCATGGGTGTCAGGCAAAGGCATTTTAGTAAACACTGCCTGGGTCTCCCTGTTACCCACAGTGTGATTTAGTGGTGGTCTCTGACACACTTACTGTTTAGTTTCACTTTCACTCCGTGTTTAGGGTTAGGCTAAAGTGGTAAATAAGGCTAAATAAGGACTAGTCCATTTACTTAAAATGGACTAGTCCTTATTTACCACATTTCTACTCTACATGAGAATTCAAAACATTTTATGCCACATCTCTCATTCATACAAACAATTTAGATTTTTTTTTGTTAAATATTAACCTTTAAGCAAGAGAAAAAAATGCTATTTGTCCTTTGTCTGTGAAGGTTCTTAGTCATCCATCCATCAGTCATCGTAGTCTAAGGAGCTTGGAAAGCAAAGTGTCTGGACTTTTTGGGTTGCTTGAAGGCGTTTCACCTCTCATCCGAGAAGCAACTGGTGGAGAGTCCCAGATTTAAGTCCTGTGGGAGTGTCCCCAAGACCGTTATGGACCCCCTATTGATCCTCTACCTAATCACATGAGCCAAGGTGTGAAAACGGGTGTAGGTCACAATCCGCCAAGGTTTCAGCTGTCCAAAATGTAAACATTGGCATCTTCGAAAGAGTGACCTTTGACCTTTTGAAGCGCCTGTTGTTGTAATGTGGGACTGAACTGAAACGAAAAAACTGAGGTCACAGTTATATAAGTTTACACTGCACAACAGCAACACAGAGTGCTGAGAACATTTTTAGTAGAAGTCCATTGTCTCTATTATTTCTGGGTCTTTTTTGGGGGCTACATGTCTGGTGGTGTGTCTGAGTGGTCTAAGGCCCAACCCATCATTTATGTTCAGCAAGTGAATCACAACCAGTAGCTAGTCTATGGTGATTACTATCTGTTTACCCTCTGTCCCTCATTTTACCTCTTTAACTCTCTTTCTCACACCTCACTCCCTAAAGGCAACTTTCTTTACACCACTGAAATCACTGATGAAAAACACCATCATAGCAAAAGACTAAAGAAACCCAGAAAGATAAAGACACGGGGGAGAGAATGAAAGACTGAAGTGTAATCTGTGAAAACACTCATCTGTGGAGGATCATGGAAAAAAAGCTGGCAGGGGTAACTGAGGTTTTGAAGTGGCAACATTGATTAAGACACAGCCCAAATACAGAGACTGATAAAAGGATTTTGGATATGATACCTTTAGAAAGATGCTTTGGTAACATTGTCCATGTAACATTCATTGGTCTGTACTGATAAGCTATTTGCTAATGGTCTGTGGAGCCCATTAATTTTTCTCAATATAAGCACCATGCTGGTTTTAATGGGCCTTCAGAGAGAAGGAGGAGGTTGGTTAGACATGTCAAGAGGGCAGACTGGGGGTAAGAAATAGAAAAGTGCATGTTGTAAACAAGCCATTAAACTTTTATATGAAGCAAATATGCACATTTTAGCAGATTATGGAGGATATATTTATTTTATACTTTATAAGAAACGTTAGGGGCATAAAAAAGATATCAAACTACCCTCTGCACATGCACATGTTCGTTAAATATTAAAACTGCCAATGTGCACCCCATGGCTGTTTACTTTAATGGGGTGCAACTTTGTGTCAATGAAATTTGTCTCTCAGTCGTGTTTTTCCTTAAAAATGATGACCTGCAGAATCTTCTTATCAGCCATGGGTCACTGTGAGCATCACAGGGAAGGTTGAAGCTGCCCACTGCACCTGTATGGCCGGAGTCACAGAGACCTGCAGCCATGTCGCTGCTCTTCTGTTTAATGTAGAAGCAACAGTGCGGATCTGTGGCACGAGGACTGTTACAGATGAATCTGCATACTGGGTTTTGCCTGGTAATATGACCAAGATACAGCCAGAGGTTGGCCATAAGATAGACTTCTCCTCTTCAGCTGCCCAAAAAAGGCTCTTGATCAAAACATAAACAGACCATCCGTATTGAAAGGTAAAAGGAGCCGTCCTCAAAAAAGAAAAATCCCACCTGCTACTGTGGAGGAGTTGTCACTGCTATAATGCCATAATGTTTTATATAGGGGTCTAGATTTATGCCTGTAGTGCACTGCCAGGTAAATAATTTGCATTTACTGAATATGTACTGACTGAGTACCACTGTTCAAAAATTTAATAAAGAAACAAACTAAGTTTTGCCTCTTTTTTTATTATTAAAACCACTTTATAGAACATCTCATCAGTTACAATGTAGAATCCATGTCATTTATAGTTTACATAAAATCATGACAGTGTTTACATGATATCACCCACTACTAACATTATTTACTGTATCTTTTGAAAAAAAAAAAAACCCACTATTTATACAGCAAAAGACTTAAGAATATTTAACAGGAGCAAGTTTCATTTTCCCTGGTTTTACTACCACACTGTTCAACAAACGCAGCAAACCTTCACCATCTTATCCTGAAGGGTCACCTCTTCACCCTCACATGGAAGAAGTAATCTGATTGGCATGGTGAAGCAGGTCCCTTGTGTAGCGCTGGAACCCAGTCACGATGTGTTTCATCCATTTCATAGGCTGGCTTGCTGCAATAATGCTAAATAATTAGCAACTCTATAAATAGAAGATACTTCTGCAAAATCACTCAGTAGGATGTTTGTTCTACTTTGCTATGACCTCAGAGTGCGTCGAAAATAAAACTAATAGGTTATAAAGAGTGATATGAACATATTTAGAACTTACCAGAATGAAACTGTCTGGAGCACCAACAGATATTTGGAGGTGGAAGCGAACTGGATATCAGCTCGTCTCACAGCTGCTATCCAGGCTAGACGCCTTCGTTTGGTAACATCGATACACGAGCTGCCTCATGTTGCTTCCAGGTTGGGAAAGAATGAAAAGACAAACCCTTTTCAAGCTTATTCTCTTGCCGGTCGTGCGATCGAACATTGCAGCGGCCCACCCAGCCTTCGCTCCCTTTTCGCTTGCGCTTTGTTTCAAAAGCTTTAGACCCCCAAATTTGGACCCCCCGATTTTGGCGGATCGGGCCAAAATCCTTTCCACGCCCACCCCCATGACATCATGCTCCAAAGCCCTATTTAGGCCCATGAGCACCACCAGGTAATATTTAACCCAGTTGAGTCAGTGATATATGACTCTTTAATGACACCATATCCACCAGGTCACCACTGACTTGTTGATCAGCAGTAAGGTTAAATTTACATTTAGAATTTTTAAGTCTCTTAATATTGATTTAAAATGTTTTGAAATTTGAAATGTTTAGCATGTGGCTAACTCTGACTCTGACCTTACATGTAAGAGTTTCACCGCTGATCTGGTAGAGGTGGCAATATCACAATAGGAATAAGTGCAGCTTTAAACAAACTACAAACCAAGTAGGCTGGTGGCTGACTGACTAAACAGTGAGTCAACTATGTATGCATAATATGGGAAGTGCAGCTTGCAGTGTGCCTACAAAGAATTATTGGTGTAATCAAAGTTAACTATAATACTAAAAATAAATAAAATGTAATTAACTAAAATAAAATGAAAAACCTCTAAAAGACATTAAAACTTTTCTCGTTCAGGTTCAGAAAAATCGGATTAGCTCATCATTGTTTGATGGTCACTTCATTTTTATCACTGTGCACTTTTTAAGGACAAATTTTTGCAAAATTGCAAAGCTTTAGAACTGCCTGTCCAAACAACACAACAACTGTAACTCCTCCAGCCTGGACAAGCTACACCCTTGTGAAAATAATGGAAAAAAAAAATCCTCACCTCATGACGACTGCTCTTTAAATTGCCCAGGCCTTGTGTTGTACTGCCATGTCAGACAGTGTAATAGCAGAGTACATATTTTATTATTGGTAATTCATTAATGACTGGGTCACGGTGGCAGCAGCCCAGACCTCGCTCTCCCCACGCACCTCCTCCAGCTCACTGGGGGGGAGGCCAGGAGATGTAATCTCCACAGTGTTCCCCCAGTCCATGAATCTCCTGCTCCCCTCTTTCCTCATTTATGAACAAGGTGTATGTCATAGAGACATTGTAATTTGGACAGAAGTCTAATAACAGACCACTGCTTGGGTTCAAATCATGCAGGCCGTGCTCCCCAATCATACCTCCCCAAGTCTTATTGTCGCTGCTCACATGAGCGTTTAAGTTTCCCGATGGGAACAATGGTGATTCTAGCTGGGCCACTCTGGCACGTTGACTCCAATGATTCCAAAAGTGCTGGGAAAAAAAAAAAATCACAACATACAGGCAGTAAGTCCCACTGGTTCAGTCCCTGGTTCCTTATAGGGGTTTTGTCAATCGCTCTACACCTGCCCCCTCACTGAGGACTCTTTTGCCTTGGGTGACAACATAGCATAAAAGGTCGGTACGTTGGTGTAGTGGGTATCATTGTTACCTGATAGCAAGAAGGTCCTCAGTTTAAATCCACTGGTCGGCTGGGGCTTCCCTGTCTGGAACTGGTGTGTGGGCTCTTCCTAAGTAGCCTGGCTTCCTCCCGCAGTCCAAAAGGCACATGTTAGGTTAACCGGTGACTCTAAATTAGTGGTAGATTTTCTGCCTCTCTGCAATGGACTGGTAACCTGTCAGGTGTGTACACCACCTCTGTCCCATGACAGCTGAGTTCGTTCTGTCCAGTTACTGAAATATGAGGATTTTATTAGAGCCTAACTATATTTTGATTGTCTGTTGCCATGTAAACAGTTTTTATTCTGGTGAATTGTCTTCACTGACATCTGCTCCCCCCTCTTCTCAATCTGATGTCACTTGTGTGTTTTGAAAAACTCAATAACTGCTGAAAAGATTCTAATCTGCAATTTTTTCAGTAGTCATTAAATGCCCTCTACTCATCAGTGCACATCAAAGTGGCCAGGCATTTGCCTTTTGTGTGCATACCTGTGAAATAATAAGCACAACTGGCAGGGAAAAGTAAATTCTATAAAGAGTTCAAACCTGCAGAATAATGTGTATTGATGACATCAATTACATTATGTGCAGTATGAGCACAAAATCCATTTGAAAGTAGCATTTATCACAAAGCTGTGACAAACTCATATCTAAGAGCCCAATAATTGAAGAGTCTACGATTCCAAAAATAATTTTGTAGAGCAGCCTGAATCAAGTCATTATCTTCCTGGTGCAAACATGTTCTCTTCTTGAATTAAAGGCTCATTTCACAAACATAAAGTCATTCAGGCAGGTGTTTTTATTTTGAGGATCTAAAGTAAACGTAAAGTGAAGTCATTAAGTAAGACAAAAATCATAAAATCCTGAGGTCAGTCTTACCAACATCCTAGCAACATGCTCTCAGCTGTGTAACATTTATAACTGTCCTGTATGTCATATATTCAGTACATGTATTTACAGTATTCTCTACAAAGGCTGTTTAGCTTTCAGGGCTCATATTTTCACCCTTCCTCTATTGATGTTCTCTGAAACAGAGCATGTACTGGAATAAAAGTTGCTATATATACACAGATTTACACATATTCTGAAACAGTAAGAGATGCCACAGTGACACAGAAGCTGATGACAGCTAATATGCTGAAATTCTTTACTTTACAGTTGCTTTGCAGTAACCAGAAGAAGCTGTGGTCAGCTTGGCAAATTCACTCGGGTCTAAACTTCCAGACTTCCAGGGACACACTGAATGACCTCCCAGCTCAGCTCAGCTGCCCACCCACCCCCAATATAGACATATCATATGTAATGACATTGCATATAATATGTCTAATTGCTTCAGCTCTTAAAAAACCCCCAAATATGTTATTAAAGTTTTTAAAGTTTTTAAGTGCTCTGATACAATCACATTCATCTCAATATCATCAGTATTAATATTCATGTTTTATTGAATTTAAACCTAATGTGCTTACCATAAGCCCCAGGCCAATATAACAAATTAACACGTACACACCACACACACACACACACACACACACACACACACACACACACACACACACACACACACACACAGTTATTATGCCTGTAAGAATAAAAAGTGTTTTTGAATGCAGGCAGTTGTAGCTGACCACAGGTCACCAACAGGCGGTTTGTTCCTCAGAGCAGGTCGGTGGTGAGTGAGAGCACCCTCAGCACACTTGGATCTAATTCTAGGAACAGATCTGCAGCTGCTGACTGGAGCAGTCTAATTGGGTTATAGACACTGAGCAGTGATGTACTGGGGAGTCAAACCATTAAGATCTTTAGGAACTAGAAGAAGTTTTTTAAAGGTAATTCTATATCGACCTGGGAGGCAAGTAATTGACTCCGTACTGGGGTAATATGTTCAGATTTCCACACACATGTGCTGAACAAATTGAAATTGTCCTACTGATGATTTTAATAATCCTGCAAATAAACCATTACAGTAATCTACTTTATATGAATGCATGGACCATTTTCTCAGTCATTTTGACTTAAATTTGTATATTTGTTTTAGTGGTAGACGAGGTTTTGGTGACCTTATTAATGCCATAATCAAAACTGAGTTCATTGTCTAAAATATTCCCAGATTTGCTGACAGAGTTTTAGAGGAAGTTATGATAAAAACAAACAAGTTTGAGTCTACTAACTGAAACATCAGCATGCCTGCCCTTTGCATATGATGAAAACCAGCTGTGAACCTGACCTGTTAACTATGTGACTGAAGACTGTGGAAAGCAACGACATCACTGAAGACTGAGACTCTTGGCAAGTCACAGCTGATCTTCTTGTCCATGACGGCTGTTTCTGTGCTACAGTTGGTTCTGAAACCTGCCTGTTATAAATACTGTGAGTTAGAAGATGTTGATTTAGTTGTTATTCAGTTCAGAAGTTTTTGCTGAGGAAAGACATAATAGAAGTTGGTGTTTAATTATTACTCACCAATGGATCTAAGGTATTTTCTTTAGCAGCGGTTTGATCACAGCCCATTTCTGAGAAACAGAGAAATGCTAGCTGTTGGTAATATTTACTAAATGATTTATAAAACACTGACAGATCTGAACAGTTTGATGGGGTTGCTGCTTTAACTGATGAATAACGTTCAGGTCTTTAGATTTTATGGATGTGAATGTAGATGCGTGTGGCAGTAATTTGATAATATGAGGCGGTGCGAGATAAATTACTACAAGATTCTAAACTATTACCTGAATTATTATCAACTTGACTCCGGAAGAAAGTGGCAAATTCATTACATTCAGATAGATTCACTTCATAGATGTGAGAAGGAGTCAGCAGTATACTAGTGTAGCGTAACAGCCAGTTAACCTGCCAATTATAAACTGAGCAGAGCTCGTGATACCTGTTGAGATTGACCTGGTCCCTCAGGAGCAACATGGGGAGGCCCAGGTTGTTTTCAGTATAACCTACAGTCATTCACTTACTGTAGGTTATATCTGATGAATAATCTTGGGTTTATTTCTGTGTTTTACTTGTTCTTGAGCAAATGGCTGAAATTAGAGACAAGCTGGGTAATTCTGTTTAACTTTAAGGTCCTACAGAACACTATAAGTATATTCAGAATAAGAGTTCACTTGTTTTTATTCTCACAAAAATAAATATGTTATTCCATATAAAAAATAAATAAAACATAAACATATAAAAACATACAACTATGGCAGGAAATTTCAACATTAATTTCTTTTTCCTTCATACATCAAATACTTTTCAAGGCATATTTTTTTTAGAAAATGGTCCATTGACCCACTTTTAGGCATTTTTAATTTTTTTTTTTTCCCTTTTTGCACATTGAAATTTGAGGCTAGATAAAAGCCTGAAATTGTTGTTCTTGTGATCAAAATGAATCAGGATCTGTAATTTGGGACAGATGCATCAAAAAATGTCCAAGTATTGGCTTCTTAAAATCTAAAATATGATTCATAAAAAAAACTTCAACTACAGAATAACATGTAGAATAGTTTTAAACATGAAATTCACAAATATGAATATAATATGGTGAAAACTAAATTGTGAGAAAATGTGGAAAAAGTGGTGCTGTAAATACTTTTCAGGTTTTTTATGCATCTAAAATGGCACAATCAGACTTACATTAGAATCATGAAAACTATTTATAACATGCAAAGAATCCTTTGGGTCAAGAAATGTTAATTTCAACATGTGACAATTAGAGCCAAGATTTAATCAAGGTAAATATGAATTTGCTTATCAACCCACAGATATCACAGCTTTGTATAGTTATGTGTATCAGTTTAAAGACTCTATATAAATCCTAATGACACATGTTGCAGTTAATTAGTTTATATCAGAATCAGAATACTTTATTAATCCCTAAGAAAATTACATACTAAAACAGACAAAAGTAGAAGTAAAGAACAAAGAAATAAGTAAGAAAAAAAGTCAAACTAAAGAGAAAGAGCAGGCGCAACTGCAACAGGCTGCATGCCTACTACAGGCGCATGCATGCACACATATAGAGTCAGTGCAGCATGTCTATGGTAGATAATTGTCATGAAACGCTATGTGGCAGGCAGGAATTGGACCCAAAATGCAGGCTCGTAGACACAAGGGATGAACTCAAAACCACAGCTTTATTCACAGGCCGGGAAAGCATACAAAGTAAACTAAACTGGGGAATAACACACTAAACTTACAGGGAGACACCAGGAGATCCACACAGCATGAGGGTACGACGCGACACTGGGTTGAGGAAAACACAGGGCTTAAATACACAGGGTAGTAATGAGGGAACGGGCAACAGAAGGGAGACACAGCTGGAAGAGATCAGGGCTGACGAGACAGGGGAACCAAGCTTCACACACCAACATAAGACAAAGACTTTCACAATAAAACAGGAAACATGAACCCAACACAAAGACGCAGACTTGACACTGAGAGACAGACAGAAAATGACACCTAGCACTAAACCCACACAAAACATGAGAACACAAATCCTAATCACAAATAAACAGAAACATGAACCAAATAATCATCATGACCACCACCACAATCAGCAATACAAGAGAATGAGAAAAACAATCCAAAACACCAAGATAACTGAAACACAAAGTACCAGAGAAACAAAGAATAATCCATCATTCAAAATATAAACCAAAGCATAATAAACTCAAAATACTGGGTCCAACAGACCCAGAACCGTGACAATAATTGTTCTTTTGTCTTTGAAGACAGAAATTTTTGGAGCTAATGAAATGAAGAATGCTTTTTTTGGAACTAATTCATTGGGTTAAACAAACACATCTGCTGCCCGTGCTCTGACGTCTTATGCTATATTAGGTAGCATAAAGTTGTTGGTGACAAGTGAAAAATGATGGGTTTGTTTGCCTTTCTGCTGTTCTGGAAGAGTTCAGCTCAAAGGCTGATAAACTAGGTCTCCAAGTGTCTTATTTTAGCTAGCATGAAATCTGAATTAGGGTCATTTTCTCACGTTTTCTCAATCTTGAAATAAAACGTTGTTATTCAAAGGTGAATTTCTGCAGGCTAGGTGCTTTTTTTTTTTTTTTTTTTTTTAAATGTTTTAAATGTCAGCCTCCTTTGGTGATGCTATGTCATATCCTTTCACTGTCTGTATGTGGGATTATTACAATAGTGAAACACACACACAAAGCATTCCCATTCTCTCACACAAAACCTTGTTGGTATGACGGCCTTTTTGCGCTATAAAGATATTGCTTATTACACCCAGAGCCCATTGGGGCAGAGGAAAGGTTGAATTAAGAATTTGATGAGATAGGTTGTGACATGCTAGCATTTAGCGGAGTACCACCAGTTCTTGCATTAGCCCCAGCTGGCTCTGCCCAGCCACTGGGAAAGGTCAGTGGTAATGCTGGCTGATTAGCTCATATGCCTCAATCTATCTATATTTCACTTGCTCTTTCTCTCTTTCTTGATATGAACCTATCAGTTGCTTGACTCAAACGTGATCTTTTATTTACACCCGCATGCAGTTGAAGCACGTAAGGAAAGACTTCACACAGTCTCCGCTACAGAGACTTTGAGGTTCAGAAACTCTTCGGTGAAGCATGTTTTGACTATGCAGCTTGCTCAAGGACACTTCAGCAGAGCAGGTGTTTGCTGACTAATAGTTCTGAGTCCCATTCATCCATTTGGAGAGACTCTCTAAGCTGCTGCAGCCCCCAGAGTGATCAGGCAGATTCATTATTTTTGCAGATTCCCCGTTTTTCTCTCTTGCTAAGGTTACTGTGGGTGATTGGGCTTCAGCACTGCATTGCTGACAACTCATTGCAGCCTGGCCGCCTTGTTAGTACATCCAGAAAGGTCACAGCTAATATACAGCAGTTAGGTGGTACATTTCAGGTTAGATATGAGATACTGGAAAGTCTTGTTTTTAGAGGCTTAATCAAACTTCCCATGTAAAGGCAGATCTTTTTTAAATCAATAAAATTAAAAATTCCTTTTGTTGCCCATATCGATTATGAATAAAACTCTAGAACAGACTTGGAAACGTGCTATTTTCAACAGGCGAAAGTATATCCTGTCAATAGGTTATTCATTTTCAGTATCTTGGTTATCACATAAGAACTGCTGTGTACAAGAACTGCAAAGGTATTAGTCAAACTGGGCTCACAATGAACACGAATAATTTGACCATAAGATATTATTTGTAAAGTTACTGTCACATGTTCAGTATGTGTATACAATACATCTATATTTAGTCTAAGATGAGATTGCATAAAGAAGATCCAGCTGCAAAAAACCCCAAAACACCATGAAACACACGGTGTAGTAGTCTGTGTAGTAAAGTTAAACCAGGAGAGGAGATTCTTTGCTGTGCCACCAACAACATAATCAATAGAAAGCCTTAAAATGCTAATAAGATCAAAATGTTGCTAAAAGGTGTCTGCTTATTGTTTAATCATTTAATTTGGTGGAATATGAAGTGCTTGTGAATGCGAACAACAAACCAACAATTAGAAAACCTGCTTAACAGGGCTCAATTATAGTTCCATCTACTTTACATACTTAAAATATTTAATAATATTTGTCTCTGATAGGCTGGCCTCTAGATTGCTGAACAGAAAAATAAATATTTTCACTTCAGTTTTCTGTGAATAGACACTTGCTGCTTCCACATAGATCTGCTCACCGCTGTGTTCCTTCATTAAGCTACAGAAGGCCTTTGACCCATCACATACAGCCCTAGCTATTCATTACATGAATGTTAACCAAGAGTTTCTCAGTTCTCAAGAGAAGTTGGGATATGTGTTAGTATTCACACTAGAGATGTCAGCATTCATAGTAAAAAACCAAGGAACCTTTAGAAAAACAAAGGCTTGGTTCATCTTTTACTTTGCAAATCGGGTTCCATGGTGCTGAGAGCACAGGGCTCACTACAGGCGATGTTTATGAAGTCTGTTTTTTGATTGTTTGGTCTGAGACATTGATCTAAGTGGCCTGCTGGAGGACATTTTGTTGCTCTGGCAGTGCTCATCCTGTTTCTCCTTGCACAAGGAGCACCAGTCCTCGTGATGGGTTAAAGAACCTTTTCCAGCCATGTCCAGGTCTCCTAGAGTAACTACCTGTGGACCGGAGGATCTGGACTACCTGCACAACCTCTGTATATATCAGTTTAAGTGACTTGATGCTATACTCTGATTAAAGTGTTCCTACATTTTTTTGAGCAGTGTAGTTAAATAAAGTTCAGCAAATCACTGCACCTATTTCTCCTTTTCTTCGCTAAATATAAGGAAATGAGGGGTGTGGCAAGACTTTTGCACAGTGCTACTCAAAAACAATGGCAACAACATCAAAGAAAAGACATCTTTGACTTTTTTAACAAATTTAACGAGGTGGAAACATTTATCACTTAGCAAAACAATTCTGTATTTTTCAAATACATTGCTGGGTTTTAAAAGAGAACATTGCAGTTTCAGATGACACAGCTGGGTTAAAGGTTTTTGGTCTTTTTTTAAAAGACCTGTCAGGTTGATCACCAGAAGGATGGGGAGAACATATTTGTGCCTTTCAAGCGTGTGCTGAGAGAAAGATGAATGTCCTAAGTCTAGTGAACGGCAAATGAACTCTCCAAAAAACCTCTTCAAGAAAGTGCAATGCCAGTTGTGGTGCTTTGTCTGGTAGAAATCAATAGAAATGGTGATATCATTGTGTTACTATGTTGCAAAGACCCATATTTTAACAGTTCTGAGCAGTGTTTTTAAGTGGGAGGTATACCACCCATTTAGCACTCTCTTTCTTGTTTCCTAATACTTCTACAGCCGATTATTCACATAATAAGTAATCTGTAGAACAGATTTGTGTTAACTTTGCCCATGCTGTCTATGGCCTTTATCTGGAACCTCTTTGTCTCTGCCCTGTAAGAAAAATGAAGAAAGTTGTTTTCTTTCAGTGCAGACAACGAAAACGAAAATAAAATATTGTTTGTCTTTTTTCTAGAAGTGCAAATAATTATTTTAGCCATTTAGCCCCATTTACTCCAGTTCACTGTGGATTTTATGTCTCTACTGGCGCACCCTACACACCCCACTTAATTGCAGAAAGTTTCTGTACAGTGGGTTTAATAGGAAATTTAATGGCTCTTGTAGACTGGCTCTGGTGTCAGAGGTTATGTCAGTATGGCTACATTCAAATATGTCTTTTTGTTTGTGTAAGATTGAGTTACCTACTAAGTCTAAAACATTTCTGCAGAATCAAAAGGAAACTCGAGATATATACACATTTGTACATGCATCTGTCTAAATCAACAGTCTCGTATAGGGCTACCATGAATAGCAGCAGTCACTGTCTTTTCAGCACCATGAATAGCTCAGCCATGCTTTTGATCAAAAGAAGTTTCAAGGCTGTAAAAAAAAAAGGAAAAAGGATTTTTTAAAGAATGGCTCGGAAAAACTCAGGTGTTATTGGAAAATGGAAGTAAGGTTAGATGTGGCCAGTATTCCTTAAAGCCACAATATAATTTTATTATTCATTAGTACCTGAGGCAAAGAACCTTTAGTTTACATCTTTTTGTTGGACATAAGTTCCACAGAAACACTGAGAACAAACAATGCTTCAGTGTGTTGTCCATCATTTACAGCTTTCTCTTTTTTGTGCTACTCAAACATATGTGCACCTGCTCCTCACGTCAGCTGTTGAAGCGACTTTAAAACTTTTTTGTTTTTACAAAAGTTTCAATAATTTCATAAAACTGTGGGGCCTGCCAACTTTTAACAAAAGCCACTGAAACATGAGGTAACAGTGCTCGGTCTCATTGTATGTAGTGTCAATACAACACCATGTGTGGGAAGAGACAGTCGCTTTCTGTGACTGGCTTTAAATAGTTAGTGGGCGGGGCTTATGTGGTAGGTACTGTACATCCACTTTTAAAAACAGTTTTTTGTCAGCTAAATTTTTTAGCCTTTGTTTTGTATTCATTTCTCAGTAAATCACTGTAATCTGTTAGGAAATCTTCTGACCAGTTTTTAGCTCTGGTTGATTGGTTTTAGTCCATGGGGGGATTGGTAATTAGTTTATCGAAGACAAACAAACTCATTGTACAGGGTGGGCCATTTATATGGATACACTGTAATAAAATGGGAATGGTTGGTGATATTAAAGTCCTGTTTGTGGCACATTAGTATATGTGAGGGGGCACATATACTAATGTGCTCCTCAAGATGGGTGTTGACCATGGTGGCCATTTAGAAGTCGGCCATCTTGGATGCAACTTTTGTTTTTTCAATAGGAAGAGCGCCATGTGACACATCAAACTTATTGGTAATGTCACAAGAAAAACAATGGTGTGATTGGTTTCAATGTAACTTTGTTCTTTCATGAGTTATTTACAAGTTTCTCTTTGTTCACAGCCATTGACATGTCGAAGAGGTTAACACGTGAGGAGCGGATCAAAATTGTGTTGATCTCTGGTGAACGCAGTAACCGGGTCATTGCAGCAGATTTCAATGCAAGACACCCTACGAGACCACCCATCTCCCATGCTACAGTTAGCAAACTGCTTGCTAAGTTTCGTGAAACTGGTTCAGTGTTGGATTTGCCAAAATGTGGACGCAAGAAAACTGTCACTAATGAAGAAACATCAGCGGCTGTCCTAGCTTCATTCAGCAAGAGCCCACAGCATAGCACTCGCCGCATGTCACTGGAGAGTGGCATTAGTCGAACATTCCTTCGGCGGATATTAGCTACTCACAAATGGCACCCTTACAAACTCCAGCTACTGCAGCATCTCAACGAGGATGACCCAGATCGGTGCACAGAATTTGCAGAATGGGCAGAACAAAAACTGGAACAGGACCCTCAGTTCACGCAGAAGATTTTGTTCAGTGATGAGGCAACTTTTATGTGAATGGTGAAGTTAACAAACAAAACCACCGCTATTGGTCTGACACTAACTAACCCTCCAAGACTGTTGGAACAACAAAAGTGATGGTTTGGTGTGGTATATGGGGTACAACGATAGTGGGTCCATTCTTCATCAATGGAAACCTCAAGGCCACTGGATATTTGAAATTGCTACATGATGATGTGTTTCCCTCTTTATGCACTGAAGCTGGCACGTTCCCTGAGTTTTTCCAGCAAGATGGTGCACCACCACATTATGGGTGCCAGGTCCCAGCATTCCTAGATGAACAGTTTCCTGGAAAGTGGATTGGTCGTCGTGGGCCAGTTGAATGGCCCCCAAGGTCTCCCGATCTGACCCCCTTAGACTTTTATCTTTGGGGTCATCTGAAGGCAATTGTTGGGTCTAAACTCAGACCCCGCTGTATCCAGGACTTATTCCCGTGAAAGAAAAACAAGGCAACAGCGATCGATCGATGCGCAAGGGAGGCCTCCTCTGTGTCCAGCACGAAAATGACCCCGATGAGGGCCTCCCCTCGCTGGCTTTTATTGACAAACTTCAAACAATAGTTTACAAAACACCTCCCCTCGCAACCCCCTTTGGTTACAAAGACAAGGCACTGTATGTATGTATATGCAAGTGTGTGTGGTGCTGATCAAAGGGTCATAAAACATAAAAGCAGGAGGAACATCCTTGGTCATAAAGAGGGTAGTCTCCCCCACACCCAATGTATGGTTTACCATACATAACACAGTGAAACCATACAAAGGGCAGGAAGTTCTACCAAACTTCAAAAAGACCTTCACAAGGATGTTGCCTGCGATAAAACACTTTAGCTCCCCACCCAGAACCTCAAGAATCTGGGGAGGGGAAGAAAGAAAGAATTCCTTTCACAGAGTTAAAACAATGTACAAATGGTAAACATAAAAATGACAAATATTTAACAATTCACTCTAACAGCAATTGTCTATGGTGTGAAGATACGAGATGTGCAGCACCTGAAACTATGGATACTGGATGCCTGTGCTGGCATTTCTCCTGCTGTGTTGCTATCAGTGTGTGAAGAGTGGGAGAAGAGGGTTGCATTGACAATCCAACACAATGGGCAGCACATTGAACACATTTTATAAGTGGTCAGAAGCTTGTAAATAACTCATAAAAGAATAAAGTTACATTGAAACCAAGCACACCATTGTTTTTCTTGTGACATTACCAATAAGTTTGATGTGTCACATGGCCCTCTTCCTATTGAAAAAAAAAAAGTTGTATCCAAGATGGCCGACTTCTAAATGGCCACCATGGTCACCACCCATCTTGAGGAGTTTGCCCCCTCACATATACTAATGTGCCACAAACAGGACTTTAATATCACCAACCATTCCCATGTTATTACGGTGTATCCATATAAATGGCCCACCCTGTACACCTCTGAACTGATGAAGTGGGTGGCTGTGGTCACTTACTAATTGGAAGGTTTATGGTTCGATCCCTGACTGCCCAAGTCTGCGTGCCAAGTACCTTGGACAAGATATTAACCCCAAAGTATGAATGCTTAGACAGAAAGCCCTTGAAGCATAGAACAAAGTGCTTGTGTGAGTGGGTGAATGTGGCATGTTGTATAAAGTGCTTTGAGTACTCCGGGAGAGTAGAATAGCACTGTATAGTCTGACAGTCCTTTTACCATTACGTTGGCTGCGTTCTCTAATAACAAGTGGAATGCAAAGAAAGCAGTGTTGTCATTAGTGCCATCAGTCACCATTTAGTTAGACAGCAGAATCGAAGTTACACAGACACAAAGGCCTGAGTAACCTCTAAGGGTAAGCAGCTGTGACATTATATAAATAAAGTTGAATTGCATTGAACTTAATTGCCAAAGTGTTATGAAGCTGATCAAGGTTAGGATATCACCATGCTGTATAGTGCCACACATGTCTGAGAGCAGCATTGTTCTTGGTGTAAATCTACTGGACAGAAGTACTGAGATGAGGTGCTCAAATGTTGCCTTTTGCCATTGTCGCGGCCAGTATTTAGTCTGATATGTCTCCTACTGAACACAGCAGGGATGTGCTTAGTCGATGTGCTCATCAGAGGCAGCTGTAGCCAATCACCAGCACACAGCTGCCCTCATCCAGGAATGGAAAGAAATTCCTCAACCAAATATCCCCAAACCTGTCCTGTTTATGCACAGATAGGTGACTGCCTGCATCAACTTAAATATACCTGCTGTATATTACAGCGCAGGTCTACAAAATCTCTTTAGAATACAAACTTACCTTTATTTATTTATTTTGACTAGTATACATAATTTATGACTTGTCATATTGGACAATAAAGCTGCTCAGAGCAGACTGCTCAAATCCACGACATTTTCAGAAAAAGCTGGTTTTATTTTCCCTAATAATAAATGGGAAGAAAAACATGAAATATCATTGACATAAAAATCAGATATATATTCAGATTTGGTTCGATAACAATTAAAAATACATGGTTTGGGGTCCATTGTCTCTCAGCTCTGGAGACAAACAAAAAACAAGACAAAAGCTTTGAGTTATGGTCTAACTAGTAACGCACCAGAGGGATTCTAGGGCAGTTGGCAAATCAGTGGGTCCTCAAGCCAGTTCTGTTGTTCAGTTCTTTCCTGTTTAGTCTGTTCTTGGGTGCATCCAGTTAATTAGCAAGCCAAGAAATGAAGCACAAATCAAAGCACATTGTTAGTCCAAAAGAACCATCAAGTTAGCTGACAAATGAGCCAAGAAAGAATCTAAAAATAAAGCCTGGGTAAGCATTCCTTTTGCCAACACTTTACCGTACAGCTCAGACACCCGGAGCTTGCCAAACAACTTTGCAACCAGCTTTCTTTCTGAAGACAGACTAAGCTGGCTGGGGATAAACAGTTCAAACCTGACTGCTGATGATCTGCAGCTGTTACAGTTACACCTGCCAGATTCTGCTGTGCTGCAGTCAAACACAGGGTAAATACCTTATTACGATCTGCTGTACAGAGACCAGCCTGAGGAACTTTGAGTTCAAGCCTTTATTGCAGAAACACATATATGACCAAACTGCCAGCAGCCTTATTGAAAATCATCAGGTCTTAAAAAAATCCCCATCAAAGGTTGACTGCAAATCTAAATGAAGCTAAACATTCACTTGAGAATTTAATAACTGTGATTAATCCATATCACCAGGGCTGGACTGGGACAAAAAATCGGCCCGGGCATTTTGACTAGAGACCGGCCCACCAGGATAGAGATTGGAAATGTGACGTCATTCAGGGGTAAAACCGCAAAGGATTCTGGGAACTTGAGGCAAGAGGTACTAGAGCACGCAGGCTTTCAATTAAACTTAGTTACACAGCGATAAAAAGAAACACAAAAAATGGTGTTGTATTATTAACTGCAATAGCCGGTCGCATGACAGCCACGGGAAGCCGACGGGTAAAGAGATCGTTTTTGTTTTTTTTATCGGATTACGTTGTTGAAGAGAAATTTTTTAAGCCATGTTTCCAAAGTAAGAGCCAACGGATGGTCTGGATATACCAAATATAACGTCTCAGAACACTCCAGCTCACATGTTAGTCTGCTCCAAGCATTCCCACAAAGGTCAGTGTTTTGTAGCAGTTAATATGTCATTTTTCATAACATAATTGGTGATATAGGTTACAAGCAAGTCTGGCGCTGAACAGAAATTGTCGCTATGCTCCTTTGTTTATTGTGCATAAATAGTGAATTGTCCTGACACAATATTTCGCTTCTTGTTTTGGAGGAAGGAAGGTTCAGGGTTTAAGTAGTCATCATCATGGGCTCATCCGATTAGAATGAGATTAAGCAGTCATCAGTCATTTGCAGGTTTTGTCCTTTTATTGGATAATGGGTAAAGGAAAGACACACATGGACTGCTCTCTCTAAAAAGGACATAAAGTATGATTTAAGTAACTCAACATAATACATAATACAACGAGTGACTGGTGAGTGCAATTAAGGCCAAGCACCACCCCCAATCAAAGGTGAGGAAAAGAAACAAGGTGCATCTGGTGAAGTGAATGTGCTGAAAGGTGAGCCTTTACAACACTTCTGTTATTACCACGGTACATTGACAAAAACATATACTTTTATTCACAGGATAAAACAGTTGTTTTGTATCACTAATTGTCCAGTGCGATTACAACATACAATATCATTGTCACTGCTACATTTCTGTAATGCGCACCAGAAATTATTTACACTATTAATTAATTACCGTTGAGCTCAAAGGTTATATTAATAAACGGTTAACGAATGTGTATTTATGACCACGATTTGTGAGACGGGTAAACTTACCTTTGTTTGTACGATGGTCTTTCGTTCTACACGGTGCATTTCAAGGTCCTGTACCCATCCGTCGGTAAACTGTACCTGGGCTTGTTGCAGTGACCTGAAGTTACTAAAAACTTCATGAGTGTATGCACTCACTCCAAGAACGTATAATTATAAATCTGAGCGTGGTGAAAGTTGGGCAGCACGCTAACGTCTTTTGTCCACTCTGTGTGCTGTAAGGGTCTGACCCTTTCACTCCTTTGATTTTTTCCTCGTATCTTTTCTTTGCCTTTTCGTCGAGTCTGTCTTTGTACGGACCGGCATTGTTCTCCTTAGTTTTGTACATTCCTTTTTTGTGCGGCAAAGAAAAACCAAGAAGGTATTGGAACCAGAGAATGAACATTTTGCGGTGCTGCACATGCTTGCATTTGATGCGGTACTTGGATTGTTTTGCCACGAGTTCCCGGCATGCAATGCGCGAAAGTCACGTGATCTGTCAATCGCTATAGGAAAAACCTTAAATTAAGACCAAGAACACTAGAGGTGAGACATGATTATTAATTAATATTAAAATTAATAAATGACAGACTTAGTGATATTTTCATAAACACCTCCTTACCTTCTTTTGTTCTCCATTTTCTTTAGTTCGTCTATAAGATTGCTAAACAAGGGGGAGGGTGCATCTGGCCTCCTCGGCTGTAATTGGTCCAGCCCAGAGTCGATCATGACCAATTGGCCAATCCAACACCTTTCATTATATATACCCTTCCTAAAAAAAAAAAAAAAAAAAAAATCCATCGGCCCATAAAAACAAAAAATCGCCAGCGGCCCACCGGGCAAATGCCCAGTATGCCCGATGGCCAGTCCAGCTATGCATATGACGTGTAATGCACCTGCTTATGTGTCTACATTATGCCTACAGACTGATACGCTATATAACCATGGTTATATTTTTCTCTTCCAATGCTGATCTGTATTGACATTTTGTCTGACCTGAACAGTGTTCAGATTAGTCCTCTGTGGCATCATCTTGCTTCCTAGAATATAAGAAACGGCCTCTTCCAGAAACTAATTTTCTCATTTTCTACCAGTGCTCCAAAGCATAAGGTCACCGTGCATCATGCACTGATCGTTTGGAATAGAGAAGATGATTTGTTGTCGACATTTTAGGTTATTACCACCGGCCCAAGATGTGTGATGAGGGGGAGTGAGAAAAAGGAAGAGAAGAGGAAGAGAAGGGGTAATAAAGAGAAGGAAATGGGTATATGCAATTGGACTCATCACTTTACAATCCCCCTGAGAGAGAAAAGGGAAGAGAGAAAGCGAGATGAGATTGAGAGTCAGATTAGGCATACCGAAAGGAACCCTTGTTAAAGAAGAGTAAACCGATTAGCTTAGCTGGTTACACATCTCCCCAACTTATGTAACAACCTTTGCACACCACATGATCCTCATAGGATAAAATATTCACATCATTGCACATTCAAACACGCAGAAGATATTTTCGTCTTGTGTTTTCTTACTCTGCACTGCTGCTTCCATAAGCAACGCCAACTTAGACTCAACCACAAACACATGAAGCCACTGTTTCCAACTTAGATGTGGTGACATGTCTAGAAGACTGGTGACAATAACCCAGACTGTAAGTGTTATTCAGGAGTTTGTCACAGGGCTACAAAAATGTCTGTGTACAATAGTTAGCTCTGCCAAGGAGGTGATGTCTGTCTGTGTCTGTGCGTCTGTGTCACTCTTTGTCTGTAAACACGATAGCTTGAAACATTTTGAGTGAATAATTTCATGAATTATGAAATATGATAGAAGGTTGTGTAGAGTCGGGTAAATTTGCCCTCAATTTAGCCTTCCATTAAAATGTGCCTTGTATCCACCAAGGCCTTCAAGGTCAGCACAACGATTTATTGGTTGAAAATGATACTGAATACGGGGACTCTAAATATCACTTTACAGTTTCCAAATGGTGTGTCACATGATTTCTTATCTGCCTTTACGTTTCACATCTGAAATAAAATGATCTGCCTGGCTAGTTAAGAATATACTCTAGTATAATATTACATAATAATCTCAAGTTATTCATATGCAGTTACTTACAAATGAGTTTGTGCAACCAACTAAACGTCTGTCATGTTATTTTTACCTCATTTTTACTGAACGACAAACTTCTTAAAGGATGTTTAAAAAGAACAAAAGAAAACAGAATTAATACACACACAATAAAATCCTATTTCCTTAAAAGTAAATACTCCCCTGAGAGTGCTGACTGGGAGAAGTTTATTTCTTTATATGGTAACTGTTACACACAAAAGCTGAATACAAAGAGGCGAAAAACAATACATCCTTCTCTATTTGCACTAAAGTTATTACACACTGCTACTAGATTCATTAATGAATTAATTATTTCCACAGAAGCAATAACTTTCTTTTTATTACAAATTAGGAGTGTTAATAAGTTATGCAGGTCATCGTAGTCAAAGGAGTTTGCAAAGAAAAGCGTCTGGACTTCTTTAAGTTGCTTGAAGACGTTTCACCTCTCATCCGAGAAGCTTCTTCAGTTCTAAGGTCAAATGGCCGAGAGTCCCAGATTTAAACCCAGTGGGAGTATCCCCCCAAGGAGGGACAAAGGACCCCCTGGTGATCCTCTAATCACATGAGCCAAGGTGTGAAAGCGCATGTGGGACCTAATCAGCCAGGGTTTCGGGTGAGCTCATTGTGAAACCTGGCCCCACCTTGTCATGTGAATTCCTGAGGTCAGATGGCCCAGGATGTGAGTGGGCGTTAAGGCGTCTGGGGAGGGAACTCAAAACTGGATTATAGATGGCAGACAGTTGGTGTCGTAAACCACCGCCTCTGTTCAAAGATGGTCGCTCACAGTGGACATAGATGGCCTCTTTCACTCCTCTTTCAAACCATCTGTCCTCTCTGTCCAAAATGTGAACATTGGCATCCTCGAAAGAGTGACCTTTGACCTTTAGTTTGTGAAGTGGCTGTTTGGTCTCTCCAATGTAGAGGTCTGGGCATTCCTCGCTGCACTGTACAGCATACACCACGTTGTTCAGTCTGTGTTTTGGAGTTTTGTCTTTCGGGTGAACCAGTTTGTGTCTGAGTGTGTTGCTGGGTCTGAAGTACACTGGGATGTCGTGCTTGGAGAAAACTCTCCTGAGTTTCTCTGATACACCGGCTACATAGGGGATGACAACGTTGTTGCGTCTGTCTTTCTTATCCTCCCTCGCTGGTGTCTGATCTTCTTTTCTGTGCCTCTTTGCTGACTTTATGAACGCCCAGTTAGGATAACCACATGTTTTCAGTGCTTCCTTTACGTGTGTGTGTTCCTTCTTTTTCCCTCAGGCTTAGAGGGAACATGTTCTGCCCAGTGGTGTAGGGTCCTAATTACTCCAAGTTTGTGTTCCAGAGGGTGATGGGAGTCAAAGAGGAGGTACTGGTCCGTGTGTGTGGGCTTCTGGTAAACTTCGATGTTGAGGTTGCCATTCTCTTCAATGTGCACGGTGCAGTCCAGGAAAGGCAAACAGTTATCCTTTGTGTCTTCCCTGGTGAACTTGATGTTTTAATCCATGGGGTTAATGTGCGCACTGAAGGATTCCACTTCTTGTGTCTTGATTTTGACCCAGGTGTCATCTACATATCTGTACCAGTGGCTGGGTGCTCTTCCTTTGAAAGAGCCAAGAGTCTCCCTTTACACTTCCTCCATGTAAAGGTTGGCTACGATAGGTGACACGGGGGAGCCCATGGCACAGACAAAAACATGGCTGTGGGAAGACACATGTATGCTGTACAGTGCAGTGAGGAATGCCCAGACCTCTACATTGGAGAGACCAAACAGCCACTTCACAAGAGCATGGCACAACATAGAAGAGCCACCTCCACAGGACAAGACTCAGCAGTCCACCTGCATCTTAAGGTCAAAGGTCACTCTTTCGAGGATGCCAATGTTCACATTTTGGACAGAGAGGACAGATGGTTTGAAAGAGGAGTGAAAGAGGCCATCTATGTCCACTGTGAGCGACCATCTTTGAACAGAGGCGGTGGTTTACGACACCAACTGTCTGCCATCTATAATCCAGTTTTGAGTTCCCTCCCCAGACGCCTTAACGCCCACTCACATCCTGGGCCATCTGACCTCAGGAAATCACATGACAAGGTGGGGCCAGGTTTCACAATGAGCTCACCCGAAACCCTGGCTGATTAGGTCCCACACCCGCTTTCACACCTTGGCTCATGTGATTAGAGGATCACCAGGGGGTCCTTTGTCCCTCTTTGGGGGGATACTCCCACTGGGTTTAAATCTGGGACTCTCGGCCATTTGACCTTAGAACTGAAGAAGCTTCTCGGATGAGAGGTGAAACGTCTTCAAGCAACTTAAAGAAGTCCAGACGCTTTTCTTTGCAAACTCCTTTGATTATGCCAATGTTAAAATTATTACATCAGCAGAATTGGATTTACCTGGATCCACGATCCACACTAAACTTTTTTGTCCTCTGTAGTTATTCTTTAAACTTTGAAAATAAAATAAAAAAACATTTCCTTTTTGTAAAAAAAATCAAAAATCCTTCAATTCTCCCACAAACCTGAATTGGCTGAGAGAATAAATGGCTGGATCAACAGTTGTAAGTATATTTGTTTTGCTCTAAAACAGGTTGGTAGCGTTAGCATAGCTACTTAGAATGTGATTCAAAAATGGTAATGCAAATATTCAAGTCAGTTCCAAGACAACCTTTATTATGTAGATTACAGATAATCTAGGTAAGTTTTATATATCTGGTTCACAGTGATATACATGTTCTTTAGCCATAGAACATGTGCTCATGAAAAAGTAAATAAGAACCACAGTTTGGGAATCAGATCAGTTTTTAAAAAGATGAATTTAGGGTTTAAGGAGTCGGCAGTTAGCAGATTGCATGTATATTTGAAGATGAGAGCATTTAAAGCTTTAAAAACAAACAAAAGTTTAAAACTCATTTCTACAACTCATGTGACGTGTTATAAGCCTGGCAGCAGAGCTTTGAGTCGGGGGCAGTGTTTGGATGTTTTGCCTGCTGATACCAAAGTGTATAACAATAGTATAGTGTAGAGATAAAGGCATCGAGAACCTTCCTCAAATCTCCAGAGAAAAGGGTCTGCACCAATTTAGTCACCTCATGATAAAAGTTATCAAGATAAAAATTATGTTGAAGTTGTAGAAATGTTTCCAAATAATATTAAGGCATCCAGGTGAGAGCACAAAGAGAACTTGCAGTTACTGTGTGTTTATATATACCTTTAATTTGGAGTTTTTCATTTTAACAATGAATTTTCTAGTCAGCACATTCTTAACAAATGTATCTGGTGTACACCACCCTTTCACATCTGCCAGTGCAGCAGCCTAAATCATTATCTCCATTAATGCTGCCGGCTCCTGTGCTGCCAGCACCGACTCCTCCTGCTTGTTCAGTACTTGAAGGACTTTCCCTCCTTACACTGCAAGTGTGCTGAGATCCACCTGGGTCAGAGTCAGTTATCAGACACAGTCTCTGATAGCTCTCCAGCTCTTTACCACAGTGATGGGGGCGCCATCACAGCATTGATGCTTGTCATCCTCCCACCCACTGAAAACAAAACAAAACAAAACAAAACAAAACAAAACAAAACAAAACAAAACAAAACAAAACAAAACAATTACAGCAGCATTCACTACTGTAATGACGAGTTACCTTCAATTGTTATTTAATTTACTTACATTTACTTAAATAGCTCCAGTGAGATACGACACAATGACTACATTCGATCATTATTACACCAGCTAGCATAAAAAACATTCTCCCTGCAAAATTCCTCATCAGTTATGCACTCACCCTTGAGAAATGGATTTAAACATTTAACAACAGATGTTACAGAATCAGCTTAGAAGAGGAAAACCAATCTTGCTGTTATTTTTTCTCCTCCATGTATTATTCAAATATAACTTACACAGGTGTTATTCTGTATTCTTGTCACCTCCACTAAAAGACATTAAGAAGTTCCGTCTAACTGTTTTACCTTTTCTACTGCATTTGATTTTGTGCTTTTCTAGACTTATTGAGCACTTTTACATTACAAGCCACATTGACCCACACCCATTTATTCTATGCAATCAGCACACTCCATTACACACACACACACATGCCAATGAGTGAATTGGAGAAAGTTTGTGGTGCAGTGTCTTACCCAAGATAAGATTTTAACTATATTCATACAAGTAAATTAATCTTTACAGGGATGCCTCACATTACTCAGAAACTCTAGCTCTATTGACTAAACCAGGCGCTGCAAGGACTCACTGAGCCAACATTTCATATTATGTCTGGCTCAACCAATGCCTGTCTCTTCAGAAGAGTCTACTCAGCAACTTCTGGTTTTCTATTTCTATCATGTTCCTTGTCAAACAGAAGTGTCCAGGTCCAGGTCTGCACATACAGGCCTTCTGTCTCTTGGGAAAGGCTGTTCAGTTTGCTGACAGCAAAGATTTCTGCCGTTATTACAGCTCGTGGAGAGGTTCTGTCTTGACCGCAGGCCTCCTGCTTGATTGCCATTTTGACCTTCTGGTTGGCATCTTAAAGGTTCTGCCTTTGTTAGCAGCCTCCTCCCCATATTTGAAAGGCTTTTTTTCCTACTGTATGTTCCCTCCTTGCCACAGCAGGAAAGATCTCCTGTTTGCCTTGGCTCCCCTTTTACCTGGCCAGAAGGAACTCTGGCACAGCCTCCCCTTCAAAGGTTGCCACCCATTTGGTTCCACTTTTGGACCCTTGTTCTTCATGTTTTTAGTTTTGACTGTCTTGTCTCTTGTTTTGATGCAGAATTCTTTGCCTGAGGTTAGTCACAGTCATCAGAATTAACCATCTGCCACATAAGCATCAGCATAGCAGAAATGCATGTATGCTTTATTAGCAGCAAACGACCTTTAAGTTAATTGAACACTAAGACTTTATTATTTCTATGAAATTAGAGGCAATTATAAGGTCAGGGTCAATTACCTCTCCCCGGAGTTTTATGTATTAAACCTCGTTAGTGTGATTCATGTATGGCCAACATGAAGACTTGTGGGCAGGTTAATAAAGATCCAGTCCTTGCATGAATCATTTGCATTTGAAATGCAGCCCAAAAGGAGAAGCAACTGTTGTTCCACTTTGAATGAATGGGTGGTTTCTGAGGAGCCCTGCTGGGACTGCAAAACACAGGTTGGTCATATCCACCCTTACTGTTATTAGGGCCACATGCCAAAAGGGGTCATGACAATATGATGCCATCTGTCCTATATGTTACATGCTTGGAGCTTTACAGTGTGGGAGCTGGCTCAGAGACAGCATGGGACAACACTGTAATCTTACAAAAGAGAGAGAGGCACAATATGAAACACACAAAGTCAAACATGGTAATCACATTAGCTGTGCTTTTGAAATTTTGGGAGGAGATCCTTGTTAGTCATTGGATTATACCTGAAAATGTGCGTTCACAGTTCACGTCAGTATAGCCACAAAGAGCTTTTTTTACAACTAGAAATAGCATATTTGTGGTTAAAAGGCTACACGATTATATGGGACAGCGGTGCATATACTATATGGCCCCAGCTGGGAGCATATCAACACTTGGCACACAGCCCTTGCATGGGAGATACTGCTGCACACCCACAGGAAGATGTGCAAAGTGGAACATAAAGGAGATTAATCCAATAATGGAAAATATGAAAATTAATCAAGACACTGTAACCCAGTTTTTCCATGGGGCCTAATTACAGGAAGTCTGTCTACCATGTGGCACCAGTCCAGAGGAGTATTTGCATTGAATTTGCCGTTTCTATCTCCTTGAAGCCTTGACTCCTTAGGGTCCACACTTTTACTCATTAATTGTATGCTGGATTCTGAGTTAGGAATATACTTCTTGATAAATGCACCATATGTGACCTATGTTTCTCAGCTGCCTCTGTATGCTGCCCTATACTGGTTGTATATGGTGGATATAGCTAGGATAATGGATAGATGAGACTGATTGTCAGCAAAGAGATTCAAAGTTGGCAGACCAGAAAGCAGACAACTGCTTTTTACATAAATTTCTTTAACAAACAAATACCATCGTGTTTCTTAACCACCTTTGAGAACATAAGTTGTTACCTAGAAAGGACACGTTCACATTTATTGTTGTAGAAATTAGTTAAAATGCCAGTTCCACTAGGATGGATAAAAAAGCTAAATTAACACAAGAAAATATAAACATTTGACAGTGTTTAAATATGAGGCTATCCACACAGGAAGGTCTAATGGTGCTTAAGCCTAAAGCCAGTTAGCTTATCATAGCAGCCTGATTAGAATCTAGAGAAGTTATAGTCAGCTCTTCCTGAAAGTGCAAGTATAAAATATTTTAATTCAATTCAATTCAATTCAATTTTATTTATATAGCACCAAATCACAACAACAGTCGCCTGAAGGCGACTTGACTGTTTGTCATGAGAAACAGTTTTTGTTTCTATAGGTTAACTTTGAACCTTCAGTAAATGTGACCTTTATTTAACATCTTGTGGTAAAAACTGATATCACTGATATTGTTAGCCAGTGTTAGTGCTGCCCAAATACCTAGCACTATCCTTTACAACTAGTTTAAAGCTTGAAATGCAAAGTGACATGAGCCAAGCCAACACAAATCAATCATTGACTAATGTCATCGAGGCTACATCTTTAAATACAGTTTAGGCAGCAGCAGTCTCAACATGATTTAAAGAATTAGCATCCATATTTATTGATTTTTAAAAATCAGAGATCTGCTTCTGCTAAGAGTAACCGAGTGCATTTCCCAGAGTTGTTACTATTCTTTTAAACCTAAAAAGACTAGTCTGCATGTGGGAAGAAAACAGAACAAGGATCAAATATAACCAGAGGCTTTTACCAGAAAGTTTAGAAAGCTATTTCAAAGAAGCGCATGAAACTCTGTCAGTAATGAGGACTTCAAATCGCCCTGTGTGCTTTTTGGATCAAAAGTTGTTTGTTCCTGTTGCTTCCTAATGGACATCTGAGTTATACTGTAGAAGAGGGGGCGCTTTGATATGCAATTCATGTTTTTTGTGAAATGCAATCTCCATAATAAAATTATGGACATATTTTACAGAAAGTGAAGACGTTGACATGTCTCCAAAAGATATATGGATAGTTTTTGTATCATACTTCCTAATGTAGAACAAATATATTTGTAAATTTGTATTGAAATATGGAAAAAGGATAGCATGGAAAGTGTAGTAACAAAACAAAGCATGACAGAAAAAAAGAATCTGAACACTTGCTCCTGAGAAATGAGAAGTCGTCGGGAGGTAAATGTCAAACGAGGAGCTGCTTAGTGCCGGATTGCCTGGCTGTGATGGATGGACTCTGGTGGGAGGGCAACACTTCTTCTGCACTGGAAATATCCATCAGCATGTAGAGCGCAACCAGAGAGAAAGGAGGAGGGAGGACATCCGAACTGCAAAGGAAGAAACAGAGGAAGAACATGCTTTAAATATTTCTGTGTAAAACATTTCAGAAGTTTAAACTTGTCCTTAAACAGAAATTACCCCTCAGTTCAAATTTAATCTTTTTTTGCTTCCTCAGTTTTGTAGAATTCTTGTTTTGCAAGAATAGTTTTTATGGTTTTTACAGTCGAGTAAAGATTAATAGTGGGTTAAAAATGCAGTTGTACTTATATTTATACAACTACTCATTTAAGAGGTGCAACTTTTAATTTCTGATCCAGATAAAAATCTACTTTAATAGCATTTAGTCAGTTTCTGGGCATTAAGACATATACCATACATATATACCCTGAATGCTTCCCCGTGTCCACGTAGCAAATATGCTGTTATGTTGTAGGAAATGATGAAATGATAGAACATTGTTTCTGGTCTGCATGAGTTTATAAGTAACGTGTAACGCTTTTGGAAATCTCTGAAAACATATGCGTTGGTCTTAGATAAGAAGTTTATTTTACGTGCCATCCTTAAGACCTCGACAAACGTATATTCTTGTGTAAATTTGAGGCTTCGTTGTCAAACATAAATACGACATGTTCCTAGAGGGAATAGCATGCAGCCTGTCACTTCCATCAAAGCTGACAGGACTATAATACTCACTTTTTAGCCTGGCTGCGCGATTGTCTGGTCTATGTTATAAAAATAATAATAATAATAATTATATATATATTTAAATAAGTGTGAGATGTCCCCTGTTACTTTGTGGTAGATTCAGGTTTTTCCCAATATTAACTGTCTTGCACCAAGTTGGTGTGGAAATAAGAACGATGTAACCGTAGGTTCATTTTCCTCTTTTGCCCTTCTGGTATTTCCGACTTGTCCTGTTCCTGTCTCGTTGCTGACATTTTTCTGACCTGTTACAATGTAGCATCTCATTGAAGTCTTTTTTTTCTGTCTTTGCTCCCGCGTGTCACTGGATGTTTTTCTAACAGGGTTGTGGTGCAGATATTTTGTTCTGTTCTGTAACTTTAAAAATTGCATCACATACTGCTTGTATAGTTCTATGAGAATAGTGCATTCCTCTGGATAGCAGTGGCAGCAGTTTAAGTAGAAGCATCTAGACCTCCTTCTCCCCAGCCATTGCCTCTAGCTCTTCTCACGGGACACGGAGGCATTCCCAAGCCAGCCACACATAATCTCTCCAGCATGTCCTGGGTTCGCCCCGGGGTCTACTTCTGTTTGGACATGCAAGAAAGCCTTACCTGAGAGGTGACAGGGCGGTATCCCTGCCAGATGCCTTCGCCACCTCCACGGGCTGAGGCAGTTTTTGGCCACTATAAGTGACTGAGCTCTACAGTGCAATAGTCTAACCTCGTTTGGCCCAAAGGGAAGAAGTTATGCTACGTTTAATTCCAACCAAGACAAGATCATAAATCATTTTTTTACTATTGAAATCTTGACCTTTTTAATTTAACTAAGACTCAGATGCGACACTAAATTGGATCTTGATTTTAATCACACTAGAAACAAGAATGACTGCTCTCCTTTGTTACTATAACTGGCAAAACTAAAGTGGCAGTATTAAATGTTTAAGCATTATAATTGCATATGAAAATAACAAATGAACAGCATTCAACAAAAATATTCTTGTGGTTTTTTACCATTTTCACAGTATCCACAAGATGTGATGAAAAGCCACAAGAAAAAGAAAACAAAGGAATACATTTTTGTTGCTAAGGCTTCAGCAACCCGACCTAGATTGATTAATGAGATTTAAGAAACAGAAGACCCCTCTCTCCCTGTTTCATAAGTCTCTCTCATATTCTAAGTGTCAGTTTCTAGCAGACTGCTGTGCCTGTTGTTGGCAGTATGTCACGCCAATTAAGTCAGTAGAATGCAGATTGCAGTATCCATGAGATATTTCTACTTGGCCTTTATCCTTCAGCCTTTTGTCTTTTTTTTCCTCCTCTCATCCTCCTTTCTCTCTCCATCAGTGAAACGCATGAATAATAGAATAAACTGGAAGACTAAGTATTCCTCTCGCTGATGAAGTGACACTTGAGTTGTTGCATGAAAACAAACTGGATTACTGGTGATTTATTGAGGACATTTTATTCTCGAAGCATATCGAGGCCCTCTTTATCTCTCTGTATGTGTGTGGTGCTTGTTTAAACATGTGAGTGTGTGGTTGTCAGGTTCCTGCTATACCACCACCCATCACTGCTTTTATCTCATTTTCATTGTTTCTCTGGACTTGCTCCCCCCAACTTTGGTGTGTGTGCGTGTGTGTGTGCGTGTGTGTGTGTGTGGATATATACCATCTGGTGTGTAACCATATAGACCAGCCTGGATGATGTCATGTCAGTGAATTCACATCACATCTATGCAGCCCAGTCTCACAGTAGTCTCTGAAATTGTGAGAAAAATTAATCTGTTTTTTTTTCATGGACACTAATGACTCATTTTTTCATGTCAATGAGCATGAATTTGTAAATAATTCATCTCAATTGGATATTTTGTGTCAAAAGCATGTATTTTTTTTTTTAGAGAAAGCAGGGAGATGTCACCATGACAACCTGGAAAGTAAGGTACAAAAAATATACAGCTGTATTTTAACCCAAAGCATGATATTTTTATGAGCCTAACTCAGTATTTTTTTACTAAATATTACTAAGTGACAAGTTTGCAATTAGTAAAGTAAAAATCATACAAATTGCACACGACACTAATGCCACGTTGGTCTCTGATGACTGTGTGTGAATGTTAGATAGAAAGCGCTTAGAAGGAACATAGAAAAAAGTGCTTGTGTGAGTGGATGTGAATGGATGAATGAGATAAGTTGTATAAAGTGCTGCGAGTGCTCAGAGTAGAAAAGCATTATATAAGAAATCAAGACTACTTTCCTCAGCATCATGTTCTGTTGTCTTTTGATCAGCACATGTGAGAGGAGGGAGGGAGTCGTGTTCAGGGACAGAAATGTTGGGAAATTCATGTTGAACACCACAGGAAACAGGAAAAAAAATTAATTCATGTCTAGCAACATGACTTAATAGATTAAAGGCTATCACTGTATCACAAACTGCTGTGGAACCAGACAGGCTTCTTTTTATCAATTTCCTTATATTGAGAACACAGCTGAGAGAAATTACATCACAGTAAAAGTTGACAATCATTTTGTTATTCCTTGTGCTTATTTGACAGGACAATAACTAGGTGAAAAAAAACCTTTTTAAACTTATTTTGGCACAAACTCATCAACTTTCTTAAGTATTTTTACTGTATTTAACTTTACATTGAATTTTTATGTGTCCATAAACACTAACATTAAAAAAATAATTCCTCTTCCATTTATTGACATAAATAAATAAATGGATTCAATCCAAGATGGTTGGCATGCTGCTAAAAAGACTTCCTAAGCATCCACTGTTTTCTCTGAGCAGAACACAATAGAAATGATTTATTGTTCTGTTTAATGTCTTAGCTTAACTATGAGAGAGAGAGAGATGGGACCTCTGCACATCTTGCAGCGCAAAAGCTGCAGAAAGAGAGAATAAAAACATGAGCAACATATTGACTGATCTGCACATACATTTTTTAGAGCAAATGTGTATGTGTGTGTGTGTGTGTGTGTGTGTGTGCGCGCGCATACACGCTTGTGGCCTTGTCCTGAGTTCATAAAATAACAATTGTGCATGCTCTGTAAGACAGCGGTTTGTTTCTTCTGATCTCTCTGGCACCACTGATCACATTTAGAAAAGTGAGTATCCTGTGGCCGACGTTGGCTTTGCAGGCTGCCCAGCCAGTTGCAGCTTTAATGCTGTATTTTTTTCCATTGGATGAACAAAACCAAAAAAAAAAAAAGTTTTTTTAACTTTTAATTGGATGGGCAAGATACACATTTGGTTGAGCTGAACCCAGTCCTCACCACAGCTGAAACCGTTGTAACAGACGCTCGCTGCCACTTTATTCTGTTCTAGTTTTTTTTCTGTTAGTTTTTCTCTTTGCTGACTAAACTGTGCCCAAGTTTCAACTCTGCCTCATTGCTCATTTCAGCCTGCCTGCCCAGTCTGACCTGCCATGCACATTCTAAACCTCAACAGCATACTGCACACCATTAGCTCTCCCCGAGCAGAACTCCTCTGCTTCCTCTTAACAAGTCTCCAGTTGGTCCAGCTCCTCCTAACCACAGCCACACCAACTGCATCAATTATCTTTATTGTAATAAAGCTTTTGAACGGACTGAATCTTCTGTCCTGCTTCTGGGTTCAACTTTAGCTGAAAGCTCACACTCTGACACACTCCTGCCTCTTTTAGTTACTAAAATACTCTACTTGATTTTCTCCCTGCAATCTCTCTATAGCAGTCTCTCACTGTAACTATAGAATATTCACTATACTTATACCTGTCTTCCTCTTTGTAATACTACTGTATGTATGTACGAGTGTGACAGTTAAGTTTAGCTACAAAGTGCTTGCATAAGTGTAACCATAATGTATCAACAAACCTCCTGAAAAAGGAAGCCAGAGTAGACGTGCCAATTCCAGCTTTCCCAGCTGTCATAAGCAAGCTACACCCTGCGCAGCTCACCAGTCTGTCACTGGGCTAACATTCACAGACAGCCAACCGTTCACACTCACAGTCGATTTCAAGTCACCAGTTAACCTAACGCCACAGTTATCTCTGCATGTTCCCTGTGAGTTCTCCACCACAGTGTTGCCTCCAGAGAAAAACAATCAGCGTTCCACAAGTTTCACAGGAGAAAAAAGAAGCAGCACATGGCTATAGCAGTATATGAAAAATTGCTACTGCCAAATTTTTGACTCAACTATAACCCTCAGATTGGAAAATGGTTTCTCTGAAATAGACCAATGTATTTGTGTTGTTGCATTTTGGTGTTTTTTTAAAGTTGAGTTATTGGTTGAATTACTTTGGCTGCTGTGTTGTAGAGTCTCTTCAAGAAGTAGTGAGGTGGAGATAAACAGGTTACATAAAGTCAGGTTAACCTCAGCTAATACCAGAACATGTTCTAGAACACATCTTCTGGAGAGGAGCAGGACTACTGGGAGACTCACATGGGCAGTGAAAGTAAGACCTGGAGGGGTGGGGTGGATGTTACTACCACCTACCAAATTCCCCAGATCTCAATCCAATCGAGCATCTGTGGGATGTGTTGCACAAACAAGTCTGATCCATAGAGGCCCCACCTCACCTCACAGTTTACCGGACTTAAAGGATCTGTTGCTAACAAGTCTAGTGGAGTACATGCTTGCACAGGTCAGGGCTGTTTTGAAAGCAAAAGGGTGACCAACACAATAATATACAGGCAGCCATAATGTTATGCCTAACTGATGTATATGAAGAATGAATAAAAAAATATTGATGGATACTCGTTTTGGCTAAGCTCATCTATAGAGCGTGTCGTTCTCACTGCTAGTGCACTTGTGGTGATGATGCATCAGAGAGACTGACAGCCCTGGATAAAACAGCGAGGGGTCTCACTCCTCACTTTCACTTTCCTCCCCCTGCCCTTTCAAGTATTTCGCTCTCTCCATCCTTCCTGCGACTACTCTCATTTACTTTAGGAAGAAAATGGAGTTGCTGGCCCGATGCCACACCTGACACTCCAGCCTTAATCTGATTAATGTTTTTAATTTATATAAGTGGAGGCTGCTGCCTTTACAGATCACACACACACACACACACACACACACACACACACACACACACACACACACACACACACACACACACACACACACACACACACACACACACAAAATTTGCAAGCTTTGTGACAGGTGTCATATAGGCCAAGTCGTGAAAGGGCAGAAAGTGCATGGCTGTGTGTGTGTGTGTGTGAGTGCATGTGTGTGTGTGTGAGTGCATGTGTGAGTGTGTGTGTGTGTGTGTGTAAACGGAAAGATAGAAACTGAGTGACGTAAACAAGGAGGCACAGATGGAAAACATGAGAGAAAGAAGTACTTACTGAGGGTGAAGTGAGGAGAAAGTAAATTGAGAGCGAGCAGAAAAAGAAGACGGACAAACTGGGTAAAGAGGAGCTCTGGGGCAGGAGGGCTGAAAGGAGAAAAAGAGGAATGTAGAGAGAAAGAGAAAGAAGGATTCAGAAGGCTGGTAATTATGAGAGATGAGAGATGATGAAAAGGCCAGTTTTGGACAATCTAAGTGGAAAATCTTGGCATTTTATTTCAAGCTATTCATCATAATGAATTTTTAAAAATTACATGAAATTTCCCCAGAAAGATGAATAAGTCATGTCCAGAATCTCCGCTCCCTAAATCCAAAATAGATGCCTGAAGCAAATTTCTTAGGTTCAGCTGGTATTTATTTAATTTTTTCTTTCATTATGTGTCGCGATTAACATTTTTCTAAAGTTTTCAATATAAAACACACAGACTGCCTCTGTCTTCAATCCTGATTTCAGATACACACCTCACCATTCCTGTTTTATCCAATCAATAAAGCCACTGATTGCAAAACAAACTCACCCTCACTGAAAGAAGAAAAGCTGCTGTTCTTTTTTAATCACAGGCAGCTGGTGAGAGGAAATAGTTCCAGAGGTGGAAGTGACAGAAAAAAACTGAAAAATGAGGACTAAAGAATGAAGCAATGGGACAAAATTATTTTTTTCCCAGTTCGGCTTTTAAAAGGAGCCCGCTAAGATAAAGCTTTCCCAACTGCTAAGGCATATTTCCTGAAACCTTCCACCTCTCCAACCTTTATCTGTTCTTAAAACTGCAGAATTCATATGCATACGACCAAAGTACAATACACCACAGCACTCAATGTGCAACTCAAGTCTTTCCAACTTCCTGTGGCAACAAATTTGAACACGTGTATTTAATTAATATCTCCTGTGGATGCATCAGCAGTGAATCACTGTTCAAAAAACGTGTTTAGCATTTTTAAGAAACTGAAATAAGACCAGCAAATTGTCTTTCACTAAGCTGATTGGCCAAAAATAGTTTGGCCAGAACAGTGACTCATTAAATAAACTGGGTTATGACACTGAGAATTTAGGTGAGAAAATGGATATTTGTATGAAAACATAAAATCGGATGTTAGTAGAAAAACCATCAGGGTGCAGAGCACGAGGTGGCGTTTGTAACTATGAACAGCACAGATCACTGAGGAGAAGAACAGGAGAATAATAATAACTAATTATTAAATGCAGATTGGTGTATCTGATATCTCTGTATTGGTATTGTTGTTCATCATAATAATGATAGATTGTCTGAAGGAGTTGGAACATGACAATGCTTTGACAAAGGAGATGATCATAGACTTCAGGAGGAAGTCACCCCCTACAACACCGGTGAGCATCCAAGGGAAAGACATTGAGATAGTGGACTCTTATAAGTACCTCAACAATAAACTGGACTGGACTACAAATACAGACATCCTGTATAAGAAGGGCCAGAGTCGACTCCACCTGCTGAGGAGACTGAGGTCCTTCGGAGTCTGCAGGACTCTATTAAGGACATTCTATGACACTGTGGTAGCATCTGCCCTTTTCTATGCAGTGGCCTGCTGGGGGAGTGGATGCACGGACAGGGACAGGAGCAGGATTGACAAACTGGTGTGGAGGTCTAGCTCCGTGCTGGAATGTCCCCTGGAGTCTGTGAGGGTGGTTGGCGAGAGGAGGATGTTAGTAAAGCTGACATCCATCATGAACAACCCACATCACCCACTGCATGAGTATGTGAGTGTGCTGAGCAGCTCCTTTAGTCAGAGACTGAAACACCCTCGGTGCAGGAAGGAGCGCTTTCGCAGATCATTCATCCCAACAGCAGTTAGACTCTATAAGTCCTCAATCACAATGTCATAAGTCACTGGACACTGTGAACATCCACGGTCACCACTTCATGCATAATGGACCTTCCATGTGTATGGACATGTGCAGGTATATATGTATGTATATGTATAAATATGTATATTTAGTGTGTACATGTGTGTGTGTACATGTCTATAAATAGGAATAGTAGTGGTACAATAGCTATATCAAGCGATATAGTTTATGTCTTCCATATTTCCAACCATATCCATAATCACATACTGTGTGTGCTACCATTGTATATAGTGTATTATACTGTGTGTGCTACCATTGTATATAGTGTATTATACTGTGTGTGCTACCATTGTATATAGTGTATTATACTGTGTGTGCTACCATTGTATATAGTGTATTATCTTACTTTTTTCATTGATTGTACTTATTTGTATTTTCTTTGTATTTCCTTCTGATATCTGTACCTGAGCTGAGGTCCATCCATCCATCCATCCATCTTCATCCGCTTTATCCGAGGCCGGGTCGCGGGGGGCAGCAGCCTAAGCAGAGAAGCCCAGACCTCCCTCGGCGGCCAGGAGCGTAGGCCCTGGCGGACTGAGCTGAGGTGACGCAAAAATTTCCCCGTCGTGGGATCAATAAAGTCTTATCTTATCTTATGTGTTTCATGTCTGCATGTCTTTTGTTGTCAAGTTCATGTTGTCACGTCTGCATTTTATTATGTTTCCTATTTTATTTTGAAGAGGTTCTGTGTTCCTGTGTTCTATGTGTTTAGCTTTACGTTTCCCCTGTGACGTCATTATGCTCATTTGTTTCAGCTGTTTCCCCATGTGTTTCCACTTCCCTCATTATCCTCCTGTGTGTATTTTCAGTCCGTGTGTTTTCAGTCATTCCTTGTCAGGTCGTCTGCTCTGTTCATGTCATGCATCCAGGTTTTTATGTCTCCATGCCAGGTCCCACGTTCAAGGTTTTTTTCATGCGTTAATCTTAGTTGACCCAGTTGAGTTCATTGTTTAGTTTCACCTTTGCCTTTTGTTTTTTACTTCTTTGCCAACCTTAATAAACGGCTCATTTTTTGTTATTCCACGTCACGTTTCACATTCTGTTTTGGTCTGCATTTGAGTCCTTTTTCCGAATACATACAGTCTGCCTCAGCCAGACTACGACAATATATTTCACATACAAGAGACAAATACAGGCAGAAACATGGGTGTGCCAAGTTCCCATCTATTGTGGCCAATTTGTATATATTTTTTGTTTATAGTGAATATGAAAAAGAGGGCTCTGTAATCCTACCCTGCAACAGCACCAAGTCATTGGTTCAGATATGTGGATAAACCCGGGTGAAAATGAAATCTTTCATATCCTCAGAGGGAGGATATGAAAAATGGCAGGTTAGCCTTCTTAGACTGTGAGATTTCTATCATTAATGGGGGACATTTAGAAGTTGATGTGTACTGGAAACCAACACATACAGATCAGTATTTAAGGTTTGACTCTCATCTTGTTTGTTCTTCCACTGGAGCACAAACTGGGTGTCATCAGGACGCTACAACACAGAGCGAACACCATCCCCACAGATACAGCAGCCAGGGAAGCAGAAGAATTTCACACCAATTTTTTTTACATTTATGTTCATTAACATGCACTGTCCCTTATGTGTCAGGAGTATCGCAACAGCTGAGATGCATTTTCTCTAAACACTGCGATGCTGTGGCTTTCACACCCCAAAACACTCTTATGTCAAGAATTGGTGCATCCCAAGCGTCGGGTACCACCGGCATAATATAGTGTACGCTCCTAAGTGCCACGTCGATTGCTGTGATTTATACATCGGAAAAATCAAATCAAAAACTGGGTAACTCCTCAGGCCAGGACTTCACAGTCTACTTACACCTACAGGCCAGTGGCCACTCTTTCAGTTATAAGGAGTCCACATCCTGGACAGGGAGGAACGCTGGTTTGAGCGAAGAGTCAAAGGGACATTTTTGTGAAAATCGAAAGAGCATCTCTGAGCCGAGAAGGGGAAACACATCTTTCACTATCTTACAATGCTGTGATTGCACAATTTCATTGTGAGTGGTAAATAATAAATGTATTTATTAATATAAATGAATGATCATGACACTGTTCTCACAGCCCATTGTTAGTACATTTACATAATGACTGGCACCACTGACTGTTTATAAGGTAGGGGAGCCCTGCACCTGTACCTTGCACTTGTGATGTGATTGAGTCACAGCAGCTGCTGTCACCCTGTTACCCTGTTTTAGTTTAGGTACTGTACATGTAACAGTTGGAGCATGAAGTTGCCCGGAATGTCTTTGCATGCTGACACATTTAAGAGTTCCTTTCACTGGAACTAAGGGACCGAGCCCATCTCCTGAAGAACAACCCCACACCACAATCTACCCTCCACCAATTTTTACACTTGGCACAATGCAGTCAGACAAGTGCCGTCCGCCTGGTAACCACCAAACCCAGACACGCCCATCGCCAGACAGAGAGAGGTATAATTTATCACTCCAGAGAACACATGCACATACCAACCTCTGTATATTTTATATATCTTATTTTATTGTTTACTTTATTTCATTTGTAAAACATGTATATACACACTATATACACACACACACGTAGAAAAACATATTTAGTACACACGTTCAGTAATGTATATACCTTTATATATTGTACATATATTTATTACTTTTTAGATTAGCC
The DNA here is from genome assembly GCF_013358895.1 of Oreochromis aureus. Taxonomy (NCBI): domain Eukaryota; kingdom Metazoa; phylum Chordata; class Actinopteri; order Cichliformes; family Cichlidae; genus Oreochromis; species Oreochromis aureus. Next base: position 1,381,692 of record NC_052943.1, on the reverse strand, counting down.
ATTTTTATATTTTGCTTGTTTTACGTTATTGTATTTTTGCACAACTCTGTTGCTTGAGAAGCTCGCACACAAGAATTTCACTCACATGTACTGTACCAGTGTACCTGCACATGTGACGTGACAATAAAAGTGATTTGATTTGATTTTGATTTGATGTCCATTGCAGAGTCCAGTGATGGCGTGGTTTACACCACTGCTTGTTCATGCAGACCCATTCCATGGAGCTCTGTAGCCACTGTTCTTGAGCTAATCTGAAGCCCACATGAAGCTTGAAGGCGTGCAGCAACTGACTCTGCAGAAAGTTGGTGACCACTGTGCACTGTGCACATCAGCATCCGTTTACTTCGCTCTTTGATTTTTTTTTTTTTTAAATGGCATACCACTTCATTGTTGAGTTGCTGTTGTTCCCAATCCCTTCCACCGTGTTATGATACCCCTACCAGCTGCCTGTGAAATATTTAGAGGTGACTGGACTGCACAGGTGGTCCTATGACGGTACCATGCTGGACTTCACTGCGCTCCTCAGCGCGACCCAGTCTTTCACAAATGTTTGTAGAGTCTGCTTGATTTTATACACCTATGGTTATCGAATGATTGGAACACCTGAATTTAATTATTTGGATGGTTGAGTGAAAAAAATTTGAGTGAATTTTAACAATGTAGTGTAAATATTGGAAACCCGGATATATGAATTCTGCACCTGAGAGTTCGCAGTAGCTCACAGTCAGAGGATGTGATGGAAAATATTGTCACCATATATGAACACTATAGTAAATGTTGGTGTTTTATATATGTAAGCTATTGTCTGTCCTATATAATGTATATATGTACTATAGTTCTTCACCATTTACTCATCAAAGTGACCACTTTCAAATGTGTCTCATAATAAACAACACATGTGTAAGATAAGTAAGAATTAAGGGAAATTTAACAAAAATAAACATTTGATATTGAAGACAATATGACTATTTTTTCCCTCTTTTTTCCTTTTTCACATGGCAAATGTTTGGAAACCTTATTTTTGTGGCGATTTGTCTGAAACAGGAATCCTTCAGGTTCAAAGCACTTACTTAACGTTAGGTTAACCACTGAAATACCAAAGTGCATAAATAATTTGACAGACTAAATTTAACAATCAGTGAGATGTAAGTTGTACGTTGTGGCATTACACAGTTGGTGCATGACTCACACTCACAGGACTGATCTGTGGACTCTGTGAGACTGAAACACTTTAGGTGCTGTGCTTCTGGATTTATTATTTAGTTTATAATGTGAAAAAAAATGTAATACTGATGTTTTGATGTTTATCACCCTTAAAGGATAAGGTGCTCATTATCTTCACTGCAGTGGGTTAAACGTCACCATCATGACAAACTGTCAGTTGAGTTGTGAAGGTTATGCAAACAATGCCATCAAGTCAAGAGAGGACTGCAGCTACACACTGAAAGAGTGATATTAACCATATGAGTATCATGATTTTGTTTTTATAATAACTTTTTCATAAAGTATATACATTATGGGAGACCTATACTGTGAATTTGTGTTGAAAATTGACCATTTTTCTGATGTTTTTCTATTATTTTGCATATGGGAATCTGGTTGATGATGCCAGATATGAGATGTAATTTAACTGAAACCCTGGTAAGTCCAAATTTGCTGTCTGTGATAATTAATGTTGGTTTATCAAAGCTCACATTTACTCACAAGGTCCTTTGCCAGTGGTGCAACTGAGTATGGCAATAATTAGAAGTGTCTGTCATTCTCAACTCTTCATTTTTCAGGCTGCAGTGATGCTGTTGTGAATAATTTTAGCTGAAAATAATATTCTTCTAAACCTGAGCAACTAGTTGTTCTTGCCTAAACCTAACACAAACCCTAGAATCTGCCACCCTTTGAAACCCTCACAGCACTAAATGATCATAGTTTGCAATCATGAGCATGTATTTTGGTTTGGGCCATTTTATTTTCTCAGGGGGGCATGACTCCTTAGGAGTAGAAATGAGGCTTCGGAGAAACACAAAGACAGAAACAAAACTGAAGTACTTAAGAGATGAAGGTTTATGTCTCTTATATGGCATAAAACTTGCTGTGCTATTTAGCCTCCATGTTTCGCTTCTGGTGAAATCAGAAAATGCCCAACCTCTTGTACCTGTGACAGACACTCCTGTTTTCTGTGATACATGTTTTAGTTTAATCAAAAATATGAATGAAGAAGTCCTAAAAGGCTGTCGAACACCAGCTAACAATGTTCCTTCTGCCAAAAATATATCTGACAAAAGAAGTTCGATACTTATGTATTATGTAAGACTGCCTTCTTTTGTTCTCTGTCCTCATTCTCTTAGTCCTGATATGTCTGCTTGAATTTGCTCCTCACATACATCTTGACCTTCTCTGTTCTGGTATTGTCTTGTTTCTAACCCCTTGTATTAATCTATTTAACAAGACAACACACCTCCTATGTGAAACATCTGTCCTCAAACCTCTGACGCTTTTTGCTAGAAAACTCAATGATAACAAAAATCTCATATTGGTGTCTTTCACCTCTGCTTCTGCAAAGAGCTCTGTGTGGTACTTAACAGACTGCTCTCCCTCTAGCTTGACTATCTGCACTTCTAATCATGTAAAAACACCTCCTGACAGACTTAATGATCCATATGCTACAAAATCTGGCCTTGAGCACATGCTGCAAGAGTCTGACTTCCAAACCTCTTTACATGAAGATTTTAAGATGTATTTATTGTATATGGTGGTTCAATTTTTCTGTGAATTACTGTTTTCTAAACTGAACTCTGTTACACAAAGAACACAGAGAATAATCAATATGTCAGGTACAACTAAAGTTCAAAATGCGGGGGAAAGCCGATCCAGTTCAGTTAGAAAGCAGGCATGTGTTACCCCATGCTTCTACAGCTTGTACAAACCGTCTTTTTTGTATCTAACGAATGTTGCATGCTAGGTTACATCCAAATCTATCAAAATATGGATGTAATGGTAGCCAATCCACAATAATGCACAGAAAATTGGACAAACTTGACAAAAACTAAGTGTTTGTTCACACACACACACTTTACCTCAGCTGTCACTGAGTTTTTGCCACATTCCAACAAAAAAGTAATAATAATAAATTATCTGAATTTCAGGAGCAGGACCACGCCTACTAACACGCCCTTTCCGGTTCTTATCCAAATATGACTCCCCGGTTCTACAAGCTGTTCGTTCTTGTTTTCAGCCTAGTGGTAACCTGAGTATAATAAGAAGTGTGACCCCTCCCACCCCCCACCACTCCACCTCCACCCCCACCCAAGAAAGAGCAAAAACTCTGAGCAGCTGTAAATGCAATGTAGCTGTTTACTGACTTTGGCAGCGAGCTTTGCTAAAATAACAAACAAAAGATCTCTAAAGGTCCGTAATATTCCCTGCCGCCCAAAAGGTAAAAAAACGACGATAATTTACTTCCTACTATGGAAAACAAGAGGAAAAAGGTTTCAACAGAAAAGGCTTCTCACTCCTACAAGGCTGCTGCAGTGGTCATTACATGGAGTGAAAGAATCCACGTTATCTAATTTACAGAACAATTTACAACTATTTACAAAAGTCTAATCTAGCACTCATATCTGCAGACACTCACTAACAAACTGTTTGACTAAGATTTCTCCCACAGAAACACTGAGAGCAACCATCAGACTCACAGGCTGCTTGTTGGGTGGTGGAAGCCTGGAGGGGGCGTGAGGTGCCTGTCATCTAGTGGTTAAGAGCTTGCCGTCCAACCATTTATCCAATCTGGGAACAGGAATGAATTCAACGCAGCCACTCAGCAGGCACTTGTCTCTATCAAGACACACCCATGCACACCTGGAAGGGAGGCGAGAGAAAAACCCACAACCACATCCTCTAGTGGGAGGAGTCATACATATAAACACACATATATGACACATGTGATCTTGGGTCATAACAATGAGACAGCTGGAGGGTGCCTTTTTCATGCCATGCGTTAAAAGAAGTGCTGATGTTGCAAGTCCCAATCCAAGGAGGTCTACCTGCAGATGTAACTGAAAAACATGCTGGCTTAGCTTCCAAAACAAAGACACGAAGGTAGCAAGTTTCTACAGTGAGAGCTCGGTTCACACTGCAAAAACATAAACTTTGCAAAAAGAGTTATCTTTTTTCTTTATATAACATACTGTAGATATATAACATACACGTAATAACATGCATTTATAGTTGTTATGATCAGTGTTGGTCAAGTTACTTGAAAAAAGTAATCAGTAACTAATTACTGATTACTTCCCCCAAAAAGTAATCCCGTTACTTTACTGATTACTTATTTTCAAAAGTAATTAATTACTTAGTTACTTAGTTACTTTTTAAAAACACGATTTACCACCTGAATAGGTGATAAAGCGATAGATCTTTCAGCCCAATTCTACTTTTTCTGCATAATCCATCATACAAAATGTAATCAAATGGAAACGTCTCTTTTTAAAACGTTAAATCTTTTAACTGCATCAAGCAAAAACTTAATTATATGCAACATTCTCTGACTGGAAGAAATTTGTTTAACATTTAAACCTATTTTCTGCACATTCCAGCACATAAAATAAAATATGTTTTTGTGTTTACACTCAGTCTTTCAAATAGATGCAAGTAAAACACAGCAGAAAATAAATAAAATCAAAGACTAGCGGTCCTGTTGCTCTATTTTCACCTGTAAAGCAGGACTGGGGTAGGCGGAGGTTTACTCTGGTGCAGGTGTGCCGCAGCGGTCAGTGGAAGAATCCGCGAGTTTCTCTGTGAATTTCCCGTTACAGTCGTAGCCACTCGCTGCTTGCTTGGAAGTTTAGGGGTTTTTTTCGCTGTTAAAGGAAGTTTTCTTCCCACGCACAACGGACACTAATGTTTTTGTCACTTTTTATGGAATCAAACTCAAAGTAAGGTCAGTACTTCCACACTTTAAACGCTGCACGCTCATACTCTCTCCGCACTCGATATATTATCCATTGTTGATCTGTGAACAGCTGTTGTCACGAACGTCGCACTCGCTTACGTCACTGTCATGAGACGTTCTCGCAAAAAATGACGGTTTTAGTAACGCAGCATTCCTACGGGAAAGTAACGGTAATCTAATTACCGTTTTTGCAATGGTAATCCCTTACATTACTCGTTACTTGAAAAAAGTAATCGGATTACAGTAATGCATTACTTGTAAGTAAGTAAGTAAGTAAGTAAAATTTTATTTATATAGCACATTTCTAGATAAAAGATCACAAAGTGCTTCACAAGGTATAAAACAAAAACAGTCAAAAGTTAACAAAATGCAATTCTAAAAAGATGTGTTTTTAGCTGTTGTCATGAATCGCTGTGTGGCAGGCAGGGATTGGACCCAAACGCAAACTCACGGGGACTGAACTTGAACTCAAAAATACAGCTTTATTGCTGGAAACAGATCACAAACAATACAAAACTAAACTGGGAAAACTAATCATAAAGCATATCAGGAGACACAGGGAGAATCACACACAGCAGGAGGGAGAACGCGACACAGAACTGAGAGAGACGCAGACCTAAATACACAGAGGGTTAATGAGGGAAGTGGGAGCACACGGGGAACACAGGTGACACAGATAATCGAAATGAGACATGGCAGGAGAAACACGACACTGACGGGAGACTGTCAAAGTAACACAGTAAGTACAGAGGTGCAGACAGGAGGAGAGAGAGAGACAGGAGAGCCCGGGAAAGCACAGGCATAGCGGGCTGGGAGACATGGAATGAAATACAAGGAGGGGAAACGAGGGCTCACAGATACACAGAGGAGCACACAGGGGGTAACCAAAATAAGGGACATCTTAACAGGGCAACCTAGAAACCAAGGCATAAATAAAGAACAACACCCAAAACACGAAAACTAAGAATGCTGGGCCAACATGGCCCAGGATCATGACAGCTGTTTTTTAAAAGTAATCAATGAGTCTGCAGATCTTAAGTTCTGAGGAAGAGAGTTCCACAGTCTGGCGGCCACAGTGGCAAAAGCTCTATCACCCTTGGTTTTCAGCCTTGTATGCTGAATAACAAGTAGGCCCTGAGCACAAGACCTCAGGGATCTACTAGGGGCATAGGGCTGTAACAGTTCAATGATGTAGGCTGGTGCTTGTCCTTGAAGAGCTTTAAATGTCAGAACCAGTATCTTAAAATGGACTCTGAATTCAACAGGGAGCCAGTGCAGCTGTATAAGCAACGGTGTCACATGAGAGTACTTAGATGTTCTTGTCAGAAGCCTTGCTGCAGCATTTTGGACAATCTGCAGACGCTCCAGGGAGTTTTTGTTTAGACATGTAAACAGTGAATTACAGTAGTCCAATTGTGATGAAATGAATGCATGAATAACAATCTCCAGTTCAGTATGAGATACTATAGGGCTCAGTTTAGAAATGTTTCTTAAATGATAGAAGCAGGACCGAACCAGAGATTTGACGTGGACATCCAGGGTAAGAGCAGAATCAAAGGTTACCCCTAGGTTCCTGATAGACGATTTCACAAATGTTGAAAGAGGACCAAGAGCATTCATTATGTTAAGTACATGCCTGTCTGGAGCACATACAAGGACTTCAGTCTTTTCTTCATTAAGTTGGAGGAAGTTGTCGGCCATCCAACCTTTGATGGTTTCTAAGCACACATTTAGAATCTGCAGCTTAGAAACATCTTCAGGTTTAAAAGACATATATAGCTGGATGTCGTCTGCATAGCAGTGGTAGCGAATGTCCTCAAAGGGGCTCAAAACATGCTGAAGAGGAAGTAGATATATTAAAAACAATAAGGGCCCCAACACAGAACCTTGTGGCACACCATAGGACAGGGACGTGGAAGATGACCTGTACTTAGAGACCGCCACAGAAAACTTGTAACGCGTTCCTGCTCATCTCTGGTTATGATTACCCTCATCCTACCAACATACTTAACATACCCCCATTCAGGTCCCAGGGGACCCCAAGAATCATTTACTGTAACAAACAACCACAATATCAGGATGATAATAATTGCTAAACTTATTTCTTCTCTGAGCATTATCATTTACAGAATCAAACTTTATAATTAGTGCAGGGCTACAGGCAGTTTGAAATAAACACGTTAGCTAATCATTGCATTCTGCAAAAGCTGTTGGTCCATTCTGAAGTATAGGCTGTTGGATATCCCATTAAATCCAGTATAAGTTCAGGAGACATTATCCAGCCCAGAAACTGCCCCACCTGACTTTGATGAACCTTTTTATACACAGAATCAGCAGCTTTACCTAGTTTTACTGATTTTGGACCTAAATAAGGCTTTCAGATGGTTTCCCCTCTTAGAGGTTATTCATCTATTATCATCTTTGCTCTTGTGGAACTTGTGCCAATGGGTTTCAATTAATTTTTCGATTAAAGTTTAACATCAATGTGTTTAGTACAAAGAAAAATAAACAAGAAAGACAATATTTTATTTCTTCGTTTTCTTCTCATGTTTAGTGAGTTCCCCTTACATTATTGTAGATTTGTCTGTTATAAACTGGGCTGAGCTGGGTGCTTTATGGAGTTCAGTGAAGGCATTCAGAACTCTTACATAATGTTGCATATTTTTAGAGATAAAATAAGAAATTCATTGGGCTTATGTAACGTTACAGTTGAAAGTGAAGCTGAGTAGTGGAGACACCGAGTTCCAAACAACACAAGTGATAACCAGAATAATGCAAACTGGAAAGGAGAGGTGGCGATGGCTGGAGTTAAAGTATGTTTAGCTCGGGCAAGTTTTTTTTCTCCTTGACGTTACTTCTCTTCTGTGTCCCCGTTTTTATCCCACAGCTTCCTTCTTCTAGCTTTCTCTTCTCCCACCAGTCCTTTACATACCCTCAAAAATACTTTTTTCAGTTGTTTGGAGTTTGAATTGAGCAACAGAGAGCCAGCAGCATCCATGTGAAATAACAATGAGACTTACTCGCAAGCATACACAACCAGTTCAAATCCACCTCTGAGTCGGCCAGGGCAAGTGTACACACAGATTTATGAGGCACTGCATCAACAGTTATATTTAGCTCCAACTGGAGTTATTTTAAGTCATATTTAAATAATATTGAATTAAAAAAATACAATTCATTTTCAGACTTGATTAATTTTCCCCCAATTACTGGAATAAGCTGATTTGCATTGGTAACAAAGTTACATTTTCACACAGTTTTTTGTTTCCAAAATCAGTTCTTGAGGCTACAAAATGGAATAAAAGGCTCAGTGAGAAGAATATGTTTTGCTGTGAAAGCTTCAAGGGGTTTAAAGCCATTGTTTCCTTTGTGTCTCGCTGACTCTGCCTCTCAGAACAATAAAAAAAGTTAAAAAAAAAACTTGTGTTGTTGTTGCCAGCTGTAGAGAAATGGCTGGAATACATGCAAACGTTTCCCGAGCTCCCCTCTGTTGCAGCTTTGCACTAATGGCAAGGTCTGCTGCCTCGTTCCTTCTTTCTCATCTTCCCTTGAATCGACTGGCTTTATATCAAAGTTTGTTGTTGCTCCTACAGGGGACCGGGAGGAGGTTTCCATTCTCTCTCTCTATTGCTGAGGCATGAGATGCGGTTTGTGTGTCCTCCAAAGGCTGTGCAATGATGTTTCCTTTCCTTCCCTACCCTTTCTCCATCCCCTTCTCATGTTTCTCCCCTCCCGCTCTCCTCCTCTTGACTTCCAGCTGATGCTGTTACGAATGCTGTGGGGAGTCTGCTGTGCATTGTTGTGCCGCTGTCTCTTCTTCACAAATATTGTGGCCTTTGAGCTGAAAGGCAAAAAACCCGAGGGTGAGCAGATGAGGAGGAGTGAGAAAGAAACAGAGAGGCAAGATGGGTGGTCGTTTGGAGATGATGGAACTGATGAAAAAAAAGAAGCAAGAGAACAAATGAAAGAAATATTGTTAATATTTAATTGTTTAATTTTTCTCTGGTGTATATCATATATCACAACATGATCCTCGTCATGTTCAAATGTTCAAGAGAACAGAAAAGAGAGACGGATAGAAGAGTTTGTCTCACATTCATTTCTATAGAGACATCCTCAGAAATCAGAAATGAGCAGAGTCAAACCAGCCTGTCAGCGGTCTGTGCAATGGGCTGTCCATAGGCATCAAAGACTGTCAGATCAAGAACCATGAAAAATACATTTAAAAAGTTCATTTATGCAACCCACTACCCTCACTTACATGGGCCTTCAAAGTAGGGCTGTATAGACTTTTCCTCATGGATGCTGAAATTCCAAAAACCATCTGTGGTATAACTCAAGGACATTGCAGGCTTTTGGACAGAGACATGCAAAAAAGTAAATAAATAAAGGAAAGTACCACTGAACACATTGTCTATGATATACTGAAATAATTTCTCTATATCATATATATATTTATCACCCGTGTGCTTGTAATTGACAAAGACTGGCAGATTTTTTTTTTGTGAATTGGGAGACCATGAAGAGTAAAGTCCAGGAAAACAAGCTTCCTCTGTCATTTGGGAATGTTTTTTTTTTCAGTGGATCAGATGTGAGACCAATATCTGCTTCCTCGAGCGTGGCATCTAGACAAGGAGAAACAGGTGTCCATGATATCAGAGAGTGGAGGTAATACAGGGAAAGCAATCACCCTGAAGTGGACAAGCTTGTTACACTGTTGTTACATGATAGACAAATTCACTCTTTGCACCTGTTTCTCTGTTCTTGTAGCCATCATCAGTCATCGACTTTAATTAAGTCTCTGTATTTTATTATGTAACTAGGAATTACTTTAGAAAGTGTACGTTTTCAACCTGTAATTTGTTTTATAATTTATTCAGGGCCATAGTAATCCAACAAGAACCCGCTCTTACTCTTTACTTTACAACTTTATGCACTTCTTCTTTATGTTCCAGTAAACATTTTAATGTTAAATAAGCCTATTGTTACTGAAAAATGCTTCCAAAATGAAAGCTGTGCTGTTGTTGGAGACATCAGTTCACAGTTGGCTGAATGTACTTCTTGAATGCTGTCCGGGCATCTTTGTTAACAAGAGAATGCTTGTGTTCAAAAATACTAGATTAACTAAACAAATTATTATATAAGTAGGAACATCAAAAAAAGATAGTCCTGACCTCCTGTGACCTCACACACAGAAGAGGTTTATAGTTAGATCCATGGTAATTGGACAATGATGCAATTTTGTAATTTTGCCCCAGTACACCACCTCAGTGGGTTTCAACAAAGATATTGCATTAACGTCTTAGTTATTTTAGCCATTTTTATACATATGAATTAGCAAAAAAGGTAAAGCATTTTGTCTTTGGTTGATTATATCTTTGTAGTAAAAACCCTCCTTAGATTCTTCTTGTTGTACGACAGCACAGCCTGTTTCCCCCTTTTAAATAGTCCCATATTTGTAAGGAAAATGTATTTGTGGGTTAAGTTGAACTACTCAGTTGATCATTTCTTAGTGCATTTGGCTGCCTACTCTGGAAACCTACTTCAACCTAATTCACCCTTTTGGAGAGACTAACCTGAGAGCAGAACATAACCAATCGGTAAGTGAACCCGTGGAACTTTCAAGAACCTTATCTCAAAGCAGAATATTAGAGAATATTAGAGAATATGTGTTGAGCCTAAAGACTCTTGGAGAGCAGACCTCAGTCTTGGCTGCAGTGACTAAACTCTGACCTTAAATTTAAGAGTGAAATTCCAGTTTAACTGAAATATTTCTTACTCTTATACTTACATAAACTATCCATAAGCCTGTTAAACATTTCCAGTGCATATAATATTGAATATTTTGGGTGGTCCAGGTAAAATGCTCACAACAGTAAGGGAACACATGGAAGTGATCGCATGCTGTTCAGGCTACATTATGGTCTGAATTCAGCCTCTCAAAACAATGTTTTTATTTAGCCAGACTTAAAAAATGGATTCTAATAAATTCACCACAGACCAGCGTAGAGAATCAGGTTAGTTTTTAGTAAAAGAAAAACAAAGTCGGGGACACACACCTGCTGTAAATGTGAGACACCAGTTGAAACATAGCTTTGAATATAATGATATAGTCTTTAGTCTAGATTGTGTGTCTTTACTGTTGTAGATGAGAGGCTTGTAGGTTAATACAGATACTGTCTCAAATGAAAGTCTGTGGCGTGTTCTTAATTGCATAGATCGTTGTTGTTGTTTGTGATGCATGATGTATTTTTGATGCATCAATCAATTCAGTCATCAGCCTGAGCGGCTCAGTGGCTCTGAAACACAGCTGTTGGAAGCACTTAGGGTACTTAAAACTTTTTAGCATTTCCCATCGATTATGACAGCCATCACTCGAGCTCCTACTTAGTTAAATATAAAGCCTCACAGAATCCACACATTCTTATTCTGATTCACTGTAAATTCCTCTGTTATTGTCTTACATGTTCATAGTGATTCAGTTTCCACTCATCATCATAATAAATGCCAACTATTCCTACAGAACATACCTGCGAGTCATCAAATTGTGTCAAAGTAATGCAGTGATAGCTGTCCATGCATCTATGTGTAACTTTAAACATGAGCTACTTCAGCGTGCTTTCCGCTGTGCCACAAAATAAATGGCCAGCAGTGCAGCTACATTTACAGCAGCACAGGGCTCACAGTGCTGGACTTTGGAGTCCCCAACATTGTTTTTAAAAAGATGGAGACATAGAGCCACTTGAGTGTTGCTGCTTTGACTCTGCAAAGTTCCTGATTTTCTAAATATAAATATTCACTTGGAAATTTTACTTTAGCAATTGGAGATTATGGCCATGAACATTATAAATTTTTAAAACTTTGAGCCCACATTTGTCAAAACTTCCGTCATTATAATATCTCCATGCATGGGGGAGCCAACCTGCTTCTGTCTAATTATGGGACCGTCTCCCTAACCACCAGGCTAATCTGATGCCTGATGCATTAAACATGGCCAGCAGGTCTAGAAATTAATATAGCAGAGCCACTGAAAGAAAGTTGTAGCACTCACTTTTGGAAACATTTTTGACTCCTTTCCCGGTGTCTGTAAATGTGAGCGTGTGTGTGTGTGTGTGAGCATGTCTGGACCAATAAAGGTTATATTTACCATTTGTCTGGACCGTGAGAGAGGCAAGGGGGCAGTGGCATGAACTACTAGAATTCTGATGACGAACATAGGTGATCACGTACAGTCTCTCTCTCTCACACACACACATGCACACAAACACACACAACAAAAAGGGTGGTTATTGCGAATTTAATCAAATGTCAGAGCAGCTCCCATTATGGCGAATATCCAAAGTCTAAGACGCCTGGAAAGAATGGGAATGATTAGGAATCAACAGGAGTTCAAGGTGGATCAATAGGAATAACTAAGGAGACAGATGAGATATGCGTGAGAATAGCTGGACGCCTGCAGAAAGAATAATAGTCAGAGGAATATATTAACAACCTATGCAAACCCAATTACACATTCAGTTTTCTTCTCCTTATACTTGGTGGTGACTTTGTGAGCAAGAGGAGACTTAGCAACAGATTCATCAGCAGCTGGAAACATAACTGATGAGTCATGGGTACGAATCAGCAGTCCCATCCCGAGCTGCAGATTTAGGATTCAGTTTGTTCGGTGACATAGTAAATAACTTATTTTGAGTCTGCATTAATCATTTAAAATTATTCAGTTAAGATTTTAAGTTAGGCTTTAAGTTTGCAATGATTAGACCACAGAGAATTTTAACCCAACATCTACAGATCATTTGAGTAGCCCTCAGTCCAAAAGCCTGCGACCTCAAATGTTTCCTGAAAAAGGAAGTACATGCATTTATACTCAATAACTATCACTTTATTAAACATTTATAATGTTAAACTTTAATTCGTGCACTAGATTCAGATTCCCTTGCAAAGCATGAGGGTGCATTCAACTAAGCTTTAATTCATCTCTATGATAATATCAAATTATATTAACTTTATTCAAATGCAAACTCAACATTTCCTGTTACGGGCAAACATTGCTTCTGGGGTATTAATGGAGCATTATCACCTCATATTACCACATACTGCGTGTGGTAGTTCAGAGAAACTTTATACTACAGGCCTAGATTTTCTTCTTTGTGCTGTTGAAGCTCAAACTTCTCATACAATTTTCAAAGAGAGTGAAAAAAATCATTTACCCTTAAATAATTAGGGAACATAACTGGATAGATATCAGCTGAACAACTGCAGATGAAGGGTTCTTAGCCCCCCCCCCTCACTTTGTTATTACTATTACTATTATTACATATGAAAACAGTTACATGCATTACATAGCCTAACACTGGTATCTAAAAGCCTCTGAAAATATAAAATTAATTAATGTTTAGCCCTTGTGTAATCCAGATTCAAATCATTTTTAAATTCTTTAAATATGCATCATGTTGTGAGGTGTTTAAACAAGTCATCCAATACGCTTTTTGCCCAATTTGACGTTATAGTCAAGAGAAAATATGTATTTGTCACTAGGTTTTGCTAAAGATGACCATCAAATCGATCAAGATGCAGCTATAAAGAAAAACTGCAACCTATGGAATGAGCGTGAAATACATATGCAGAAGTAACCAGTTATCTGGACAGGTGACGCTAACTGTTTCTACAAGAACATGTTCTGCTGCCCCCACAGGGTCAAAAAGCCTTTGGTTCCAACTCTAATCAATGTCCACTACCAGTCAAACGTTTGGACACACCTTCTCATTCAATGTTTATTCTTTATTTTTGCTACTTTCTAAATTCTGTATCTATAATGTATCTACATTGTAGAATTTAGATTTGATGTTATATATCCCTGTTTATTGTTGCAATTTATTACTGCCTTTTTAAAATTATTCTGTTTTAAACTGTATTCTTTATTGCAGTGTAGAGGCTGGTGAGAAACAGTATTTCGTTTCAGCCTGGGTAACACCATACGACATGACAATAAACTTGTTGAGTCTTGAGTCCTACTGTAGACATCAAATATATGGGATTATGTAGCAAAGAAAACATTGATAAATAACTCTCTATATGTTTTATATTTTAGATTCCTCAAAGTAGCTACTCTTTGCTTTGTTGTCCTTTGGCCTTCTGTCAGTTAGCTTCATGATGTAGTCAGTTTCTTGCCTTCTTAATGGGGTTGGGACCGTCAGTTGTGTTGTGCAGAAGTCAGGTTGGTACACAGCTGACAGCTCTGTTTGACAACTGTTAGAATTCATATTATGGCAGGAACCAATCAGCTAAGTAAAGAGAAATGACAGCCCATCATTACTTTAAAAACTGAAGGTCAGTCAGTCTGGAAAATTACAAAAACTTTGATGGTTTTTCCAACAGCAGTTGGGGACACATTCAAACGCCACAACGAAACTGGCTCACATGAGGAAAAGAAGACCTCCCCTCTGCTGTTGAGAATACCAGAGTGAGGGCAATTTGACCAAGAGGGAGAGTGATGGAGTGCTGTGGTAGATGGACTGGTCTCCACAGTCACCTGACCTAAACCTTATGGAGATGGTTTGGGATGAGATGGAGCGCAGAGTGAAGGCAAAAGGACCAACAAGTGCTCAGCATCTCTGGGAACTCCTTCAAGACTGTTGGAAAACCATTTCAGGTGATGACCTCATGAAGCTCATGGAGAGAATGCCAAGAGTGTGCAAAGCAGTAATCAAAGCAAAGGGTGGATATTACGAAGAATCTAAAACATAAAACATGGAATTATGTCGTAAATAAAACGCGTGAAATAACTCAAAACGTATGTGTTCATTCATAGTTTGGATGCCTTCAGTGAGAATCTACAGTGTAAAAAGTCATGAAACAAAGAAAAAACAGTAAATGAGAAGGTGCAACCAAACTTTTGACTGGTAATGTATTTTCATTAGTCATGACTTGAATAAATGCGCACTCATCTTCAGAATAGGAGGATCACAAACAGTAATGAACCACATCGGTATGCAAAGATATGAAATATAATAATTGTCTTTCATGGTCTGTTCTTACATCATGATTCAGGTCACTCTGCCTAAATGCCACAGTAACCCTGCTTACTATACTGGAGTGTGGATGACTTCGGTGACATGGCTGTAATTGCTACATTTATGATGATTAATCGCTACATAATCAGATTTGCATATTTAATGGCTTGGGGTCAACCAGTTGTGACCATGTGTGCTATCCAAAAATATTCAGAGATCCAGAGAAACATGCTGAGTGTTAATGATCATCTGTCTGCACTGGGTGGTCTACAGAAGAATCCTCTCCATGATTAATGTGTCAGCCAAGATTTCCACTGAAGGAGAAGAAACGTTCTCGTAAATGAAGCTGACCACAAGCTTGTAATCAGTGAAGACAAAAGCAGGGAGGTCATAAAGGATAGCCTTTGGACTTCAGTGAGCTTTTAGGGATGTGCATAGTTAAAAGATCAGAAAGATACTAAACCATTTAATGACTTATAAACAATCAAATCTTAAAACGGATTCTAAAATGCACTGAGAAGCATTTAGCAACAGCATTTCTTTGTTCAGGTTGAGAACGTTTAATGTGCCCCAGAGCACACTGTAGGATAAAGAATAAAGATAAATAAGATAAAATTATATATCACATTAGTTTTTTTTCTAACATAACAGAAGATAATGTTGGCTTAAAAGTTTCAATATATGTTAGTATTTGTTCTCATTTTTGCTTTAATGGCAGCAGCACTTGAGCTACATGGACTTCACAAGTTTGTCCAAAGTTATTGACGGTTTTTCAGTACTGAAGTCATTACTGGGGTCCTCTTTTTATATACCAAGCACTTTATTCCTCACTGGTACCAATTTCCTCTCACCTGAGCAAAAAAAATGGTTGTAACACCCAGTTCGGCAAAGCAAAATGCTGACTTTAGGTTTTCAAAACAAGTACTTTACTCAAAAATGGTCTTTTCAGTCTCAGGTTCCTTTATCATGATGTATCCGTGTGCAGCTTTATGCTCGTGGCTCTTTCTTCTTCTACTGAAATATGGGAGGCATGATTACAGCTGTGCTTGACAGCCTCCCCCTGGCACCGCCCCCTAAATGCACTGCACCACCCCTCCCATGCAGCCAATCGACATACAACATCCCACCACACCTGTACTTATGTACAACTAAACCGATCATCTTGAAATTTGCAGTTGTTTAGAAACGGCTCCAAGAGAAGTCCCCACTTGTGTAAATCTTGTTAGATCTTCACTGAGTTCTTGCTTTGTATTGGTCAGTCCAATGAGTGCTGCCAAAGAGAAACTACCAGTTGTAGTCAGTCATGATTACTAGTGAAAGTTTAGAGGCTTTGATTTTGACAAGTTCAACAACACTGTGAAACCTTCAGCATGACTTATTATTAAAAGTGAGTGCATGTATCTATTTGAGCCTGTATGGATAATTGTAGCCATGTTGATTAGATTGTGCATCTAATTCTTTAAACTTCTTAAAGCTGAATGCTGTTCCACCTTGAGAAGCTAGTTTCTCCATCACACCATTGTCACTGGGGACAAATCAGATCTTGCATAATGAAGTCACATTAGTTCAGAGTCAGTGCTTTATTTGACTTGGTTATATTGTGACTGACTGTTGTTAAATGTTTATTCTCTTCAACAATGGTGGTCTCATTCTGGTTCAGGTATTAAAACACTCCCGACACTTTCCCACCACCATGTTTTGATACATTACATTCATCAGTTCAGAGAACGTTAAAATACTCTGCCCTCCCCTCAGAAAAAGCGGGTGTAGAGGCTGCTAATCATCCTCTTAAATTACTGCTTTACAGCATTCTTTTCACAACTGTTTTCTGACAGTGTTCTTCATTTAGTGGATTCCATGAAATTGCTTTTCGTGTTTCAGTGAACAAAGCTCGATGGATTGACTTTCTGAGGGTGTTGTATACTTTACTCTTTCTAATTTTGCTTTGGAGAAGGGACCACTTGAATTTCTCAGCCCCGTGCTGAGCAATGCTGCTTATAAGCTCAGCACCATACAAACTCATCTCACTCATAAAGGAAACTAAAAATATGAGAAAATATTTCTTTAAGTCATTACTTCCTGTTTTTGTATTAGACAGGCTTGCAGTCATGTCTGCAGGGTCTGGTGTTCAAAGCTGCGGCTGTTTAACAGTTATGTCACTCATCAGTGTTTCTATAGACTTTCTTATTAAGATTCCTTTATCAATTAATATATCCCAGTATCTCCTTATTGATCCCATCCTGTCAAAGTGTGATAAAATAGTCTTTGAATGTGTGCGTGTGTGAGTGTCTGAAGCAGTACAATACAGTCACACATATACAGCGTATAGTGTTAGGCTCTGAACATGTCTTAATGCAGATCATATCTTGACAGAATTCAATTTCCCATCTGAAATTAAAACCCTTTGCAAGACCTAATTGCTCTGAAATTGATAGCAGGAAGTGAGGTGAGAGCTGATGCGCTGTGTGCTTTCCCTCACTCATGTGGTTCTCTTAGTTTTAATATGAATTTGATGGATATTTAAAAAAAAACAGAGTGAGAGCACAGAGAGAGAAGTGGGGGAGGTAAAGACTTATTAGTTTTCTGTTGAGATTACCGAAAGAAAACCCAAAACATTTGACTGAAAGAGTGAAATGAAAAGTTTGCTATGGGCAGAGCAAACCAGACTAGAAAGGAGGCGAAATGTTAAAGGACAGACAGATTTAAATCGGGCATCTTGCCCATGACAAGAGACAGCAGTTAGTATCACCAACACCTCTAAAGTCTAACGGTATCTGACTCAAAAACAAAAAGTCATGCTTTTTGTATATCAGGTCCTCTTTAGTGCCCCACTGACAATTTTCCAGGTGATTCTACTGGTTGTATTAGACTGGGAAACTGTATGAAGGGTTAGTGGTGGCATGCCCACTCCCTCAGATCCCAAAGACTCTTCCATTCAGGCAGTAATCAAGAATAATCAGCTGCAGTAATTAGTTGCCTATTCAGTCCTTAAATCTTCATTTACGTAATTAAACAACAGAGGGATGAGTGTGCCAGTGAGGTAAGGAAAAATTGTGCTTGTTTCCAATACAAATCAGGTTGTTTAAGCAATTTGTTGACATAATGTGTTATTTGATCATCTCGATACTGAAGTGATGAGCAGTGTTCTGCCTTGTTTGGAGACAGGATGATCCCAGAGATGATGGAACGCCATCAGGAACAAATAATGTTGTTTTTATCATTTTTTTAAGTCAATTTTACTCTATTACTAAATATTACATGTATTCCTGAGTTTTCCAAAAGTAATTTAAAAATAAATTCAACAATCCTGAATATTTGAATTGTAATATACAGGACCTAAACAGTTCTATGGAAATTATTGGCTAATTTGAAAGTTTTGAGGAAGGTTTTTCTGTTTGCTGGTGTTTTCTTAAGTTGTAGTTTGACCTGTGAGGGCCACCGTAGGCCATGCTTTATTTTATTGTCTTTATCTTACAGTGTAAATCTTTGAGGTGACTGATGTTATGATTTGGCACTATGTAAACAATTATCAATCGATCTAAGAAATAAATAATAGATAATATATTCTTCTTAGGGAAAATAGTAAGAACATGCTTTGCACTAGTATCCAGCATTGCTCCATTGAACAGAAGAAGCCTCTTGGAGGTGTTTTGTATGCAGTCCTCAGGTCACTTACATCCACTGGCTGTAATTTCTGACCATTCTTGGATGCAAAATTCCTCCAGATGCTAAATGTTTGGGTGTCTATTGACTGCCCTTTACATATCCTCTCACAGTGTTTCAGTTGGTGTCAAATCTAAGCTTTTACTAGCCCACTCCATAACCTGAGAATGAAGAGAACAGAGGTACAGCATAAATTAAAATTGCCAGGTTGTCACACAGACACTGTAATACAGACTGATTTAGCTGGCTGCTGTTTCTACCAGCCTATATTAGATTGTTCTCCTGCATACTTGCCTCTGGCCATTTTACACTGACTATTTATGAAATCATTACATAGTCATTTCACAGCGCTGAATGACACATGAAGTAGTGTACAGGTTAGTGTAAGGTCAGGTGGATGTTCTGGGAAAGACTAGAAAGCAAAGAGAAATCATCTGTTTTCTTAGACACTCACTAGCCTAGCCTAACCCTGATAACAGAGGCTGACTGGCAAAAATAACATAGAGCCATTCATGTAATATGCATTTCACTACACCAGACCTTTGGTATGACACACATTCTGATCAAATGATTTACTCAAGTATTTCTTTCTTTCTTTTTTTTGTAGCATCAGAATTGTTGTCTGAAGGCTGAAACATGCTTTACTTTGCTAAGTGGACCATTTGCCATAATGGTCTACTTAACAGTCATATTTTATTCGAACTTTATTTGGATTTTTGAGTTATTACAATCACAACGGACAGAAAAGAAAAAGAGGAAAGAAAGAGAAGTTGGGGAAAGAGTTCACAGAATGAGAGAGGGGGGGAGAGTGAACACTGGAAATCTGCTTCAACACCTGCTGAAGAAAAAAACAACAACAAAAACACAGCAGAGAAAGCACAACAACAGCCAACATGTGCATATGCAGTGTTCCTAATGCAAGATATGTTTAAAGGCCCCAGCCTTTAAACCAAGATAGATGTGCACACAAGCAGGTACTCAGACACACTGTGTGTTCATTAGGTTTCTCCATTGAAGTGTCTAATAGTGTGTTATTCTGCATACTTCTGGGAATAATTAGTGTGTACTTACAATTAATTGTGTGTATCACTGCACTGCTAGTTTCCAAACATAGTTGGTCTATTTGTATTACCATTGCTACACCTCTACATGGGTTTTTTCCTATAAGATGCCAACAGCAGAGTTTAATAAGGGTGAGGGGATGAATGTGTGTCACCCTCAGGCTCTGCTGTTGGGGCTTTCAAGAACGCAGCTGTAACCAGCATCATACTGTCACCTGAAAAAATCTTATTTGTCAAGAAGAATCTTCTTGTCCTGAAGGTGGGCTAAATATTTCATTCCCTTCTGTGTAATTTGATACGCAGTGCTCATTTAATCTGTTACTGATATTTACTAGCTCCCATGGTCAGGAACCATTATATGCTCTTGGGGAACACTAATGAGGTAGAGATGATATTGGAGACTGGTCTTTTTAGCTAAAAAGACATTTAAAATGCTGCCTTTGGCTCTTCAGTAGGTAATGCTCAACTTTTCCTAACATGTAAGCAGAAATAAATCCTGCTGATTCAGAGATGATGTTTCTGTGTGTTTGTGAGAGAGTTATATGGTTTCTGCACATTAAGGTGTGTGTGTGTGTGTGTGTGTGTGTGTGTGTGTGTGTGTGTGTGTGTGTGTGTGAGAGAGAGAGAGAGAGAGAGTTGTAGCTGCTTTACAATGCTGATCTCCACCTGAGTAATGACTTTCTTAATGTATGTGTAAGCGACAGGTTTCCAACAAATTATCCATCGTAGGCACAAACACAAACAATGGCTGAACAAGTCAGCAGCAGAATGGATATAAATCATCTATTTCCTGTGCTGAGCATTTTAGCAGCTGCTTATAATTTCAAACTACCACCCAGACAAAACCACCAATCTCCTCCACTAGATCTCAGCCATCTGTAGACTTTTTACCATATTAGTATTGAAGGTGAATTTCAAAATAAAAGGCTGTGTGTAAATCAGAATCATCAGGTTCCTAACTGGATGTCCTTCCTTTCTGCATTCATTTTGTTTGCCCCACTTTGTGTTTGGCATTCTGGCACTCTGACACTGGCACGTCCATCATTTGGATGATAATTTTGTGTTCCCTTCATCTCTGTTTTGTCTCTCAGTGTTATCCTGATTTGACCCAGTGCACTCACTGGCTTTTCTATCAAATGCGATTAAGAAGGTGAATTGATCATAGCATGGATACATTAGAGTTTGAGTGCTTCAACAGTTCCAACGCTCGGGCATCTCTTTACTGCTTCATGCACATTGGCATTACTGCTTTGTAGTATGCATGCAGATTAGCTCTGGTGTGCTGTGTCACCCCCATTTTAAAATGCTGAAAATACAGGTTGCCAGAATATGTTGTCAATGGTGTTTAATAGTTGACAGAAAATCTCAAAGTCTCAAAGAGGTTGTGTTAAAGAGAAATGGACCCAGGACTGCCCCTTAACAAATCCCTGATTAAATGTTATTTTTGCACTAAGGGAAACATAGAAACTTCATCCCTTTAGATGCTCACTCTGTCAGGTGTTCGGTTGGGCAGGCAAGGTTCTGCTTCAGGTTGTAGCCCTCATCTCCCACTCTTTGGCCTCCACACTGCTTGCCTCTCTACTTCATCACTCACCTGTATTTAAGAACGATCTCCCGCAGTCTCCTCCAAACTTTCTCGGGTTATTTGCGTACCTATTGAGTTCTCTAGCTTATCGTCTTTGTTCTCCTGCATCCTAGTTTCCTCTGTGTGTCTGAGATGTGGCTCATATTCACAGATCAACAGTTATGTCCATACATATTTGGACAGAGACAACTTTTTCCAATATTGTTTCTGTACATTACCTCCATGGCTTTTTAATGAACTCAGGTGAAGTTGAAATACAGACTTTTAGCTTTAATTCAGCGGGTTTAACAAAAAATATGAGGAACTACAGCATTTTAACACAATCCCTTCATTTCAGTGGTTCAAACATAATTGGACAAATTAAATGACTGAAAATAAAATGTTCATTTCTAATACTTTTTGAAAACCCATTGCTGGCAATGACAGCCTGAAGTCTTGAACTCATGGACATCACCAGATTCTGGGTTTCCTCCTTTTAATGCTCTGTCAGCTTTCAGTTTTTTCAGTTTTTTTGTTTTTTCTCCCACTGTGAAGCTCTCACACTTGGCTCTCTCATGTCCCGAGCAATAGCCTAAGCCCTTCCCAACAGTTTCACCTGCACTAATGACTCTCTCCTCTCTCCCAGTGAATTCCTGCTCCGCACCGGGCATCAGCTCCAGAAAAAATTCTTTGTCTGTCCCTGCTGGGTTGTGCTTCAGTGTCTGTTCACCTTTCACCTTTCTTTTGACTTGACAGTAGAACAGGATCTGTAGACTGCACAGGTAAGAATGTAGGAATTGAGCAGAATATGAGACAATGTTAGATAAAGTACTACAGGAGGCTAAGATATTACCTCTAATTATAGCTGTATTAGAAACTTTGGAAGGAAGCAGCAAATTTTTTGCATTTATTTGTGGATTGAAATTCTGTTGACACAGTTTTAGAAGAATTACAATACAACTTTATTTATATAGCACATTCAAAAACCAGTGGTATAAGTGCTTCACAATAAAATAGCAGGTTAAAACGTTAAAATTTAAGACCATTATCAAAGTACTGAATATGCTAACACGTCAATGACACTAATTACACAAGAATAAAAGTGAATATCAAATCAAACTTGCTAAAAACACACAGGTTTTAAGTAGACGAAGATATATAGAAAGATAAAATTGGAATTATGTATACAATGCAGGCATTAACTAACCGGGAAAGCAAGGTTAAATAAGTGAGTTTTTAATCGTGAATTAAATGACTGGATGGAGTCAGACGCGCGAATAGCAGTGGGAAGGTTGTTCCACAGGTTAGGTGCAACCAGGGCAAACGCACGGTCACCTCTGGTCTTAAGCCGAGATCTAGGCTGTACCAAGAGTAATTTGACTGATGATCTGAGGGCTCTCCCAGGGGTGTATGGTCTAAGAAGTTTGACGAGATAGCTAGGTGCTGTATTATTTATAATTTTGAAGGTAAGCAGAAATGTTTTAAATTCGATGCGGTATTTGATGGGAAGCCAGTGCAAATCAGCAAGGACAGGGGTGATAGAGGCAAACCTTCCGGTTCCAGTCAAAAGGCATGCCGGAGCATTTTGGACAAGCTGTAATCTATGGAGAAGAGCAGCATGGAGACCAAAGTAAAGGGAATTACAGTAATCCAATCTAGAGGTCACAAAGGCATGAATAAGCTTTTCAAGATCCTTATGTGGTACGTAATGCTTAGCCTTAGAAATAAGATGCAGTTGGTAGAAGCTAGATTTGACTACAGAGGACACTTATTTGTCAAATTTGAAAGAGCTATCCAGCAGCACATCTAGATTACTAACAGTGTCAGAAGGAAAAGTGGCAAGGGATCCAAAGGTATCAACTAGTTGGCCCCGGGGGAAATGACTGTCAAACACCACAATTTTGGTTTTCTTTTCATTTAAGATAAGAGAGTTGCCAGAAAGCCATTCCTTGACTTCTCTCATGCACTTTAGGAAGCAGTGCAGTGACAGAGCAACATCGTCAGTTAGCTGAAAATAAATTTGTATATCATCAGCATAGCAATGAAATGACATGTTGTATTTTTCAAAGATTAAGTCTAGAGGTAGCATATACAGTGAGAATAACATTGGGCCCAACACAGAGCCTTGAGGCATGCCACAGCAGAGGGACTCAGCAGAGGAAGAATAGGTACCCAGAGTCACAGAGAATGACCTGTTCGAAAGATATGATTTAAACCAGTTAAGGGCATCACCTCTAATGCCCACTGTATGTTCTAACCTCGTTAGTAGAACATTATGGTCCACCATATCAACGGCTGAGGACAAGTCCAGTAAGACTAAGACTGCAGAACGACCTGAATCGGCAATTAGGTGAGGATCATTAAGGACTCTCAGCAGAGCTGTTTCAGTGCTATGACGTGGTTTAAAGCCAGACTGAAATTTATCACTGATGTTGTTCACATCCAGATAGGTCTGGAGTTGCGAGAGAACTATCTTCTCCAAGATTTAGGAGAGGAACGGGAGTTTGGAAATCGGCCTGTAGTTCACAAAGTCATATTGATCAAGGCTCCTTTTTTTGAGAACATGCTGCACTACAGCATGTTTAAAGGCCGGAAAGCAATGATGAATTCATTAAAGTTAAAATACTGGGCCCAGTTGCATCAAAACCATTCTTGATAATGTGTGATGGGAGAATATCATGTACAGAATTTGTATTTTTCAGTTGTTCAACTATTTGCTTAAGGGCAGTGAGTGACACCGGCTCAAAATGATGAAAAGTTGATAAACATCCTGGGGTGAAAGCAGGGCTCACCACTAAAGGGTGTGAAGACTTGAGAGATAAAATTTTATCTGTGAAGTAATTTAAAAATTGTTCGCAGAGAGCTGGAGAAGACACTGTCGGCATTTCATGACAGGGATTGACCACTGAATTAAAGATTTTAAACAGCATTCGAGGATTATAGCCATTAGTCTCAATAATTTTAGAAAAGAAAGCCACTTTAGCCATTTTAGCAGCATTTTAAAACTTCATGCGGCTGGTATGTAAGATAACAAAGGATACCTGGAGCTTATCTTTTTTCCACCTCCTCTCAGCTTGGCGACACACACGTCGTAGGGCAAGTGTAGTGTCGTTTAACCAACGCTGGGAATGGGTTCTAGGAAAATTCATTTTAATAGGTGCTACAACGTCAAGGATAGAGGAGCATGTGGATAGCAAAGAATTAACAAAGTCATCAACTGTATGAGGTATGGGACAATAAATAATAGTGGGTGCAGAATTAAGGAAAGCCACAGAAAAATTAGCCACAGTTTCAGAATTAATATGAGCATAGGGCGTCGGAGGCCCTCAGGGTGCAGTTCTGTATTGCATAAATCAACATCAAAATTAACTGGGAAGTGGTCAGAGATCCCAACATTGTCAATGTCCTTAAGACAAATGTCCAGGCCATATGAAAAAAACAGATCAAGGGTATGGCCTTTAAAGTGGGTTGGTTCGTTTACCCTCTGAACAAGGTTAAGAGAGTCAGTTAGAGCAAGAAAGTCTTTGGCTAATCGATCATCCTTGCAACAGATATGAATGTTAAAATCACCAGTGATAAGAACACAGTCATATTTAAAAAGAACAGACCCTAATAGATCAGCAAAGTCATGAGTAAAAGCCTTGTTGTATTTCGGTGGTCGGTAGACCACAACACACAGAGTTTTGGAAGAATTGGCCAACTCCAATAATTGAACTTCAAAGCTAGGGTAGGTAGGGGAGGGGAGCTGCCGAATTGTGTGTTTATTTTTAAAATTCGAGGCTAAGCCACCACGTCTGGGGGGAGAAGCTCCAAGAAGGAGAACGACTCACCAGGGCGAATCCAAGTCTCCGTCTGGAACAAAACGTCCAGCCCCAAGGCGAGGAAAAAGTCATTTAAAACAAAAGTCTTATTCACCAGCGACCTTACATTTAGTAGAGCCATCCGTGTCATGGGTGCCATGTCTCTACTCGTAGCGCGTCACAAACGGCTTAGGTTGCTGTGATGGAAGACGTTATCCAGGTCCAAATAAGCAGGCATGCCACTGGGAGGACTGGGTAGACTTCCTGCCCGACGGAGCAGATCCACTGACGGCTAAGCAATCTCACAAGAAGGCAGTCAGGGGAGGAGGGGAGAGAACGTAGAATATCCATGTTAGCATGCGGATTACCCATAGCCTGTGCTTTAAGGTAAGCCTTAAGACGGACACGAATGCCACTCCATGTGCCCCGCTTCCTATAGTGTTTCTTGTACAGGGTGGGTAGGGGCAGGCAGGATATGCTGGTGGAGGAGTTTGATTGTGACAGGGTGGCGTCTCCCAGAGTCCAGCATGGATCTGAACCATAGGAGTGAGAGAATCAAAGATTTAAAAGTGTTTGTCGGTCATAAGTAATTAGTGCATTGCCACCTGATGAGCATAATACCAAGAGAATGAGTCAAAAAAGAGGGTTCGAAAGGAGAGGCAAGGATGAGGAGGAGGGCGGCCTGCCGAGCACACTGGCGCTATCTTGTCTCACTGGCTGACAAGTTACCCTACTTGTTAGCCAGTAGTTTTTAAATTAAGTCGTTTTTAAATTGATGAGAATAAAATAGCAGAATGACATTATTGTTAGTCAGCGGGGAGATGTAGGCTTGTTTGGCTAATTTTCTTTCTTTGTTGCAGCAATTAAATACTTTTCTATAAGTTTCAAAGCCAATTTGTAGTTTATCTATATTTTCTCCCAGCTGTCCAGCAGATTCTTTATCATCGTCTTCTCCAAGCTGGTTTACTATGTATATTAACAGTTCTGATAGGAGTGTTATGATCAATAATTTGATAGATGGCATTAGAGAAATTGTTCATCATTTCATCACATGTTCACAGTACTGCTATGTTCAATTTGAAAATTCACTAATAAATGGCATGAGTTATTTTAAACCCACATTGCCTCATTAGTAGTATGTCTGGTCAGACTGAGTGGACCGTGATGAACTGGTTTCACCAGCTGTGACAAGAGTACCTGAACAGATAAAACAATATGATAAAGTGGGAGAAATGATTATTTGATCCCCTGTGGAATTTTTAATAAGTAGGCATTTGATTGCCTACAACACAGACGGAATTCTGTCTCACACAGATTGATGGGTTTCGGCACACAGATTAAAAGGTTACATATAAATCAACGTTTTATGAAATTAGATCAAAAGAAACCAAAATCAAGCTCTTTGGCATCTTTGTAAGAAGAGAAATGCTGAGTATGACCCAACGAACACCATTGTCACAATGGAGCACAGAGGTGGAAACATCATGTTTTGGGACTTCATGGCAATGAGGGACCATTGGACATAACCATGTATCGTAATATCTTGGTAGAAAACTGCCTTCTCTCTGCCAGAACACTGAAGGTGTGTCATTGATGTGGAGGGAGCTTGAAGCATTGAGTTTCCAAGTGGCAGCCAAGAAACATAAAGGATATAGTTTCTAAAGAAGACTGGGCTAAAATCTCTCCTGAGATATATATAAACCAGGTCACCAGCTGCAAAACAACCTTACCACTTGCCAACATGTTTTTTTTCACCAGGTACTGAGTCATGTTTTGTTTGTGGATCAAATAATTATTTTACTAAATGACATGCAAAGACATTAAACTGGGTTCTTTTTTTTTTTTGGGGGGTATTCTTACTCTCTCCTTTAAATCAAAGTACCATAACAAGTAGAGATGGATCATTTCTTTGCAATTGAGCAAAATTATAAATTCATCCATCGATCAAAAGTTATTTCTCCCACTGTATGTTTGAGAAAAAAGTTTTGCTCCAACTTTCTTTGGATGTCTACCATCATTTCTGAATAACTAATTGCATAGCTTGAGGCCAAGCTATGCAGCGACAGTAACCTATAACACCCAGGCCAAAGGTGGGGATGGGACAAGACAACAACTGTATTAAAAGTCTTATTCAAGTATGTTGGCTCGCTCTTTGAAATGTTATTCGCTACATGTACAATAACTTTCGTGATACTCAGTGGCTTTGAAGAATTTCAACAAATTTTCCTCCTATAGAGGCTCCTGAGTCGCAGTGGCTGAACTTGCTCTAACACTGTGGTTCTTAACCTGGGTTCGATCGAACCCTAGGGGTTTGGTGAGTTGGTCTCAGGGGTTCGGCAGAGCCTCCGCTGTGACATGCACGGCTCATTTTGTGCACCAGTAAAAAACATATCTACGTATGTCTTGAATTTGAAAAAAATCATATTTTATTTTTCACTAAAGAGGGGTTCAGTGAAAGCGCATATGAAACTGGTGGGTTAAGAACCACTGCTCTAACATTTCTAACCATTTATGGGAGCTGTTACCTGCCATGGACCAAATCTTGGGGACTTGGAGCTGATCAGCCTAGAAGGGGATCACTGGGGATGTTTAGAATTTGTCATATGATCTTTTTGTTTTTCACCAGATGAAGGGTGGAAATCGTTGGTAACATTACAGAGTGCTCAGTATGATTGGTCAGAAGGAGGATTACAGAGAGAGAGCTAAATCCAACCCAAGAAAATGCTCTTGCATAGTAGATCAGACAGATTTTCATGATGTTAGGTTTTTGAAGTTTGTCAGTCTTTTCCCTAAACATATTCTTTCAAACAGAGTTTTCCTTTTAGACCTTACTCTGGAAATCTTTCACAAACCAATTAGTCTCATTCCTTACTTCTTCAGCCACTCTCTGACTTTGAGGCTTTAAGTTTTACTGTTTATTTTTAGAGATTATGGTTTGTTATAGATACAGATGGTGTGGAGAAAGGCAAGACAGAGTTTTCTTTTAAGAACAAGTTTTACTATGACTAGTTTAGGAAATATTATTGTTTTACAATTAATGTTCCCTTTGCTCTCTCAACATTTAGGATTTGAGTTAGCGTTTGGACATTAATGATGAAAACTTGTACCTCAGGGTCAAGAAGCTCATGCCTGACGTTTGGTTATATTCTATGAGCATAATATTGCTGCTTGTCTTAATATACATAACATATGCTGTGTGCTTTTAGTTCCATTTCATGTGAATCGGTTGCTGCACAACTTTTACTCTCTGAGGTCTAAGTTCTCATCAACAAGGGCCTCACCCTCATTTTAGCCCCAGTTTTGTCTGTTGGCAATCAGGAAATGTAGTTTTTCCTCTAATTACATTGCTTTCAAGTAAGAACAATTTTTGGTTGGAAAACACAAGTGTAGACTAGGGTTCAGAGCTAGTTGGTTTACCCAGAACACAAACATGTTGCGTATTTTGAAGTAACATAAAAACAAAGTCAGCGTACTGGGAAGCATTAGTTTTGATTTTATTTACTTTTTTTTCATTCACCGCTTAACATTATAAAGATTTTTTGTCTCATCTGTGGACACAAGCGTCCTGCTGATTTTCTACATTACTCAGACCATTTACATAACTGAGGTAATCTTTGTGCATTTGACACTCAGGTTTCTGAAGCAGCAAATGGAATAGAAAGTTAAAAGCTATCTTCCCTTTATAGTTAAGAACTCCCAGATGACGGCCTGAGGCAGTATTTCTAACATTTATATGAATAAGTGGGTTTGAAATCAGTTCAAATAAGCTCAGTCCACAACCTCTTTTTTAGAATCGTTAGGCCTTAACAGTAGCTCATAGATGTTACAAAATATGAAACATGAGAATAAAATTAATTGATCTAATTTTGTTAAAAACTAAAAAAAAAAAACAGTTAAACGGATATTTTTTGTTTTATTTTTTACTTTTCTCATTCTTCATATTTCAGAGCTTTTGTTCTTAAGTTTGCCATAAAACTTCAGCTCCGTCACCAAACAGCATATTAATAGACAGTGTAACAAACTGATTTAATTTGAAGTGCACTCATAATTAATTGACCAGATGATAATACCTCTACCAGGAGAGCAAGTTTTAAAATGTCTGGTCTTTTGTTTTCGCCTGACTGCTTCCAGAAGTTTCCTTTGTGTTGTGGATTGTTTTAGGACCCCTTGATTTGCATAGCCCACAGTCACTATTTAATTCAGAGAGCTCAAATGAACTATATATGTGAATCACAATTACAGGTACATACTCGAGGACACCCTTTGAAGTTTTAAGACCACACTGTCACAGAACCGCCTCATTTATGACGCTTCTTGAAGTAAAACTTGTGTAATTTGAGGGACTGTGGAACTACAGAAATGACATCTTCCACAGAAGCTCTGAGCTGACAAATGTAAAATCACAGGGGTGAAGAAAATATTCTTTATTTAAAAATAATAATAAAAAAATCACGTTATCATGTAAAAGAAGCACGTCGTACACACACATTTCAATTATATCAATGTGGAATTATTGCTGTATTTTATTGTGCTTAAAATATCCAAAGTGAGGCATTTAGTCTAAAACAATAATCTGCTGGAGTTTATTATATGATGGTATATTAGCCATAGTGTGCAGGTGTTATGTGCAATGTATTGTTGGGTAGTTACATCTGTAAATTAAAGTATAAAGTCTCAGCACATTCTGAGAAGATATCGTAAGTCTGAGTATTTTTAGGTATTATGTGGTTTCTGAGGATTCAGACAAGCAGCCTTTAAAGGGATGAAAAGCCTTGGAACCTTTCTATCCTGTTTTATCTTTTGTTGTCAAGTCTGACAATTTTAACTACCTTTATTTTCAACGTGACAACATCTGTACTTGGAGTGTATGTGACTTTGCAGGACAGTGTAAATGCAGTGGTGTGGCACCATAACTACAGTCCAAAGCACTATGCACGAACAGATCACATTAGTTACAGTTCAAATGGGGCTTCTTCATTTTATTCTTCATTTTTCGTATTTGCCTTCTTCCTAATTTCTTGTTTTGTTTTTTTTTTTCATATTTGTTTCAGATGAAGCAGGCTAAAAGACCTACTAGGCGTCAGCTACCTTCTCCATCAAACAGGCCATTTTAGCTCCAACTAACAATCAATAGGTGGGCGGATTTCAGATGTAAGTGGGAGAGAATAAATAAATATATAGACTATATGCATTAAAAGGGTTAAGTTTAACCCTAATTCTAAACCGAAGGCTCACAAGCCACATGCAGCCACAGTTTGCCGGCCTTCATATTAGACCATGGACATTTCTAAGTCTTTGGGACTCCAGTCAATGAGGGACACCCATTATCCCCAAAGGGAGTAAGTTTTTCTCTCTTGGAGAAAAACTGCTCCAAATTTTCTCCAAGAGCTTCTCCACAGCTGACTGCTCATCCAGAAGGTCATGAAAGAACTTAGAATAACATCTAAAACACCTCACTTAACTCTGTTAGGGTCACTGTTCACGATTCAACTACAACAAAGCGACGAGGCAAAAATGACATCGTTCACAGAGTGCAAAGAGGTGAACTCAGATTTTGCACTTATGAAATGAGATGTACCAGCAAGGTGTACCTAATAATGTGAATGCAAAGCAAACAGCTTAAAGTGTAGCGCAGAAAAACAGAATACAGTATGACCAAATTAATCAAATCAATACAATGAAGTCAAAATAATAAATATAAATATTAAATTATAATATATAAAATGATGAATCAAGGTGGAATTATGCCAAACAAAGCAAAAATAAAACGGTATAGATAATGTCAGATGGCATTAAAGTGGCTGAACACAAGAGTGTAAACTGTAATGAAAGGTGCAGTGTAAACAGTGTATCAGTATAAATGTGACACTGCATGGTTGAAAAAAATGTTAATACAATGAATACATTTGGATAACTGACCCCTGACCCTTGAAAAACCCCAGATGAAGGGGTTTGATGGAGGTCCACTCCAGGTTTTCACAGAATTTGTAACCAACCAACCAAAATAACGAAGAAATTGCTCTGCCTCACAACAACAGGGTTGCAACGTTTCTCTATAAAGAAAAAAAAGCTAAAAATAAAAGAAAACCAGTAGAAAGGAGTCCTGGTGGTTTGGTAGTGCTGCTATTGCTCTACAAGTAACCAACCCTGATGCTATGTTCTGCTTTTCTCTTTCTTTGATGGTTGTATGAGATCTGCATAGCAAAGGGGCGACTTTGTGCTGTCCAGGGGAATGTGACAGGGTCTCAATCTTTGAACCCTGACTTACAAATGCATATGTAGCAGCGCCCTGTGAAGTGAACATGCTCAGAGCCAGCACAGTGCTACATCTGTAAAGAACGTCTTTGAAGAGTCAGCATGTGATTGAAGACCACTGAAGGTCAGGGGTTAAGACCTACAGGTCTTCACCCTCCCAAATTGCCTGCACAAAACAATTCTTTCTCTCCTTTTGCCCATCTGTCTCTTATTATGGCAAATTTCTAGCACTGTCTAGAAGCATCAACAGCTGGATGTTTGAAATTTGCTCTGATCTCATACTGACTGACTAATGTCTGTTTGAATCCATGCTGTCTTTCCTCATCAAATGTACATTTACTGCATCACCAGAGGTAGTAATGAAGGTGTTTTATTGATCTATTCAGCCTCTTAAAGTCTCAAAATAAATTAAAAGCATATAGAATGTGTAAACTGAGCATATATTAAGATACATTTAAAACGGTAAAGTACAACTAACATACGTGCAAGCAATGTGAGGCTTCTCAGAGAAATCCTTTGGCCTATGTGGCCATTCAAAGTTCTTTAAAGGTAGTGTGTAAATTATCACAACTAGATTTCAGTAGATGATGGACTGCAGTCAACTGAATTGTGTTTTCTTAACCCCACAAACAGAAGTGCATAATTGTAGCTGCAGTGGCTGCTATAGGACAGACAGTTGTGTCCCATGTGTATCTATAGTGAGTTTAGGCTGTCAGTCTGCTGTTTCACCTCAGATGTCCAACTATTCTGCAGGAGGCTGTAAAACTTACAGTTACACAAACGAGTCAATGAGTCATTGAATTTCACTTCTGTCTGATGACAGTGATGCTGGGGTGAGTTGTTGAGGATATCCTGAACTTATCTGGTGGTAACCTTTGGTGTTTTTGTTGCTGTTAGCCAGCATTAGTGAAACTTTATTTGAAGTGACTCTATTCATTAATTGTCCAGGTTCAATAATGTCAAACTGTCATTCAATGTGAGAATGTAATCAAACTTTTATTAGAGGGAAAGTGTGGATTTTAAGCTACTCGAGCCCAACATTAGCTGTTATAAGATTGGCTTACAATCAGCCGTTGTTGTTGTTTAGCCGGCTTGTTGTCAGCTGACCAGAAACAGGAGGGTCACATGCCTGCTAACAATAACTAGCTGTGATAATATTGGGAATGAATAAGTATGTGTATGCAGGATTTTGTGTGTTAGATAAAATAAGATAAGATAAGATAAGATGGCCTTTATTAGTCCCACAGGTGGGAAATTTGTTTTGTTACAGCAAAAGTGCAAAGTTATGTAGCAGAAATTAGAAAACACTGGAATGCAATAAAATAAAATAAAATAAAATACTATGTACAATAGAATAATATATACAATAGAATAAAATAGAAATACAAATACTATATACAACTGAGTAGGAAAATACAAAAACACAACTTCGTCAGAAGAAGAATTGCACATATAGCAGTCTTATTGCACATGTGTGTGTTTGATCAGCTGCAAAAGTCTTTATTGTGGAGTCTGACAGCAGTGGGGAGGAAAGACCTGCGAAATCTCTCCGTCCCACACCGTGGGTGCCGCAGTCTCCCACTGAAGGAGCTGCTCAGTGCTGTCAGAGTCTCCTGCATGGGGTGGGAGATGTTGTCCATCAGGGATGACAGCTTAGCCACCATTCTCCTGTCACTCACCACCTCCACTGGGTCCAGAGGGCATCCCAGAACAGAGCTGGCCCTTCGGATCAGCCTGTTCAGTCTCTTCCTGTCCCCAGCAGACCACACCATAAAAAATGGCTGAGGCCACCACAGAGTCATAGAAGGTCTTCAGGAGTGGGCCCTCCACTCCAAACGACCTGAGTCTCTGCAGCAGGTACAGCCTGCTCTGCCCTTTCCTGTAGAGGGCGTCTGAGTTATGAGTCCAGTCCAGTTTGTTGTTCAGATGAACACCGAGGTACCTGTAGCTGTCCACAGCCTCGATGTCCATACCTTGGATGTTCAGTGGTTGCAGTGGAGGATGTTTGTGCCTGCGGAAGTCTACCACCAGCTCCTTGGTTTTACTGGCGTTGATCTGGAGGTAGTTCAGCTGGCACCAGTCCACAAAGTCTTGAGTCAGTCCTCTGTACTCCTTGTCGTCCCCATCAGTGATGAGGCCGACTATTGCAGAGTCATCAGAGAACTTCTGCAGGAAGCACTGGGTGGAGTTGTGGGAGAAGTCTGCAGTGTAGATGGTGAAGAGGAACGGAGCCAGAACCGTTCCTGTGGGGCCCCGGACTGCAGGCGACCCTGTCCGACACACAGCCCTGAGTCCTCACATACTGTGGTCGGTCGGTGAGGTAGTCCAGAATCCAGGTAGTGAGGTGATGGTCCACTCCAGAGTTCTCCAGCTTGTCCTTCAGGACCGAGGGAAGAATAGTGTTGAAGGCACTGGAGAAATCAAAGAACATGATTCTCACAGTGCTCCCAGCGGTCTCCAGGTGAGCGAGGGAACGATGTAGGAGGTGAATTACGGCATCATCCGCTCCAATGCCAGGTTGGTAGGCAAACTGAAGTGGGTCCAGTGATGAGCTCACAAGGCGCCGAAGCTGAGCCAGGACCAGCCGCTCCAGGGTCTTCATCAGGTGGGATGTCAGAGCCACCGGCCTGTAGCTGTTGAGGTCCTTGGGGCGTGAAGTCTTTGGCACTGGAACAACACAGGAAGTTTTCCAGAGCTGTGGGACTCGTCCCAGCCTCAGGCTTAGGTTGAAGAGGTGCTCCATCACCCCACACAGTTGGTCCGCGCAGGACCTGACGACCCTCGAGCTGATGCCATCTGGACCCGCTGCCTTCTTGGCTTTAATCCTCCTCAGTTCCCTCCTAACCTGGGTGGTTGAGAGAGAAGGGCTGGAGCCTTGTGTTGAGTGTGTATTGGATGCTGTTGTTGGGGTGGGAGGAGTGAGCAGGGTGAATAGAGGAGGTGTGAAGTGTCTGAGGTGTCAGAGGTGGAACAGCAGCAGTGGGGGTGGGTGAGTCTGCAGCCGATGTTGGAGACTGCCTCATGGATGAATCAAATCTGTTGAAGAAATGATTCAGTTCATTTGCCCACCTCACATCGCTCCCAGGCAGAGAGTTCTGATGTTTGTGGCCTGAGATGGTTCTGAGGCCTCTCCAGACTTCACCAACGTTATTTTGCTGAAGCTGGTTCTCCATCTTCTGCCTGTAGCTGTCCTTCCCATTTCTTATCAGTCCCCTCAGCTCTCTCTGCACCCTTTTCAACTCCTCTTTGTCTTTGGATTTGAAGGCCCTCCTCTTCTGCTTGAGG
Organism: Oreochromis aureus; assembly: GCF_013358895.1. Taxonomy (NCBI): domain Eukaryota; kingdom Metazoa; phylum Chordata; class Actinopteri; order Cichliformes; family Cichlidae; genus Oreochromis; species Oreochromis aureus. Next base: position 1,347,106 of record NC_052943.1, on the reverse strand, counting down.
ACGGCTTTAATTTCTGGGGTAATCCAGGGTTTGTTGTTGGAGAAACACCGTACAGTCCTGGTAGGTACGGTGTTATCCACACAGAAATTAATATAGTCAGTAATACATGTAGTAAGGCTGTCGATGTCCTCTCCGTGGTCGTCACAGATCAGCTCAGTTCACCTCAGTTCACCTCAGTTCAGCCCTGATTTCAGTTCAGGAGATGAGAAGATGATGATGGGGAAATGACGCTATATAAATACAACCGAATTAAACTAAATTAAAATGGAGAAAAGAGATGGAGTAAATGGTCATATATATTTTGAAAGCGCTATTAGTGATCCAAGTATGTGGCCGCTCTCTGACATAAAACACAATGTTCATCATGCCCACGTATTCAAGATGGCGGTGCCCACATGGACTTTGGATTCATAAATTCTAGGGTTTGTGACAATGATTCGTTTTTGTGGAAGATATGTTATTTTTCCTTTCCTTACTCCTTACATTTCCTTTCTCCCTGTTCCCTGTGATCCAGCAGGCAAAGATTTGACCTAATATTTGGTTCAATCATATTCTGCCTTAGGCTTGAACTCAAAGACTAACTGGATAATACATTTAAGAAACATCGGTATTTGGGAACCCCCTCCAGAATGGGCAAAGGTTGTATTGGCTGTATTGCCTATAAAGAGAAACTACAGTAGTTCTCACCACTATAAACTCGTGTTCTCACAAGAAGAGGATTCTAATATTAGCAGCAGTTACTAAAGAAGCACCTAGAGCAAAGAGGCATGAGTAAATATTCATTTATTAAAGTCCCACTGGTGATAGTAGTATAGTATTTCATAGTATTAAGTATTACATAGTAATACATAGTATTAAGCAACCTTAAGAAATTTTTATTTACTTGAATGCAAAAGGGCTGAATAATACAGAAAATAGCTTATCTGTCCACTTTCGTTTTAGCCAAGCTAGCAGCTTCAGAAGTGGCAACACTGATCTGATGACTCATCCAACACATCCATTTACATTATTCTAATTTTAGACATATATTCATGGTCCCCAAGGATGAATCAACAATTGTTAGCCAGGTGCAGCAGATTTTACCTTTTAGGTAGATATTTTGCAAGATGATTTGTGTTGTATAGAAAAATAGCTACAATTTTATAGAGAATTTACGTGTGTTTCAAAAGTGCATTTTTTCTGTGAAATGGTGTGATAAAAGCAATGCATAAAATATATAGAATAAAGTACAGGAATAAACCTTTTAGTGTAATCAGGAACCTTTCCTGTAGCTCCTTGGCTGGATTGTTGTGACTTTGGCAATATCCTCACTATTAACAGGCCAAAAATTAAACCACTCAAATCTCCTCATTAGCACTGGCATCAGTGTCAGCTTGTTTTTCTGTGAGGTGTTAAAATTAACTTTAGCTGCTAAACATCATCTTATTATGGATGTAATTTTGCTTATGTCAGGATATCTTAAAGTACTGCCCAGCATACAGGTAAGAAAAGTTGATGTTGACTTGTTTGACGTATTCATGTGTCGATGGATTTTAGCTCTTTGCGCTCATTTTTATTAAAAATGAAAATAAACCAAAATAACTTTTCACTCCAGTCTACCAATTAGCATTCACTGAGATGAAACAGTTTGCAAGAAAAAAAGTGCAGAATGAAGACAAAAATAATAAAGAGCTTTAATCATTCTTACAAATAAGGATGAAGTCCAGGTTCGACCTTGAGCAAACATCAAAACAACAAACACACGTGAAGAAACAAACAATTGTTCGCATTGCTTTTATTACCTGCCAGTAAACAAGGTAGAAGTCAGAGAAAATAATGTAAGCGAAGTTTATGAACCCTTGTTTATGCAGATCATTTGCAGCATGTCAGTTTTCTTCAAAGGGAGAGAAAAACTTCAAAGAGAAGGTGCAGATACTGAATGGGTCATTTCACTAACAAGAGACAAGCGGGGAGTTCGAGCCTCATGCCAAAGGCTTTAAAAACAAATCCTCATCTCAATGGTAAGTGTGAAACCACACCTGCTACTTTATGATATTCTCTTAGTGCTGCTTTGATGAATCGCTATAGCAACTGCGTTTTCTATTGTAACTGTTTTAATAGGACACATTGTTACTACACTATACCATGAACATAATTCAGTCTAATTACTCCCACCACTAATTTAAGGTTGTTGGAGGGCTGTAGCCTATCCCAGCTGTCATAGGCCGACAGGCAGTCTACACCCTGGAGAGGTCTCCAGTTTGTTGCAGGACTAACAAAGAGAGAGACAGACTATGGGCAATTTAGAATCAATAATTAACCTAAACCCACTAACTGCATGTCTTTGGACTGGAGGAGGAAACCGGATTACCTGAGAGAGCCCACAGAGACATGGGCAGGACTCCACACAGAAAGGCTCCAGCCAGACGATGGATTCAAACCCATGACAGGTGGTGCTGCAGATAAAAATTACTCCTTATCTCCATAAATTTGTAAATATAAGACTGACTTATAGCCACCTTGATGTCACTCATTGGTTTGTATGCTCCCACTCTAAGCTTTCTATTCTGGCTGCATGGTTTGTTGAAACAAGTGAAGGGTGGATGTGGCTAAGAAGACACTGCCTGCTTATATTTGATACAGTTTGTGAAAACCAGGTGAAAGTCCAAGGCTTTATGGTCTAATATCATCTAAATGAGAGCATAATTTAAAAAATTATCATGTTAGCAAGACCATCACAAGGAAAATGCTGACTAAGGCCATAAATCCAGTGATCAGTGGGGTCATTTTCTCATGGGCTTCACTTTATTGGAGTTGCAGAGGATTTACCACTCAGTGGCCATTAGAAATAATGTAGGTTTGTGACACTTTCACACTTTTCACACAAGCTGCATAACATCCAGTATATATAGCACTTCTGTAGATGTCGTCCCATCCAGAACAGTTAAATCCTTCCCAAATCAAAAACCCTGGATTAACGGAGATGTTCGCACGGCGCTAGCGGCACGGAGCACCGCTTTTGCCTCCGCGAACACATCGGACTACAAACACGCACATTACCAACTCGGAAGACGATCAAAGCAGCCAAACGTGAGTACAGGGACAGGGTGGAGCAACAGTTTGACAACCCTCGAGTATGTGGCAGGGACTAAACACGATCACAGACTTTAGAGGAAAACCAGCACACCGCAGACCACGGCCTCTCTGTGTGAGGATCTAAAGCGTATTCTCACGCTAGATTCGACACAGCGAACACCATGAGACCGGACAGTGTGCGCACCGCGGATGACGTCAGTGCGCACACTGTGTCTGAGGAGGATGTGCGGAGGTACTTCAGGAGAGTGAACCCACGCAGCTACTGGCCCGGACGGGATTCCCGGCCGCGTCCTCAAGTCATCGCGCGGCTCAGCTGGCTGGAGTGTTTACACACATCTTCAACCTTTCCCTCTCTCTGTCTGTAGTCCCAGCCTGCTTCAAAATGGCCACCATCGTCCCTGTACCCAAATCCTCCACCATCTCCTCATTGAACGACTGGCGACCTGTAGCCCTGACCCCCATCGTGAGCAAATGCTTCGAGAAGCTGGTCAGGGACTTCATCTGCTCCGCACTACCCGACTCACTGGACCCTCTACAGTTCGCATACCGCCACAACAGGTCCACTGATGATGCCATAGCCCTGACACTCCATGCTGCCCTGTCACACCTGGAGAAGAGAGACACGTATGTGAGAATGCTGTTTGTAGATTACAGCTCAGCATTCAACACCATCGTTCCCTCAAAACTGGACAGGAAACTGCAGGATCTAGGACTGAGCAGCTCCCTCTGCAGCTGGATCCTTAACTTCCTGTCTGACAGACGCCAAGTGGTCAGACTGGGCAGCACCACCTCATCCCCCATCACACTGAACACTGGTGCTCCACAGGGGTGTGTACTGAGCCCTCTCCTGTACTCACTCTACACCCACGACTGCACGGCCACTAACAACTCCAACATCATTGTGAAGTTTGCGGACGACACTACAGTGGTGGGTCTTATCACCAACGGTGATGAGACAGCCTACAGGGAGGAGGTCAGCGCCTGACCCACTGGTGTCAAGACAACCATCTCACCCTCAACGTCGCAAAGACAAAGGAGCTGATAGTGGACTTCCGGAGGTGCAGAGGAGTACACACCCCCATCACCATCAACGGCGCCGCTGTGGAGAGAGTGAGCAGCTTCCGCTTCCTTGGTGTACATCTGGCTGAGGATCTTACGTGGTCAGTACACATAAACAAGACAGTGAAGAAGGCGCAGCAGCGCCTCTTCTTTCTCAGGAGACTGAAAAGATTCGGCATGAGCCCCGCATCCTCAGGACCTTCTATCGTTGTGCCATTGAGAGCATCCTCACTGGATGCATCACCACCTGGTACGGCAACAGCACCGCTTACAACCGCAACGCTCTCCAGAGAGTAGTGCGGTGTGCTGAACGGATAATTGGAGGTGAGCTTCCCTCCCTCCAAGACATCTACAGGAAGCGGTGCCTGAGGAAAGCGGGGAGGATCATCAAGGACTCCAGTCACCCCAGCCATAAACTGTTCAGACTACTTCCATCAGGAAGGAGGTTCTGCAGCATCCGGTCCCGAACCAGCAGACTGAGAGACAGCTTTTTCCACCAGGCCATCAGACTGCTGAACACGTCATAGACACCTCACCCTCACTACTGGAACTTCAACATTATGCACTCCATACTGTACATTAATGCCACTGTTTTGCACATACCTACCTCTGTATATTTTATATTTTATATATCTTATTTTATTGTTTACTCTATTTCATTTGTAAAACATATATACACACACACACACACACACACACACACACACACACACACGTAGAAAAACATATTTAGTACACACATTCAGTAATGTATATACCTTTATATATGGTACATATATTTATTACTTTTTAGATTAGCCATTTTTATATTTTGCTTGTTTTACGTTATTGTATTTTGCACAACTCTGTTGCTTGTGAAGCTTGCACACAAGAATTTCACTCGCATGTACTGTACCAGTGTACCTGCACATGTGACGTGACAATAAAGGTGATTTGATTTGATTTGATTTGTAGCACGTTTTATTTATTGCAAAATGAGAATCATTTACAAGCTCTGACCTGATCTTTGATGCACTATAAAAACAGTGTATCTTTGAAACACAGGTGTGTTTTGGTGACAGTTCATATTTTAAGATTTTTTCATGCATCCTAAGAAGATTAATGTTGTTAAGCATAAATGAATACTTGTAACTTTTGTAACAAATAAATACAATCAATCAAAAACTACAGATAACAAAACAAGTACAGCTTCTTAAGACAAATAATCCTCTTAACATCAACGGGGATTTTCTGTTTGAAAATTATAGGGACATTGTTAGAGTGGAAAGCACAAAGCTTTATTTCTTTATTACAAGTCAGTGTGAGCAACTGCCCGTGAGCATCAAAGACTAAGGGCTCCAAAAACTATTCGGTTCATCCATCCTCATTGATGTGGACAATAAATTACATTTTCAAGTTATTAATACAGATGAGATTATACCTAATTTATTACCTAATGTCTGCTGTGCCTGGACTGTAGACAGGTAAGATCTAAAGTTAGCACAAACAAAAGTAAGGAAATTTGTGTTTGGTTGTTTATTTTTTTATTGTCACAATATGTTTATTCCTCTTAAATGATGGCACATTTGGGTTGAGCAGCAGAGTTGAGTATGTGGCTTCTGCTCATGGAAAACAAATCCGTGACAAATCTTTAGACAATAATAGTTTCATAAAAAAAGTTCTTTTTGGAAAGTTACAAGAAGCTTAAATATTTTGTCTTGATTTACAATGCATGTGCCTGTTTTGTAATACCTTTATCTTCACAATAAATGTCACTGAGCTGCCAACATGTTCTCAGTAGCCACACCGATGGGAAATATGTTGAAATGAAGTGAAATAATTTTCTTTGTTGGAACTTGATGACAGAAGGCTACTTGTTCTTGTAGCAAAAGTAGAGCTACTGACTAAGCATGTACTGTACTACATATATGCTGTTAAAAACTGGTAATCTAGACCTCTGGCATAATGAAATTAAACAAATTACTAGTGAGTGAAGAAGGTGTCTGCTTCCTGATTAACTTCACTGTTTGAAAGTGTGTATTTGTATAGTGTATTTCATACAGCACACTGTCAAAATGTTTGTGTTTTTAGAGGTCAAAGCTCTAAATCAGACCTCCGGGGATATGCCTCATGTCCAGCACCACCATTGAAATGACATATTCTGCCATGTTTCTTGTCTCCAGGTCAGCCAGTTTTCACAGTGAAGGCCTCTGTATGCTCACTAATTCTGGGCTGTTCCAGGCTTTGAAATAGGGTAAAATGATTTGATTTAACTTCCAATACATTTCTTCCTCAAGGTCTCCGAAACCAACCATTACTGGTACAGAAAACCCTGAAAGAGACAAAGTGAGGGTGAAAAATGATTTTTTATTTTGTTTCTTATTTTTTGCCAAACAACAAATTTTCATCAGTTTACTACACATTGATCTGTTCCTGTTTATCTGCAAGAGATACAACCTCCAGTCCAACGGTAGTGTTGGCTGTTCTCTGCTATGTTCTGGGCAGAGTGGGCATAATGACGAGGGAAGAGGAGGGCGCAATGCCAAGCGAGAAATCAATACCTCAGGAAAATAAGATGCTAACCCAGCAGCTGCTGCGAAGAACTGATTTGGTGTGTGGGTGAGTCAGTGGAAGAGAGCGTGAGTGATTCTGCATGTGAAGTGCAACTCAACAGTCCTGTCAGAGAGGGCGAACTGAAACAAATTACATTTCCAAACAAGGTCACTGTTTAAACATATCACTGTGGCGCGCACACGCACACACATATATATCTTCTAAAGTTTGTGTTGCTCCACCAAATTTAGCTATGAAGTCTACAACATGTAACAGATGTGTGTAAAGCTCTGCTCCACTGGTAGTGGCATCTGGTTTCTTTGTCATAATGTGTCACTGAAGGGCTGTGCGTCCAAATTATTTCATTACTCTTTAATGAATTTAATGCTGTTAATTGGATTGACAGCTCTGACAGCTCTCCCACTGCAGCTGTTGTACTTGCTACATGCTGCTGCATGAACTAAGCCTCTCTACCTTTTCACTCACTGCTGTGCCATTAAAGCTATTCCATTTTCTGATGCGATAGTTATAATAAGCATGTAATTCTGCCAAATGGTCTGGATGGATTTTATAAAGCAAAAACTGATGAGTGACTGATAAAATGTTGCTGGTGTATCAGGTCAAGCCTTCTGACATAAAGAGGCTCACTTATCCATATTTTTAAAGCCATATAGTTTCACAATTGCCTGTTTTCTTTAAAGCAGAGGAAGCAAAATGTTGTGGGCGATTCCAGTTACATCTGCAGTTTTCACTTGCACACTTTCTATCGAATCTAATTTACAACATGACTGCTCTAAAATGACCAACAGACCTTTTAGTACAGAGACTAACATGTCAGCTACACTCATTTATTTTTTGTCTTGTAAATCCACTTGGGGTGTGTACATTAGTAAGGATTTTAGACACAGCAATAAACTGGTCAAACGGTTTGAGCTCTAATTAGCTGGGAAATACAGGATGCTCATTTTGTGAGAGACTGAGGCATCACAGCCTCTGTGGCCCTGTGATTGTGCAGTGAGCCAAACACTCCTTACTATTTTATAGCTTTCTTTTTGTTTTTTGGTAACTTCAAATTGATCATATTTAAAAAATAAACAAATAAAGATCTATTTCTGAAACAGCACGAAATTACAAAATAGCTAAAAATGTGGTTTGAAACCTCACAGTGATTTTGTTCAGAGACTGACACTGAAACTAAAAAAGTTAATTTATTTAATTTCATATTCAAGTCATATTTTCATTTACTTTGTTGTCTCTCATTAATTGTGCAGCAATTTTTTTTTTATCTCACATGACTCTGTCACTAAAGACAAGGTATGAGTTTTGTTAATCATACAATACTTGTGTAATATCATTTATAGCTTTAGATTTACTTTCAGGGTAAATAAAAAAATAGAAATCCTCTTGACAAATGGTTAAAGAGTCAGTGAGAGTGGACCCATCTCCACAAACATGCATTAAAAGATGTGACACAATACCACCATCACCACAAGGTAATGCAGCAACAAAGTCTATTCCCAGTTGTTAATAATGTTTACTAAAAGTTGGTAAAAATCAGTAAAACATGTCTTGTTTGTGTACAATATGTATTAATATGATCTATATTGACAATGACACACTGAGGAGGACGGTGTTATTTTACGGCCACGTTCACTCATGCTTCCACTGATTCCACAGCACTGGTGATGTGACCCAGTAAAGTTTATCCATACTTGCCCAAATACTTTTTCTGAAGTTTTTGTCAGTGAAAAATCTGAATACATCCTGGGTACCAAAGCTTGTTGCTGCTTTTCTGTGCCACAGACAGTTTGGATGTTGAAACTTTGATGTGTCCCATCATATATCCAATTAGGATATGCAGGACCTGTGTTATCTTCATTAGCATGAACCACACGGGGGCATTTTTACAAAACAATAGTAAAAGAAAAATTTTGGAGCTGATGTGACTTTGGTGTCACATTTTTCCTAATCAGATTGTAACCCAGTATCTACAGTAGCCACACAATAAGTCACAGTGAAGTCATGAACATGAATGTGACAGCCATGTTTTCCATGCGATTCACGCTGGGATGAACACAGAAGTCTCTGGCCTGCCCTGCATCTGTCCGCCCACCCACCCAGCACTTCCTTCCCTGATGCTGGGTGCTGTCCAGGCTGTACATGAGTCTTTGCCAGCTGGCAGCCGCTTGATGCTCAGGGCACAATCTCTGCATGTACATGGACTCCATCTACAACTGGCTGTGAACAGAATAAAGCTCCATGATCAATTAATCATAGATACCACACTTTGCCTTGTGCCTGTGGGATCATAAATTATATCCCAATAATTAAAAAGCAGATTTACTTTGAAAGGGTTTTTGGTTTTACTATTCAGCAAAATATTATTTTTTTTTGTTTGTTTTACCGTAAAATATTGACTTTGAAATATAGTTTACATATTTTGAGAAATTGAGATAATTGGGTTTAGGTAGTTGCTGCAGGACTCCAGTGATGACTCCTGTTGTCGTGCTGGTTTTCCTCTGTAGTGTGAATTTGCTTTGTAGTGCATGCTCTGTGTGTGTGTGTGTGTGTGTGTGTGTGTGTGTGTGTGTGTGTGTGTGTGTGTGTGTGTGTGTGTGTGTGTGTGTGTGTGTGTGTGTGTGTGTGTGTGTGTGTGTGTAAATTTACTGCATATGGGGCAAGCTGTACTCTGTGTTCTGCTTTAAAACATAATGCAAGCTGTCTGTCTTCTCCTTTGCACCTTTCTTGTCCAAAATCTCATCTTCTACATCCAAAGGGCTGATTCCTCTACAAATGTATAAGCAAACTAAGAACAAGGCCTGGGAAATGTAACCAATATGAATCTTAATTGTTTCTTAAAATCCTGAACCACTGAACCTATCGAGGTTTTCTTAGAAACCTGGCATGGGGATGTCACTTTAACAACACAACAGTGATCTTCCCCAGCAGGACAACGAACCCCACCACACTGCACAGCTGCTCGGGAATGGCCATAAGACACCCCTACAAGCCAAACAAGCCCCAACATATATCCCCAACTCCACAGCTGCAGAGGACACACAGAGCTGCTGTCCTAGCAGCAGTGTGTAATGTCTGGCAACTTCCCAGTGAGGGACATTACACACTCTCACAGATAGGGATATAATAAAAGTCTATTTCTGAGAGTGTAAATATGTATAATTTAAATATGTACAACTATAAGAGTCAAAAAAGTACACTAATTGAACGTGTTGTTAGGTACACCTTGTTACTACTGCATTAGTGCTAGTTAATAAAGTTGCTGGTGAGTATATGTGGTGCAATCCCCAAATCATGCCACAGTAATAACAAGTACCCAAAGGTAAAGAGGGAACGTTTAGACAAAAACGTGAGGAAACTGCTGACTGCTCTCCAACTGATCAGTTTGCAAAAACTTTCATCAAACCATTGCAATGGAAACATCTTAAAGTTTCATCTTCTTTAGAACTTAAGGCAAAATGGAGGTCATGTCCTTCATATCCAGTATTCTGGCAGATAATTGGTTCAAATGTGGTCATTTATTTCCTGACTTTAAGATGTATATGAGATCCAGAGGATAATCACTAAGTGGCCTTATTTGTTGGATACCCAACACAGGAGGTACATATATGCCCCTATGCAGTAAAAGGTACACATTTGTACATCTGTCAATGATGCAAGTCCAACATCTAAAACCTGTCCGGTTGCTACTTGAGCAGCATGCAGCAAGGGGACAGGCAAAGGTCAGAGTCCAAAAACCACTCAAAGCCATGCTAGCAACACCAAGATCGAACGAACTACTTAGTTTAAAGCTAAGTAAGCTAACAAACTACTTAGATATTAAAATGTCCCTTAGGGATAACATCATGGTCCATCTATGACATTTTGTGGCTCCATGCATGCATTCTTTGAAAAGCTTTAGTCATTCAGTTGAAAAAAACTTTAACCAAAGTAGCGTAAAAAAGTCAAATGGTAAAATATCCTTCAATTCGAAGGAACCAAATAAAAGAAGAGGAAGAAAGGTTGGGCTATTGCCGGCCTCATGATTCTGTTGTGGCTGTATGAGAATGAAAAGCTAAAAAAAGAACGAGGCTAAAAGCTCCAGAGTTCAATTAGAGGGATGTTTCTTTTATGTTTCTTGACTGTTTCTCAGTGTATATTTTGAGTCTATTGTGATATACGCCTTGCCTCGAACCACATCTCCCATTAGGGACAATTACATTTTCTTTTGAAGCATAAAGGAACAGCATCTAAAACGTCCTGAAAAAGGTCTAAAGACTGAAAGATTGCCGGTACAGAGAAGAAGAAAAAAAAAGAAAAGAAAAACATCTGACTTCCTGCCTCCCACGCGCTCTTTGCTTGTCAGAGAGTTTGAATGTTAAGCCTGTGGCGGTGGCAGATTATCTTTTTTCAGCTTGTTGGGAGGTGTTTCTGCCTTCATTAGACCTGTGCTGTGATTCCTTTAGGTGGTGCATCTTAGCAGTAGGTGGGAGCCTGGGAATACCTCTGAAACAGGTACAATTGCAACAACAAATCGGAGACTGCGTGCTAAGTGCTTGTTTAACTACAAGATGTGTTCTCTGTTCTCAGGAATAGAGACAGACCCCGCCTCCGATACAAGTTCATTATCCAACAGCTGATTTGTGTTACAGAGGGATGTACTGGGTTAAAGTTTGGCATGTGCCAAACGTACCATGCTCAGAATCTACCAACTGCAGGGTGAAAAATGGCCCCTTCGGCTCAGCTGTCAAACATTGGTAGGTGTTAAATCACAGGAGGACAGGCAGAATAGAGGCTTGTTTCTGTAGATAATACAATTTGGGGGTTTCTATTTATAGAACAACAGGAAGGTGGGAGGAGAGAGGAAATGAGGCGCAAATGACCTCAGCATATTGACAGCCCAGATCTTACAAGCATGAATTGCAGAAAAGCAGAGGCTGATGGGAAATTAGCACATTCCCACTCCAAAGTGAAGTCCTGGTTGGGACTGCTCTTACTTAACACTAAGCAAGAGGAAGAACTAACTTGTAACTCTGCTAACCGTAAATCCTCTTTTTCACCTGGTCGCCTGGACGTTAAACTAACACCTGGGAGAGCAGCCATTTTTAAATCTCTGTTTTTAGGTCCAGATGCTTTCAAACACTAATGATGTCAGAATTCAAATACAGATTTTTTCTAAAACACGTTACTATATTTAGTAGTAAATATAATAATAATAAAGCATAAAAGGGAAATTGTACCAGAAAAGGAGCTGACTCCCCCTTGAGTGACACATTTGATTCCATTTCAGTGCACTTTGTTTTTAATGAGTCGGTAACTACCTCCAGTGGTAATCCTGGGAGAATCTGCAGAGCATCTTGGGTGCATTCACATGCGTATTTGATGTGTGTCTGCTCTGTCTGAACACAGCACAAGAACCCAGGATGCTTGTTAATGCCAGATGCCAGCATGTAGACAGAGGGTCTATTCCTCCCAGTAGGTCTGGGACATAAAGACACAGAGACATGCCTCTTCTAAGCCATGTAGTAAAACACTGGCACAGCCAGATGTTTACAGTTTTGTACTCAATTTAACAACTCCTGTGATGCAAATCAGGTCAGCACAATCCAGACATTCTTTGAGATGATTACAGTAGAAATCAAACAGATCATTGTCATCGTTTGTAGTCCGACAGTTTTAATGTTTCCCTCCTTTCTTTACCTATTTAGTAACAAAGTGATGCTGGTTTTGAAACATTGTCTGAGGCTGTGAATATTGGCTATAATCAATTAGGCCTAAACATTAAATCATCTTATTTAAAAACTCCTAAAGCCTTGCACAGTTGTAATAAGGTATGGACGTCCCACTTAAACTTGAGTTTTGAATATAAAAAAAACACCCAGCACGCCCCTACGGGCGGTTTTTATCCTTCAAGCTCGGGTCCTCTACCAGAGGCCTGGGAGCTTGAGGGTCCTGCGCAGTATCTTAGCTGTTCCCAGGACTGCGCTCTTCTGGACAGAGATCTCCGATGTTGTTCCCGGGATCTGCTGGAGCCACTCGCCTAGCTTGGGAGTCACCGCACCTAGTGCTCCGATTACCACGGGGACCACCGTTACCTTCACCCTCCACATCCTCTCGAGCTCTTCTCTGAGCCCTTGGTATTTCTCCAGCTTCTCGTGTTCCTTCTTCCTGATATTGCTGTCATTCGGAACCGCTACATCGATCACTACGGCCGTCTTCTCCTGTTTGTCTACCACCACTATGTCCGGTTGGTTAGCCACCACCATTTTGTCCGTCTGTATCTGGAAGTCCCACAGGATCTTAGCTCGGTCATTCTCCACCACCCTTGGGGCGTCTCCCATTTTGACCTCGGGACTTCCAGGTTATACTCGGCACAGATGTTCCTGTACACTATGCCGGCCACTTGGTTATGGCGTTCCATGTATGCCTTGCCTGCTAGCATCTTGCACCCTGCTGTTATGTGCTGGATTGTCTCAGGGGCATCTTTACACAGCCTGCACCTGGGGTCTTGCCTGGTGTGATAGACCCCAGCCTCTATGGATCTTGTACTCAGAGCTTGTTCTTGTGCTGCCATGATTAGTGCCTCTGTGCTGTCTTTCAGTCCAGCTTTGTCCAGCCACTGGTAGGATTTCTGGATATCAGCCACCTCCTCTATCTGCCGGTGGTACATACCGTGCAGGGGCCTGTCCTTCCATGATGGTTCCTCGTCTCCCTCCTCTTTCTTGGGTTTCTGCTGCCTGAGGTATTCACTGAGCACTCGGTCAGTTGGGGCCATCTTCCCAATGTATTCTTGGATGTTCGTTGTCTCATCCTGGACTGTGGTGCTGACACTCACCAGTCCTCGGCCCCCTTCCTTCCGCTTAGCGTACAGCCTCAGGGTGCTGGACTTGGGGTGAAACCCTCCATGCATGGTAAGGAGCTTTCTTGTCTTTATGTCAGTGGCTTCTATCTCCTCCTTTGGCCAGCCTATTACCCCAGCAGGGTACCTGATCACGGGCAGGGCGTAGGTGTTGATGGCCCGGATCTTGTTCTTACCGTTCAGCTGACTCCTCAGGACTTGCCTGACCCTCTGCGGCCTCTTCATGGTTCCCATTCGCCTGCGGGATCCCCAGGTACTTGTAACTGTCCTCTATGTCTGCAATGTTGCCTTCTGGTAGTTCGATCCCCTCAGTTCTGACTACCTTTCCTCTCTTTGTTACCATCCGACTACACTTCTCCAGCCCGAATGACATCCCGATGTCATTGCTGTATAGCCTGGTAGTGTGGATCAGTGAATCGATGTCTCGTTCACTCTTGGCATACAGCTTGATGTCATCCATGTACAGGAGGTGGCTGACAACCGCTCCGTTTCGTAGTCGGTATCCGTAGCCAGTCTTGTTAATGATCTCACTGAGGGGTTCAGGCCTATGCAGAACAGCAGTGGGGACAGAGCATCTCCTTGGTAGATCCCGCACTTGATGGTGACTTGTGCTATGGGCTTGAGTTGGAGTATATATATATATATATATATATATATATATATATATATATATTTATATTTATTTATTTATTTTATGGAAGATATCCTAAATAGTTTTTCCCCTTTCTTCCTTTTTAAAATGAGACCTTTAAAGAAAACGTGGACCATACATTCCCCGGAGTGTGAATTTGTCTGTGAGTGGCTGAATTTGCTTTGCAGCTGAATAGTTATATAATAGCATTGGTGTTCATACAGGTATATGTGCCTTGTCCATAAATTACACCCTTGATTACACACGATGGCCAAAACATAAAGCGATGAAATATCGAAATATTCTTGAAACAGACAGTTTATGGACTAAATGAAGCTTAGCAGATGTGTCATCAGGAAAACTGGTCATTTGTTGTTCAATCATTGTTACTGCAGTTGAACTCATTACCTGCTTCAGGCTGGACTGCAGGAGTCCAACAAAAAGAAAGCAAAGAAACATCCTCCAGCTGCAAACTATACACTTTCCAACCCTGCTGCCTCTTTTCAAAACGCTGTAGTAAAAAATAATTCATTTTTGTAAAGTGATTACATTAAGATTTTGAATAATTTTCCCATAAAATGTAAATAGTATCTTGGCTTTATTTTTCCCCTCAACGCGTTGTAACATGACCTCCTGCAACACACAAAAACACTGTTGTCTGCATGCAGACGCCACGGCTCGGGAGGCACCTCGCTGTGATTAAAATGATTTTTGCTGGAAATACATATGGTTTGTGTTTCAAAAACATTCGAAGAGCTGTATATACGGCTTCCACAATAAGCTGTAGTTTTATCATAGGTTCTTATTTTGTTGAGTTTTTCACTATTGCCATGAAACCATCTGATAAATGTTTCCCGAGGTCATCAGGGAAGAGAGCTGTTTTTTTTTTACTTCTATATAAAAAGATATGTGAGCAACCACTGGTGTCGCCTCCTGCTGTGCATTAAAGAGAATGCCAATAAGGCAGATCCACATTGGCTGTGCTTTGCTATGTCAGTGTTTATATCTAAGTTCCCTTTTAATGGGAGCAAGGAGACATGTTTAAACAAAAGTGTCTCCATGAAAGTCAGTGTTGTTCATGACAAGCGTTGCAGTTACTAAATTTCAAATTAGTATCAAATGCAACATTCTTCTTTCATCTGTTCTACCCTTTTTTAAGTTGCCCAAATATATAGATGTGTGACTTCTCTCCAATATTATTGAACTGTGTGGTAGATGTTCCTGTGGTGCTCAAAGTGACATTGTTACTAGGTGTATCAAACTGTATTTCTTTATTGATTATATAAATATATATCTTTTTATGTTTAAATGAAAGTAGACATATCTACAGCAACTGTCTCCAGACTAGGCCAATTCACAGCATACTGACCAGAGAATAAACTTATATTTGATTTTGTAGTAAACGTGTAAAAGTCAACATGTGACAGTCTCCAAAGGCAAAGCTGATTGTGAAAAGCTTCCCACAAAACTAAAAATTCATACTGAGCTTAGAAACATATTTATGATTTCCAGAACTGGCAAGCAGAATTCAAATTGGTGTCTGCACACAGTATGACTTGCACAAAGGACTTTGAAACACAAGGCAGACAGTGTGTCTGAGTTGTGGGCAGACAGAAGCCTTTTAGATCAACAGATCAAAGACCAGCCAGCTCCATAATAAATACATCCAACTCCTCTACAGGGTCAATCAGCTGACAAAACGAGAGAGAGGGAGAGAATGAAAGAGGTTGTGTTTGCACTGAAGAGAAACTTGCATAATGCTATAAATTCAAGTGAGTTTTAATTAAAAACAATAACCCTGTTTGATGTGTGATGTTAGATAAATCTCACAGAAACTAAAAGAAACTGACATTTTCAATCTTAAACTCTATTGCTGTCTAAGAATATGATCTGAAACTGTCAATCTCTTTTCAGAATCTGAGCTTTGGTATTGCCTGTATAGCTGGGAGGTAAAACAAATGTGGTAAGATTACCACATTGGTTATAATGATTAATGACAAACTGACAAGTCATTAGCCAGTTTGCTTAAGGGTTTTTAACAGGACTTGATAATTTAGTGGGCAATGTAAGGCTGGCTGCATTTGTGTTTTATACTATGGTATTTACTACAATATATTCGATGTGTTAAATACATAAAAACATAAAACTGCATTACCATAGGTTAGACTTTTTTACAGTTTTCTATTTCAAATTACAAATATGATTTGTTGGCTTTGCTAGTAATAATCCACCTGCTGTGATGAGGAGCAGAAACCTCTGACTGAAAAGATCAACCCTAACCCGACCCTAAGATAGAATTTTTGTCCAGAAAACATCACAGAGCCCAGTTACATACTGTGCAGGAAAATGGGAAATGAAAACATTGTGTGCATGCTAGCATTACCTGGTGTCTGAAGCACCTTTAAAGTAACAACTGCTCAAAAACAATTAAGGGAATGCTTGAATAATCTTTGATTCTTTTGGTGCTAAATGGTTAGCAGCCGGTCAATGTTACATCATTTTGTTCTTAAGAAATAACCGAATGCTTCTCAGATTGTTCACTAATGTTTCATTCGTCTAAATCTGATGTGTTGGTTTTTTAATGTGTGTTGTCTTTTTTAAAATTTTGAGCAGTTGAGTTAGCTTCGTCAATATCTGGGAAATTAAGTTCAGCTGAGCTGTAGATGAAACATTTTCAGATCTTCACAGATTTTTTTCCTTTTGCTCTTTCGATTATTCACATAGTTAATTATGTTTTCATTAAAAAATCCTTTGAAGAACTCTTAACTATGCTATCCGTCTTTGCTGTATGCTTCAATAATTCACAGCATATTCTCTTTTTCACCACTAGGTGCCACATTTTGTTTTTACTCTGTTGCAGTTTTAATTCTAAGCACAAACATGAGAATCTTGCATCTATTAACTGCTTTTCTCCTGGGTCCAAACACCTGACATTTATATTCCATGGTTACTTCAAAGCCTACTTTTTTGCTGGACAACATTATGTGTTATTGAATTCCAGGGACCAAGTAAATATGCAGAAAATTGACTTCTCTGTAAGCATTTTTACAGATGACAATATTCAGGAGCAATAAACGTGGCAATTAGCAGGGATTTGTGTCCATTCATTGTGCTGTTATTCCTTAAAACCCCGGTTTGTCATGTAAATAATGACCTTCTGCTCACCAGAGACTTTTCTTCCTGTTTGGAAGGCTCTGAATTTAAACAATTTATCGACTTTCCCACTCACTCTAAAGGACACACCCTGGACTTGGTCTGCTGTTCTGGTCTTACTCCCTCGAATCTTTCTGCTACTGATATCCCCATAACTGACCACTTCCTCCTTTCATTTAACCTCACTCTCTGCTGCTCTTCTACCAAGCCAACCCGTCTCATCTCGTTCCGCAACATCAAGAACATTGATATGGACATTCTCACTACCAGATTGGACAATGTTCAGATTCCGGACTTCTATTCTACTCCTGATGATTTGTTGTTATATTATAATAATTGTCTACGCACTGTCCTTGATTCTCTGGCTCCTGTAAAAACCCACAGTTTCTTTTGCTCGCTCTGCTCCCTGGTTTACCTCTGACCTCCGAGCTTTGAAGGCCAAAGCTCGGCAGCTAGAGCGTAAATATAAGAAATCTGGTTTAACTGTTGATTCTGAAATCTATAAATACCATTTACTTCAGTATAAAGACTCTATCAGCAAGGCCAAACAAAGCTTCTACTCAGGTATTATCAACTCTTATGAGGGTAATGCAAGGACTCCGTTTTCAGTTTTTAACAAACTAATTCAACCCCCCAACGCTTTACCACCACACTTCTATTCCTCTGAAACCTGCAACTCCTTGATGCTGTTCTGGACTACGAAAATCAATAACATCCACCAGCAACTCAGATCAAATGTTGTGTCTACAGTCTCTCCAGAACCTTTTCTCCTTTTGGAACCGTTTTCCACTTTTCATCTTCCTGATTTATCTGATATTTCTGAGTTCATATGTAAATCAAAGCCTGCCAAATGTCATCTTGACCCCATGCCCACGGGGCTTGTAAAATCCTGCCTCTCTTCTTTACTCCCACTCATCTCTGCCATCATTCACTCTTCTCTCACCACCGGTATCGTTCCCTCCTTATTCAAGACTGCTCTAGTCACTCCTATACTGAAAAAACCTTTAGATCCTAACAACTTTAACAACCTCCGTCCGATTTCCAATCTACCCTTCATTTCTAAAATACTCGAAAAAGTGGTTGCAGCTCAACTTCATTTACACCTGGGTAATAATAATATTTACGAGAGATTTCAATCTGGTTTTCGCTCATGTCACAGTACAGAAACTGCTTTACTGAAGGTCACTAATGATCTTCTAATCGGAGCCAACTCTGGTCTTCTCACCATTCTCGTCCTTTTAGATCTGAGCTCAGCCTTCGACACTATTTCTCACTCTGTACTTCTAAGCAGACTTTCCTCTCTCGGCATCTCTGACACACCCCTCGCCTGGTTTCAATCATATCTCCTTGACCGCTCCCAGTTTATTCAGCTAAGATCATTCCGCTCTCGTCTATTCCCCGTCACCTCTGGTGTACCCCAAGGCTCAGTCTTAGGCCCTCTTCTCTTCATAATATACATCCTCCCTCTAGGTACCATTTTCCGCAAATTTGATCTCCAGTTTCACTGTTTTGCTGATGACACCCAGTTATATCTCTCTTGCAGACCTTACTCCTCCCTCCCACCTTCCTCCCTTTCAGAATGTCTATCCGAGCTAAAATCCTGGTTTACCTCTAATTTTTTAAAGCTCAATGAGGATAAAACTGAGATCCTCCTTATTGGCACCAAATCCAACCTTTTGAAGGCGAACCATTTCTCACTCACCATCGATAACTCCACAGTTTTCCCTTCTCCTCAGGTTAAGAGCCTCGGTGTCATCCTAGACAGTTCACTTTCCTACAAATCTCACATCAACAATCTCACCCGTTCTGCCTACTTCCATCTACGCAATATTAACAGATTACTTCCTTCTCTTTCCACCCAGTCTACGTCCATTCTTGTCCACAGTCTTGTTACATCCCGTATTGACTATTGCAACTCTCTTCTGCATGGTCTCCCCCAAAAATCCCTCCATAAGCTTCAACTGGTTCAGAACTCTGCTGCTCGCATTATCACCAGAACCCCCTCCTACCAGCACATCACCCCTGTTCTTCAGGAACTTCACTGGCTCCCTGTGAAATCCCGGATAATATTCAAACTACTTCTGCTCACCTTCAAGGCCATTCATAACCTCGCTCCTCCTTACCTTTCTGACCTGTTAACCACTACCTGTTCTGCCCGTTCACTTGATCTTCCTCTTCTATCCAGCTTGCTGTACCTTCCTTCCGCCTCACCACCATGGGAAGCAGAGCTTTCAGCTGCTCTGCTCCCAGGCTGTGGAACTGCCTACCCCCAGAAATAAGAAACATTGGTTCTCTCCCCCAGTTTAAATCCCAACTCAAAACTCATCTGTTCAAATCTGCATATTCACTGTGAATCCACTGTTTGTTAATTTTATCTTGTGCTTTGTTTTATTGTTCTTATTTTTATTGTTTTACTATGTGTCTTCCTATTGTAAAGTGTCCTTGGGTGACTTGAAAGGCACTTATAAATAAAATTTATTATTATTATTATTATAATAAATAGATTCTTCTGCTAGTCTCCATTATTTGTGAGTACTAAATTGCCTTTTCCCACTTTCAGCTTTCTGTAGTCATACCTGGGCAATTAGTGGACAATTTACAAAGCAAAATGCCACAGAAGTTATTGCTGTTACTCTTAATCTCAGATGAAGCCCCATAAGCTCGCTCTTGCTCATGTTTGAAGTAATAAATACAGGAATGCATTATGACCGTAACCCAAAGAAAACTGAATTAGTAAAGAAAACAACCATGAGAGTTCACCCTCCGTTTACATGCTTACATATTAAAATAGATCACAAGAAATTAGACTGCAGCAATCTGATTACAACGATGGCAAAGAATTTGTTACTTCATTGATTAGGAATTAATGCGGAGAATAAGTTATTTGGAAAGGAGCGTTATTCAGTCTGATGTTTTATTCTGCAGAACGCTGAGATCAGAGTCGAGAAATGTCTCTGTTGCTCCAACTTTGTGTATGTGCGCATGTTCAAAATGTAGGGTTCATCCTCCCAGCTGTTATTTGCTGCTAAAATTAGCTGGATGGTTCCAACAAGAGCAAACACTAAGAATTAAAGGGAAACAGGATCAGCGAGGCAAGTGAAGAAAAAGGGAAACGGGAAAAAGAAGAAATTAGAGGAAATCTGGGTAGTAGCAGCAGACAGAGAGGGAAAGCTGACGAGAGAGTTAGAGGGAAGCACGTGATGCATAATGCAAAAGTCTGCTTTCCAGCCTTCAAGTTGCCTGGAGTTATTCACGAGACCACCAGCTGAGCATGGGACACACACACACACACACACACACACACACACACACACACACACACACACACACACACACACACACACACACACACACACACACACACACACACACACACACACACACACACACACACACACACACACACACACACACACACACACACACACACACACACACACACGCGCTTAAGTCCCATTTGGGGTCGCATATCTTAACTCCCACCCTTTGGGGACACCACTTTCTGTATGGTTTAGAAGCAAGCCAGCAACTGAGTTTTACTCCTCCAAGACCACAAAAATAAAAAAATCACTTGAGATTTTCATTTTAAGCAACATTTGTCCAGACAGTATTTTTACCTTCCCATTCGGGACTGGGAATTTTTAATGTCCCCTTTGGGGTCTTCAGCGATACACACATACACAAACTATTTTATGCCACTTTTGGGGACCTTACTGTCATGTGTAGGCTGTGTGCAGGCAGGAATGGTAGTAGGAGGACCCAAAGTGCAGACACTCGGAGGCAAAACGTGAAGTCAAATACAGCTTTAATGCTAAACTCAAAAAGTAACAAATCAAGGAATACAAAATAAACTTACACTGGCAAACGGACAGAACACACAGCAAGATGAGGGTAGATCGCGACACGGACACAAAGAAACACAGGGCTTAAATACATAGAGGGAGCAATCAGGGAATGAGTAACAGGAGGGAAACACAGCTGGGGCAAATCAGGCCTAACGAAACAGGGGAAGCAAAACCAGATACATTAACATAAGACACAGACTTTCAAAGTAAAACAGGAAACATAACACAGACTGAACTTACAGACACAGACTCACAGGCAAGGCACTACAACAGAGAGACATGGGACCAGGGCAGACAGACACTGAGTGGATATAGCAGACAGGGGAGACAGCAACTAAGGATTACACAGAGACAAAAACAAAAAGACAGAACTCTAACAAAGAAACCAAAGACTATTATATTATTTATCATTCCTAAACTCAAAACCATGGGTCAACGACCCAAGCATCCTAACACTTACTTCCCTTTGGGGTCTTCAGCAATACACACATACACAAGTTATTTTATGTCAGTTTTGGGGATATTACTTCCCTTAAAGGTAAGTCCTTCAAAGTACAATGTAAGGTTAACTACTCAATCTAACAATAATCTAAACAATAATTAAGGTCTATTTATCTTGAAGAAATCAAAACTATGTCCATTGTCTCGGCCATAGAACAATTTAAATTTTTGACTGCATTTATTACTACTGTGTTGTTTTGGGAGTATACATGCACATCATTAATGCAGAGAAACTTGGGGAAAAGAATCATCTGTACTATTGAGTGTTTGTTACCAGCAAATTGTAAGGCAAGAACTTTGCTTCCAAATATGTTCACTGGGAAGAAGTCCCTGGTCCCCTGTCTTCATCTTGATCTGTTTTCTTATTCTATTGTGTTTTTGTTGCCTCTATACATGAAAGAAGACACTCAATCTCATTCCTTGAGGAATCCGGATTTTGTAGATCTTTTTTTTTTTTTTTTTACGTTTCAGGCATTTCTCATGATGCTGCTTCAGCTTGGTTAGTCTTGAGTAGATAAACATAAGTTAAATAGGCAAACATTAGACAGTTAGCCTAGTTTTTATATTCCATTTAAACGAAAAAAGAAATTTCTAATTTCAACTATGAATTGTTAACACAGATAATTTGTACACAATTACTAAGGGTTCATTTGATTTGCAGAAACTATCCAAACTTTGAAGCAAACCTATCATAAAAGATTTAATTTTATTATTATTATATTATTAATAAACACACTGCTTTAACCTACATTAGAACCAATCAATATCCTTTACCTCAGGGCACCAATAAGTACAGTATTAAAGATCTGTGAGTGATAAGACAAGCTGTACGATTTTAGAATGGATTTCTTAATTTTAGTTTTCACTGATGTTACGAGTAGATTTAACATGAATAACAAATAGACAAGAGACAATTGAAAACTGCCAAAAAAAGATGACTCTTATGACTTCCGGGGACATTTCTAACAAAAATACACTGCGTTAACCTGAATGAGGACAATCAAAAGGATATACATAAATGAAATTGAATTGATATAGTACCAGAGTACAGTGATCATTAACTGATGGTCATTAACGATCAGTGACCATTAACGGTTTTGTCACTGATCTCAAAGGTAGATTAATACTAAATACAGAAATATACCTCCATTTAAAAATTGCAAAAACATATCCAACTATAGTTATTGGCACACCTGACTCTTATGACTTTTGGGGACGTTTCTAACACAAATACACTCCTCTTTAACCTAAATGGGGACATTCAATGGGAAACTTTCCTTAGGGAACTGGTAAACACAATGAACTCGGATTATTAAATATTTGCTTATGTTAAAGTATGTGTAACTACTTTTCAGATGGATTGCTTTATCTTAGTCCTCATTCTGATTGGTATGTGTTTCATATTTCCAAATCTTAGACATAATGAAGGATTTTACAACATAACTCTTACTTGAGTGTGGTGATCATTGATACATTTTTTACAGACTTCATGGATAGATTTATACTGAAAAAGGAACATGATACTATTTTTATGTGGTGGCGCGAATGAGGGGTAACCGGGGACGGTAACTAAGATGTTGACAACGCCACCTGGGGGAGGGAGTTACACCCCAGGAAAGATTTCTCTAGCTAATGTAAGTGTTACACTGGCTACCAAAGCCCACAGACTCGTTATTAACGGCAGAGGTCAGACAGATGAACTTTACAAATCAAAGTTTATTAAGATCTACTAAAAACATAGAATTATAAAATCGAAAAGGAGCCTAAGGTAGCAGGGTTGAGACGGCAAAATAGATAATTAAAACACTTTATTAACAACCGATGATTAAAACGACCAGACTCCCTGCCACGATGCTACCCTAAAACAGTCGTCAAGGTCCACCCTACTATGCCACATTATGATGAACGCAAGAGTCCCACTTACCACTCTCTAAAGGGCAATACTAAACTGAGTAGCTTTCCTGGAGAAATCTGCAGTGCTTAACTGCCTAATGCTCTCAGCCACCTTGAATGGATAAGACTGCCAAATGCCTCCTTCTGGTAGTGAAGCGCAGCTGTTTCCTATAAGTCTGCTAATTGTCAACTGGGAAGGTGTGGATGTTAGTGGTGCATTCGTGGACATCATGTACAATCCTACCCCAGAATCTACTTCACTACATTTAGAAAAATAATCCCAAAGCATATCCAACTATAGTCATTAGAATGCCATATACTTATGACGTTTGGGGACGTTTTTAACACAAATACACTCCGCTTTAACCTAAATGGGGACATTCAATGGGAAACTTTCCTTAGGGAACTGGTAAATACAATGAACTCTGATTATTAAACATATGCATATGTTAAGGTATGTGTAACTACTTTTCGGATTGATTTCTTTAACTTAGTCCTCATTCTGATTGGTATTTGTTCCGTATTTTTAAATCTTAGACACAGTGAAGGTTTTTTTTTAACATAACCCTTGCTTGAGTGTGGGGATCATTGATAAATTGTTTACCGACTTCATGTATAGATTTATACAGAAAAAGAGACATAATACCAATTTTTTTAAAGAAATTACAAGGCATATCCATCTATAGTCATTAGTATTCCATATATTTATGACTTTTGGGGACGTTTCTAACACAAATACACTCCGCTTTAACCTAAATGGGGACATTCAATGGGAAACTTTCCTTAGGGAACTGGTAAATACAACGAACTCTGATTATGAAACATGCATATGTTAAGGTATGTGTAATGATTTGGGGGATGGATTTCTTTCTCTTAGTCCTCCCTCTTATTGGTATTTGTTCCATATTTCCAAATCTTAGACATAATGAAGGATTTTACAACAATAACCCTTACTTGAGTGGGGTGATCATTGATAAATTGTTTGTTGACTTTATAGGTAGATTTATACTGAAAAAAGGGACATAATACCATTTTTTTTTAAAAAAAATACAAAGCATATCCAACTATAGTCATTAGAATGCCATATGCTTATGACTTTTGGGGACGTTTCTAACACAAATACACTCCGCTTTAACCTAAATGGGGGTAAACACAATGAACTCTGATTATTAAACATATGCATATGTTGAGGTAATGATTTGGGGGATGGATTGCTTTATCTTAGTCCTCATTCTTTTTGGTATTTGTTTCCATATTTTCAAATCTTAGACATAATGAAGGATTTTACAAGATAACCCTTACTTGAGTGCGGGAATCATTGATAAATTGTTCTCCGACTTCATGGGTAGATTTATACAGAAAATAGGGACATGATACCATTTTTTTAAAAAAAATACAAAACCATATCCAACTATAGTCATTAGTATGCCATATTCTTATGACTTTTGGGGACGTTTCTAACACAAATACACTCCACTTTAACCTAAATGGGGACATTCAAAATCCTGCAGCTTATTTATGTTTCTTTGTTTCAGAATAATAAATTAATTAATTAAACAAATAACATAATATTCCTTTTTATGAAGCTTATTTATTTTTTCCGTTTCATTAGCCTCTCTTAATTAACAAGATAATCCTCATTGTTAGCTTGCACATGAAAAACTAAAGGATGCTAATAAACATCCTTTTTTATTTTAGAATCATAAAAGCATAAAAAAATGAAATCCCCTAAAATATTGAAACTTTGGTTCATCCAAACATGTCTTGATTTTTAATACAAGACAGCTCTGAATGTGTAATTTATACGTGGCTAGTTTTTTCGGGCTAATTAGCTAAAGTCTTTTTTTTTTTCCAAATTATCGAGGGCACATCTAGCAAACCAGTATTAGCATTTATTACTAAATAACTTTCTTACATTCAAACAGAAAATGCTGAAACTTTTCAGCAGAAACCTTATGATATAGGTATAAGAAACTAAAAAAGTTTTAATCACTTTTCATACCTTTAAAGCTGCTCTACATGCTGCTGCTTCCCGGCACACACCTCCATGGCTGCGATCAAGGCCTATGGTGACATAGAGGTCTTACCTCACCTCCCCTACCTTTAGGCTGTCCCTGCTCTGTCCCTCTTCACTCTCACACACAGAAACTCCAGACCTGCATTCATCTCTTTCCTCTGATCCCCCCCACCCGACAGACATACAAAACTCTAAACATCGCCCTTTGACTGACTGCCCCACACCCACTTGCACACGAACTCTTTCCCAAAAGCACTCTGGTTGTATGACACTAGTGTTTATTGTATTATGTTGTACATAGGACTTTTGTTTTGTTTTTATCTTTAAGTTGTTCACTGTACACTTTAGACCGTGGGAGCATTACAATTTAAAATTCCTGTGTATCATCTGTACATATGGGTTTTCACAATAAAGCTGACTTTGAATTTGACTTGAGTCAAGCTCTGCACATATCTCTAAGGCCGTCCAACCACGCTACAGAAGCTAATCTTTCCTGCTTGTATCCAGGATATATATTTTTTTTCTGTCATGATCCATATCTAATGACCATAGTCTTACACAGTTTTTGAACAGCTCTTAAAGAGACTTTGGTGAGAATTAAGTTTTATGCCATATGCTTGTGACTTTTTATGCTTTTTAGGCAATATTTTACATACTGCCTAAAAGGTATTAACATTGAAATTTAAATTTAGCTCAGCTGTTTCACCAAATTTTGGATCCCTGCACCATTCAACAGAAATTCAAGAAACATCTTAAATATGTTGCAATACAAGTATCAAGAATTTAGAGTAATTTATGTCAAGCTGCAGTTCAGAAAGCAAATATGAACCTAAAGTGCTCCATTATTTCATACATCTGCTTCACATCATGCCAAATAATTCTTTAAAAAATATTAAAACTATTTATATCATAATTACATGAAATATGACTCTTTTGTATTTTCTAGTGTCTTCTTTACCCTTTGAAAATATAATCTACTTTCTAACAAATAGTCTACTGATTTCTATTATTTAGTCAAGAGAACAAATGTTTGTTTATATAAAACCATTCATACAAAAGAATGTTGAATAAGATTTTCAACAAAGATCAGTATATTAAAAGATATCTTACCTCTCCCTAACCCTTGTATTATTATAGTGTAATACACACAAAAAAAACAAGAAATATCACTTTTGGGGACAGTGGAAATTCTTGCAATTTCACACACTTCCACTAGGGGCAACATAGAGTTAGAATAGAATAGAATAGAATAGAATTCAACATTATTGTCATTGCACATGCACAGGTACAGGGCAACGAAATGCAGTTTGCATCCATCCAGAAAGTGCTTTAGTCGTGATATAGATATATTACGATATAAATTAGCAATAATAGAGATGTGTAAGTATATTACAGAAATGTAAGTATATTACAGAAATGGGTCTATTATGGTATGTTATAATGTACACAGTGTGAAGTATGTTATGAATATTCTATAACTATAAGTATGTACAGGCTGTAGTGAGTACAAGCTATGTACAGGCTATGAACAGGATATAAATATGAAATAAAAACTATACAGAAATCTGAGATATACAGTTATACAGAATGTGAACTATGTAAGTTATAAACAGTTGTGGGATAAAAATT
This sequence comes from Oreochromis aureus, assembly GCF_013358895.1. Lineage (NCBI taxonomy): Eukaryota > Metazoa > Chordata > Actinopteri > Cichliformes > Cichlidae > Oreochromis > Oreochromis aureus. Next base: position 1,319,915 of record NC_052943.1, on the reverse strand, counting down.
ATCGTATGTACAGAATGATTATCTACACAGAACTATACAGTAGTGGTAAAGTGCTAGTGGTTGTGGGTGTGTGTATGTTCAGTCCATGAGTTTAACGTGGGTCAGATGTCAGGAGGCAGAGTTCAGGAGTCTGACAGCTGTGGGAAGAAGCTGTTCCGGTACCTGGTGGTCTTAGTCCGGAGGCTCCTGTAGCGCCTCCCAGAGGGCAGGAGGGTGAAGAGTCTATGTGATGGGTGACTGGGGTCTTTGATGATTTTCCCAGCCCTTTTCAGACACCGCTTCCTGTAGATGTCCTTTATGGCAGGAAGTGGTGCTCCGGCGATGCGCTGGGCAGTTTTCACGACCCTCTGCAACGCCTTCCGGTCCGAGGCAGAGCAGTTCCCGTACCAGACTGTTATACAGTTGGTCAGGATGCCCTCGATGGTGCAGCGATAGAAGTTCACCAGGATGTCTGAGGACAGGTGGTTCTTCCTCAGAGTCCTCAAGAAGAAGAGGCGCTGGTGAGCCTTCTTGACCAGCTTGGAGCAGTTGGTCGTCCAGATGAGATCCTCAGAGATGTGGACTCCCAGGAACTTGAAGCTGCTCACACGCTCCACAGCCATCCCCTTAATGTGGATGGGTGGATGTGGGTCAGCATTCCTCCTGTAGTCCACGATGAGCTCCTTAGTCTTCTCGGTGTTAAGCAGCAGGTTGTTTGTGTCGCACCACTCAGCCAGGCGATCCACCTCCCTCCTGTAGGCGGCCTCATCGTTGTCACTGATGAGGCCAATCACCGTGGTGTCATCTGCAAACTTAATGATGGTGTTGGAACCATCAGCAGGTCTGCAGTCGTGGGTGAAGAGGGAGTAGAGGAAAGGGCTCACCACACAGCCCTGTGGTACACGGTGTTCATTGTGATTGTTGATGAGCAGCGGTTATCCAGTCGGACATGTTGGGGCGGTTGGTCAGGAAGTCCAGTAACCATTTGCAGATGAGGGAACTGATGCCCAGGTCTGTCAGTTTCCTGATGAGTTGTGAGGGGTGGATTGTGTTGAATGCTGAACTGAAGTCTATAAACAGCATTCTGGAGTAGGTGTTGTTGTTGTCCAAGTGTGAGAGGACAGAGTGCAGTGCGATGGAGACTGCATCCTCTGTGCTCCTGTTCTCTGTGGTATGCAAATTGGTGGGGGTCCAGGGTGGGGGAGACAGGATTTGAAGTGTGCTAAGACCAGCTGCTCTAAGCACTTAGTGATGATGGGGTGAGGGCTACTGGGCGGTAGTCACTGAGGCTAGATGGGTTGGAGTTTTTGGGTATCGGGACGATGGAGGTGGATTTGAAGCAGGCCGGTACCACAGCGTGGAGCCAAGGACAGGTTGAATATGTCTGTGAGCACTCCTGCAAGCTCCCCAGAAGGCGCTCTGAGAACACGCCGGGGATACCATCAGGACCTGCAGCCTTGTGGACATTGATCCTGCTCAGCACCGCCTCCTACATCGGTGGGGAGAGAGTCAGAGGTTGGTGGTCTGGCGTCATGTCTGTTATGGTTGTGGTTGTGGGGTTCCCTCACTCAAAACGAGCATAAAAGTTGTTGAGCTCGTTGAGGAAGGAGGTATCAGAGGATGTGGGGAGGGTTTGGTGGTCCTGTAGTCTGTGATGGTCTGGAGTCCTTGCCACATGCGTCGGGGTTGGAGTTGGAGAAGTGTTCTTCTACCTTCTTTTTGTAATGGTGTTTGGCTTTTTGATGCCCTTCTTTAGATTAGCCCTGGCTGTACTGTAGGCGTGTGCATCTCCTGACCTAAAGGCGGTGTTGCGGGCCTTCAGGAGGAGACGAACATCATCCGGTTCATCCAAGGCTTCTGGTTGGGGTACATGGTGATCCGTTTCTGGGTGGTGACACTGTCTGTGGTTTCGGAGATGTAATCCAGTACAGATGAGGCGTACTGGTCCAGGTCTGTGTGGGTGAACATATTCCAGTCTGTGTTTTGAATCTGTCCTGGAGCACTGCGTCTGTCCCCTCTGGCCACATTTTAATTGTCCTCACAGCAGGTTTCACACGTTGGATGAGTGGTGAATACCTAGGTGTGAGGAACAGGAGAGATGGTCCGATTGTCCAATGTGGGGAGGGTGTTGCTTTGTAGGCTCCAGCCAAGTTGGAATAAACATGGTCTAAAGTCTTGTCTCCTCTGGTGTGGCAGGAGACATGTTGGTGGAATCTGGGAGGACTGTCTTTAAGTTGGTGTGGTTGAAGTTGCCAGCAACAATAAAAGCAGCCTCGGGTGTTTATTCTGGTGTTTGTTAATGGCTGCAGAAAGTTCTTTCATGGCCAACCTAGCATTAGCGTCGGGGGATATATACTGCAGTGAGTATGATCGAAGTGAGCTCTCTGGGGAGATAGTAAGGTCTGCATTTGACCATTAAAAACTCCGCATTGGGTGAGCAGTGACTCTCAGTAGTAGTGGAGTTCATGCACCAAGCATTGTTAATATAAATGCACAAACCTCCACCTCTGGTCTTGCCGGAGTCATCTGCTAGCCTGTCGGCTCGGTGTGTGTGGCGTCCTGCTAACTCGATAGCATTGTCCGGGCAGCTGTTGTTCAACCATGTTTCGGTGAAAAACATGACATTTGAGTCCATAATCCGTCTGTTGTTAGTGATGGAGAGCCGTATCTCATCCATTTTGTTTGCCAGAGAACGGACATTGGCGAGGAAAATACTGGGTAAAGGCAGCCGATGTGGTGTTAGCTTTAGCTTAGCCCGTAGCCCTCCGCGCCTACCTCGCCTTTGTTTACGTTCTCGGTGCCGTCTGCGTGCACTTCCGCCCGGCCGGGGAGAGTGGGCAGCCTCCGGTGTTCTGGAGATCTCTGGGATGAGTCGGAGATCGGCGATAAAACTGTTGGAGTTATGAGTACAGATATCCAGAATCTCTTGTCTGCTGTAGGTCAGCAACGCACAGCAATTCTGGATGAATAATCCGGTTAAAAGTAGATAAAAAACCGCTAAATAGCAGATTCTGGAGAGACACTGAGCCTCGCGTTGTTCACGCGCCGCCATCTTGGTCATTTGGTCATTATACACAGATTACGAAAAATTTGGGGGGCAATGTCATACACAAAAAATCTAAAAAATGTCACTTTTGGGGACAGGTGAGATTTTTGGATTAAAATATGTTTTAGAGCATGCTGAACGCTGTTAGAGGTAAATCCAATTGGGGATGGTGGTTTTGGTCCCCAAAGGGAGAGGTGTCCCCAATTGACTGGTGTGTGAGCTGATAGAAGTCCCCAATTGTGACACAAGCAAACTCTCACACACACACACACTCTCTCTCTCTGTGCATAAATATATATAGAAATGTTCCAAATGATCACATTTCCAATTCAAAGCTGCCAAAGAAACATATAGAAATGTGCTGGTTAGAGGAACCTTCTTTTCACAAGAGGCCCTGAAAGCAGTCACATAAAAGACAAAAAATAAAAATCATCTTGTTCATTTTGCAGGCTCACTGAAATCGTTTGTATCAATCAATGAGAACATTTTTGAAAAAAGAAAAGAAAATCAATCATTTTCTGTTTCTTTCCCTTTTTTACAAGCCTGTAAAAAATAAAGAAAGAAACGTGCATAAGTGCACTGCTGTACACTGGCAGCTTTTGGATCTGCCTCTCGAGATGATTTCCACGTTTTATTTGCAGATTGTTGAATTACACATTTCAACAAAAGTGAACATCATGTTTTTGTTGTCAGATGTACATTTTTATCACAGGTAACGTCACTCAGTGTAAACCAATGTGGCATGAAAGGCTCATCTGTTGTTGGCACTATCCTTTACAGCAAAGCATTTAAGTCATTTAACTGTATTTAACTTATGAATTGTGATAGTACAGAATAAATTAAATCTTTCTGCTACTTTCATTTATTTATTTACATATTTAGGTGTGTGCGAGCGTCTGCAGCTTCACTGTAAGTCTATTGGAACACACATGTATGGTATTTGAGGTTGGTTGCCCTGAACCCTGAACTTTCAATTATTTACACACTGAATTTAGAGCTTTTTACAGTCCTTAAGTTCATGGTTCAAAAGGAACCCAACATATAAGATGGGTGACAAAATGTAAGAGAGGGCAAGCTGTTTGTTGTTGTTGTGCTTAGAGCCGACTTTTCTGTTTAAGCTTAAAATTAGAAGCACAAGAACTAGAAAGAACTGGAAAGTGTACATCGGAACATTTCCTACCAAGTCACCAATTTACCACAAAACAAAAACAATGCTTGGTGGACCCCGCCATGCTGATACTCCATGTGAGATTAAAACGCATATGAAAATATTCCCCTCTCCATAAAAAGATGGACTGAGGACATTTGGAAATCTGGAGCTTTGAAAAACAAAGCAGACAATTGTCATTTTTGTATTTTTTCCTCTAGACAAGAGCTGTGATGTTTGTGACACAGCCTGGGTGCTAAGGAGATTATGGAGGAGCTGGCAGCAATGCCCTCAGTGAAAGGAACTACAAAAGGAAGTGATTTGTTCACACAGGAAAGTGCCTGCCTGAAACGGGCTGAAATAAAATGGTAAATGGCCTGTATTTATATAGTGCTTTCTAGTCCCTAAGGACCCCAAAGCGCTTTACATATCCAGACATCCACCCATTCACACACACATTCACACACTGGTGATGGCAGCTACATTGTAGCCACAGCCACCCTGGGGCGCACTGACAGAGGCGAGGCTGCCGAACACTGGCGCCACCGGGCCCTCTGACCACCACCAGTAGGCAACGGGTGAAGTGTCTTGCCCAAGGACACAACGACCGAGACTGCCCAAGCTGGGGCTCGAACCGGCAACCTTCCGATTACAAGGCGAACTCCCAACTCTTGAGCCACGATCGCCCCAAAATGGCAGGTGTTCCATCAGCTGAAAGAGAGACAAAAATGTGGATGCAAGATGAAGTGACTGAGATGAAACTGATTTAATTTGTACCATTCAGTGGTAGGTGTTGTATGAGTCAGTTAGAAAATTAAAAATTTAGCTTGATGTCGATGTTGTAACTAAAATACTTAAAATAATCAAAGAAGGCACACAGAATTACGTCCACTTTGTTGTACATTTGATTCACTACTGGAAGGACACTTTATGTCACTGGACTTTGATTTTTTTCATAAGGAGACATGCTCAGAAGCTGTTGGTTCCTTTTAGATCTACAATTTATGGATCGTATATGAACAAATATGAACAATTCTGGATCATGAAGTTTAACAAATTCAGTTGCAGATTTTAAGTGACAAAACTTAACCTGACTTTAAATCTCAAAACAGACTAGATTTCTGTCACTGAACAAGAAAAAAGAACCAAAAACACACATAGTTAAACTACAAGCAAACAAAGCAAAATAGCAACAGCACTTTGTGTCGAGGGGCAGCACGGTGGGGCAGTGGTTAACAATGTTGCCTCAGCAATAGGGTCCTGAGTTCAAGTCTGCTGTCTCTGTGGAGTTTGCATGTTTTCCCTGTCTTTGGGTCCAGTCGCCTCCAACAGTCCAAAGACATGCAGTCAGCGGGGATGGTGCTTCTAAATGTTGCATAGGTGGGAATGGTTGTTTGTCTCTCTGTGTTAGCCCTGCAAAAGACTGCCAACCTGTCCAGGCTGTACCCTGGGCTCTTGCCCTATGGCTGCTGGGAGAGACTTTGGTAAAATTTCAAGATAGAAGACTTGTAATTTTATACAAAGCTTGCACAGAGTGACAAAAGGTTGGTGTTTTTTCTGTGCCTATTTAACATTTTCACTGTCTGATTACAACATCTACTCTTACCAATAGCAGTTTATAAAAAAGATTAAATTACAGATTCTTGGTGCAGTCCTCCACAACAGTCTTCATCTCTGCTTTGTGTAAAAAACCTCACACATCACTGCCCCTGGCAAATAATAACAATAATCAAAATGATTAAAACTCTCAACAGTGCAGACCAAACTGACAAAGCAAATCTAGTCTGAGAGCCAACCAAAACAAAACTGAAACAAAGTAAAAATGTGAAAAAATGAAAGAAATTCCAAAACTATAAAAACTTTATCTGTGGGAGGGACTGGTGCAATGCAGCTGAGAAGTGTGTAAGGCTGGAGTGCCTCACTCTGAGCTGTAATAGCAGATGTGAACAAACCGAGTAACTAGTCATTAGTCCGATTTAACAACTTTCTGACATTTTTACCAAACAAAGCTGTAGTAAAAATAACTGGCAGGCAGTGGAAGAAAGCCTAATTTTCCCCTCCAGGCAGGTGTTCTTGTAATGATTTGGCATCACTTGAAAACTATGAATAGACGTGCCCTAAACCTTCACAGCTATTTCAGTTTTTTCTCCAGTTTCAGACTTTTAATTTCTAGTTTTATCGGCCGATGTTTAGTCGGAGCACTGTGTCTGTAACTGCTGTTTTCTTTAGCTGCCTGAGAAAAGTGATGGCAAAGGTGTTTGAGAACGACATGCTGTGCTCTTTAAACAACAAAAGTAAGAACAGTAACAAGTTAACCCAAACCCTACAGTTTGACTCATTTTTGTTACATAACTCAGTAATACAAAGTTTGTCTTGAGCTGAAGTTTTATTGTTTTATGCTCTGCGTCAAAACCAATTGAGAATCTAAATGTAAAAAAGAAAAACAAATACAATCCATGACTGCAGAGAGAGAAACACGGTCACGGGAATAAAGAAAGAAGGCTGGATAAGGAAATGGAGGAATAAAAGGAGAGGAGCTGGAAGGGGAAGAATGTCGCTAAGAGTATATATCAGCAGGAAGTCACAGGTACACACTCCAGGGCTAAACACATAGTCTCGTACACACACACACACACACACACACATGCTGGGCCTCAGGCCAGCGCAAACACACGCAGGCAAGCAAGAAATATATTCAGGTTTTGACAAACACGCGAAGAGGCTCCAGGTAGACAGTTACAGGTATATGCTGAAGGGATAAAAGAACACATGGCTATACATCCACTCTGTTCATACATAATGCAAACCAAACATGTCTAAAAGATAACAGTAAAAGAGGAAAAGTGTTGAGTTTTTGAAACGTTGACTAGTCCTGAACTGGATTCTCCACAGGACAAATTGCACAACACAGCTGGTTTAAGTACACACCTACACAAACACACACAGAGAAGCATGGAAGTGTACTCGTTAGATACCTCATCTTCCTCACACATGTACCAAAGCTCACAGTGAAAATAAGAGTTTTTATCTCCTACTGCTTCACTGATAGACTATTACAGTACATGAGAGTATTACCCCTAAACTCAAGTGACTGTAAAATAACCAAATCATGCTTCCATCTAAATAACGTCTCCTCTCATCCTGTTTTTCCACTCAGCGCCCACAGACAGGCTTTGACATCTGATGGTTAGATTTCCCTAAAAGTTCCTCTGAGTTTTGCGCACAGTGGAAAGACTAAATTTACCCAGTGTGAAACCAGACACGACACCATCACCACGCCTGCATCTGAGGGCAAGACGGAATTTACTCAATTACTTACTTATTGCTCTCTGCTTCTTTTCCATTTCCCCTTTCAAAACTGTTGTGTAGTTCAAACCAGTAGCATCTGTAATGGAAAGATCTGCTGCTGAATCTGAAAAGCCTCCTCTTCCCAGCTTTAATAAGCTGATGTGCCCAACAAATACAATTCTGGCCAGTGTGAAGTTAGCTTCCTGCCTAACAATCGTTTTTTAAGGTAAAACCAATTAGCCTAGAGTCATGCGGGTAGAGGAGAGGACTTTATGTATTGACAGATGTTTGGACCACAAGTTTATTGAGATGACTAGTACACTACAACATGGTTATTAAATCAACTTTTAATAAAATATTCTCTAATTATCACTTTTGTAGAATTGTCTAATACTGGCAGGTTGTCAACAGCTGCTTATCTTTATGACAAGACGGAGCTTCATTGAAAAATGGTACATTACACAAAAATCGCTGTTTGTACTCTAAGAACAAGTTTAAAAGTGCCTTAGGCCATGCATATGAACAAAAAAATGAAGGTTAGTCTTTTACTTGCCTTGAACATTGCCTGATGGGATGTAAATTGTTGGGGGTCCATAGTGAGATGACTTCTACTCCTTCAAATAATTCACAACCAAAAGATCTTGGACAGCTGTCTGCAAGTTTCAACATCAAGAGAGGCATTTTAGCTGGAAATCAGACAGAGACATCAGCACTGATGAACCAGTGGTATCATGGAATGTTTTCCTCTATAAGGGGATTCATGCTGAGCAAACAATTCAGACTAAGCATCACATACGAGACAACCTTTTGGACCACCGACTCCCCTCCCGTCGAAATACTTTTGAATACACCATATTTTATGCCCTTTTGTTGTGGCAAATGTTGCGCCTGAATTATGTTTCTGTAAAGAATTAACAAAATTTATACCTGTACAGACTGTGCCAACAGTGACAGTTTGTTGCATTTCTTGTGAGGTGCATGTGAGTTTTGCCGCTACAACGCAGCTATGACATAAGTAGAAATCCACTTTAAAGAAGTATATTGCAGATACTGACTTTCCCTAAGAACACGCTCCAGTTCCTTCTTGGAGACCCAAGGCTCTTCAAACCCAGATGAGATATTTAACCTGGCCTTGCCTAGAAAACCTCTAAAGGGAGGCACCCTAATCCCAAACTCTAAGTACCATGTTTGGCTTTATGCAACACCGAGGTACACCGGGTCAGCTCTGAACTCACTCTCATTTTCGGAGGTTGAGCCCAAATACCCCTCACAGAAAATGTATTTTGGCCTGTACTAAAACCTGAGTCTTTCTGTTACTACCCTACAACTCATGACTATATAACCTGAAAGCTTTACCTTTCATTTAGCCACAGTCTAGATCACGGGTGTCAAACTCCAGGCTTCGAGGGCTGGTGTCCTGCAGGTTTTCGATCTCACCCTGGGTCAACACACCTGAATCACATGATGAGTTCATTCCCAGGCCTCTGGAGAACTTCAAGACATGTTGAGGAGGTCATTTAGCCATTTAAATCAGCTGTGCTGGATCAAGGACACATCTAAAACCTGCAGGACACCGGCCCTCGAGGCCTGGAGTTAGACCAGTGGAGTAGTGCAGCATCTCGACCACAGGTGTCAGTGTTACAATCCTCATTCCCATTACGGATGAATAAGAACCCCAGAGACATGAACTTCCTTTCTTTGGTAAACAGCTCTCCCTTAACCCAGAGAGCTTTTTTCATTTCCTGGTAGACTGCTCATATAAGCTGTATGACATGTTGTGACAACGCTGCACTTCTCATTGGTCATGTTTGAAGAGGTTAAAGCACAATTGCTGATATACACCTAGCTAGAAATTACACACAGCTTGTTATTACTTTTGGTTTAAGAAATATTGAGATTATTCAGTATATATCTCTAAAGACCAAATATGTGAGTACATCTAAAAAACTCTGGACTTCATTTGCTCTGAAAAACCATTACTCGTCCATAAAAACAGCTTAAATTATTTCCTGCCAAATCCAACGTGATGGGGACACAGTACTGCATATAGTCCAACAACAGAGAGATTGCTAAAACACCAAACATGGTAATGATTTACTGGTTTTATAAAGCAATAAATAGCCCTTTCAAAATTGAAGGAGTGGATCCAAAACGAGCCCTGCCTGTCCTCCCGACATGACATAGGATTCAAAATGTTTTAATGAGGCCTGGCCTCTGGCTGAGAGGATACTTTTGTCTAAGTTTGAGCCTTTTTGCATTGCCTTTGTTTCTTTCCTTTTTTTCCACTATAGTTTGCAGTTATAGCGAGGGCACAACTCCCTTGTGCTTCAGCAATAACAGAATCGTGCATAGCTTATCGTTTACTTTGTTTTTCTGCTGACCTTGGGCTGTTTTGCTGATATTGTTACATTTTATTCAGCTCTGTGGAAAAGAAGTAAAACAAATAAAACAGCAGCATCCAGTACTGGACTGATAAATATGCATGTCGCTTTTTCCTCTTGTCTGCTGCAGAAAAAAAGCAGCAATGGGACAAACAAAGCACAATGAGTTGCCAGCTCATTTAATTAGCACAGACTTAACACACTGATGTGCAGCAGTGTTGCCAAACTACGAGATGTTAAAGGATCAACGGTCATGACAAAACATGAGACTTATTTACACATGGCGCATAACATAATCTGCGCCCCTGTATTACTCCAAATATCCAGTTAATCAGTCAATAGTAATGTGTGTAAATGCTGGCAAAACAACAAACAGTGTAGTTTCAAAAGAAAATGAGGTTTGCATATTTAAATTACCTGGAAAAAACTGGAGCAAAGCATTGCACATGTGCTCTCACATAAGCTGCAGATGTAATTAAAGGTAGAATCTGCCATATTTGTTTAACATTAATCAGATGCTAGTAGTTCAGAACTAAAGTATAAAGCTACTTTCATTTGCTCCCTTTTAACAAGGGGTCACCACAGCAGGAAGCTCCACCTACTTGATTTGGCAGGTTTGTATCACATCCATACACCTCGATTTGTCTCTCCAGCAGCAATCTTTTGCTTGTCAAGCAAATATGTAAATGACTGCACTATGGAACCACCAATTCAGATATGCAATATACCTTTTTGAAATAGATTGTTGGATTGATAGAGCTGATTACATCAGTTTCAGACCAGTTATGGAATGCAAACATGCTTTCTAACTATGATTGTTGTTTGGCTGATATCTAATTATGTTCAAATGTTTTTGGACAAAGATACATTTGCTTCTTGTCAAGCTGGGATGTGTTCCCTCACTATTCTATAGCAAATTAGGCAGATAAAAATCTGGAGTCCATTTCTGTATCATTAACTGTTTCCGGGTCCAAAACTCCAAAGTCAAACGGACACTGCGGCATCACTGAGAGTTAAAAACTGTCTAAATTATTTCATCTTTAATAAAATGATCAGCGTTGCTGCTTTACCAGGTGTAACAATTAAGTTTAACATCCAGGCATCCATGAAAACAGAATTTATTAAATTTAACAGAGTTAGAAGTTAGCAGGAAGTTAGCTCGCTAGCTTCCACCTAAACATGATATAGCATGTTCTGACTGAGAGATTTTTGAAAAAATTCAAATATACAGCTCTGCTATCACTTCCAACATAAATGAAGACAGAAAACTAAACAGCAGTGACGTTTGTAGGGTTACTGAAGTTGGGCTAGCTGGTATATAATGATGTGCTACGTGATCGCTAGCTACACAGCTATGTTAGCATAGCATAAACACAGTGAAGCTGGAGGATGAACGCTAACTTTTTTCCACTCGATAAAAGTTAATGTGAGGGTTCCCGATGGTTAGGGACAAATGCAATCGCATGGCAGGATGCTGTAAACGGACCAAATTTCATTCAGGAGAACAACTGAGATAATCCATCCACAATACGAGGTTAGTCATTAATATACTGCTGCATGGGCTGTGCTGTAGTTACATCGTAAGGGTTTAAAAACTGAGCTTTAAAATGAACAGTGGTAATAAAAACCAAGAGAGGCCGACAGTGATCACTGACTTGTTCAGATTAAACAGAGAAAAATACAAAGCATTAAAACATGTTAAAAACACAACAACCTTTATAAATGCAAGGTTCATACATCATCACTTAAAGACCGGTTAAGGTCCAAAGACATGCTGATGTAAAGATGCCGTCATCAGGTTGAAACACAAATAAACTTATCAGACAGATAGCAAGGACTGGTGAAATCAACGTCTGATATTTTCCTAAGAAAAGGATTGAACCAGACCAGCTCAGAAAACCCAATAAACCCAGAACACCACAGAATTCTTTTCTTGGTTATAAAAAAAACCCATCTAACGTTGAAGGATAGACAATATTGTTTTCAAAGTCGTCAATCAAGAGATGCCTTCATGAATATAAATGCAAAGGTTTTACAACAAACCCACCAAGAAGCATTGGTTACACCGAAGAACAAGAAATCTTTGGACAGGTGAACCCAAGATAACTGGATACTTAGAGAAAAACATGGAGAAGCATAGGAACAGGTCATGATCTAAAAAGTACTGCATCACCTGCCCACTGCATCAGCATGCTGCAGGTTATTATGGGCTATAACTGAGTCTAACTTACTCAAAATCCAAACACAACCCCTTGTGACTTTCAAATTCAACTCCATTGGTTCTTACATCTTCTCCCTTTCCTGGATTTTAGTTAAACTTGTTTAATATTAATTAGCTCTAAGTCTAACTCATAGCTCATTTTAGTGGCAAAGCAATGCAAACATACTCGTGTAAAAAAGAAAAATACAAAGGAAATAACAGCATCCTAGCTTAGCACAGCAACAGCAACTGTAACAAACATATTAAACTGTCTGTTTTGCTTAGTCAAGAGTTCGTTTTTTTTCCAAAGCAATGATTTGTTTGTAGAATGAAAAAACCCTCATGAATAAGGACTCTCTTGCTTGACTGCCAAATGAACTTTGGGTTAATTTACGCATCACGGATAAAGAGTCGGGGAATAAATAATCTTTTAAATGGTGACTTTATTGCTCTCGGAGTATACCACAGATTTGGTTCGTGAGGGGAACGATAGAAGAAAACAGAGACAGCTGAAGTGTGTTGATGAAAAGCGACAGGTAGTGAAATAGAAAGCACTGCTGTGGTGTCAGCATTCAGTATGCACACTCATGTATCACATTCATGCAGCAAGAGGAAATTTGTGCCATTATAATTGATCAGGAGATGGATTTAAAAATAAAAGTTCACACATGCAGATATTAAGACTGCAAACTGCTTTTTCTATATATGGCACATCTTTTTTTTTTCTTTCATTCTTTTCGTCAGGTGAACAGCTCTCCAGTGACGTTTCAGATTATTTCACAGAGCTTATCTCTGTATGCAGTGCTGTGCCTTCTGGCTGTTAAGCCTGAAGCTGCTAGACCTCCACGGAAATCTCCCCTGTCAACACTAATGAGTTTATTTGCAGCAATCGCCTTTGAACAATGCTCACTAACAAGTTTGTTATCAGGCTGATGCGGCAGTCCAGATCAGTCATCCCTATATGTGAGGTCCACAGCAGTTTCTTGTAGTTTCCTGCAACCCCAGAAAAATCACATATATGGATAAAGGGAAAAAAATGTTTAACTATATCCTGCAGGTATCTGAGTGTCCATCAATAAACCTATGACTTAAGTAGAAAATGAAATATGTTGTACTTTCTATTGAATATGAGGCAGAGTCCAAGTTTCTCCTGCAAATGCTGATTTATAATTTTTTTTGTTGTTGTTGAGAACTCTTTTGTGAAGTGAAAGTAATAAAGTGTTAAATCATTGTTTCCTTCTAAAGATAATCTTTTACTGTAACAATTCATATGAAGCTTGTCCAGTTCAAAACCAAAAACATCCTTTGAGACAGCAGCAAGATGCTGTTTCCATTTATTGATTTGTGTTTGCAGGAGGTTTCATTTATATATCTCTGTTTATTTCCATTCATTTTTAGTATGAAGATATCAAACTGTACAAGCCTTTGAATTATTATAGTGTTTAGTAACAACACAAACAGATAAACTTTGAGTTGCAGCATGCATGCAGATGATTCAGGTGGTGATAAAGCCTCTACTGGTTTCACAAGAAACCATCCACCAATCACAATCCATACAGCATTGGGGTGGCTGTAGCTCAGGATTTAGAGCAGGTTGGTGGTTCGATCCCTGGCTCCTCCAGTCTACATGCCAAGTATCCTTGGGCAAGATACTAACCCCAAATTGCTCTCCGATGCATCTATCGGAGTATGAATGGTAGTTAGGAAGCACTAAGAAATGTAGAAGACAGTGCTTGTGAGAATGGGTGTGATTGGGTGAATGTGGCATGTTATATAGAGCGCCCTGAGTGCTCCGGGAGAGTAGAAAAGCGCTATATAAGAATCAGTCCACAGGCCAAACATGGAAATGGGGCCAAACTACTGGCAGGAATGCTTCCCCCAACAAAGTGAGAATTCTTGGCCTGCCTCTTTGGTCACCTTTTCCTGCGTCACACATCGCAGTTCTACCTAAATGTCTAACTGTTTGTAACAGTTTGCTGCACTGCCTGCAAATTCCTGTGAATGTCATTAACTTTCACTTGCATTTCCACTGTTGTGTCCAATGCTGAGTAACATGTAAAACAACATGTAAGCACCTCCTTATTGCATTTTAATTAGACATTAAAACAGTGTAGCACCATCCCTGCTCTTCTCTAGCAAAGACCTTCAGTTGTAAAACAAGTAAAGGATAAACAAACGGGAATAGAGAGTTTTCCTCTGTTAACGGCTTATTAGGCATCCTTGAGCCATAAACCAAACCACCATGAATTCTTTCAGCTGGGTGCTGATTCATATCAAAAGTTTATTAGAGAATGAAAACCACGGCTTTCAGTATCTCTGCTGAAGATAAAATTCTTCCCAATTTGTCTTGGCTGATTAGACTGAGTGTGGGATCGGCTTTCCTGGGTTTCATCTGTGTTCACTCCGGTTTCTCCTTCTCCTTCTCTCAGCCCTAACCACCAGCTGAGTTTGTGGATCAGAGGTCACACTACAATCTAACTGATAGTCCTGCCTGCTGTTCTCTTATCTACCTGAGTGTGCATCCACTTGCACATGCAGACCCATATGTGTGCATTTGCCCCTATTATTATCCTGTATTTTCCTACATGTGCATGTGAGCGTGCTGGCGTTGTATTTGTTTCTGTGTTTTCCTGTATTTGTTTCTCTGTGTGCCGCAAGCATGTTTTTCCTCCCTGTGTGTTTAACAGAAACTGTTCTGGCAGCATCCTTCCTCTCCCTCTTATGTGCTTTCTCTCTCTTTCTACCTTTTCTTTCTCTTTCCCTTCTCTTTTCTCCCTGGAGGCGATACCGGATAGAAAACAATTCTAAATAAATAATCCCTCTCTTGCTTCCTGTACCAGCACTCCACTACAGTATTTTGCCTCTTCCTTCTTATCCTTCATTTCTCCTGTGGCAAAATTGGCCAGAGAGGAAAACAGAACGATTTACTATGTATATATATGTATATATATTGTTACGACCCGTCTAGGGCCAGGCAATAACATGAGTGAGGCACTCGCTTCCCCCCAAGACCCAAGCAGCCACAGGAAACAAATACATTCCTTATAATGTGATTTATTTACAAAGTGGAAAAAAAGAGGAACAACAAAACGGGAGTGTCAACACTTCAGGGTGAGCCAAGGCCAAAATAATAAACAAAACATATCTACACAAATCCCGCACCCCTGACCTTATCAAAGCAAAGTCAAAAATAAAGACAGAGTCTGACCTTAACTAATTCAAAACAGGAGAAAACGGGTGATCAAAAGAAACGGCAGCTCACCCCTACCCACTCCACTTCCACAACTTTCAGGCCGCACTGCAGCCAGCGGCTGCCACAGTTACACTGCTGGGTCATGAGGAGAAACGCAAGGACCTCTCCCGCCGCGGCACTCCAGCCTCCTTTTAATGGGCGGGTCCTCCAGCTGGAACCAGTCACGTCGGGGCGGTGTATCCACGCACCAACCGGAGCAGGGCCCTGGCACAGCTGAATTAACATAAAAAGATACATCACCTGCACAAAACAAACACATGAGCAAGCAAGTTCGTAACAATATATACATATGTCCTTAATGTAAATATGTAAGAAAAATTGTGTATGTTTCTGTTCTGTGTCCTGTGTACTGTTTGTTTGTATATGTGTCTTTTTGGCTGCTGTTACAACCAAATTTCCCCTTGTGGGACAATTAAGGGATTATTCTATTCTATTCTATATATTCTTGAGCTGTTCCTAGGACTGCGCTCTTCTGGACAGAGATCTCTGATGTTGTTCCTGGGATCTGCTGGAGCCTCTCACCTAGTTCTTCTCTGAGCCCTTGGTTTCACCTGTTCCTTCTCCCTGATGTTGCTGTCATTCGGTATACGTGTGTATGTATATATCTCCCACTGGCCTTGACTTCATCATCTCGTCTTTCACTGTTTATTAGCATTATTATGGCTTCTCAGTAGTTGCTTCTTTTCCCACAGTTGCACTCTCCTGTCTCTGCCACTTCTCTTCCTCACTGTTCTCAAATGATTCGAGTCTTTCGTCACTTCAAAGTGGCTTGTTAGCTGATTGAAGCTCGTTAAGTAGAGGGAACGGCAAGCAGGGGAATGTCAATTTGATGTCCTCACTAAAATCTGACACACACTGTGTTGTTGGTGAGATGGATCAGAGAATGTGCTTGTGGGAGCGATGGACGGATGACTTGATGGACGTAACAGTGTGTTTCTTTGAGTCCACAGTGCATGCTTGTTTCCAAACAAGCCCACACTGTCAGGGCTGACATAAAGGACTCACACACAGACTCAGAAATCAGCCAAAACAATCTTTCTGTACAAAGCACCATGTTAACTATATACAAAGTCAGGTGGGAAGGTCGGGGCTCCAGGGATCCACAGCAGGTGGGGAAAACACACACTCCACACTTGCTCCACAATCCTCGCTCCACTCCTTCGTACACTGGTTCCACTCCTGTACTCCAATACACTCGACGCAAACTGGTTACACTCCTCAGCTCACACTCACGCTCAGGCATCCAGGAAAAACTCAGGAACAGGTTCAGGGAAATCTAGACAGACGGAATAATTACAACTCGGAAATCACTGGGAAAGACAAGAGATTACTACGGCCTGGGTTACACTAACGTGAGTCAAAACAACGGTCCAGCAAGCTCTGAGCCACCATCTTGGTGGCCAGCAGGTTGCCCGATAATGAGCCTTAGCTGTGTGATTAACAGCAGGAACGCGGGCCAAAGTAATGCCCTCTGTAATCATGTTTAATTGGTCACATGACTGCATCACATGACTAACATGTGTCATCGTTTTCGAAAAGGCTCCGGGTTCGCTGTCCTTACTGCGACATGAATACGGCATTTTTAAATGTATCCACTTTGGAGAGCCTTTTCAAAACGCTGTGTTTTCCTTGACCGAAAACGCCGTCTCAGTGTGGACGGGAGGCCAAAACGGAGAGAAAATGTCCTTTTTCTCGTGTGGACGTAGCCTTAGTGTACTTAGACTGCTGTTTACCATCAAAAATCTCTGTTTTCTGCATTATTTGCTTGCTTTTTATGCACCAGTCTACCGTTGTGTTCAGTGCTGTCAGCCACTGTTTTTTTGTTTTGTTTTTTGTTTTTGTTTTTCAAAAATGACCTCCGACAAGAAAGCCTCATTTCTGCTGTTCAATACCAAAGAAATTTAAACTTTAAAACAAATGATGCCACATTTCAAAACCCTTAGCTGTGGCTCTAATCAAGCCTCTGTAACTTTGATTCACTTTCAGCAGCATCAGGTAATGTTCATATGATGAGTCTCACAATGTCAGCTTTTGTACATAAATATAAAAATATGGATATGTACTGATAAATACTGATAATATTTTTGAGTCATAATTAAATCAGATAGAATCAGGGATCGAATCAAAGCGGGACCCTGTGAACCAGAATCAAATATCAGTTATAGGAGTGAGTGACGATACCCAGCCCTGCTAACTAGTGTCACTGTTTATTGTATGTATATCTCCCATTGTTACTGTACTGTGTGTGTGTGTGTGTGTGTGTGTGTGTGTGTGTGTGTGTGCGTGTATGTGCCCTTTTGATTACCTTTGAAATATGAAGCAGCTTCAACTCAAAGGTCAAAAGCTCCCTGTGCAGTGAAGATGTGGAAATCCCCACAAAAGTACCAACTGCTCAAGTGTTCAAATGTAATGAGTCCCAATCCAGTCATTTCAGTGCATGAGCGTGAGCAGCAGATCATTTCACACTACTTACAACCAGCTGGCGAACGATGCTTCAGTTTAAGATGCATCACAGGAAACATTACTGTGAAAAAAACGTGCCTATTTTGTCTTTCAGTTGCTGATCGACTTATAAATAATTCTTAAATTCCTAAATGTGAAATTCTTGAACTGCACTCCTAAAAAGCTCAAACAAACTGTGAGTAAAATGACCTGCTGAAATAAACTGTAGACCCAGTGCTCTGGGGCAGTGCTAGCCAGTAGCTGAATGTTTTTTTAAAAATTACATTTACAACCAGGTAACTCCCCCCAAAGGGCAAAGACTGTACTAACACTATGATGTTTTATGCTGATGTCAGCATTGGTAATCCCCAATAATGACATCTCCAGTGTTTCTATAGATCATTTGTGCTGATGACATCATTGCCAATATGGAAATATAGTGCAGTATATTCATCTTTTTTGTGTTGCTGATGTTATACTGAAAAATAATGTTTTAAAGAGCCGAAACAAAGAAAGTGCTCATGTCCTCCAATGACTAATGCATTTAAAGTTTGGAGATGATCCAGTGGAAACTAAAGTTTTCATTTCATTTAGTTTCCACTAAATACTAATCAATAAAAGCCACAAGAATTAACCGAAGCATCTCGGTTTTCTGTTAGCACTTTTTATGAATGACAAATGTGTGAAAATCAGAGTTTATGTGAATTCCCACCGAGCTGGGGTAGAAGACACTTTACATTCTTATTCTAGATTTGTCAACTAAAGTTACTTCCTGTATTTACTATGATTTCTATAGTTTATGCTGCATAAAACTTGATCATATTTGTAATTTGTGAATGTAATTCTCTATATTAGATTTTCTGTGTTCTTTTTTGTGTTTTGGCTAATGATTTGTGACCGTTCATTAAATAACTTGTCTTTCTTGTGACTAATGCTATCTTATTTGCTAAAGAAGAGAAATTGCTTGATATACAAAGCAGCAGCTTGATTGCTGCATTACCTCGCTTGCTCACAAAAGTAGCTACCAGCTAAGCACGCACATTAGTTTGTGACGCAACCTGATATTTAGGCAACCAAGACTGTTACTTCTCTTTTTCATAAATAAGTCTTTTGTTGGAGCAACCAAGAGAGTCAGGAAACTTCTATTTCTTATAAATTGTCTATCAGTTCCAACTCTGGCACTAAGTATATGTGAAGAAAGAGTATATGAAGAAAGCTGCATAACTCATGAGGTCTCTGAGGGCTGAGTCATCACCGCTGGTGAATCTAACAGTAAGTCATCCAGGTGTCATTTTTGTTATTTTTAAAAATAGAGTTTCTTAGTCTCGTCTGTCAGGAGACAAAGAAAATAATCATTCTGAAGCCTGTTTACTTTTTTTCTTCATAAGTCCTTTCTGCTTGTCTTCAAAATACACTGAATTAATGTTAAAAGAGTCCCAGATCTCAAATTAGCTATCACCACATGCACTTTGAAGATGACTGCTGGTCACCATTGGTCATTTCAGGCTCCGCACATCTCAGTAACCCTCTAATATATTTACTTCATATGTCAATCACTGGTGTCCTGCACTCTCATTGGCAGACGCTTCAATCACTCGTCTTAAAGTTGAGAAAAGTTTTTTTCAGGGCCCACCCACATCAGTCAAAACTTATTTTTTCCACTGATGAGTGAATGTCATTGACTTTCTATTGTCCCTGGTTATAAAACTGCTGTAAGCCACCTCTTCTGTGGATACAGCTTTATGATTAGAAATGCAGTATGTTTTCACCACATTTATTTCCTACTCTTACATTTCAAAAAGTTTTTCCAAAAAAATGATTTATAGCAATATAAAAATATTTCTAGACTATTTGACTTTCCTGAAAATATCACACACAGCTGACAATCAGATAAAAAATCATCATCATGAAATGAGAATTTCTATAAACTCTGTTAAACACACTGGACTGACTCTGTAAGACCTTACTCATGATTAAAACTGAGTTACAGCTCAGTGAATAGCATTCGTAAAGAAGCAAGACTGGAGCTTAAAACACTGTTATAAACAACTATAATGTCATCTTAATTGGACATGATCTATCCTAGCTGTCATGTGAAATGTGGGGCACAGGTCAACACTGAGGCAGAACCCATAGAGACATATGAGCCAGTTTAGAATCACCACTAATCACTTATTAACCGAACCAACAAACAGGGATCAAGTAAGGAAGCTGGGAGAGCACACAAACTCCACACAGAGAGGCCCCAGCCTGGATTCAAACCCAGAACCTTCTTGCTGTGAGGAAATAGGTTTAACCACCACACCCTGCTCTAAATAGTTCGAAACAAAACCTTTCAAACAGTTGGAAATGTGATTCTTTACAGTTTGATTCATGTGCAAACAACAGCACCGTGTGTTTACGACAGCGCTGTAAATAACACTTCTTTTAGCAGCAGGCATCAACATCAGCAATGCAGAAATGTCTGAGGGAAGATGCAAACAGAGGATACAGTAGATTTGTGTTGTGGGTGACTCAGCCTGAAACAACATGTCCCAGAATATGCTCTGCTCAGAGTCTGCTGCTGAATACCAGCTCATTCAGCTAAGAAACAGCTGAATACAATATAGAAAGTAAAGTTAGGAGCAAAAAGTCGGACTTTTTCTGCACTGTGAAATTCTAAGGCATGACTCATCATGACAGAAAGTTTGCAACTCTAAAAGGGAAATCTGCAGATTTATTACAAAGCCTGGTCATTAGAGTCAGAAGCTGATATTTATAATCCATGTTAGAATATAGATAACTATTTAAGAGTAGGTGTACTTAAGCTGGCCATTTAGTGGCTAATCTTTACATACTTCCAGCACTTGCCGTAAGTGAGTAGTAAGTAAGTAAGTCTGGACCTCTGTTCTTTCCAGTGATGGAGTGAACATAGGAATCGTTACACTCAGATTTTATGCAACTTTTGGGCTTGTTTATGATTACATACTGTCTACATACCACTGCAAAAATGAAAAGCAAAGCAAAATAAATATTCAGTCTATCTAAATAAACATTAACAACCACATGCAGAGCTGCAGTTAGTGCCTTTGAGTCGGCACGGATGCCTCATGGTTTCACAAGTGCAACAGTTTTGATGGATGATTTTGCTGAGGGGTCACTTCCACGTCTACAACATTAAGTTAATCAGTTCAAAGCATCTGTGTCAATTTCACCCAAGACATTACTGTTCATGCACTATTAGAATAGACTGGTCTAAGATACAGAGTCATGAATGAACTCAACAAACCGAGTCATGGATCTCTGTCTGGTAGAGTGACTCAGCTGACGTAGGCTGTGTACATTTGCTTATATGACATTTAAACCCCTTGGGTTCTAATTTGAATGCTTAGGCTACCAGTGAAAGAGCACAGAGTGTGTGAGTAATGCTTTTCTTTATGCAGTCAAGGTGACTTTGAATGAGCTGTTCTGCTGGACGACTGTCAAATCCTGCTTGGGACTATAATGAACTGATGGAAGCTATTTCTTAGTGTAGCCACAGAGAATAAAAGCTTTTTGAAAAACACTTTAAATCTGCATCAAAGCTTTCTGCTGAAACTTGAAGCACATCATTACACAATGATGTAGTTCTCACTGAACCCTATTTTAGCACAGTTGGAGTACCCTCTAACCCTCACAGTACCCTAAAGGTAGATCGAGACAGCTCTAGAGAACTCCAAGTAGTTCTAAACTAAACTGACTTGTCTGGCTGTAGTACTGCCATTTTTAAAGTTTAACTAATGTTTATAAGTGTACCAATTTAACCAAATTCCTGAATTTGCAAATTGCTATTTGCTTCCAGCTAAATCACAAACAAAACCCAACTAATAAGCTCCATGAGGGCCCTGAGATATGTAAGTAGACACATTTTGGTCCCTCAGCTTAACAATTATATACATATTCTTTTACAAAACAAGCCCTTGTTGACACTCACATCATAACTTTAATATTTAGGTGTTTTTTTTTTTTCAAAAAACAATGCCCTCACCTTGTTTAAATCCACTAGTGAATCACTTTGGCTTAATTTTAATGTGAATGATAGCCACAGGATAAAGAGCCATAGTTTTAGAAACTTTTGCCTTTTAAATCAAGTATCTTACATCCATCCACTGTTAAGATTTTCTTTCAGGTATGCTGTAGAGCAGCGGTCCCCAACCCCCGGTACTGGTCCGTGAGTCGTTTGGTACTGGGCCCTGAGAGTTGAGGCTCAGGTGTGAATATTATGGTTTTCAGGGTTTTTATCGTTATTTTTATTATTGTTGTTATTGTTAACTATTTCCCTGGGTCTTCCCTGTGTGTTATGAATAAATCTTCTTTTTTTTGGTACTGGCACTGGTTTTATTTCATTGTATTTATCCGCCACACCTTAAAGGCCGGTCCGTGAAAATATTGTCGGACATAAACCGGTCCGTGGTGCAAAAAAGGTTGGGGACCGCTGCGCTACAGGACAAAATTCAATTTAAAGAAGTAGATGTTATCCCAACCCTGTATGAGTTATATCGTCATATCGTCAACCCTAAATCTCAGCTTCAAACCACAAAGGATTCTCTTTGCAACTTTCCAACTGAATGTAACCATGATGCAGACTTTTCAAAAGATCTGAATATGTGGCTGACTTCAGAGATGTGCTAGCTTCTTTCAGCATCTGGTTTCAGAGCCACAGATCACAAAAGGTTTTCTCTAACTGGAAGTCAAGCTGCTAAATTCTAGTTCTGACGAAAATAGAATGTGAGGTTAATTTGACCCTGCTGTCCTTTTGCTGTGAAGTTTAGAGTGAGTCAGCGTGCCAGTCACTGGTCTGTGTACTGAGCCAATGCCTCGCCCTCAGAGACAAATCAGTCATAGTCATTTTACCCTCAAAGATCTTAACCAGGTATGCAACTTTGAATCTGTCCATCCAGAGCATCAGGGGCTATGGTACATTTCTGCAATTCTACATCGCTGTCATTCTGACCGGCAGCGTCTCCAAAGCAGCTGCATGCCATGAGCATCCAGCAGCACGTTTGCACTGGACTCAAACATGTTGTCCATCTCAGCCCACTGAGTCTGCTCTGTTAAATGCCAGCTGCGCTCACCCCTAAGTCCTCGTGTGGGCGAGTGTTTCGACTTGATAAATAAAGAGACGTCAAACTCCTCTTGGAAATATTTAACCTTCTTTTTCTTCATCTTCTAGATATGTGATTATGCAATGAACACAAGACAAGAGGTGATAATTAAACCTTGTTTTTGTGATATTACTGCACTGACCTGCAACACTGACTCAACAAGAGGCAATAGGTGCTGCAAAATATTGTGTTTCCTGCCGTCTGAGCAGCATTTATAATTAGGTTTAAGCTGTTTTTGCTCTAGTGCCTTGCTAATGGTTCCCATGCTGATGATTCTCTTTCATATCTCTCTGCCTTCTTGCTATTTTGGTGGTTATGTGCTTCCTGTTTAATTTTCAAGAGCCACTATTTTTACTTTACCCATAATCCCTCTGCCTCACCTGTGAAAAAAAAAGGAAATTAGCAAAACAAAATACCAATCGTGTCCTATTTTTACCTGTAGTGATCTCATTATTTCTCTCATTTTTCTCTCATTTTTTTTGCCACCTATAAAAATCCATTTTCCCCTCCCCCGTCTGTCCTCTCTGTACACCTATGCACCAGGAGGAAATTAATCCAAACAAAATATTGTTAAAGCCTCAAATCTACCTCCAATTAGTGGGAACTGGTGTTTCTCCTTTGATGCTCCATGTAAAGGTAAAAGAGGATACTTTAATTAAAAGACAGGGAGGGGGAAGAAAGATGATTGGAGACAAATGGAAGCTCATTAGGCATCTGAGAGAAGTGATAAGTGGGATTTCTAAAAGGAAGATCTAATCCTACCGAATGCTAACTGAACCCACAAGACACAATACAACAAGTTTCCAGGATGAGTTAAGTATTTTCTTTTTAATGTTGCTCTACATATTTTTTTTTATTTTTTTAATCAAATGTAGTAATATTTATTTCTGTAGTATCTTCAACAGTACTGAAAGATACTTTATGCTGATTCAGTCTCTGAGCACTCAGAGACTGAAACAAGCGTAGTTTTAGAAGGTAATTCAAATCGGCTCTTTTTAATTGTAACTGTAATTAAATGTGAACCTAATTCTACCTCTAACCCTGAGCAACTCACTGATTAGTTAAAAAAAGATATCTAAATGGGTGAATTTTGCATAGTTTGTTTTTAATGCTCTGATATCTAACTTACCATTTGTGGTTACTTTAAACCACAGGTGTTGAACTCCAGGCCTCGAGGGCTGTCCTGCAGGTGTCCTGCAGGTTTTAGATGTGTCCTTGATCCATCACAGCTGATTCAAATGGCTAAATAACCTCCTCAACATGTCCTGAAGTTCTCCAGAGGCCTGGTGATGAACTAATCATGTGATTCAGGTGTGTTGACCCAGGGTGAGATCTAAAACCTGCAGGACACCGGCCCTCGAGGTTGGAGTTCAACACCCCTGCACCCAACTTTAGTATTTCTAGTTTGTCTCCCAAACGTAAGGTTAGGATTAAGGTTTGAGGCAAGGGTTATCATCATTAATGGTTTGTACCTTATAGGGTTGACATTGACTCTATGGCATAAAAGATGCAGTCTAGGACCTGTACAGGCAAGAGTTGTAGTTTGAGATGGTGGCTATCAAGCATGCTCTTTTGCCCCAGGCCTTGATTAGTCTAGACTGGAGATGGGACTGGGACTGGTCCTTCTGAATGAAAAGAAGGGCTTACAAGTGGATCTGTTGTGGGACAGTAAGAGCAGGATGATGTGTGTGTGTGTGGGAGTGAGTGAGTAGACCAGCAGCACAGCTCTGGATGTACTAAGGTTTATTCACTGCTATTGTAGTAAATTCTGGGTACCATGGATCAAAGTGTAGCAACGCTCCCCTTCTCTCTTCCAAATTAACATATTTACAGCCTGGGAAAAAAAACCCAAAAACACACAACAAAGAAAAACATGTTTTGATCTCCACAGTTTCCCTTTTTATAAAATCCTCTACAGGGCATAGATCCATACTTCTCATCCATACTGTTATAGCATAAAATTCGGGGCATGATAGCTTTGATTGTCACTGTGTGTGAGGCTTCACTTACAATAACAGAAGTTTTAAATGTGACACAATCTATAGTTTTCTCAATTAAACCAGGTTAAGCAAGTTATTCGCCTTAGCTAAGAACTAAACCCGCTAGCTGAAATTTAATCCCTTTTGGTGAGCCCCAAGGAAAAACATAACATCCTTCATGGTTTCCTGGAGTATGACAGATGTTTTTTTTAAAATAAAATATACTATTGATTGAGATGATTGTGGTGTCTCCACCCTAAAACGTATTGTACTGTAATTAGTACATTTGTGCTTTGTCAGCTACACATTGTTACATTGTTGAACATAAATCATAAGTGGAGAGGATGTTGTAAGAGAACCTTTCAGAGCAAAATTGTACACTGCTTCTTTTCAAGGATAAGAATTAAGGAAGAAGTTCATCGAAGAATAGAAAAATATTACAGGCAGGGTGATGCATAAAAAGATACCAAGGTAGAAACATATTCAAGGGGGATGAAAATGAAAGAAATAGAGAGGTGCTACATCAGGGGAGTGTTATTACTTGTGATGTTTCATATCCAGTGTAGCGCTGAGCACTCTGGCTGCAGGCCTACGGGCCAGGCTTTATCACACGGAGAATACAGGCCACCCCCACAAGTGCACAGGTCAGGTTAGCAATGCCAGCTCAAATCTTGTTTTCTCACCTCGAGAGTTGTGGTGGCTCTGGAAGTGGAGCAAGGGTATATCTGCTCTCAGAAGTTCAAAATAAAATTCTCTAAAAATGTTGTTTTCAGAGCATCTCTATGGCAGGAAATATTCCCACTGAAGAATCCAAGGTCTCTGGGTGAGAATCCAGGCCATTGTTTCTAAAAGTGTAAAATATGCAGGATGTGATATTCTAACATACTTCAGCCGTGATATCAAATACAGAAATAAAGTACAGATTTTGTATCAGCAAACTGTAAAAAATGTTCTGTTGACAATTTAAATTGGAAACAGCATTAATGTTGTTAATAATAATAATAATAATACATTTACATACAGAGAATTCCACCATGTCTGCAGCATGGACATGGTTTGGTTATGAAAAGTCTGACATGGACCAGAAAACTGTACTTTGCAAATTATGGAGCAAACCGGTTCCCACCTCAGACTCAAACATGACAAACTCTTCTACCAGCTATACAACAATAACGTCAAAGAGTATGGAGAGAATTTATGAGAAGCAAAACGAGCCGTCAGGTGCTCCAAATAAACCTCAAACCTTAGAACAGGCTTTCCCCCGCAGCACGCCGTGTAACAAATACTCACAAAGAAAATGGCGGCCGTTACAACTTATATCTAAAAAAATATTGTTTCATGCATCGGTCAAAACACTCGACTCCAGGTACACGACGCCCAGCTGGAAACACTTCACACAAGTCGAGTTGCAGAGATTCACAGAGTTTACAGAAAAAGCACTGTTTTATGATTTATGTCATTATTGGGATGAGAAATGTCACATCAGGATATGAGATTCTGGTCATATCGCACAGCACTAATTAATACACACATTCAGTTGCCACAAGATGAATTGTGATATGAATTGTGTTCCCCACGTTATTGTTATTATTTGAATTTTCTCAGTACTTTATTTTTTTTTATTGTTTAGCAAGAGTGACATTCCCATAAGCCTCAGCTAGTAGTAGTACGCCAACTGAGTGCTACTATGGTTTTTTTCCTTGGTAGCATTTATGTAAGCAGCACATAAACTCATTATCGGGTTTCACTGTGCCACTGGTGTCTAGTTACCAGAGGATATATATATATTGCAATATTTTACATTTTTGCCACAGATTCACTTCAAACACTTTGACCAGCACGCTGTAAGTTTAGGCTGACATGACTTTTTACCTCCACTGTCAAAATGCGGGGTGTGAAGCACTGACATCTGTTTACGCTTGAGGAGACTTTAAAGTTTGGTGAAAGGAGCCAATGAAGCCTCTGACTGATCACAGTGATACTGAAGTAAGTTGCTGAGTATGTCCTTAAGTTTTCTCTCAGTGTTAACCGCTGTTAGCCAGCATTACTAAAACTATCTTTGAAGTTGATCTAGCATCTAGCACTCAGGCAACTGGTGCATAAACGTTCATACAAGAGAAGAATGCAGTCAAACTGTTTATGAATCGGAAAAGGTCAGTTTGGGACTCTCAGGCTTAACATTAGCTACGATAATGTTAGCTTGTAGTAGCAGGCTCGTTATCAGCTGTCTGGCAATGGGACAGTCACATTACTTATCTGGTAACAATAACTAATTGTAAAAATATCAGCCATAGATGATCATATTTTACATGTTTTCCTACTATATGTTAGAGCCCTGACTTCAGGAGATGAGGAGTAAGAGGATGAATGCGATACAATAGGATAGAGGAGTGAAGAGAAAGATAGGATGAAAATGTACTTTTCCTTTGTAACTCTCAGGCATCTGGAAATTTCAAACAGAATTCTGTCTGGGTGTAGAGTGTTGAAAGAGTTCTTCTTTCCCACCATAATTTAATTCCTGGGGTTTTCTCTCTAGCGTTGCACCTTTACCTTACAGTATGGGATGATATTACATTATGGTGATATACAATCTTATTCTACAACAGGTATTTCTCACTATACCTGATCAAAAACTGGGCTCAGCCTTTAGACCACATGGTATCACTGGGGTTAAAATATGATGACTGAGGACATCTTGTAGCAGAGACAAACATGTCCACATTTTGTTCCCTCTTCTTCCTGTACTGTATGGAAGCTCTTCCTCAACAGTGGGTCCTCATTTCATCCCATTATAAGATAGCGTGTTGCCAGTGTAACTCTTTGTGCTGATCCACCACCTTTCTCATAATCATCCTCACCGCATGACGCATGGTCTTGCATGGAGCTCCAGACAGAGGGTTGTGATGATCATTTTATATTTATTCCATTTCAACAGTGACACCTTCTCACTAATCTTCTTGCTGGTGATCCTGTGGACCATTCCAGCCTTTTGCAGGTCTACAGTCTTATCTGTGATCTCTTTTGGCAGCTGTTTGGTCTTGACCATGATGGAGAGAGGTTGGAATGGAAGAAATTGATTCTGCAGACAGATGTATCAGTATCAGCTTTATCTGTAACTGTTATCTGTAACTGATTATTGTCACGTGTGTTGATTGTCACGTGTGTGCCACAGGGGCCAACAAACAATCCATAGGAGCCAGAGTTAAGGCCGGGTTAGCTCTGGGCAAATATGTAAAGCTCTATTTTGGAGAGCGGGCAGGCACAAACACACAAACAAGATACAATACTACCAAAGCTTACAGTAGATTACTGTGGCCTGAGAGTACCATCCACAGAGCATCAACTGTGTCATTTAGACTCTCATTCACCAGTTTGTGTGTGTCGGGATGTATTTATGTCAGTGTCTCTTTTCTGTTTTTACCCACGTTCACACACAGCGTGCTGTGTATAAATGAATCACAGCACTAGCAGCATGTTGTGAGTTAGCACCTGCATAAATGTCTTCCATTAATATACTGTATGTATCTGAGCGTGAATATTAAGGAATGTTATCTGTGTGGGAATAAGTATCAGAGTGCTAAAGGACTCAGTACAAGAATAATGAGCTACGCAGGCAGTGAAAGTGAGAGGGAGTTAAACACACACACACACACACACACACACACACACACACACACACACACACACAGTAGATACAGCTATACCTACAGCTGAGCAGAAAGCCAATTCATCTTCTCTCTCCTTTTGATCTTCACTCATTTCTTAGCTCTCTCTATCTAAAATGCTCTCTAAATATTTGCTGTATTAAAACACTTTGATGCCACTTTATTTAGCAGAGAGCCTTTCTGGAGATGCAATCACCGATTAGATTCTGTGTGTGTGTGTGTGTGTGTGTGTGTGTGTGTGTGTGTGTGTGTGTGTGTGTGTGTGTGTGTGTGTGTGTGTGTGTGTGTGTGTTGGGGGGGCTTTTCAGCTTTTCTTCCATGCACCAGCAACCAGATTATATTAATGGCATAAATGAATCAAGCCCAGGAACCTTGGATGTGCCAGTGCCAACAGTGTTTCTGGAGGGAGGGATATTCCCTTAACCCCAGGTGACCTTGAAATAAATAACATAAGAGCTAGATCCACCTGCACTGCAACGATTCTTTCTACAGGCTGGATGTAATTGGCTGTCAAAACGGCATGTCGACTGCTGGAGCTGGTTGTCACAACGCAGAGTTTAATGTCATCACATGTGCAGGAGGAAAGCAGTCCTAGTGGATTTCAGTGACAGGCAGGTATATTTTACGTTAAAGCCTCGCTTTGTTCCTCATGAGGAAAAACTCATGAGAGCAGTTCGAGCTGGTACTTACATGAAGGCACTGTAGGAGTCATGAAGAAATCAGCTCAGCTTTGGCCTCTTATTGTGTTTTTAAACACTGATTAACACACATTCATATTTCAGGCTAGCACCACATTTGGGGCAATCGTGGCTCAAGAGTTGGGAGTTCGCCTTGTAATCGGAAGGTTGCCAGTTCGAGCCTCGGCTTGGACAGTCTCGGTCGTTGTGTCCTTGGGCAAGACACTTCACCCGTTGCCTACTGGTGGTGGTCAGAGGGCCCGGTGGCGCCAGTGTCCGGCAGCCTCGCCTCTGTCAGTGCACCCCAGGGTGGCTGTGGCTACAATGTAGCATCCATCACCAGTGTGTGAATGGGTGAATGACTGGATATGTAAAGCGCTTTGGGGTCCTTAGGGACCAGAAAAGCGGTATATAAATACAGGCCATTTACCATTTAGCTTTAGATTTCTTTATTTGATCGATACTTTCTTCCTACTCCAGATGCCTTGGATTACTAGTGTTAATTAATAAATTGTATTCCTCACAGTGAGGAAGACTCTGGGATTCTGTCATGAAAGGCCACATTGTCATTACTTATAATATATATACAGAGGCGGCAAAAGCACAGACTTCCTTGGATAACTCAGTGGGTACAGTGGTTGGAAGGTCGGGGGTTCGAATCCACAGAACGGCTACCAGGAACACTTGCAAGAGCTGCAGTTTTGGAGATGTTCTCTCCCAGACATCTAACCATCACAATCCTTGTCAAAACTATTCTTCCTGCTTCTAAAAACAACTTTCAACATAAAATGTTCACTTGCTTCCTAATGTATCCCACCAGGTGTAATGTTGAAGAGATAAATAGTGTTATTCACTTCATCTGTCAGTGGTCACAATGATGCCTGATCCATGTATCAATTATAAAAGGACTCAAATCAGCAGAAACACCAGGATCCTAAGGTAATACCAAACTCCGAGTCCCAGGTGGATTTCTCAACTCTTCTTGATACTTTCATTATCAAGAATGTTTTTGGTGATGTCTATTTATTCAACCCAACCAGTGAAACCCCAATTCATTCATATTTTTATTATATTATAGTTTTATATTATTATTATTATTGTTGTTTCTATTATTGAAATATTTCTCAAAACATTGCCAACAGTTAACTTTCCAGCTGAGCAGGTATGAGGAGGGGAGAACACATTATGAGTGAGAAAAGAGGAAGCGAAGAGCAGTTTCTCCTGTTTCATATGGCGATGGGTCCCCGGTGAGAGGAAAATACCATCATGATGTCTGAAACACAGAGAGACAGCAGCTGGTAGAAAGGTCACACACTCACACCACACACTCACACACACACATGCATAGATGGTCACACGTGAGCAACGCATACACTTACAGCTGTATATGGATGAATGCGCTGAGAGCTGTGCGCACACACACAAAGGTCAGTGTTTCCCTGATGGATATTGATGCTGGAACTGTTCTTTTTTCCCCAGTGTGTGTGTGTGTGTGTGTGTGTGGTGACAGAGAGAGAGAAACTGATTCACTGATTCTGCACAATCCTAATTGAGAATCTGCATTAACACGTATTGTTTTGAATCATGGCTACACAGCTGCCCTTCTGTGCAACCCTGATTTTCTCCAATCACATTTACCATTTTTAGCTCATCCAGCAAAAGGCCCGATGACCTTATGCCATGGGAAGGCATCTGTTATCCATCCATCTGTCCAGAATTCACGAGAATCGCTACCCCTCGTGGAGTTTTGGTCAGACTTTCATCGAGCTCACACACAGTTACCATCTGAAACTGAACTCACTGTCCAATGGCAAGTAACCTGTAAACTGTGATGGAGTTGAATGACTTACTACAAGATTCATCTCCTGGTTTTACATTGGTCTCAGCAAAGTAATCTTTAATTAATTCACTTTTTAACTGTGTTTCTTTCAAGTGTCACATTCAATGTACGTCGCCTGCAAGTAACTTTAAAATTTGTATCTGTATTTGACTGAATTTTGTTTGAGTTGCCACTAAATGCCAGCGACAGTCGTGTCCCCTGTCAAAATCACTCAGATCGTAACTCCTTTACCTGTCCTATATCTGCAGGACTTAAGCCACTCTTTTGCTGCTTCATGATTGGCTGATTGGATAACTGTATGAATAAGCATGTGCATTGTGTTCCTGATAACACAATGCAACACTATTCTATTCTATAAACTGCTTGCCGAGCTTCTTTAGTGCTGAGTTGCAGCTTGTTTTTGACCGGTGTTCACTTTTTACAAACAACGGTCACACGATGATCTCTTTTTTTCTGCTGGGTTCTGTAAGTTTGTAGTCTTCTATCCAGAGTGCTGATCAAACAGCCAAGAGCGGTGCAGTAGCTGTCCGTGGTCCTTAGCGTCATCTGTCCCAGGGAGCAGAAGATCTGCTGCTGTGAGCTGATGGCTGAGAGGGACGCTCAGAAAGCATCTGATTGTCACTGTTGGACCTGTGTGTGCATGTGGGTGTGTGTGTGCTTTCTGGAATATACACTAGTGACTTTAGTTTGTCGTCAGTCGTGGTCTCGTGTTGCTTTGTATCACGTCTCCTGCTGAGCTTTGTGCAAAAAGCCTTTCGCCTCTGAGTCATCTCTCTGCCAGGGTCCACACACAACGCACAACTAAACTTATTCTGGGCAGAAACACATGAACATTAGCACCAACTCTACAACTGAAGCCAACCCCAAGTGAGATAAAGCTGTCCAATGTGCTTTTATTGTGTGGACTTTGTTTTATAGAATTCTTAAAGGGCACCTATTGTGCTATTATTTATTTATTTATTATTTTTCTCTGATGTGCTGTTAACGTTTTACAGCCACATGAAACATGTGGTGGTGAATGTTAGAGTGCTTTGCATTAGTTCAGTATTTCAGATGGGACACATCTATGTGGCAGGTTTAGTTAAGATATCCTTAACATCTTAATCATCATATCATCATATCTCTGCATTCTCTTAACCAACAGCCCAGCCTTTCCCAGCTATCATAGGGAGTGTTATAAAATATTATAATTAAATTCCATCTATCCATCCATCCACGTTCTTCTGCTGATCCAATTCAGGACAGCTGGGAAGCCTGTCCCAGCTGTCACAGGAAAAGTATTATGTTTAATTGTATTGGTATTTATGTTTTTTTTAGTAGTATTATTAGTAATATTAGGGCTGCCAGTACTGTGGATATTGATTATAATTCACCTTACATTTACAGACAAGACTGTGTAACATTCAGGATACTTTTGTTCTTCTTCTAAGCAAACATTCAGGTTGTGGCAGTGTTTTACCCAAACATTTCTACACAGTCTTTGTGCTATGCTAGTTTACAGCCATGTTTTTGCCCTTTGGGTTCTGCAGTACAATAGTAGCTATGTTATGCATAGTGGTGGATTCACACCACTATGAATCTTATTTTCTTTACACTGGGCCTTGGAACAGCCCTTCACTTTATCCTCCTTTATCCTTTCAGGTCAGTTCGTCTCACACTCAACAAGACTTCTTCTATCACACTTGAGTCTTTGCCCCCAATCTTGGGTGGGGGTGATGATATCTCCCCCTGAACTGTCGTCCTGGCTAGTTGCCGTAGGATTATGTAGTACCTCATCAATCTCTAGCCATGAGATCAGTTCTTTCTTCCGAATGTTGGAACACTGAGTTACTAGTTGTTTCGCCATCAATCTGGATGCTGGGTACGATGATTCCATAGGTCCTTCATCCTATGCAAGTAACCCCTTCACTGGGGTTACTTGCATAGTAGCATTCCAACAGCACCCTATTTTAATCTCTTGCCCACTTGTGCCTTCTGGTTCCAGTAGCCCACTTCTCATTAGTGTGTTGTGGTTCCTCAACACCTGATGTGGACCTTGTTAATCCGGGCGACCTCTGAGCCGGTATGGCTTCATTTTAATGTCATATTAGGCTTGGTAAGAATGGGGGGTCTAGCCTAGGGACCTGAAACAGATGCCCTGGGCCCAAAGGTGTGTATTCTTACCACTAAGCTATCCAGCTGCTTACCCATTTTGTAAACTTTGATTATTCTAAGCTTCTGAAAGGAGGATCATACGGGGTATGTTCATTGGCTACCTGATTGTGACTGACAAGGACGTAGTTTTAGAGTCAGCTCCACCCATTACTCATCACATCCACTTTTACATGTTAAAGCTTCGTAACAGAACTAAACAAACAAATTGCTTCTAAAATAGCCTGTTGAGATTAACAATTTCCAACAGATTCCGAACCAACAGACATAGTTGAGACACGGTTCATTTACATGCAGCCTCTGAAGCTCTAACCTATGTCTGAATTTTTTATTTGATATGTTCCTTTATTTTCTTGTGATCTTCAGATAAATCATATTATTCTGTGTATGGAAGTGATGATTTCTCCATACCATACCAGTACCATAACAAAGCTACACCAACAGTTAAACAGCCACACACAGCATTTTTATCATAATGCTGTTCATTATTTTGTACGTCGTTGTCAGCCCGTTCAGCGACATTGCACTGCTTGCCGTGTGATTGTTATCATGGTCCTGGTCCGTTTTTGAGTTTTCTTGTATTTTCCTGTTAATTTTTATTTTGTTAAGAGATGTTGTTATTCTAAAGGTTTATTCTACTGTGCCTGGGTTATTCTGTTTAGTTTGGTGTGTTCGATTCCCCCCTGTGTTGTTGCCCTCTGTCTGTCAGTGTTTATATAGTTGTGAGTTTCTTGTGCCTTGTTTCCTCCTCGTGTGTTATTCCATCATGTTTCCTCCAGCCAGTCATGTCTGTTCTCTCCATCATGTTCTCTCCCTCCCTCTCTTCTGCCTCTCCTCCACTTCCGTATCGTCCCTCCTGTTTTATTATGAAGGTCCCGTGTTTCCATGTTCAGTCTAGCTTCCCCTGTCTCGTTATGGTTATTCGTGTCAGCTGTGTTCCTGTGTGCTCACTTCCTCGTTATTCCTCTGTGTATTTAGGTCAACATCTCCTTCCCGTCCTTTGTCGCATCCTCCCTCGTCGTTGTGTGTGTTTCCCAGTTCAGTTCAGTTCAGTTTAGTTTAGTACCATCTCTTTTGTGTCAGCAAATAAAGCTGCATTTTGAGTTCATCCCCGTGTGCTGTTAGTCCTGCATTTGGGTCCAATCACCTGCCTGCCACACAGCGTTTCATGACAGCTGCAGAGGTCAAATGAAAGTGATTCCATTCTCAGACTTTGTTTCCTTGTCTAAGAAAACTGATTTGCAAGTTTTATCATCCTTTACCCTTTGCAGTCAAGTTAGCAATAAAATAAAAAGAATTTATCACCTTTTGAGGATGTTTTCCTTTAATCTTATCCTGACAATTGGCTTGTGCCAGATATGTCTCTTGATGAGAGCCCGAAACAGAGTGAAACAAATTATGTGTGTGTTTAACTAAATGCTTGAGGCACATTAGGGAGGGAACCACTCACAGAGCAGGACATTTAAATTAAAAAAATATAAATTATATAAAAAAAATAAATAAAATAAAAAATAAAGTTGAAGTTGTTGCAAAATTATCACTTTGATTTGCAATTTGAAAATTACCTTAGAGATTTTCCAGCTGGTAATTGCTTTGTATTATTACCTGTGTGTGTGTGTGCGTGTATGTGTGTGTGTGTGTGTGTGTGTGTTCAGTACACTTGTGTGGTGGCATGTGTCTTTGTGCATCTGTGTGCATGTGGTCACCTCGGTGTCTAGCGTTCTCCAGAGGCTCTAATTGCATGCGTGACTGTGTGTGTCTGTGTGTGTCTGTGTGAGCTTAATTGAATAGGAGGTAAAGGCCGTGGTGTTCCCCTATGGTGCAGCCTCTAAATGCGGCCTCGCTGGAGAGGAACCGAGGGGAAATGGAGCTTAGAGGCACAGAGGGAGCAAGAGCAAGAAAGAGGGCGAGATGACAATAAATTTGACATTCCTCCGAGATTTTGAATAGAAAGACTGACAAAGAAAGAGAGCGTGGCTAAATGTGGGCTCCCCGATGAGACAGAATGAGCTTGGGAGAAAGGGAAACGGGAGCGGGAAAGAGAGAGAGAGTTTTTATCTAAATGTGTCCCTCCCCAGCGAGCGGG
Organism: Oreochromis aureus; assembly: GCF_013358895.1. NCBI lineage: Eukaryota > Metazoa > Chordata > Actinopteri > Cichliformes > Cichlidae > Oreochromis > Oreochromis aureus. The sequence continues at coordinate 1,284,658 of NC_052943.1, read as the reverse complement.
CTCCGAGACCAGGGGAGCTGTCCTTGGTTCAGAATAAGCCTCTGGCAGAAAACCAAGTCAAGCAGTTAGCATTGAGCACATCGCACAGGGCTGAAGCCTCACACACTACCTCTCTGTCACTGTCTCCCTGTTCATCCTTCTCCCTCCCTTTCTTTTAACCCCCCGTCACCCCATCTGTGTTTGTCGTCGAGATGTGACACAAGCAGTTAGTGCACTGAACAGGACGCAGCCAAAGGCAACAAACTACGACACCTCCCTGTCTGACTTTTTTTCCGTGTTTTCCTTTGGTTTTACCATCTTCTAGTGTTTTCGTCACTGGATGTTTCTCCATTTCTTCTTCTTCTTCTTCTTCTTCTTTTCTCTCTTTTTGTTTGGAGTCGGAGACGCATCACAGCCTTGACAGCATAATGGTCCATATTGAGCCTGTGATCTTTAATACGCGGGTCTACCCTTAAGAATTTATGTGTCAGAGTTATTGTTTAGCATTAAAACATTATATAAGTAGTATATATAAGTAACTGGAACAATAAAAGTGGAGGGACATTTTTATCAGGTTTCCACAGAGAGTCATATGCCTCAATGTCATATCACATACATCCACACTAACATTACTCAATCCTGGAGTCAGTTCTCAGATGTAGTTGGGCAGACCATGGTAGCCGGCACACCTGTTTGTCTTCATCTCATCATCAGCTTCTGGGAAGAAAAAGGACTCCAGTCCTTACAGATTGTTGTTATTCTTAAGGTGGTAATCAGGTGCTTAACTTGTGAGTGTTGTTTTTGGTGTGTGTGTGTGTGTGTGTGCGCGCGCGTCTTCTGTTCCTGGACCTTATTCTCTCATTTCTGCTCCTAGTTAAACACCAGTGTGTGCTTTGGCTGGACTTCAGTTCCCTGCAACCTGAAGGATTGCCTCATTGCCCCCATGTTTGCAAAAGAGCTGAAAATCAAAACTCATTGCTCTGTTATGTTAATACTCACCTGTCCTCTCTGGTGTGCACCTGCAGAAAAGCTTCTTACCTGAGGTGAACTCACGCGGCTCCTTGCCTTTGAATTCGATGAAACTAAAAGATCTTAAAAATAAACGATCCACTGCAGTCTGCTGTTGAGTACCTTTGAAGCTCACTTTTAAAAATATTTTTTGCTTAATAGCCCAAGAACACTGATGACCAGGTACGGTCAGAGTCATTCAGCTTATAAAGTCCCAGAGAAATAAAAGCTGCATTCATGTTTTGGGCAGCAAAGTAAATAAGCGTGAACTTCCACACAGCTGCACAAGTTTTCAGGTTTTCCACTTAAAGAACCAAAACCAACAATTCTTTGCTTTTTCTCTCAGATGTCCCAGTTCTGGTCACGCAGTTCAACATTTGGTATTAAAGCCTCATTTTAACTGCACTTACTGAGATCAACTACATCAATATTCAACAGCAATAAAAGGACTATTTGGTGAAAACTGCTTCTTTGGGTGTCATGGGCGAGGCCATCTGGAGCAGGAATAAATATTTTTCAGTACTTCTTATCAAATAAATATGTTTCATAATTTTATTTTATTTTTAAAATGTGTTAGTAAACATGCTGTGTGTGTGTGTGTGTGTGTGTGTGTGTGTGTGTGTGTGTTTCTTTTCTTTGATGTTGTATTTTTTTAATATGTTCAAAATAAAGCCACACAACACAATATGATTGGACTAAACATTAGGAAAGAATTTGGGAAAATTGTTAACATTTTGCTTCATTGTTTCACATCTTTGAATATCATAAAACCTACAAAAAAGTCCCAACTAATAAATGTTCAGGTAGATGACCTTTCCATTACGGAGTGACACTCAGAGCTCCTTTTACTCTTCCACACACCAAAACACTGTTCTTGAAACATTTGTTGTATTTCTGCATAATTGTGATGGATTACATTCATTTCTTCACCTCTACACATCAAACCTCATAATGACAAAGTGAAAAATGTTTGTTTGAAACTCAAATGTATTAAAAATGAAAGACAAAAATATAACACATAAGTGTTCACAGCCTCTGCCATGATGCTGAAAACTGAGCTGAGGTGGCATCCTGTTTCAACTGATTATCTGTCAGATGTTTCCACAAGTTGATCAGAGTCCACCTGTGGTAAATTGACTGGACATGAGTTGGAAAGGCACACACATCTGTCTGCATACGGTTCCTTCTTTGGCAGTGCCTGTCAGAGCTCAAACCAAGCCGTGAATTTCAAGGAATTATCTGTAGACCTCTGAGACAGGACTGTATGAAGGCACAGACCTGGAGAAGATGACAAAAATGTCTGCAGTATTGGAGGTCACAATGGGCAGAGTCACCTCCATCATTCGTAAAAAGAAGAAGAACCAGAACTCTTCCTAGAGTTGGCTACCCAGCCAATCTGAACAATTGGTGTAGAAGGGACTTAGTCAAGGAGGTGACCAAAGTCTCGATGGTTTCTCTGACAGAGCTCCAACATGGAGAGGGGAACCATTTCTGCAGCACTGCACTAATCAGGCCTGTGTGGTAGCAGACGGAATGACTCGTCAGGAAAATGCACACGACAGCCTGCCTGGAATTTGCCAAAAGGAACCTTAAGGAAGAAATTAAATTCTCTGGTCTGATAAAACCAAGTTGGAACTCTTTGGCCTGAATAACAAGCTTCATGTCATCCCTACATTGAAGCACAGTGGCAGCATCATGCTGTTGGGATGTTTTTCGCCAGCAGGAACTGGGAGACTAGTCGGGGTCGAGGGAAAGATGAATGCAGCAATGTAATGATAATAATAATGATAATAATTGTATTTATAAAGCCCTTTCAAACAAAGTGCTGAACAGTTATTTGAAGATAAAAAGTTAAATAAAAAAAATAAAACCAGTACAGAAAAAAAACTGTATAATTTAAAAACTGATTGGCATAGAATTAAGACCAGGTCTGGGTTTAGGAACTTTTAGGAGGCCAGTATCCTGAGATGGGAGAGCACAGGAAGGAACACAGAGGTGCAAAAGGTCAGAAAAATATGAAGGCACCAAACCATTTAAAGCCTTGTAGATGAGCAACAGGACCTTAATGTCATGGCCTGGGGGATCGGCGAGACGCTGATCAGCCTTTTCTTCTTTTCTCTCTCTCGCGCTCTCTCTCTCTCTCTCCTCCTCTCTGTCGCTCATTGCGGGTTCATGCCCTCGGCCCACACCCACGGAAGAGAACACACCTGATGCCCATCAAGGCCATCGGCATTTAAGCGAGGAGGTGACTGCTGGTCTTCGCTGGATCGTTGTCTACCACGCGTCAGTGCAAGTCAAGCTACAGCTTAAGATAAGTCAAGTGTCTTTGTGAATATCGTACTCATTCCTGTTTCCTCGTCTACAGACCCCCTGAATTACCTTTCCCGTGTGAATCTGTGCGTCAAGTGCGAAGAAAGGAACTGCCGTCGTGTATGTGGAGAGTTGGAGAACGAGTGATTTCCCCCTTTGGATTTCCCCGGAGCCCCGTCCCTCACATTGTTGTATATAGCACTGCCCTGCACTTCCTAAGGTGTGTATATACACCTGGTGAACTCTGTAAATAAACCCTTGTGTTCAGCTGATTCAGGAGTCGTGCGTTTGAGTCCCCTGCATTGAACCTTAACACTTAAAATCTGCTTGAACCTGACAAGGCGACCAGTGAAGCGATTTCAGCACTGGGGTAATGTGCTCAAATTTCCCAGTTTTGGTTAAAATGCGAGCAGCTGCATTTTGTTCCATCTGTAAACCTCTAAAACCTTTCTTTGGTATTGCAATGCTCTTCCCAGAAAGAAGAACATTGCAATAACCAATGTGCAAAGACACAAATGCATGGATAAGAACCTCTGCAGTGTCAAGTGATATAACTTGCCTGATTTTAGCTATGTTCCTTAGGTGATAAAAAGCAGTCCTTGTTGTCTCTTTCACGTGGGACTCAAGCAGAGCACCGTGTCAAACCACACGCCCAAGTTCTTACATTGTTCCTGCAATTTATGACATAGTCATCAATTTTCAAAGACAAATTTTGGAAGCAGGAAATTATCAGATAACCTGCCCCTAATTGCAGATACACAAGCTTCTAATTGAGTCACGTTAGCACAGTTTCCAATGGTTAAAGGAGCATAAAGCTGCAGGTCATCAGCGTAACAATTAAAGGTTAAGAACGCAGAAGAAGACCAAGAGGCAGCAGATACAGAGAAAACAGCAATGGGCCAAGTACACAGCCCTGAGGGACCCCATGCCCCACTGCACAGGTCTCAGAGAGATCATCTTTAAACTAACAGTCTGAGATCTCCTGCACAGGTAGGATCTCAGCCATGAAAAAACATTTCCCGTAACTCTGATTAAAATGTTCTAGCCTGTCCAATAAAATACAGTGATCCACAGCGTCAAACGCAGTGCTTAGATCTAGCAGTAATAAAACTGAGGTGTGATCGTTGTCTGCATTTACCAACAGATCATTTATCACTTTGATTAAAGCTGTTTCTGTGGAGTGGTTTGATCTAAAAGCAGATGTTGGCACTAACGTACAGAGAGTGCCAATAAGCTGACATTTAGATCCTGACCATGTAAGTGCAGCAGAGTAATAGTAGTTTATGTCCAATGCCATTTTATGTTTTTTTAATGTTAAGCTTACTGTTTGTGTTCTGGAGGGCCGTAGAAATCATGGTCATGGATGAGGTGGGTGTGCCTAAGGTAAAGGTCCAAGACCTTTATGTGTAAATCTTTGTCTACCATTACTGAACTGATGCCTACATGGTAAGAAAAAAAAAACTTCGTAATATGGTAATAACTGCTAATAAAGGAAAGAGGAAAATAGTCCTAATTTATGATGAAAACAGACACAACACATGATTAAGACTATTACATAAGCAGTTAAGAAAACGGATGGACGTCAGAAGTCACCGGCCCAGCAATTCGAAGGCGAGCTCTGATTCCATGACTTGGAGATTCAGGGGTGTAAAATTTGGAACCTTAACTACACAAAAATGTTGTCCAGAGAAAACTGCCCCACATGCTAGAAAATGATTATGCATATCAACAAAATAAAGCTGACAGCTGACATCTCCCTTCTCCAGGATAAGATCATGAAACGGCTAATTTGCTAAAATGACTGTGTTGTACAAGTGTAGGTGAAACGGGGAACGATCCCAGGTTAACAGTCATCTGAATCAGCATATTTTTGATTACTCATTTTATGATGTTGAAAAGCCTCCAAGCAGATTGACATCTAATTAAGATTCAGACGAGTGTTTGGGGCTCTTAGCCTCTAAATGGACCTGGGAGATGTGAGGAGATGAGGGCGGCTGGCTCAGTTTGTTCGTGTTGACAGAGTAAGGGAGGAGTAAGAGAGGGAGAAAAATATAAAGAAAGCTTGTGGCCAGGATAATCTAACTTGTTTATTTAGACCATTCTGCTTCCTGGTTACGCATGGATTCACATTTCTGTTTTCGCCTGTGCTGCCGTTATGTTACTAGCGTAGGGAAAAAAGGAAGACAAAGCTCAAGCATATGTAGGCCTATTAAAAATGAAACAGCATTGTAAAAAGAAAAAGCAAAGCAGCTGCTACGATCTCCACCTCTCACGTTCAGTTTCCTCTCATAAGTGTCCGTCCACCCAAATGAAGATGAAATGCTCTGAAATAACCACGGTGATGGAAAAGCACAGGCGGAAAAACAAAGACGCATCCTGGCTTGTGTTTCCTGCGACATTCACAGTCGCTTCAGCCTGAGCTGTGGTGGTATTTCACAGTTAATATTTCAGTGTGATTCATAAAAGCCCACCTCTCCAATATTTTAGCCATCATATTAACCTTGCCAGCCATCGTTGCAGCATTTATTTTATCCTCCAAAGCTGATTTTTAAGCATTACATCAGCTATGTTGCATCTGTTAAATGTACCAACATTTGATTTCCTGTCTGCCCTACCCCTCCTTTATCAAGTCCCCTTTTAGCACTCTAAGCTGGCCAAGGAGCCATAGTTTTATGGCCAGGGACAGTAAATTACCAGAATTAGTCCTTTTCCATTTTAGTGAGCGTTTTTTTAGAAGTTGGAATAGAAGAAAGGAAAGGCGTGTCTTTGGGAACCCATCCAGCAGTGTGTTGTGTTTAAAACCTGAAACATTAACATCACAAAATCATGTTTTTGTGACTAAAACATTCTTTTAAAGAACTGGAATTTTAAAAAGAGCTGAATGGTTCTTTGGTAATACCAGTTTGTTCAATGTAAACTTTATTAACCAGGCTAGTTTTTAAGCACACATTCTTGTTTACAAACCTGGGAAAAGCCAAAGAAATCCCAAAAGTTAAAAACACAATAGGTCACATCGGAAATGTCACACGACAAAAGGGAGTTGTGAAAGCTCCTTTGTAAATCGGCTGTAGTGCCTGAATGATTGTTATTTGGAACAACGTTCTTAAGCCTCCGTTAAATGATCACTGTTTAAAATCACGTCACAAAAGAACATATTTTGTTTTTTATTATTAGACTCATTCACATCCCTCACCTGCATATTGTTACTACTGAAAAGCCACTGTGGAGATCTGCTGTACTGACGTTTTATCTGTGATGATTCTTGGTTTCATGTACTGATTATCAGCAGCAACTAATTTGATCTTTTCCTCACGGGCAGACAGTAAATTTGCCATCATGTTACACCATGGGGAGAAAATCTCCATTAATATTTTGGTAAACTATCAAAATCATGACTTCAGGTCCAAGGCTAATTTTCCTCAGCAGGTAGGCTCAAGCGATTCTGTCAAAATGTTGATGCACGGCTGCAGGAAAGACCACTTAAGATGTTGACCTCACCACACTGGATGTCCATTATGATCACAGTCATTCGGTGTCCACGGGCACGATAAGAAAAAAGGGGAAAAAAGGAGTGCGTGACATTTCACATTTCATGTGGATTTGAATTTTGATCTGAGCAAATTATAGCTTCATAGTTATGATGAAGGTTAATTATTATAACATTTTGACTCTAAAAAAAGTGTCAGCTTGCTTGTAAATCCCTGTGTTACAAAGATGGCCTTCCTATTAGATATGAATGGCATCGTGGCATAATGGATATCAACATGAAATATGAGATTTGTGTGACATTTAGTTTTTATATAAGATGCATTAGAAAATATAAATGCAAGTAATGCTTGAGATCAGTGTCGGTCAAGTTACTTGAAAAAAGTAGTAAGTAATTAGTAGGGATTAGTAGGTTTTATCCGATACCAGTACCAAACAGGTACTTTTGAAATGGTGCCGATGCGTAAACGGTGCTCGAACCGGTGCTTAAAGAGTGGAGAACACAAAATTGGTCCAAAAACCTCTCATGTTCAGCTGGTTTTTTTTGTAAAAAGATAACAATGTTAGCCTTTTCTGCAGCTATAGGGCATATATGGTCTCACTCTTGGCTGGAAGCAGTGCTTAAACAATGGAAAAAACACAAACTTTGTCCAAAAACCTCTCATGTTTAACTGTTTCCCACTTTTTCTTTGGTCATTTTAGCCTTTTTGGCCAGGGTGAAGGGAGTATCTGCCATCAAACAAGAAGACAGCCGCATGTAACTACGACGGTGTTTGCTAGTTCACCTTACATGCATTAATGTAATAACGTGGTTAGCGTACTCAACATTAATTACACACGAACAACATGAAGCTACTCACGCAGAGGAGAACGGCTGCTGCTGCCATCATCATCCTCATCATTTCTGCTACGCTGACAGGGCTAGGGGCCAGGACTCTACTCTTCGGGTTTTTGGGGGATGTTGCTAACTCCGGGTCCGTTAACAGGGACCACACCCGCAGTAGATGTGCACGGTGTGAGGTCTCGCAGCAAGCTATCAAACACGGCGTATTTCTCGGCTTTTAAAAAAACGCTATGCGTCGCCAGGTGTTTCATCGGATTTGAGGTGTTACCTCCTTTGACAGTATCACAGTATCAGCTTAAAGCACTTGTTGCAGGCTGCTGAGTTTGCATCTTTTGCTGTGAAGTACAGCCAGACTTTTGACCGCTTCGCCTTGGGCATTTTTAATCTGTAGCTCTGCTCTAAAAGAATGTACGTACCTGGCCCCGCCTACTATCCTCGGAAACGTAAAATGATTGGCTAGAATTGGCTCAGGAAAAGAAAAGCACCGAAATCTGCGCTGCTTTTCAGTCTGGTTACTACCGTTTATGTCAGATGGCACCGGACACCGGTACCCATCCCTAGTAATTAGTGATTACTTCTCCCAAAAGTAATCCTGTTACTTTAGTGATTACTTATTTTCAAAAGTAATTAGTTACTTAGTTACTTTTTAAAAACATGATACACAACCTGAATAGGTAATAAAGCAACAAACCTTTCAGCCCTGTTCTTTTTTTTCTGCATAATCCATCATATAAAATCTAATCAAATGAAAAAGTCTCTTTTTAAAACTTGTTTTATAAGTTGAAGTTTAATTTTTCGCTGTAGAAAGAAGTTTTCTTCCCACACAGAGTGTAGAGCGGACGCTGATGTCTTTGTCATTTTTTACGACTCAAACTTAAAGTAATGTGAGTATTTCCACGCTTTAAATGCTGCATGGTCGTACTCTCTCCATCACTCCATGTTATCCAGTGTTGATCTGCACACGTCTGTTACCACGGGCGTCGCACACGCTTACGTCATTGTCATGAGACACAGTCATAAACAAAATCACTGTTCAGTAACGCAGCGTGCTTACGGGAAAGTAACAGTAATCTAATTACTTTATTTGCAATAGTAATCCCTGACATCACACGTTACTTGAAAAAAGTAATCGGATTACAGTAACGTGTTACTTGTAATGTGTTACTGCCCATCTCTGCTTAAGATATGCTCCAATAGTGAGATATGTAGAGTTTTCCTTAATGACAGTTGGCTTTCCAGATTTTACTGACAGCAGAGTTTGTTCTAATGCAGTGCACCCCCGTGTGGCCCCTCACACTCCCCTTATGACTGATACTGTCCATACCACCATCAGTCCACTATATTCACATATATTAAAAGAAAAGTCTCCTTTGAAAAGTGGCTATATTGAATCAAGAACCTTTTAAAGATCAGCTAATGCTCAATAGCCTAAAGAACATAGAAGAAAACGAGTAAAAAGCTCAGTGATTGAACTGCATGTGAACTCAAAGGGGACCACTTGAATACATGGTGCCCTGAGCTCCAATATCACCTTTTTGTGCACAAATCCAAACACATCCTTTTGTTTGTCTCACAGTATAACTATAGGAAACCTGTTTCCATGGCTACACAGGTATAAAACAAGTGCCCCCTTCCCGACTCACAACATATTTGCAGTTTTCCCATCTTTAGTCAAATTTATGTTGGTTTTAAGCCAGGCTAAATCAGCCCTAGAGCCCTCTGTGGCACGTGAGGCCCTGTTTAAGGATGAGCCGTTCTTAATTGATCATAGAAACAGGCACTGCTATTGTGGTGCTGGGGTGGATTTTCTCCCATAATGAGTATTCTGCAGTGTCTGTAACCTGCTGGGGAGACCAGACATCATTTATAGTCCGGGCAAAACAGCCACACAGGCTCTGTTGCCAAAAGCACCATCCATTTAATAGAGACAAGCCAGAGAGAGGGCAACCTGCATACCACCACACAGCCAGCTCTGCACTGCAGAGGGAGTGTTAATAATGCCCATTTACTTGCAATGATTTTTTTTTTTTTTTTTTATCTTTGAAGGACTCAAACTCTTTAAGAAGAAGTCAGAGTCTTTTATTGAATGAGATCAAAGTCAAACTCATCTAGAACAACATAATAATGGAAAAGTTGTTTAAGCTCGTGAGTCATTTTGGAAAATAGATGCTTTGGTAATGTTTTCATATTTTTGGTTTCATGAGGTTTAGTTTTCTTTAACCGTACTAGTCTGACATGTTATTTGGTCTGTTTATCACATATAAAGGACATCCATTCATTTTGAATTTGTTTCTTAAGCTTGCACCTCACATGTTCAGCCTCCATTGTGTCTCAGAGCAGCTATAATGTTTGTAAGAATGCTTTAAACTTTGCTGTGGAATTGTACTACTGTGATACTGTGGTTGCTGCTCTAATCCACTTCCTTTGTTAAAGTAAACAAGGTTATTGGTTATAACCTTAGAAACAAGGTTATTATACATATGATTTCATGATTGGCTTTATAATTGCTTTTCCCTGAAAAAGGACAAAAAAAATGTTCAGATGAAAGCAGGAAGTCAGGTGCTGTTGTGATTGGACGTGTAGTCCAGGACAGGAGGATGTTGGGGTTGATGGATGTATCATAAAAACATTGGGCTGTTGTTCATTTCTTCTTTCCATTTCAATTACAGATGCAAACAGTATTCTATTCCAGACCTTTGTCAGTGCCATGTTGTCTAATATGAAGCTTATGTGGAAGATCAACAAGGAAGATCTTTAATCAACCTGCTGCTAGGCTGCTTTTTTGTTCTATACATCACTACTGCTTTCCCACACTGTCAGTCTCATTACTTTACTCTAATCCTCTTCTTGCTCACCTTCTTTGGGCCAACAACGTGACTCCATGTTTATGTTTTGTGTTTATTAATTTTTTTATTGTTGTTGTTTTTCTTCCAGTGTTTTTCTTCTTTGTGCTGCCCTTGTGTTCATGTCATTTTACTTTGACGGTCGCTTGTCTCATGTCTGTGTCTCGAGCCTTGTCTCCCCTTCGTCTCGTCAAGTGTGATCAGTCCCAGCTGTGCTCTCCTCCTGTGTCCCATTCCCTCATTACCCCTCAGTGTATTTTAGCCCTGTGTTTCTCTCTGTCAGTGTCGCGTCGTCCCCTCATGCTGTGTGTGTTTTTCCTTCCCTGCTCCCTGAGCTCTTCCTCTCTAGTTTCTCAGTGTTTTGCTTTTAGTTGCCAGTTTGGTTTTGCAAGTATTTTTTGTGCAAGTTTTGCCACTGCAATAAATCAGCCGCCTTGAGTTTATTCCTCCATCCGAGTGTCCTGCGTTTGGGTCCTACATCCTGCCAGCCACAGCTGCTTCATGACACAACCTCAGTCTTCATCAACACCACCACGAGCATCTAGACTCGAGTGTGTCCCATCACCACTGGGATTCTGTTCCATGGTGGGCTATTGGAGTCTAATTTTGTTATCTCAATAAATCATGTTCACTTTAAAAAAACTAAAAAAACCCAAAAATCTCTCCTTATTGAACTGCCATCGTATAAAAACTGCTAGCATTCCACAATGTGCCCTTTCTGTCCGTGTGTCAGACTTAGGTTTACCTGCCAAATTGTTAGAAATGGAAACCTCTGTCATGTTAATTGTGCATTACTTTTCAGCATTTTTTTGAAGTGAGATATTTCAACCAAGTAGTTTTAGTGTCTAACCCTAAGCTGGTCGTGAGAAAGAGCAAAAATAACAAGTGAAAAGACGCACAGCACTCCAATGAAAAATCCTATGACTATTTCTTCAAACATGGACCCTCCCAAATTAACATGAGGAAGCCCTAGCTTTTTCCTAGGCAACTCGTGTGTGAAAGTGAAGGGCAACGCGTGGTCAGCAAACCTTTCCAACTAAATAAATTCTGCAGAAAAAAGCACCATCTGTTTAAAAGTGTGAGATCAGGGTGAAACTCATTTCCTCCATGTTGCCCCTCAGTGTTTTGGCTTGGTGCTTGGCCAAGAAATCCAAAGGGACGACAAGGTGAATGGCTTGACCTGCTGACTACCTTTAGTTCCTTATTTCTTTATTTCCCAGATTGTTTCTCTAATATCCGTGTGGGGTTTCAGGGTTGTGGCCTGGTGCAGTGGCTGCCAATCTTGTAAGAGCAGCAGATCAGTTGCCTCAAGCACAAAAAGTCTGCAGCTCCAGTTACTGATTGGAAATGTCACAGAAAGCCCTCTATATTAGAAAGGGCCAGTATCAAAGTAAGAAAATTCTGCTCACAAATCCCCAAATTCACTTTCTACAGGAAACAATGGCAGCCAAAAAGTCAACTAAATGAGATCTGTGCTCCCTGCCTGTAATCTTTTAAGTGCATTTTGGATAAAATCCCAAGTTATTTCATTGGTCTGATTTACAGCTGACAGAAGAAAGACTGTTTCTTTAAATGGCAATTAACAGATTTCAACACATGAAGAAGCTGTCTGAGAGAATTGTTTTCTATTAAACAGAAGAGAAAACACACAAAGAGCAACATAATAAACTCAACACCATCACGATAAACTAGCTAACAGTAGATAACAGTAGATACTATATATTAAATGTTATTGTGCAGCACGCAAGATCGACAGCGAACAATGTGCTTTGAGGTAGCAGCCAAGACAGGTGTAGTTTGTGTCTGTGAACACCTGTGTGCACACCTGTGTGGATCAGCACGCTTGTATTCAAAAGGTTTCTCCATGTAATGATCTGCTAGGGAGTGTGGGGAGCCATAGCCCCGTCCCCCAGGGCATGAAGCAGGTATGGAGGAGATCCAGGCCCCAGACATCCAGAGGCCCCAGAATACGAGGACCCAAGGAAAATGTTGTTTGATTCATTAGCTTACTTGCGGGCGGTTCAGGAGTTTATGGATGTGTGAGGTTTTGACTTTTATTCACAGTAACCGTGTTTTGCCCTCACGCTGACAGATAAGGATCTCTCTTGTGTAACCTCACCCTCTGATCTGGATTAAGGGAATTATCATTTCTGTCCATGTCTCCCTGTGATACTTACGACCTCCAGTTGTTGAAAGTTGGCTTTTCATAACTTTTTTTATGTTAAAATTCAGAGGATGGAATGTGTTTTGTACAGATCCACATACATGCTTGTCTTCTTACAGCAGTAATATAACACTGAATAATTCCAACAAATCATATAATCTGATTATTTTAAATGTATTCTTTCAAAGCCCCCCCCCCCCCGTTTAAATCTGTTTAGCATCATCATCCCTTTGAGATGGTGTCACTTGATATAAAATGGGCCGGTCTGCTACTGGGAGATCCCCTGGACCTCAGTGGGTGTGAAGGTATGAAGGCCAGCAGTATTATTTTCATAGACCTTTTATATTCTTTGCCCTTGCAATCAAAGCACAAAGAAGGAACTTGGGAGCAACTTTATCCCTTTTTTTTTCTCTGTGTTGGCTGCAGGCTATTCTAAATATATTTTATTGATCTATAAGGCTGAACATTTGAGTATAACTCTAAAACAGGGAGAACTGTAGCATTGAACTTGTTAACCTTGTATAAAATTTGCAAGTAAGTGTACATACCCATTTAAATTATGTCTATAGATTTAGTTCTTTACTTGTTTATAGACTCTTTACCAATGAGTCAGCTTAAAGAAAAAGACTAAAATTGTTTTGTTTTGTTTTTTTATCACATATGTCCAAGTTATTTAATACAATCCACCACTGTGATTTTAGTCAGATGTTCCCCGGTCTCAGTGATAGAGCTGTAATAAATATAAGTCTATTAACTTTAAATAGTTACGTAGTGTTTTTCCAGTCCTACAGAGTACTCAGAGTGCCTAAAGTACACACAAATTAATGCAGTGCTATTTAACACTATATACTGTACAGCAATTATGTTATTTCACATCCTCCTCATTTGCTTCAACAGAAGCATCGCTGTATAGTGTGACTTATGTGCTTATCCACTGTTAATATAGTTTGCTCTTCATTTATAAAATGGGCCACTCTGCTCCCAGCAGCTCTGTGCATGCTTGCGATTGTTCAGATGCTGACAATGCCACCCATTTCATTTGAATGTGCTCATAGCTTTCAAGCTGTTAAACATGACAGTAAACCTGATTGTTGATGCTCCGATATGTGAAGCCAGATAATGAATATGTGAATATGACGGTACATGCCCCCGATGTCCTGCACTGCAAAACATGCAGTAAAGGTTTGCATCAATTAACCTTTATCAGTTACATTTGTAATTTCTGTGGAGCGTCGCTTAGGACAGCATGCTACAGAACTAAAGCAGTAATCGTGAAAATGTTAGCAAACATTTGCATTTTAGTTATTTAAGCTCTGAGTTATAACCATGTACATCCTTACTGATTCCATAGGAATTAAGAGGGTAAGTAGCAGAAATGTGCTGCTAATCAAATTCGCGTGATGCAGTTTGAATGTGAGTTAACACAACGCAACAATCTTCCCAGGGTGTGAACATCACAGCAAATTCACTCCAAAAACAGTGCAATGCTCAGAAACTGAAAAAGACCAATAGCTACATCTCAGGCTCTAATATTTAATATGTTAAGCAAAGCCTGTAAAGTTCATGACTGTCATGGTCTGCATGGCAGACCGTGGGGAATGTGGGGAAAATAGGACCCAAACGCTGGACTCCTGAGATGAATGCAGTGTGTTTTATTCACAGTGAGTGATAATAATTCCCCGTGCGCCCCTGCCCCCCGTGCAGTATCCATTCCCCACCGTGCTCCACGTCTCCGTTCCCTTGTACTCGTGTCTGCTGCCCCCCTGTGCTCCACTCTCTCTTCCTGAGGAAAACGACAGAGGCAGCCATTAGTACAATCCCACTGTCGCGGCAGACTCACACTTACTATAGCTGGGAAACTGATGGGTAGTCACGCGTACGATCCAGCGTTGAGGAGCTCTACACTCCTATGTAGCTCCCCCGACGAACCAGATCAGCTGTAGGCGTGTGTAATTTTCCTCCCCAGGTGTGGCCAGGCTGACACACCCACACACAGCCACATAGATACAAGAACAAGGAAACAGGGCACAGCAGCACCAAAAACACACGTCCACAACCTCTTACAAAAAGACTAATCAAGTATGACTTGTTTGGAAAGGTTGCTAGGAGAAAGCTTCGTCTCTCTAAAAACAACATGACAGCAGGTTTAGGTTGGTTTCTCAACAAACCACATGACTTCTGAACAGTGTTGGGTAAGTTACTTTAAATTAGTAACTTAGTTACATTACTAGTTACTTCTCTAAAAAACTAACTCAGTTACTTCAAGTTACTCGTTACTTTCAAAGTAACTAGTTACTAGGGAAAGTAACTTTGGTTTTACTCAGAATTCTCTTGTTAATGTGTTGCTTCCGTAACTGGATACCCAGCCACACTGCCAGTCTTCTAGCTTGCTTACTTGCCACAAGTGCACTGTGCCACCTACCAACAGAAAGGAAAAAATAATGTGCACATTTCCACGAGAGAAATCCCACGCCTGGACCGTCGTTGACCGCCGCCATGATTCTAGCCTGCTTTTACATCCAACACAAAAACTGCAGTCGTGGTGCTTTTGATTGTACTCAGAACTTGGAAATTCTGCCTTCTGAATAGGAAGATGTAGGTAACACCAGACTGCAGATGAGCTGCATACAGAGCTGGACTGGGACAAAACAATCATCCCGGGCATTTTGACTAGAGACCGCCCACCATTATAGGAAAAATCATAAAGCCTTTGAATGAAAATAAACACTGTTGTGACAGTGATGTACACTGTTCTGATGGTATATATGTATCAATCTATTAATTGTTTGTTGTAAGACTCAGATAATTATTTTTTTAAAAGCGAGACATTTTAAATGAGAATAATAAAGAAAAGTATTTCCTTGTGCCCCCCTTTTCCCTGTTAATGCCCTACCTGGCCCCTGGCAAAACTTTGCTAGATCCGCCCCTGCACAGTTACCAGCTGTCAGCTACTTAGAAAAGGATCCTGGTGTTATTTGTCTCTCAGAAACAGTTCATAACTTCCTTCAACTCATTCATGTCACCTAAAAGGTAAACCTGTTTCTCCATCACCTGTTCAGCTCTGATGATTCAGTAAGGACATCTCCTGGTTTCATCTGCATGTTTCCCTCTCACCAGATAACCAAACCGATATCATGACCAGCAGCTTTACAGCTGTGGCTCCAGCAAACATCAGCTGATACTAGAAATTAATATTAAATAAATTCTAACAACAGCTGATCAAGCTTAAACGTGCTGCTGTTGTTTAACGCGACATCCGCTGGTTTCCTCTTTCTGGCATAAAGTGGGCGATAAATAAACAAGAGAGAAAAGCCGATCAGCTGATCATTGATCAGTTTCCTGATTGAAGCAGAAACAGGAGAGAATGAGAGAAGAAGAGGCAGCTGTGCAGCTTCAGCTTTGTGTCTTTTCATTGTAGCTGAAGTCCGGGACAAACTGTGTTCCTTTTCACCTCAGTACGAAAGCAGCGTAATATTTTCTCTGAATACCAGGCGATTCTGTTTTTACGGGGACGGTTGGCAACTCTAATAATTAACCGTATGAACAAAATAAAGTTCAGCATCAGTAACATAGCACCCACCCAGCTGTATAGAAACTCCGTCATGCTAGCTAGCACGCAGTACGAAAATGTCAGCATACCGAAAATAAACTCCACCTAAACTTGGTTTATATCCGACCCAGATAGACTGCAGGTCATAACTTCTTACCTGAAGTTCAGTTCACCTGACACGCGGACCGGCGGCCGCTTCGGGTCTCTCCTCTTGCCTCCCTTTCCTTCATCCACCTGCTGGCCTCCACCACTTGCTAATGTTATTGAATCTGTGGAAGCTCGCGATATCCACCCACGCAGTAACGAGTAACGAGCCTATCTAAATCCCAGTAACGAGTAACGCGTTCCTGGTTTTGGCATAATAACTAGTTACCGTGCTCGTTACCACAATAATAACGTAGTTACTGTAACGCGTTACTTAATAACGGGTTAGTCCCAACACTGCTTCTGAATCAGTGTCTTTTGGAAGGTTGAGACCACAATGAAGATGTTTGGCTATACAAAGCACCAAATTTGGTTAAAGAAAACAGACCTAGCAAATCAGCCCAAACACCTCATTGTTGTGGAGGTGTAATCATTATCTTGTTCTGCAGCCAAGCCAACTGTAGTCACAAACTTCTCGGCATAAAGTATTCTGAAGTGAATTATGGGACCATGCAAGAGGGCAGAAATCCAGCCACACCAGCAGCTCTGGAACAGAATGGCTGAAAAAGAAAAGAATTAAGGTGGCCCAGTCAAAGTCCAGACATCAACCAAGCTGAAATGCTATAGAATGGCACAAATGTCTGCAAGCATCATTGAACAGTAGGAAAAAACTCCCCAAAAAACATGTGTATGTACAATTATTGCTGCTAAAAGTTCTACGAGATACTGAATCATATGGTGTAGTCAGTTTTTCACAGGACTGCTGGTAATGTTGTCTGTCTATTATTGCATGGTGAGGTCCAGTAGTGAAGCTGGCTCATTCCACAGAGTGAACTCAATTAGCTAAACAACAAAAAATCTATGGTTGAGCGGAACTGCTGTCACTGGCGGTAATTTATTATGCGTTTTTCAATAAGGCCAATATGATAGTCATCTGTCCCTAAGTGAATTTAAAAACATCAATAACTGCAGCTTTTTACATGTAAATAATTCATATTTAGTGGTGTATGCTTTAACAGCAAAAGGCAGACTCATCTCCAGCCATTAGGACAAAAAAAAGAATTAATATTCATGTTTTTTTTTTTCTCCAAGCCATCAGCTCATGTGATTTCTACCCACATGCTTTAACAACTTCCCACCAACTGGACATGTTTCTATCTCTATAGGAATGTTACCTGTTCCAAATCACAAAGTGGGTGGTTGATAGCCGGAGCAGAGCCAGGTAATGTTGGCGTGCTAGCAGGATGTGTTGATGATTAGCGCCTCTCCACCATGGTTTTACTACTGGATATGCCTCAGTTTAATGGACAGAAAAAATGAGCAGCAGAAAGTCGATTAAATGACTCACAATGCTGTCTACGAGTCTAGAAAATGTCCAATATTATGTTTGTCCCGAGTCTAATATATTGTCTGAAGATGCAAAGTCTTATATACATTTATTTTTAAAATGTTATTCACAGTTCTTCAGCTACTTGTTTCATACCCTGATGTGAATGGGACAGGGCTGCAGGTGTTTCATGGGGTAAACCTGGCTTAGCTCAGACCAGGACGTCTGCCAGATCCTGCTGCATTATGACCTCCACAACTTCTGTGACAGTTGGTTCAAGTTATTGGCAATGATGCAGCACAACACAACATTTCCTGTGCAGTCGTCATAAATCACTGGTGAACAGAGGTCAAACAGAGGTTGAGAAATGCTCGATTGGAGGTCCTAGGAACTGTTGAGTAACAATAAGAGTTAATTTCAATTATTACCTTTCAGTCCTAACTGACAGAAGGTGTCCAATATGAGACGCTCCAGGATTTCTTTAAGGCCAGGTTTGAGGCTGAGTCCATCAGATTGCTGTGTGCTAAAGAGACCACAGGTGCTCATAAGCCTAACGTGATGAACTTGTTATGAGAAACTCTTTGGGGGGAGGTTTTAACATTAATTAGAAAGTGAAAGCTTGTTCTAGTACTTATAAAGAGTACACTTGTTGTTACCACAGCATCCAGTAGCTAACAGCCATTCAGTTTCAAATTGTTCAAGAGACACTCGTGTTTTTGTACTCAAATTAGCAGAAAGTAATGCCTTTTCATAAATGCACACAGCTGTCATGATACCACAGTCAGTGATGATTATTTTTAAAAACAATAACCTGTTAGCTGCATTGATTTGGGTGAACACTGTAGACACAGTATTACAAAACCTTGATTTCTTTAAAGGTTTAAAATAATCACCCAGCAGTGCCACTAATATCAGCCAGAGTTCAGCAGGCGTTTTTTTTGCAGACATACATTTAGATGTGTGACATGTAAAAAATAAAATGCCAAATTCCACTTTGTTTCATCAGCTGCTGCATACTCATTTTCACACGGCCTTAACTGGGGCACTTGCATAGAACAGAGCCATCGTTAATGTTATTAGTAACCACTGTCCCTTATTTGAGCCCATGACAACATCAAGTGTCTGCTGTAAAGAAAAGAAGTGAACATTTTTAATGCAGAACCACTCTTTGTGCTTCCACCAAGTAGACGAATAAGTACATAAATACATAAATACTGTATGCAATGGTAACAGGGTGTGCAAACCACAAAGCAAATAAGACTGATAGCAGAACCTTTAACATCAAGAGTGCATCTTATTTCAACCAGAAGAATGATGTTCATTCCTGCAGTGTGATTCATATAGGAGACAAGGTGTTGATGCAATGATGTGATAAAAGCAGAGTACATAGCATGGTGTTCTGTGTGTTTGAGTGCACAATTACATAAAAATATAAAAGTACAGTTTTCAGTCATTGCATTCAGCTTGTGTCTGAATAATAAGTGTGGCTCATTATATTGCATGTACAGAGTTTGGATGAAGGCTTGTAGACTGGAGGGTAAGCACTTCTTCCTCTTCTTCTAATTCAAAATGAATTCAGCTGTTACATTTTTTTTTTTTTTTAAATGACAACATTTTAGAAACTGGTAAGAAAGACAAGTCACATTTGGGATATAAGTAAAATTTGCTGACATTAGCTGAAATATTATTTATTTTAAAAAAAACTGCTATATTTAAATGTTGTCCCCTTTTTAAAAAAAAAAAAAAAAAAAAAAAAAAAAAGGTTTATTGTTAAATATTTTAGTGGTCACTGAAAGAAAATCACAGGTGTATCTAATGTAATGGCATCTTTGTTTCATTTAGGTGTGCCAGTAAGCACCGACAGTGAGCCAGCAGGCACAATACAGAGTTCTGGATCTGACACGTTGAAGTGGAATGCAGCCACCAGCGTAAGTGTCATTTATTGCACCTGTGTTTTTCCAGCTAGCCTGTCAGCCAGTAAAAATACCTCCCTAGATTTTGTTGGTTTCATTATGGCAAGTATGCCTGCTTTGTTCTGACAAAAGGTTCACAATGACCACATCCTCCTGACGAAGCTATTCATCCAAAAGGAGAATGTGCTGTTACACTGTTGTCTATGATAGAGCCAGGTGTGCAGTGGATATTTATGGTATCACTAAGTTATTATAACTTAGTTCATTTTTTTCTCTCAAAAAATGAAAATAGCAAAAGTTATTCAAATCCATAAAAACGGAGAGAGGTAACAATTACACAACAATATCACTACTCCCACAGTTCTCAAAAATCTTAGAAAAATTATTTGTTAATAGACCTGATAAATATATTGAGAAGCATAATTTCCTAAGTGATAACCAGTATGGCTTTAGAGTGAAAATGTCCACTTCGATGGCAGTGATGGAACTTGTAGAAGGGATATCTACTGCAACAGATAATAAGGAATATACTGGTGGTGTTTTTATAGACTTAAAAATTTGATACAACTGATCATTCTATATTAATGAATAAACAAGAGAGATATGGTATAAGAGGGATAGCATACAAGTGGACGAAAAGTTACCTGGATGACAGATATCAATATGTCGAAATTGATAATGTAAAATCTAATCAGTTGAAGGTAACTTGTGGTGTTCCTCAGGGCTCTGTGCTGGGCCCTAAATTATTACAAATGACATATGTAGTGTTTCCAAACTGTTAAAATGTGTATTGTTCGCTGATGATACCATCCTAGAACAGCTTCTGACTACAGTGGAAAAGGAGTTAAATATATTAAAAAACGGGTTTGATATAAATAAGTAGGGATGCAACGATACCAATTTTTTCAAACCGATCCGATACCGATACTTGGATCTGAGTACTTGCCGATACCGAGTACAAAAACCGATACTTCTACCACACACAAGTTAAACTTAACGGTAGTAAAGAAACGACCCACACAACTCTTTAACACAAACGAAACGTTTACTGAACGTAAGGGCAGAGACAAATACTGTACAACACATCCCTTTTTTAAACTCAAATGATATTCCAATTCCTTAACCAAATGAAATACACTGTATAAATGACATAATTCCCTTTCAAATTATATTAAACAACCCAACTTATGTTATCACCTTTTGGTAAGTGACTCACTAATATACACTCCAAAACACGTTATATAAATCCACTAAACATACAATATTCACACATGGGCCCCACACACACTCACATTCACACTTGTTGCAGGCCTGTTTGCTGCTCACGCCGGACGATGGGAAAATCCTCTTCTCCCAGTAAGAGCACAAAGTCTGACTTACAGTTCCGTTGCTCGGTAGGTCGCCGTTCACCAGTCCCACACTAAATCCACTCCCTGCGGACCCGATGCTGTCTCTGCTACAGCGCGTTAGCCAGTCACTGTCCAGCTCTCCGACAGTCCATAGCAGCTGCCTCCGTGGCGCAGCCAAGCAGTCCGGGCTAGCCTTTAGCCTCAGCGGTCATGGCTGGAAACACAGTTTTCCACGGATGGTGGTGCGACCGTCGAAACAAAAAGTCACTTCACCCACACTCTGTTGCGAACCTCTCTCACACGGTTAGCTTTCTAGTCACACACTCTTTTGTGCAAGTTAACCTCAGTAAAACTAGCCGAGTCTCTCACTTTGGTTCAGCTAACCTCGTGCATCTCTCCATGCCGTTCTCTTCTGTGAACTGTGAACACCTTATGTGGCGTTCAAGTCCATGGGAATTATGATTATCTACTCCCAAATTCCCATCCGGGCTACATAAGGATCGGTTCATGGTATCGGTTAACTTTTACGAGTACGAGTACGCACACATTTTACAGTATCGGCCCCGATACCCGATACCAGTATCGGGATCGGTGCATCCCTATAAATAAGTTGTCATTAAATATAAACAAAACAAAATGTATTACTTTCGGCACTAGACAAATGAAAAATGTATCTAAAATCAGGGTTAATTTAATTGAAATTGAAAGAGTACATGAAAATAAATCTCTTGGAGTGATGATTGATGATTAGCTGAGCTGGAAGTCTCATATAAACCATGTGAAAACAAAAATGTCAAAAACCATTGCTACAAAACAAAGCAAGCGTGCAATACCAATCCTATGTGCAATAACCCAACTGTATATACACAACACTATTTATTACATATTATTTTTTTTAAAACCGGCTTGTATGTTTGTAAATTTTATTTATACATATATATATATATATATATATATATATATATATATATATATATAACACCCAGCTCGCCCCTGCGGGCGGTTTATCCTTCAAGCTCGGGTCCTCTACCAGAGGCCTGGGAGCTTGAGGGTCCTGCGCAGATATCTTAGCTGTTCCCAGGACTGCGCTCTTCTGGACAGAGATCTCCGATGTTGTTGAAGGTCAATAGACCCAAGATGGCGCCAGTGTGTACGGCAGGCCGTCCTCGTCTCTGTTGTCGATCTTTTTCCTTGATATTTGTTTATTATTTGTTATCTTTCTGGCACTATGCCCCCAGATGGTTATGCATTAATCACCTATGACCGGGATACTCTGTTAAATCTTCGTTTCCCTCCCTATGCTGGGTTGGATCAAGGTTGGAATTTGGGAGACGCTACCTTTCCACGTATCATCTCTTCCACTGGTTCATACGGTCCCCTCTCTGCTCCCCCCGCCTAAGAAGCGCTATAGGAAGCGGGGCAAGCGGAGTGGGTTTCGTGTTCGCTAAAGGCTTACCTTAAAGTATCAGCTGCTGCTAATTCCCTCACCACCGCAGGGATTATCGACTTCCATCCGCTCGGGATCCAACACCCTTCAGGCTGCTCAACCATCGCTGGATCTGTCCGGTCGGTAAACAAGCCTGTCCGGTTTCTCCGGTAATCTCTTTGCCTGTTCGTGTTTGGATTGGGTCCACTAGTGATGGTGTACGGCACAGGCATCTAAGCCAGCTAAGACGTACTTCCGGCAGAGATAAGATGCCGATCTCTCGGATGGCTTTATTAAGCGTAAGATCGCTGGTGAATAAAACCTTCATCTTAAATGACCTCTTCCTCACCTCTCGACTTGATGCTCTATTATTGACTGAAACTTGGATTCGTCCTGGTGAGTCCTCTTCCTTTGCAGAGCTACTACCACCGGACTGTGTATTCTTCAGTTCACCGAGGCCCTCGGGAAGAGGTGTGAGGCGTGGCCTCCGTTTTAAAAACAAACTTAAAGTTCGGCAGCTGCCCTCTCCTACCTACTCTAGTTTCGAGGTCCAACTATTGGAGCTTGCGGACCTCCAGCGACTTTATGTGCTGTGATTTATCGACCACCTAAATACAATAGGTCTTTTATTTGTGAATTTGCTGACTTCTTAGGTTCTTTTTATTGAGTTATGATCAAGCTCTTATCACTGGTGATTTTAACATACATATTTGTTGTGCGGATGACCCCTAGCCAAGGATTTTCTTGCCCTAATTGACTCTTTTAATCTTACACAGTGGGTCAGGGAACCAACTCATCTTAAAGGCCATACTTTGGATTTGGTCCTCTCATATGCACTGGATATTTCTACTATGGACATTGATAATGCTGGTATTTCTGACCATTTTTGGTCATGTTTGATGTTGAGCTACGTGCAATTGACTTAAATTCTAAAGGCTGTCATCGCCTGTAGGTATCATTAATTCTGAGACTGTGGCTAACTTCATTACGACCTTCTTAAACTTTGCCCTTTCTGATCCAGACTTCACTGACTTAAACTGTTACACACCTCCATTGGTTGATGATTTTGCCAATGCTATGCTATCCACCAGTTGTGCCATCTTAGATATTGTGGCCCTAAAAAGATGAAACGTCCCAGAACTTCTCATCAACCATGGCTAAATGACACTACACGAGCTTTACGTCGTGTCTGCCGTCAATCCGAAGGAGGTGGAAAAAGATAGGCTTCAAATATCCTATGACATTCTTTGTAGGAGCGCTTTCTCTACCAGAACTCCGTAAAGGCAGCTAAAGCAGCTTTCCTATCAGACATTATTGAGACTAATAGCCACAACCCCGAATGTTATTCAAAATTTTTAATTCAGTGATAAATCCCTGTCCGGACTCTTTGAGTTCGGCCTCTCAAACTCTCTGTGAACAATTTCTTAATCATTTTAGTGGGAAAGTTTTATTACTGAAGGCTTCACACTCTCACTCTCTTGTGCTGAATCCCGTTCCGGCTTTAGGATGCATGTCCACCTTTTTCTCACTTTGAGCTGCTATCACTCCCCACTCTTAAGGGAATAATTGAAAAACTGAGAAACTCGAATTCTGTGCATGATATCCTTCCATCCCGAATTATCAAGGAAGGTTTTGAGGAAATTGGGCCTTGTATTTTATTCTTAATGAATTTATCATTGTTTGTGGGCTGTGTCCCGACTGCTTTTAAACATGCGGTAGTGCACCCGTTCTTAAAAAAGTAATTTTGATCAGAAAGACCCTGCCAATTATAGGCCAATTTGAAGCTTCCGTTTTATCAAAATTTTAGAAAGCCGTCTTTCTCCAAATACAGGCTTATTTAGTTGCAAATAATATCACAGACAAATTCCAGTCTGGTTTTAAGCCTCACCATAGCACTGAAACGGCCCTGCTAAGAGTCTATAATGATCTTCTTATATTTGCTGACTCTGGTCGCCCTGCCGTTTTAGTTTTACTGGATCTGTCTTCAGCCTTTGACATGGTTGATCATAATATACTCTTGATGAGGCTAGAGCATGTTGTAGGCATCAAGGGTTCTGCCCTTAATTGGTTCAATTCTTACCTCACTGACAGATCCTACTCTGTTGTGATAGGAGGATACTCTTCCTCTGTTGCCCCTCTCTGCTGTGGTGTGCCCCAGGGGTCTGTCTTGGGCCCTTTATTATTCTCTTTGTATATGCTACCCTTGGGCTCCATATTTGAAAAATACAATATTTCCTATCACTTTTACGCTGATGACATTCAAATCTACTGTCAACTGACTGATGATTTGTCAGCATCACTGAACTCTCTGTATGATTGCCTGAGTGAGGTTAAAGATTGGCTGTCAGAAAATTCTCTTGTTTTAAATGAGAAAAAACTGAAGTTATGTTGTTCGACAGCCATATTCCTCGAGACCAGCTTGTTGCCCTGCTGGGGCCCCTAGCTAACTCTCTCTCTGACTCTATGCGTAACCTGGGTGTTTATTTGGATAGCTCCTTTAAGCTCGATAAGCAAGTATCATCTGTAGTTAAATCTGGTTTTTTCAACTGCGCCAGATTTCTAAAGCTAAGCATTATATACCACACAGGGACCTGGAAAAACTTATCCACGCTTTTGTGACCTCCAGGTTAGATTATTGTAATTCCTCTACTGTGGTCTCCCAGCCTTCTCTCTTGAAGGCTGCAACTCGTTCAGAATGCTGCGGCTCGCCTTCTTACTGGAACTAGGAAGTTTGACCCTATTACTCCAGCTCTTGTCGATCTACACTGGTTACCAATCAAATATCGTATTGAGTTTAAAATCTTGTTACTCATGTTTAAAATCCTGAATAACACTGCACCCAGCTACCTCACTGACCTCCTTAATTTGCACACCCCTTGTCGTGCATTAAGATCATCAGATCAATTACTTCTGGCCCAACCTAAGCTTAGACTGAAGACCAGAGGCGATCGTGCCTTTGCTTCAGCTGCACCCAAACTTTGGAATAGCCTCCCTGCTTCTATTCGAGCCTTGGATTCTGTCCAATCCTTTAAATCAAGATTAAAAGCATATCTGTTTGACTTGGCTTTCCTGACCAGTTAACACCCTTTTAATCTTTTAAATTTTAATCTGTTAAATCTTTTATTAGATTTTATTAAATTTATTATTATTTTTTATTAATTTTACTGCTGTTTTTGTCTTAGCAGATTTTGTATTTACCTAAATCTCCTGGTCTGTTAGTGCCTCTATCCTGTCTGTGCTAGTGCCTGATTTGTACCCTGTTATTGATTTATGTTGATTCTACATGTTACTGTGAAGCACTTTGGTGTGCCTTCGGGTTTTTAAATGTGCTATATAAATAAAATTGTATTGTATTGTATTGTATTGTATTGTATTGTTCCCGGGATCTGCTGGAGCCACTCGCCTAGCTTGGGAGTCACCGCACCTAGTGCTCCGATTACCACGGGGACCACCGTTACCTTCACCCTCCACATCCTCTCCAGCTCTTCTCTGAGCCCTTGGTATTTCTCCAGCTTCTCGTGTTCCTTCTTCCTGATATTGCTGTCATTCGGAACCGCTACATCGATCACTACAGCCGTCTTCTTCTGTTTGTCTACCACCACTATGTCCGGTTGGTTAGCCACCACCATTTTGTCCGTCTGCATCTGGAAGTCCCACAGGATCTTAGCTCGGTCATTCTCCACCACCCTTGGGGGCGTCTCCCATTTTGACCTCGGGACTTCCAGGTTATACTCGGCACAGATGTTCCTGTACACTATGCCGGCCACTTGGTTATGGCGTTCCATGTATGCCTTGCCTGCTATCATCTTGCACCCTGCTGTTATGTGCTGGATTGTCTCAGGGGCATCTTTACACAGCCTGCACCTGGGGTCTTGCCTGGTGTGATAGACCCCAGCCTCTATGGATCTTGTACTCAGAGCTTGTTCTTGTGCTGCCATGATTAGTGCCTCTGTGCTGTCTTTCAGTCCAGCTTTGTCCAGCCACTGGTAGGATTTCTGGATATCAGCCACCTCCCCTATCTGCCGGTGGTACATACTGTGCAGGGGCCTGTCCTTCCATGATGGTTCCTCCTCTTTCTTGGGTTTCTGCTGCCTGAGGTATTCACTGAGCACGCTGTCAGTTGGGGCCATCTTCGTGATGTATTCGTGGATGTTTCTTGTCTCATCCTGGACTGTGGTGCTGACACTCACCAGTCCCCGGCCCCCTTCCTTCTGCTTAGCGTACAGCCTCAGGGTGCTGGACTTGGGGTGAAACCCTCCATGCATGGTAAGGAGCTTTCTTGTCTTTATGTCAGTGGCTTCTATCTCCTCCTTTGGCCAGCCTATTACCCCAGCAGGGTACCTGATCATGGGCAGGGCGTAGGTGTTGATGGCCCGGATCTTGTTCTTACCGTTCAGCTGACTCCTCAGGACTTGCCTGACCCTCTGCAGGTACTTGGTGGTTGCAGCTTTCCTAGCGGCCTCTTCACGGTTCCCATTCGCTTGCGGGATCCCCAGGTACTTGTAACTGTCCTCTATGTCTGCAATGTTGCCTTCTGGTAGTTCGATCCCCTCAGTTCTGACTACCTTCCCTGTCTTTGTTACCATCCGACTACACTTCTCCAGTCCGAACAACATTCCAATGTCATTGCTGTATAGCCTGGTAGTGTGGATCAGTGAATCGATGTCTCGTTCACTCTGTTTCTGAAACCTTCACTGACAGTGAATATTGGGAAAACTGATCACTTTGTTGTGAGCAGCACACCAAACTTAACCACCAATATATCAGCTGCAGAAAGAAAAATAAAACACAAATTGTAAAAGCCTGTTTTTTGTGCCAGGATGTCAGCACTCCTCAGGCTTTACGGGTCGTGTGCTGGTAGATGTTAGCTAATGCTAACAACGGAGAAAAACTCCGCCTACTTTGGGACATCGTTTGTGACCACCCCAACTTGAGCTCCAAACTCGAACCCCGATCGAGTCGAAAGGACTTGCAATAAAAAAAAGGAAATGATTTGTGACGTGTTATCAGTTACAATCATTAGCTTCATTGTCCTCTGACTTCCAGGACAAACTAACAAATAAACAAAAAACCTCTAGTTTACTTTGTCAGTGAGGAAGTGTAAAGTGTTTTCTTGATTCAACATGTAATACAACATAGGTGTGACTCATTAAATCAAACTCAGGCCCCCAAAAACTGGGTTTAATCACAGTTAATTTATGATTTTAAAAACCAATTACTTTTTTACACAGGGCCAGGTAGGTTTGGAGAACTTTTGTCTCTAAATTATTCCAATTTGTTTTTATTTATCTTTGTCTAAAACTGACATTTGTTCGTTGATCTGAAACATTTAGGTGTGAGAAACATGCAACAAAAAAAATACAGTCCGTGTATACGGTGAACGGACCTGACCTTCAGAGGGAGAATTTTAGCGCCTGGCTAATATCTTAAAAAGGACTTGGTGCTAACCGCTGTGTTGTCTCCTAGACCCTGGCTTTGGATACTCTGCCCATTTCCAACATAAAAGAAGAAAAGAAGGTACTAGCAGAGTGGCACAGTCATGGTAGAAATGTCTAAAAGTACATTACCTCCCCTCCATAGCACAGCGCACTCAACAGCTGTGACACTGTCACCGGGAATAAAGCTTTGGAGTTGGGCACAAATCAGCTCATACATCCAAATGCATAAAAGTTGGTCATTCTGGCACTGAACCTCAGAAATCTTTGAATTTCTTTTCATAGTCGTTGTGGTGAATGGTTGAACATTTCCCTGTATTGTTCTGTGTGCTAACCTTCCACCTCCACCATGCAGGTGTAGCTCTGCTCCAGCACTCCAAGCACAGAGCTAAAAGCCCTCTTCAGTTAAACCTGTCAGTCACTCGATTCCCTCAGTCCTCCCTCCATAACACAACAGCAGCAGAGGTACATTTAAAACCTCTTTGCTCAGAACTTTGACTCCCATGGGCACATAGCACATTTCCACTCTTTGCTTTTTTTGTCTGTTTAGTTGATATAGAACTAAATGATACCTCATTCATTAGTGCAGTGCTTGAAGACGGGAGTCTGTAAGTCTTTTCGTTGGTTATTCAAACACCTGAGAGGAAAACTGATTTGGTTTGATTTGTTTGGATGTTTCCAAACTCCTGGACTTTTTGTATTAAAATCTGCCAGTCAGTGAATCCCCTCAGTATCTCAAACAATAAATTCTGAGGTTTATTCATTCAATTCTTTTTGCAGTTTTTTATTTAAACTCCCATCACCATCCAGCTTAGATTTGTTCCTTATGTTTATTTATTCAGGTTACATATTAAGTTTGGAGTGAAATTCTGTGACTTTAGAGAGTAACTGGTAATATTTTGTAATATCTTCCAAGCTTCTCTTGAAGCCCAGTTGTGTATTATTATGTATTTTTACCAAATTCTCCCACAAAAACAAATAATGTAAGTTTGAATATTTTATACGCTGGGCTTCTAGAAGTGATTGCCCACAACATTCATGCAAGAACTTTTAAAGTTTAAGGTCTGAACTTGATTAAATTTATAACCATGGATCACCAATTCTTGTGGTTGATTTAATTGAAAACAAAATAAAAAAAAAAATGTCCTCAAAATTGTACACTATAATTTAAATGTAAAGGTTTCGGGGCCTACTATTGTGCAAGGATCTTTTCATTGTAGAACTGTGAGATTTATTTTGTTAATGTTTTCCAGAGAAATAACGGAATTTTTTTTTTTTCATCACTGAATCCACTTTTGTCCAGACTGAAAAATCTCCGCTTTTTGTTCGGTGTGTCATTTCATTAAAATTTCAGCTACAGCAATAAAACCATCAGCCTAATATTATCTTGCCCCTCCTTGTGTTCCTACCAAAACCATCTGTCAGAACATGGAGATGGGACCTCTGGGAGTAATCCATGGTGTCTGGCAGTGGATCTTATGGATTCTGTACGTTGGGGCCAAAATATCTTTCAGTGAGGCTCATGGGCATATTGGGAAGTAGTGAGGCTAGAGGCTGGAGCCACGCCTTAAGCTCTTTGTCACACTCTTTTGAGCAATGTTTTCCACTTTATAGAGTACATAGTTATGCTGAAGGGATGATCCTTCTGCATCTTTCTGTGTGCATGTACAGGTATGTGGTTAGATTAGTTGGTGATTTTAAATTGACGTAACTTGTGAGCGTGAAAGCTTGTCTGTCTCTGTGTTAGCTCTGTGGCAGATTGGCGACCTGCCCATCTGCGCACCCTCTGGAGCCTGAACTGGATTAGTCCAAGAAAACAGGCGAAATGATGGATATCCATGAAACTTTGATAATACCTCAAGAAGCTACATGAACAGGTCTTTATTTATGATCAGATACCTGCCAAACTAATGCCATTCCCATCAGCTCTAGCTGTACCTGTTTGATAGATGTGTACCTAGGATGGACATCCAATCTATCCAGAAATGTCATGTTTTCTTTGTGTTGACTGAACAACAGTAACACTTTAATAAACAGTGCATATATTTGAATGTTTCCAGGCTCGTTTAATGTTTCAGTGGTAATCAGCTCGTCTCTGTTCCCTTTGTAATGCCTGCCAAACACCAGTGTTGCATCTTTAAATGCCAGATAAGTCAGAAAACAGATGGTTGGAGCGCTCAATGGAAAAAACAGATTTTCTGCTCCAGTGTTGAACATTTACAGTTGAGCTGAAGCAGAGGGCAGATTGTGGAGTACCACAATGGAGTACCAAGGAAAGAAATGCAAGTTATGATTTCCTCAATGAGAGGGTAATTACATTCACAATACGTTAATACAAGGCAATTAGAGACAGAAATGCATGTTGGTTTATGTATTCTTTATCATAAACTAAACCTCCAGTCATGCATCTTTTCCACATCGTCACTGACATTAGTGATTAAAGTTGTTTTTTTTTTCAAGCCTCTTATTTTCAATCAAACTCCCAAACTCTAACAGCCACTCTCATGGAGTGTCTCCTGCAACAGCATACTGTTCTCTTTCCATCTGTCCTATTTTCGTATTCAGCCTGGATCATAGGAGCAGCAGCCTAAACAGAGAAGCCCTGACCCCCTCTCCTGAGACACCTCCTCCGACTCATGTGGGGTAGCCACCCTTTGGAGAAAGCTCATTTCTTGTGTCCGTGAGCTCGGTCTTTCAGTCATTACCCAAAACTCGTAACCACTGGTAAATTATCAGCTCTCTCTTTGCCACAGCTCTCTCTTCATCACAACAGATGCATCTGTATCACTGCAGATGCTGCACCAATCTGTCCAACTATCTGCTGAGCCTGAGATACTTCAGCTTGTCCCTGACCCGGAGTTTCCACCCTTTTCCTGCTGAGAACCGTGGTCTCGGATTTGGGGGCGCTAATTCTCCTTCCTGCCACTTAATGCTAGTGTGTAACACTACGCAGGGTGACTACGTTGTCTTTAATATTTTAAAACTATATGTAATTTAAATTTACCCACTATTCTTTTCAGAGTTGTGGTATAAGCTTCAGTGTGGTCCTTTCCTCTTCTTTGCTGTGTCGCTCAGTTGGTTTGCATTTCTGTCATGGACCCCTGATAAGTTTTTCTTTTATGGACACGTCTTTGTCTTTATTCACATTTTCCTATATTTGATCCACCAAAGACAAAACTTGCCTTATAGCAACATGTGAAATCTGTAGTCTTCAGACAGTGTTGATCTAATTCATGTTAAGATTGTGCCTAAAACTTCCCTTGTAGTTATTCTTGCAATTTTAACCACGGACTGTAACAGCATTATAAGTCTGTTTGGCAGTCAAGAACTATCAAAGTACCTTTGGGCAAACAGTCAGGCTCCATAGAGAGAGAAGTCGTATTGATGTTTGCAGTTCTCAGAGGTGAATATTTGTTTTTTGGGGAAATCTCAGCAATGTTGTATGGATTGCATATAAATAAAACATCTTCATTTTTAATCTTTGGGGTTCTGGAAAGCCTTTCAGGTTGTGTTTATCAGTGACCTAGTCACACCCAAATTGCCTTGTCATTGGGAGTAATTTCCACTTAGTCACATGGTGGGGCTTTTGAGTGCTATATTTTGTGGGCATCCCACTCTTAAGCCACAGCAACCCTTGTACAGCTAGCAAGAGAATCCAAAAGAAAAACCTTCAGACTTTGCTGGCACAAATTTAAAGTCATGGAATCAGTTTTTAGTATCTAACGCTTGTGTTTATGTTCAGATGTCTTTAGGTTATACAGGCTCAGAACATCTAGTTTATTCTCCTTGCTTGTGGAAGAATGGAGGTGCAGCTGGTGTCTTCACACCTTGTTAGTTTAGAGCACTCATTTTACACCCTGCAGCAATTTCACCTTTGGCCCACAGTTTCACCACAGCCAGAGGGCATCAGTCTCCATTAAACCAGTGAAACCTCTGTCTCTCTATTCACGTTGCATCATGTGTGAAGGAAGCAAGTTTTACTTCGCTGACTGGTTTTTTTTTTTTAATAATCCTCAAATAAATTTAAAATTGAGAAATAAAGTTAATATTGTTTTCCGGCATAATGACTCAGGCCACGAGCTTGTTGAGAGGATGGATTCTCATTAGCCAACAGTGCACCTTTGTTTACACTAAGTATTAATTCACACTGTTCCACAGCCTAATGCTGAATGCTTATTTTTTTCTCCATATTAAAAAAAAATGCTGAGCAAAGAAAAAAAATGCTGAGTAATAAAGGTAGTGGCTGCTCCTGTTCTGCAGATTACTGCGAACTTATAGACAGATTTCTGGTTTAAACACAGATGGCACGGACATATTCACAGGGCAGAAACTGTGTGAGCCAGCTGGAGAAATGGGTTAAAATAAGATAATAAGACAGGATTGTAAATGATTTGTTTAGTTATAGAATTTAGTTTATTGTTACAATAAGTGATGATGTAAAAAAAAAAAAGGTGTTTAGTTTCACACTTCCTGCAGGAGCTTTTATTTGGAAGATCTACAGGAAGTTGTGCGTTGACATGTTGCACCAGTAACTGGAAGAAAAAAGAAAAAAGCCGGCGCTGTCTTGATTAGCAGCAGAAAATGCTTCGATTACAGAAGCAAAGCTTCGTAAAAGTTGTTAAAAAATTTTTCAGAAGTTATCGGCCAACATCTCAATAGTGAGATGAATGTTAGGCAGATCTGCTGAAGTCAGCAGAAGTGGCGGCTAAATGAATGGTGTTCCACGTGTCTCGGTAAGCTAACTAACTCACCCTCTACGTTCAGTGATAGCAACAAGAGTAATTACATATTGCACTCATGTTACTTTACATGATGCTAATCATAGCAATTGACGCATAAAATGCTTTTTTCTGCTGTATCTGTCACATCAATGAGCAGTGTTAGTGTTATGAGCAAACATACACAATTTGATAACTTTTTGTGCAGAATTTAGTTGTAATGTATGAAACTTTAAGCTTTAACATTTATATTTCAGTTTGTCTAATGATTGTGTTACGTGTATGTTTATTGCAGCTATGTCGGTTAGGCTGAAGAAGTCCTAACAACAGTTACAATTTAATCAGTTAACTGCCGAGTACCACACATTTTCATGATGTTATTTAATTGCCAATTGCAGTCATTGTTTAATTGTTGAATTTATGATTCCCTTGAATGCTCTAAAACAGAATGTACAGTGGAACTCTATTATTTGAAAATGAAATGACAAATCAGAGACTATTAACCTGTTTCTAAATACCAGTGAGGTCTTGTATTGAGCTATGAGCTCCATGGTGAAATTCCAGTGATTCCATTGGATGGCAAGCCTCCCAGTGTGATCTCCAGGATCCAGATCTGCACAACCAGTCAGACGGCGAATGATTTATCTGGTTTCTGGTAGGATTCCACCAGTAATCCCAACTGACAGCAGTGGACAGACAAAAAGAGCGAACTCCAGACTGTGAATACACCCGGTGTGAAACTGCTCCAGACTGTAAATCTCTAGACTTTGATTGTTATATATTTTTGCACTGCAGGGCCTGAGTTTCTGAGGGACAGATCATTACAGATCATTCCATCATCTGATCTGTTCTGACTTGACTGACCATCGACTTTGTATAACTCTGAGGAACAAACTGAAAGATGAGGTTGCAACATAACCGGATACCTTTTAAAGGGACAGTTCAAATAATTATCATTTGCACTCATATCCAGCCCCTCCTCCAACCTAGAGTGAGGTGCTCTTACCTATTGCATTGGTAACCAATCACAAAGCTGCAATGAATGTGGAGTTTGCATTTGTTTCTCACTGACTTACATTAAATTGTCATTTCTGGGAGAGATTTGTGTTTTTTATTCCCATACTAAAATAACTTTACTGATCATGACATTATGGGGGCTGTCACTAAACTGCCTCTTCTCTTTGTCCTCTTATTTGACAATATTAGGAGTGTGGTAGTAGCATTTGTTCAGCTATTGATAACTGTGTGTCAAACCATTATTAGGCCACATTCAATGATGATGGTCATAATGGTCATGGACATAATGGTTAGTGTAACTGTTCTGTTTTAATTAGGACTGTATCAATAGTCATGGGAAAAAGACAGTATAGCCTTACACATGACGACTATAAAACAAATGGCATTCCCATTAACCCTACATATGCTACCTGCACATGTGACTCAGTGAATGTTAGCATGCTAGCCCATGACACTATGAAGCTCAAACTTGCCTTTTTCTACCCTTGCTGTGTGAATGACGCTGCCTGTGTCCTAGAAACTTTTCCCACCCTTTGTCTTTGTTCTCCTGTAGAGCTGTTCTCCTTTTCTCTCGTAATCTTCAGTTGCTCTGTCTGTCCTTTTTTTACTTCCTCTTTCTTCCGACCAGTGTCTGCTATCTCTCGCCCCGATCTCTCCTTTTCTATCTCTCCCCCCTGACTTCAGATGAGTTTATTTCCTCGCCAAGAGATTCGCCACCCACCCACAGTTCTCTCTGATTGAACTCGGAAGCCTCAAAACTTCTGTGTTATGATTCATTTTTTTCTGACCTGAGCAAGGGGCGTGCTCCCCACCATTACATCATTATATTGGGGGAACAAGACGACGCCATCATGGCGGAAGAGAGATTAAATGGTGAACGTAATCATCCTAATGCCCCCCAGCATTGAGAAGAAAGTATCAAACAGGCTGATTGAGATTTCAGTAAATTAATTAGGCCCCGGGAGAGGGCTGGGTTAAGGAGGTGTGCTGGATTGCAGAGTTTCATGAGAGACAGATGGATGGGTGGGAAGCAGAGGTTGAGGATTGGGTCGGTGTATGAACAGGAAAGAATGAAAGAAGAAAAAGACCAGCAGAGGAGTGTCTGCGTATAGATGAGTGTGACAGAGTGTGCAGGCTGAGGGTGGATGTGGCTGCAAAGTAGAGACGACGATGAGAGGATGAATGAAGGGTGCATGCATGCAAAAAACGCAGCATGGGATTGCAAGGGCAAGCTGACATGATTAGTTTTATTTAACAAAGCTAGGGCAACACAAATGTAAAAGAGAAGGAAGAGACATACACTGTAAAATTGAATTTCTGCTTTTACACACACACACACACACACACACACAGATAGAGATGGACAAGGGAGCATTAAGTTCAAACCCCAGAGCTTCTGGTCTCTGTGTAAATGTCAAGATCTCACTCACCATAATGACCCTTGAATCACCAAGAATTCAGCCAGAGCATGAGGTACATCCTGCTGACTCCATTATCCATGAGACGGTTAGCTCACGGCACTGGCACTACAAAGACTCGAGGCCCAAAGGTGCTGCAGTCACAAGATTAAAATCTCATCATAAAGGTGTCCTTGAGAAGAGGCGGGATGGCTCATCCCCAAGCTGACGGTTGCACAAACCCATCA
This sequence comes from Oreochromis aureus, assembly GCF_013358895.1. NCBI lineage: Eukaryota > Metazoa > Chordata > Actinopteri > Cichliformes > Cichlidae > Oreochromis > Oreochromis aureus. Next base: position 1,249,500 of record NC_052943.1, on the reverse strand, counting down.
CCAGTATTGGAGAAGTGTTAGAGTTAGCATCAAGTTAGTTTTTATAATGACATGATTGGGGAACATATAAAAGTAATGGAGACTTATGCATGAATGTAGGATACTCTGGCTCCAATTTGTCCAGCTGTTCACTCGGGACAATGCCTGGGATTTCACTATGAAATACATTTTCAAAATAAAAGACCAGATGGAGACTAAAGTCTCCACTGAACACTGAAAACACCACGTGTTGAAGGAGGGAACAAAATTGTCATGCACCTGGATATTTGATATTACACCTGGAGCCTCCATGATCAGCTGCTCTCTTATTCACACGGGGTTGCCACAACAGATAACTCCACATATTTGCTTTGTTAGATTTTTTTATGCAGTCCTTGATAAGGCACTTGAGGATTTGTCTTCTCCCAGTCTCAAACTGGGGACCTTCCACATGTTGGGGAAATGTCCAAACCACTCAGCCAACTGCCGCTGCATGTTTGCTCTAGGCCTTTTTCAGAGGCAATACTGGTCGTGCTTCCTTAGAGAGGAGTAAGGGATTATTGTAACCAGATGTGAATCTGGAAAATCACCATGAGATGAATGTTTCAGGGTGTAGTAAGCCACCTCGCTTTTAGAATGCTGCATGGAAAGTCATCCTTGAGTTGCATGAAATTTCAAATGGAGGAAATCAGATTGATACATGGCTGAAGCAGCTGCCAAAACACTAAACAATGAAGCACACACACACACAAAGTGTCTATATTTCTTGCTCAATACAAAATTACACCTATACTTTATTATTAGTAAACAGTGTTTGCCACAAGATCCAAAGATGTCACAAGATGTCAAGAAAAACATTTTTACTTGCAAACTTACTAATATAAAACTTAGCTGCACTGGCCACAAAAACTCAAACTATCAGATATCTTTGACGTGCATCCTTCTCTGGAGGCACTTCAAATGACAGCTCAGATCTAACCTACTCGTCAGAGGCTTGTTCCACTGAGTCAGCTTAGAGCCATTGCTCACTTCTTAGAAAAATAACACTGATATGTTGTTTTGTGATAGTTCTCGTGCAAAGACACTAAACAAAAGCAGGACTTTGTCAATGTCAAATTATAACTTGCACTCTAAGACGCTGTATAAAATGGATCATATTAGCACTGGGAGGACCAAAGGGAACTCTATCAGTGATAAAAAAAAAAAAAAAAAACTGAGCGAATTAAAAAAAAACAAGACTTAAATAAACAAAAGTCCAAAGGTTTCCTAGTAATAATCTAAGAGAATGAGCAGCAAACTCAAAACCACTTCTCATGAAGGGGAAAGAAGCTGAACTTTTGGGGTGGTCTAAAACATGCCAGCATTTCACAGTGGGTGATAAAAAAATGCAATCCACCGTGACTGAAGTCAAACACGACTCAAAGCTTTAGGAGAACTACTTGAACACCAAGGGGTCCTTGCTCTCTTGAACTTGTCTCCACAGTCATCTGACCTCAGCTTCTTTCAGGAGGATACAGTTTGTAGGCTGAGATGAGTGAGGTATTACAAATATCACAAGAAGCTCACTGTAACATTTTTAGCTCTGAAAAATGCTGGTCAGTTTAACAATACCCTCTGTGTGCCATTTGTTTTACTGACGGCAGTAAGGCTGGCACTGATACATGTTTGGGCAAAAGCTGAGAACTTTTGTTCGGTACCCGAACCTTTTTTTGGGCTGGATTTCATTTGTGCCCTCGCTCTCTGCCCACTGCACCAAAAGGCAAAAACAAGAGTTTATAAAACAACAAAAAAACATGTTTTTATTAGAATTCTCATTGCAGACTTCTATTTATAATAATCATAGATTATTAATATTATTACAAGCTAAGTTCCTCATGAATTTATGAATTTACACTGCACTCTAATAACACTTTGTTTGCTTAATTTTAAAGAGCTTTGGCTAAGAAATAAAAACAGTTCTTCCAAGCTCAGTGCAAACTTTGCAGTCACTTTAGTACAATGGCACTTTTCAATTCAATTCAATTCAATTTTATTTATATAGCGCCAAATCACAACAAAAGTCGCCTCAAGGCGCTTTATATTGTACAATAGATCGCACAATAATAAATACAGAGAAAACCCCAACAATCATATCATATGACCCCTATGAGCAAGCACTTTGGCGACAGTGGGAAGGAAAAACTCCTTTTAACAGGAAGAAACCTCCGGCAGAACCAGGCTCAGGGAGGGGCGGGGCCATCTGCTGCGACCGGTTGGGGTGAAGAAGGAAAACAGGATAAAGACATGCTGTGGAAGAGAGACAGAGATTAATAACAGATATGATTCGATGCAGAGAGGTCTATTAACACATAGTGAGTGGCTGGAAAGGAAAAACTCAATGCATCATGGGAATCCCGGCAGCCTTACGTCTATTGCAGCATAACTAAGGGAAGATTCAGGGTCACCTGGTCCAGCCCTAACTATATGCTTTAGCAAAAAGGACTTTCAAGGACTTTCCCAAAGAGAGACTTACAGAAAGCTACTATGGGGTTATCAGAGCTTTCAGACAGTGAAGGCCATCCAACTTCTTCATCAAAGACTCCGTGTTTATTATTATTCAACAAACTGTCTTCAGGTTTATTAGTGGACCAAAAAAAATGTGGATTCACCACCAAAAACAGAGAAGAGAGAAAAGTTGCTTCAACTATCTCTTTTCAGTAAAAAAATAGGAAAGTTGGGTTGTTTTTGTTGTAATCTAGCTAATCTGTCGTAAGCAAAGTTTGACAAAAAGGCTTTTGAACGTACGTTTTTTAAAGATGTATTCTGTAACAGGGTATTCTACAAGGATCTCAAGACCGGATCCTTCTGCGTTAGAAAAGTGAAAATGGCTGCAGCCATCAGCTTCTGCTCTAAAGAACAACATCCACACAGAGAAGAAAACACTACTGGTCAAAGCAACCCCTCTAGTATTCAGCCAAAAGCATGGTGTTAAATCTAACGCATATTAGCATTGCATGAGCATATTTGCATATGGCAGGGTTGTCGTGGCAAATTTGCAACCAGACAGAATATAGGGAATGATATTACAGTTGCATATGCTCACAGCAACGGCTGTGCATGTCTCTTCTGAATATGTTTTTCCAGGCTGCAGCCTAAAAAAATCTACATTGTCATCTTTAGATATGCTTCACAGGGGTTTTTTTTATACAGACACGGGAGCACACTCTTCCCGGGGCCCTACAAACTGAACTTAGTGATTCTATCATATTTGACTCTTACTTGGAGGTGTGCCATAAAGAATAAAACCCAATCCAACACTTTTTACAACTCTTGCCATGTCATCTTTCACTTGTACTTTGGATATTTGCACAATCCCTCTAAACTATTCCTGTCCTTGAGCTTTCAGTGTTTGATTCTGATCACACGCACCAAATAGTTGGAGATTATTACTGTAAAACACAGACCGCTGTGGACAAGGATATATCAAGCACAGCAATGTAAAAATGGCTAAAAAAGGGCAAAAAACAAGGATTGCCAGATGATTACTGCACAATGTTCATTTTTAACACTACTTTCACTCACTGGGCCCACGTCCTCATTTTAGGTTTGACAGCGTTTTAGTAGATAAAGGTGAATGGCTTGGACATGAGTTGAGCTGTGGTTTGGGGAAGGCCTTGAAGGGGACTGATGGTGGCTCCCAGGCCAACGAGAATGAAGAGCTTGTAGAACTGGGGGAACATATGTAGATGAGAACCGGAAGGAGCGTGTTTGTAGGCGTGGTCCTACTCCGATAGTTAATCTCCGAATAAGAGTCTTGACATATGTAGAAAGAGTCGAGGTTTCCAGCACAACTTCCCTTTTTTCTAACATGCACACAGAAAAGGTTAAAGTTCAAAACTAAAGTATTTAGAAAAACGTCCCTGACCACATCTTTTGGCTTGTAGCCTTGGTCAGGCTGATGATGACCCTCATGAAGGCCACAAACTGAAAGCATGCTGATGAAGGCTGCAAATCAAAATATGTCAGTCAAAAAAGTCAAGTTGTTCACAAGTGTTGCTGGAACTTTAACCTTTGCAGAGTCTTGACAGATCACAGCCCCACTAAATCTAAAGAATCAAAAGGAATATTAGCTGGGATTACATCAACTCACAGAGCAACCATTTGTCCTGCTTGAAGATCCCTCTACAGCCAGCGGGACTTCTTGGCCTGTCCCTGGGCAGTTTTTTCTTTTATCTTTCAAAGTTTCTTTCTCTGCTTTTGGGAAATGTTTCAAAGGTTCGACATGACAAATGCAACTGCAACGCCACAAAATCAAACAGCAGCCATCAAACAGCAGCCAGCACTGAGGGAGAGCTACTTTTTGCCTTTTCTCAGGGCTGAAAAATCCCATTTTTTACTTTTTCACAGACTCAAGAGTTTTCTTAAGGTGACAAAGTGCAAGAAAACTGTCACATTAAACAACTCTTTCAACAACACAGACTGCAAAGCAATAAGTCAAACTGTCTCACCTAAATGATGCTTCCACCTCTTTAAAATGTTTACAGATATTTCTCAAGGCATCATTGAATCCTTTGTTGAGAGTCACTGTGGTTTGTAGCTGCTCCTGGGATTTTAAGTAACCTACTATGATTTGTTTAAAACACAATATATCTTTTCTTGCAAGTACCATTCCTGCCCGAGGGAGCTTTTCAAGTACCCTAGCAGTATAAATCAACTGCACCTTCAGTAAATCAAACAGAGTACAGTGCAGGGCTGTATTTCTCCTGCCTTAGCATTTAACCCTTGCATGATTAGGGGCAGCACCTTAGTAATGGCCACTAGCTGGAAGGTAAGGTTTGGCTGCTTGTTGGTGTAAACACAAGAGGATGAGGCAAAGCGACATGTCAGTCACCCTAAAAAACAAAGTCCAAAAGCCGAGCAGCCCGACCTGCGCCGTGCCTCAGCTGTCTTATCTTTGAAGCTGCTGTCTGAGTTATCTCAGTGGACTTAAAAAGTGATTTCAGAGTGCAAACACATATCAACTAAATCAAATGTGGCACAACTCCCCTGAGAAACTATTATATTTGGGGAACATTGGCTTCTAGCAAAGCGTCTAACCTTAAGGTGAACTCAGAGCAGTTGACTGGACACGTGAACCTTTTTTCAGTTTGATCTCACTGCTGTTAAAGTTTCCCCTTTCAAGTAAAAGGTGTGTGGCAGTATGATATGCTCGTACTGAGCCAGCCTCAGGTGGAGCTCAAACTTCCTTTTTATGAAAACTTACTGTTGTATTTATTCACATTAGGACCTGATTGTCCTCATTACTTCAGAGACACCCTCTTGAATGACTTACAATTACATTTGGATCTGTGATGAAACTCTCCAAGAATCCAAGTAGCACTGAAGACTCTTCAATAATTGCTTCCTCCTCTTGCAAACATGCATAATATTAAATATTAGTTAAATCACTGTTAAAAATACCATTTATTATAAGACAAGTCTGGGGTAGGGGATTGGCAAATAGTGCTGTTAGTGTATAAACCTTTTTCTTCTGCTCATGATCGTGGAAACAAGGAACTGTGTGAGAATCTTCTTCCAAATAGAACAACTTTGGATTTGAACCTGTGTTTGACGCAGCCAGAGGGCAGATTCAAACCCAAACCATCATATAAGGTGCAACTTTTACTCTTAAGCCAAAAACATTCTGTCTTCCTGTTTTGTTTCACTTTCAAGTTTCACTACGGCTTGGAAAGTAAAACAGCTGACAGTCGATGTCTATCATCCACGTCACCCATGAGAAGGTTTTTGGTGCAGCAACCTCTTTGCTGCCTGATTTTTGTCAATCAGCAAGCAGTCAGAACCCATCAGGGAGTACAGATTCATACCATGAATCCATGTTTGCAGGGTTCTTGTTGGGCTGGTTTATCAGAAAATAACTAACGACACCTTTTCTGGGGGATTCGATCATTGCTTAATAAAACAAAAAGCTCTCTGCTCACTCTCTGGGCAGTATTTGCTGTTAAATGAATACTATTACATTTTGCATATATTCATTGTGTGTACTTTGTTCTTTTTAAACATACTTTAAGAAGTTTGTACTGAAGTAGAAAACGAGTGCAAAGAGCAGGATCGGACCTGTTAAACCCAATTTGATATACTCGTCATCATTTTGAGCACATTTTTAAAATTTATGTGGATATTAAAGATATTCATGTTATTGTTTAGCAAGCTCATTTAAATGTTTGTTAATCAATATAAAATAAAGTTGTGATTCAAAAAAAGCAAAACTTTTTCATGATCATGTTTTCACCTTGTGATGCATTTGTTTTAACCTATTTCAGAAACGTACATAACACATTTCTAATAAAACAATGTCATAGTTAGAATCCCCACATATTATTCTATTTAAGCCTATATGTTATCATTTTTGACCTTCAGATAATTCTATCGACCTTGAAGGAAAGGTCAGAGGTGAAATGTGACATATTTTATTTTGCAGAAGACACAAGTTAAAAGGCTTTTTGTCAATTTTTGACCAATAAATCATTGAGCTGACCTTTTGAATTTTTGGATGGATTGTGAACATGAGTCAAAGTTTTATTAGTGATTTTCAAGCTATTGTGTTTGTAGAATGATAACACAAACAGACACACACATGCAAACCTGACAAATTACAACAGGGGTGTCGAACTCCAGGCCTCGAGGGCCGGTGTCCTGCAGGTTTTAGATCTCACCCTGGGTCAACACACCTGAATCAAATGATTAGTTCATTACCAGGCCTCTGGAGGACTTCAAGCTAATTAAATCAGCTGTGTTGGATCAAGGACCCACCTAAAACCTGCAGGACACCGGCCCCCAAAGGGCTGGAGTTCCCCACCCCTGAATTACAATGTGAGAGGTTCAAAAGAACAGAGCAGAGTAAGTTCCCCTTCTAATCCTTAGCATGGATCAACCTTTAAAAAGATTTCTCATAATGGAAATCATCCTTTTTTTTCCTTAGCTTATCCCTGTTTGGTGAATTTTAATGCATTTCAAATTCCATCGTTCTGAGAGTAGACTTCTAACTCGTAAACTTCAAGCACAACCAGACGATACTTCTCCAGAGCCACCGAAAACCTTAAACAGCTGCTTTCATAGGCTAAACAGCACTGCTGTTAGCTTACGTGTGAAATCTTTGCAGTGCCCATTTAATAAATGCCATTATCAAAATAATCAAGCAGGTTCCATCTTTCACAGTAGTTGAGAGTCTGTGTACGTGCTGCGTTAGATAAGGAAGTCTACCTCCAAAAAAGAGGACTGTCTGCAAAACAAAAGCAGTTTGTTGTGTTTCAGATGTTTTAATGTCATTTTCGTTGTGCGCCGTACACAATCTTTTGTTACTCCTTTGCCCTCCTCCTAGTACAACACAAAAATCCATTATTTTGAGCCATTAATCACTTCATACCTCCTACATAACACAGATTCACTGAGTAGTGTTCAGTGAATGACTCAGTGAGAAATCTAAATGGATGAAGTGGAATATAATGTCTTCCACCGTAAAGCAGCCAGATGGAACATAACTTAACCACTTTTTTCTAAAACATCCATACTACAATGGAAATGTGTTTCTTCATTTTACTGGAGTTTAAAAACTTATTTTTGAGTTTTTAAACTCAGGGTAGAGGTTGTTCATATTCATGAATATTAATCAACTAAGATAAGAGAAAATGATGTGTACATTCACATTTAAGAACTCTTGCCTTCGGTTTGCAAAGCCTCTGTATGTCTCTGTCTGTAGATGTCCTACACAGACAGTGCATTAAATAGCTGAGCGTCACTTGGTCAATAAAGAATGACTTACTGATTTTCACCAATAACTGCAGAATTCTCTGTAGTTCTATAATGTACATGTACAGAACTCATAAGAGAACTTTGACTGAACTAGCTAGACGAGCTAGAATGGACTCCATAGAGGGGAACACTAATGCAGGGGAGCTGCTGTAGACCACAGCCTTTTCTTCCAAAACTGTAAAACCTTTTCCAATAAATTATTGTTTCCTTGACACGAGCAGCTCTGTCTGAACTCGGGTTTCTAAAATAGTGGCTTTGCTCATTTGGGAAATCCTTCATTTGGCATACAACCTACACAGCTAAGATGCTGTACCAAGACACATTTAGGGAATGGAAAAGCTTTATAGCTGGCCAGTATTACTCAATATATCACTGACAGTGGTGCTTGGACTGAGTTTAAAAGTGAGGCCTGCCCCTTACTGTATCATACTCTATAATATGCCTGAACATAAAGTGTGTGTCGTGCAACTCTTAGAAATGCAATAATAATATAAAGCACAAAAAACATCCTGTCTTTCTGAAAGCAGTTACTCTACGTATAGAGCCACCGCTCTTTTCGACAGTGGTTTGTTGAAACACATGCACAGAACAAAAGCATATACTTGACCACTTCAATTCTTTAACTCATCCTGAGCTCTCGGAGGCAAACTTCAGTGCAGTTTCTTTCAGTGTTCAGCAATAGTTGTCCAAGCTTCCTGAAGGACATTCTAAAGCTCTCTTTGGATGTTGACTGTCTTTTTCTGTGAAAATGATCACACGCTGCTCCATTAATCTTGAGGTCTGGGCTCCTTGGAGGCCACTCCATGACTCATAGTGACTCATAGTGTTCTATTGTGTGTTTCTTTTGACCCATGTATGTTCTTAATGCTTGGGCAGTGCATTGTGGATCACTGACTTCATTTTTCAGAATGACATCCACCCATTCCAGATGATCACGATCGACCAAAATTTGACCATATTTTATGCATTCATAATTTCATCTATTTTGACAAAATCCCCAATATCACTGACTGGAATACCACCAAACCAACATCTGCATGATGGCTATATAATCTTCATCATTCCTAATAATGCTTTGGTGACGTCAGATGCGTGTCTTTTATCTGCTGCTCTTTTATGCCAGTTCTTCTTTTGTCCTTCATTTATCCAATGTCTCACTTTTTTTAAGGACATATAGCATGCCAAGCTATGCCATGTTATTAGTTAATAGCTCATTGGTACCTTGTTAGTGCAGAAGTACTATTTAATGCTATTTACTATTTAATTATCATCTCTGGTATAACTTTTAGTCGCCTCGACTTCTTAACAGCCTCTACTCTGGTGTTACTTCGTCATCAATTGGCCGACATAAGCGAGAGCACATATCCCTTATACTTGCCTCGCTACACTGGCTGCAAGTTAGTTTTCTAATTGATTAAGATCTTGAGACTTGTTGTTAAAAAATTGCAGGGACTAGATCTTATATATCTTTCTGATCTTCTAAATTGGTATACTCCGGCAAGATCTTTGAGGTCTGCGGACCAAATGCTTCTAGTTGACTCTAGGTCCAGATTAAAACACAGAGGAGATCAGGCTTTTGCTGTGACTGCTCCGAAACTGTTTATAAACTGCTTTTACATATCAGGAACTCTCCAACACTGGATACTTTTAAAACTTTAAAACAGTACTTTGGTCAACAATTGTTGTTTTAAAAGTGCTATAAAAATAAAATTGATTTGACTGATTTGATTCAACTAAAGAAATTGAATGAGTTATGTGTTTTGATTGCTCGTAACAAAGCCCCTAAAAATACAATTTTAAAAATGTGTCTTGTGAGTAGACACAACACTGGTTCATCCTTTCCAGTTAGGAGCCTTTTTATGAAAAAACAAATTAATAAACCAAAAAAAAATTAAAAAAAATCCTCTAAAAAGATTCAGGTATTCAGGCAGACAGTCTGGAGACAGTTCAGTCGCAGTCGGGACAGTAAAAGTCTCGACACAATATAAGTAATTATGATCTTTTCTTTTAATGCTTATCCAGCCTTGTCAACATGCATTTAGAGGGGTTGGGATAATTGAAGTGTCCATTTTCTCCTGGACACATACCAGTGAAGAAACATAATTTCTACACATTAAGACGCCATAGCAGTAGTTCCTTTTGGCACCTTTACAGTGGGAGCCATTAATCGCCCATTGTCCACTGGCTCAGCAGAGCAGTATTACAAAATAAATGAGGATGTACAATACCTGCTTTGAATCTAAAGTAAGTCAATTAGTTCATATATTTGCTTCAGTCCAGTAGCACAAGTCCCTAAAGAATGAAAGTGTCGACACATTTGATTTCTGCTCTGCTGCTTCCCAGCCATCTGCCACTTCCAGTCTCTGTGTTTCCTTACTCCCATTCCTTGTCTTGGGATCTCTTCTATCAACACATTTCAGTCTTTTGTAGTTGTTGAAATCTCCACTTACTAGGTTTTATGACCATTCAATGGCATCTCACATGTTTTCAATAAATGTGAGTTTCATGACAGTTATTCCAAACATATGGCAACTTTCAATAGCCGTCTGAATTTCTTGTTTAAGTCCCACTGATCAGTCTCTAGATGTGTAACAGTTTCCAATAACCACTGCTTGATTTGCAACTTTATTTTGGGCAGCGGCAGCGAACTAGTTTTCGGTTAGCAAAGCTAACAATTCTGCCATGTGGTCAGCAAAACTGTATAAGAGAGCATACAAAATACTAAGAAGTACGGATATTTAAACACTCAAGGAAACTATAAATAAGGAGAACATGCAAGGAAAAAAGGAAAACGCTGGGCAGAACGACTGGCTAATTACACTCGGGTGTGGCAAAGAAGTGAAATAAGAAAGTAAAACAGCAGAGTCTAGAAAGCAAACTAGAATAACATAACTACGAATGAATGAATGAAAATAGGTGGGTGCTGAACAATCAGTGATTGTATAGGGCGTAGCTTTTTCTCAATCATGTGGCCTTACTGTTGAACATAAAACAGAGTCAGCGTCAACCATCACCGGTGCTGAAGTTCATTTGACAGGAGATGCATTTATCTAGGAAACTGAACAAGCTTTGTATGCAGTTTGGACAGAAATAATGTGATCTAGTTGCTTTTTGCATTGCCTCAAGTCTGGAGGGTGATGCATCTGAAGCTGGAGGTAACTGCCAAGATTGCTCAAAATAGTCGTCTCCAATGATTCTGCTCCGTCACTAATATACTACTTACCTGTTTAATGATCACATGATTTTCCAGTCATTTATTATCAGACAGAACTGACATTGTAAATGGGAACAGGCCATTCACTCCGAGGAAACACAAAATGAGCCCACTACGTTTCAAGATTTCAATACATCTGTGCAGACTGCACATCTAGAATCCTTCACTCTAGGCAGGCAGATACCTACATAACACAATCGCAGTACTATCAATCTTCCATAAGCTTTTGCTACTACTTATTGCAAGGTCAAGCATGCTACGTCAACCAATCTGGAATCAGATTGTTCTGGACTCACAAACAAAATCTATAACCTGGCAACGTCCTTCTGTTTCCACTTTTTTGTTGTCTTGACAAAGACAACCCTCCCCTCTCATCTCATGCCCCTTGGTAATAGCACATTAGTTTGTAGGACATTAGTCAGTAAAAATGAAAGCATATGGCGCGTAATATTTACTTGTAATGAGCCTGAGAATCATCATGCACGGAAACCAAATTATGAGTGCCTCGTTTTGTGGCAGCCCAATAAATATTTTACCCTGTAAAAGTATGGATGACATCGGAGGATGAGAGAGCCACCTGTTCTTGTCTGCTAAATGATTTACCAGATGTCTTGTCTTCTTTCTATTCTGTCTTCTGCTCCCTCAATCATTTCGCTATTTCTTTAGGTCCGCAGAAGAGGAGGCGAGGATTTCTAATAAAAACAGGAGAGGAAATAAAAAAGATGCAGAGAGTCTCAAGCTAATGTAAGGAAATCAACAGTGAGCATGGAGGACATTTACAAACGTTCTTGAGCATCCTTCACACTACTGCACAGCCCAGCCTTGGATACCAAATGTTTCTGCCCATTCACTTAAGTGCTACAATCCACCACTGCTGCTAAACATCATGCATCACTGATGCTAACGCACTTTAACTATCACACCTTTTGCTGCTTCTGTACATTCTCTGTGCAATTTTATGTACTGTAGAAATTTCATAATTTGCAAATTCTCCAAATATGGCTTTAAAAAACAAATATTGCACCAGTTACAAGACAAGTAGAAAACATCATTTAGTGCAGTTAAAAGCATGTGCATAGTAAGAGTTATCTGCTTCAATTTGAGAATGTCAAAAAGTTCAAAACTGCCCTTTAAAACCATTTTGACTTGTCATTAAACTTTAAAGCTTTCTGCAAAAAGGGTTTCTAAAATCACTCATTAACTTCATTAATACTCTCATTACACTGAATTAAACAAGCAGGAACTTTATCAATAATGAGAAATTGAGCAATTGAGCTGTTGCTTTACATAAGCCACAAAGTCAAGCTCAGATGCACTTCTAGGAGATCAGCTGATCTAAATGGTCAGTGATCCATAACAGCTGATTGTTCAGCTGATATCCTTCTAAACATGTAACTGTCAAATCTTTTATTGACATGCTTTTAGGATGCTTTAGCATCAGAGCTACAGGAACAGGCCCATCTGGCAGCCAAAACAGAACTACATCCCATTAACATGTTTGAGCGATGCAGATAGTTGCTGTGGTATTGGATGCAATAATCAACATTTTTTTTTACAGCTGCCAGAAAGGCACAGAGTATGGCATCGACATGTGAGCACACCTCTCCTAACCCTGCCTTTCTCCACAGCTAACCGGGCTCTTACTGATTCTCACTGAGTTCGCTTTGAGAATCACCACAATCACCAAGCAGCATATCAAAGACATTACATTGGTACAAATTAATGGCATGCTGTGTGATTAAGTGTTTGCACATGTTGGTGCTGTTTCCCCTCTTTGTTGTGTTAAATGTTGGGGTTGTCACTAAACAGTATAATGCACTTGTTTCTGTCTGTTTCTGTTCTCATCCCAGTTTGGACTTCACCATCATGCTCTTGTCCTTTTGTGCAATAAAAAAAAACTATTGTCTATAACATGAACATGAACTGAAATCAGCTGATTGTAGCAAGTGGAAGTAAACCAGTAAGCACGATCGATCGGCAAGCATAGGGCTCGATCCCCATCCCTAATACTCGGTCAACTTTACTGTTATGACATGACAATAATGTGACAAAATAATACTACTGGAACTTTTCTGGCCCCACAAAACGTACTTTTTGTGATAAACAATAAACAATTTCTTAGACGTTGTTCACCTCCCACACAGTGGCATTACCCATCCAGTTTGGAAATCATGCAGATGTGCATACTTTGAAAGCTTTCATCCTGGAAGGTGAGTGACAAGATGCATGTAGATGTCATCAAACTGGAGCTCTGGGAGAGCTGTCACCACTTTCAGAGGTTAAAATAAATCTGTCAGGGCACAACACGGATCACAAGTCCCCAAAATTCTTAGTTTCTCTTCATATCTTTGTTTTTCCTCCACGGATCCTCCAAATACTCGCGGCTTCAAACTGATGAAAAACAAATAACACTTTTGTCCTGCAATACTACTGTCCACTATTTGTGGAGTGAGTCAGTCACATGACTGAAAACTATCAATATGTGTTCTTAGGGGTCGTTTTTGTCCTGCATCATTCCTCCAACCTAATCGAATGTGTTGAAGTGAATGAACCCAAATGTAAGCTGTATTAACATGGCTCCTTTTGGACTGCAGGATGCATCTCATGAAAAACAAACACACAGACTTTATAGTATATTGTGCCTCTCTGAGACTTTATGACTCCGTGTCGACCTGATGTTACACAATGACCACTGAAACGGACACAAATATTGATTTGTAAGAGACCCAAGTTTGACCAGTTGTCTTTTTCACTTTCTTCAATATTATAACTTTTTTTAAATTAAGTTATGTTTTAATTTACTAATGTGCATCCAGTTTTAATTGCTGTCTGGTCAGTTTTTAAAAATCATAGAAGTTAAGTTTAAACGTTTCCCACATTCACAAGTAGGGATGGGTATCGTTTAGGTTTTATCCGATACCGGTGCCAAACTGGTACTTTTGAAATGGTGCCGGTGCTTAAAGAATGGAGAACACAAACTTTGTCCAAAAACCTCTCATGTTTAGCTGTTTACCCGCAGTAGATGTGCTCGGTGTGAGGTCTCTCAGCAAGCTATCAAATATGGTGCATTTCTCGGCTTTTAAAAAAACGCTATGCGTCGCCAGGTGTTTCATCGGATTTGAGGTGTTACCTCCTTTGACAGTATCACAGTATCAGCTTAAAGCACTTGTTGCAGGCTGCTGAGTTTGCATCTTTTGCTGTGAAGTACAGCCAGACTTTTGACCGCTTCGCCTTGGGCATTTTTAATCTGTAGCTCTGCTCTAAAAGAACGTACGTACCTGGGCCCGCCTACTACGCTTGGAAAGGTAAAATGATTGGCTAGAATCCAAAGTGTATGACATCTCAGGAAAAAAAAAAGCGTTCGGTCTGGTTACTACCATTCACCGGTACCCATCCCTATTCACAAGAAGGGAAACTGTGGACATTGTGTATATTATATATAATGACAGGATAGGAAGGATATCAATAATTACCAGTGTACTGTTGAACATATAGAGTCGATCTTTTCCCACCTCTGCAGCAGCCTTTGTTTAAAAAAGAAGACATTGTTACAGCGCTGATAGCTTATCGCATATTGTTTATCACTGTTGTTACATTGTACCTTTACATGTTTACATTTATGTGATGTGGACACATCGTAATCTACCATCTATTTTACTTTACTCATTTGCAGAGGAAAACATACATAGTCAGCCCTCACACAAGAATCTACACAGGTACTCAAAAAAACAATGGCGTCTCAAAAAATAAGTCATGAGCTCGCGTACTCACACACACAGACACACACACACAGTTCTTCACACATGTAGATCACTAAACAAATGGAGAGATGGCATTTTGACATTAAGAGTAAGAGAAATACACAAATCCCTCCCACTATACCTGGGATTTCAGCCAACACACACAAACACACTTTGTCTCTGAAACTCTTGGGAGTACAGGAGCTCAGATGATGTGTGTGTGTGTGTGTGTGTGTGTGTGTGTGTGTGTGTGTGTGTGTGTGTGTGTGTGTGTGTGTGTCCACCTCCTCATGTCCTGAATAGCTGTCTTTTCTGTTTTTCCTGTTCCTTTCTCTTCCTGTCGCTTGTTCTTTCTCGTCTTTGTCTCCTTTCCTTCCTTTGAGTCTCCTTTACATTCTTTGCACTTGGCCACATGTCTTCCTGCCTCCTCCTGCCAGCAGCAGCCAAACTCTTCTGGATGAAGCGAATAAAACAGTCACAACTGCAACAGGACTTAGTGTTATTGCATTCACACACCTGACACTAAATGCTGTATTTTGTTTGAACAGAAAATGGGACGAGATTTTGAGATTTCATTCTGTAAAATGAAAATCAGTAAAAGCAAGACAGAGTATGCACGTGTGAATGAGAGAGGGGCAGGTAGAAAGGTGGACATGCAAGGAGCAGAGAAGGCAGATCATCTGGGCTTAGCCATCCAAAGTAGGAGACAGTGAAGAAGAGAGTGAGGCAGGATGGAGTGGGTGGAGACAAGTGTCGGGGTGATTTGTGATACAAGGATAGCAGCAAGAGTGAAAGGGAAGGTTTACAAGACAGCAGTGAGAGTGTCTATGACATGTGGTTTGGAGGTGATGACACTGACAAACTGTAAGTAAAGCTGAAGATGTTCACTTGAGTGACCAGGATGGACAGGATTAGAAAGGGGTACATTAGAGGGACAGCTCAGGTGGAGCGGTTTGGAGACAAAAGAGGCAAGCATAAGATGTTTTGGAAACAGGAGGGATATGCTGGATGTTGAATATGGAGCTGCCAGGAAGGAGGAAAGAGGAAGAGAAGATTCATGGATGTACTGAAGGAGACATGCAGATTGCACTTAGACACGGGGTGAGACAGCGGCAGCTGAGCCTCTGTGGGTAAAAGAAGAAGCAGCAGATTATAACGTCTGTATTAATCAAAACAGTCTAAAAACTGAACAACACTAAATCAATTTCCAAAGCAGATTTGGAAGCACTCCTCTTGTCTCTCGTGTCTTTTTTCTTGTCTCACAAAAAATGTAATTTGACCAAATTGAGATTCAGTACTTTGCCCAAGGACACTTCAACATGCAGACTTAACTGTCCACAGATATTATTAAAGATAGACGTGAGTACTGTGACCTCATCTAATGTCTTCTCAAGTCTAGATATGAGTTTTCCACTGTCCCCAGCTTGGTTGCAAAAAAACCCTCATTAGCCAGTGAGCTTTCATACCACATATAATCTTCTATTTCGAAATATAGCATGACTAAGATTTGCAAAGTAGACTTAATTTTTTATTCAATATGACCCAAACTGAGCGAGCGAACCCATAAACCCAGCAGAAAAGCATAAACCATAGTTATCACCATCTAGTGACCAAGATCAGTCAGACCACAGGTTTAAGGTGTTAACACACTGGCTTCATTTTACCAGGAAGCTCGTTCCATGTTTCATCTGTCTGAGTATACTTGAGTTTCTCCTCTTGTAGCTTTCACCATGCAGCTTTGGTGTTTGTTTGATTGTAATTAGGGAGGCGAGGCGTTGTTTGTTTGTGTCAGTTATCTTCTGTATGTTTCTTGGTTTCTTGGTTCATGAAGCTCAATCCTAAATCTTACATTTTAATAGGGATTCAAAAACTTGACTCAAATATTGTTTCCAACTCGAAAGACTTTTAACAGTCAATAACTGTTTTCAAACTCTGATAATCTTATTGAGCGCTCAGTATGCTAACTCATCTCTTTCTGTGTTTCTCTTCCTCTGAAAGGTATTTTTCTCACTTCACTTCTCATCCTTTTCTTCACCCCGCTCCATCTCAGTCTCCTTCTCTACTTTTATGAAAAAAAGGTATCACCTCTTCTCAAGGATGTCCTGGATTTGCAGCTATGCTATCACCATGGGGACTGTTACCAGGGAGATAATGAGCGAGAGCGATACAGAGCGACCAACGGTTGATGTGGAGGTGGCGGCGAAGGGGTGACTCCAGTTTGATGTGGCCTTCTTTGGCTCAGTGGGACATCAGTGTTGAATAATTACAGAGAAACAAACAGTCTATGAACTGGCAAAAAGATGAACTAATGAAAATAAGAGAAAGAAAACAGGGGGCGTAATAACAAAGGGAAGGGCAGGTGGATAATAGTGCCTGATGTATATTTTAAAGGCTATGCAGGTTAGTGGCTCAAAGATGTGAAGAGACTTATGACAGAAAGATGAGACTGGCTGAGGAAGGGAGGAAAACTGTGACTCAGGGAATGGAGTGAGGATACTATGATAAGATGAGAAATGATGAAAAGGAAATGAGAGATACAAAAACTGAGGGGGGTATAAGTCTGTGGTGGTAGAGAGGAGAGGAAAGATCTGACGATCAAAGAAGACACAGATAAAATACTGCTGTAGGTGTGTAACAACAACAAGGTTGTTACACACAGCGCACACACAGTCCTTCACACAGCGCGATGGCAGTTTGAGATTTTATTTTATTTTACTACCCTGTCAGCAAAGAGAAAGAGCCGTTAGTCTTTAAAGAAAAATTTGTTTAGGAAGGTTTGAACATACGGCTGTTAGATGATAGCTACATCTCTAAAGATGACGTCTAAACTTGTCGGATCGTTGTTAAGTCAAATGTGTAATAACAAACTGATAATAGTGAAAGAAAAACTAATATCTCTTTTCTGAACATATTAATATGGAAATGTGGAACCTTCATTAATGAGTGACTGAATCTGACAGGCAAGTTAATGCATGACAGAGCAATAATACTTCATGCACTGCAGCCTGGTGTTGCTTCAAGGTGACAGCAGGAGAGACTTGCTCAGTACTAAGAAAATATTGTCTCCCCATGGCTCACTCAAACTCTCAGTGCATCCTTTTTAGCTTCTGATTGCTGTGATGTGTTTATACTGCAGGTGTCAATAAAGTTGAGGGCGTGGAACCTCAGCAGCTAGCTCAGTACTCTGGCAGGCACTACAGAGGATAAGCAAGCATCAACAGTGCAACTGACAGGTCATTTCAAATATTTCCACCAAACACAAACTGTTTATGTGCAGTTTGGACCGCAATGTGTGTGCAAGCTAAGCGTGACTGTCTGTAGAGGCTCCAGAGAAAGAAGCCACAGAAATAAGGTAATAGGTCAGAAAGGAAACAGGACTTCATCATATACAGGCAGGAATATTTGTTGTCTATCAGCTGTGATTTGTACTAGTAACACCAACAAATATTAAGACAGACCTACAGAATATGAAAATAAGTAATGGCAGATAAAAGCTAGAAGTGGTTGTAAAGATAGGGAGGCTACAGAGGATGGGATTTAAAGAGTAGCGTGTATCTGTGAGAGAAGATGAGATGATAGAAGGAGGATGGAAAATGAATGAAAGAGTGTAACGGTGAGCATATTAGTTTTGAATCATTTAACAGCATATATTCTCAGCATGGCTCCCACTTGATTTGACAGACGGTTATGTCAGCACCACAGATAAGAAGGGCGATGATAACGCGAATGAGAATGATTAGTTGTTGAAGAGGGACATGAACGGAGAATAACAGTGATGGTAGCGTAGCAGAAAATAGAAGTTATGAGATAAAAGGGAGACTGGGGAGGAAAAGAGTGACGAGGATCGTGGCAGAAAGTAACAGAAAGGGAGAAGAAAAAGGGACGAGCAAGGTAATCGAAGAGAGAGAGAAACGCCACTGTGTGCCTCTGCTGAGACTCACACACTGTAAAACTGAACCAAGTCAAAACGAAACTATAAAACATATATTTGATTTAACAACATCCTTCAGACAATTCTGGATTTATTTTTCTCTGCACTTCAACAAATACCTCTAAAAACGAGCATTTCCCATTTACGTTACAACTTTTCACTCCTTTAAGCTGTCATTAGATTCTGTTGGTGCCAGTGATTACGCTGATCCAGACTGAACTACAGGATTCGTGACAGTCCAAATTTGACCTTTTACCTTAACACAAAGTGCAGTTTATTAAAGATTGTAACCCACAGAACACAGTCTCCAGGGATTTCTAACAGACATCTCTAAGAGTTCTCGACATCTCTTGCTTGCGTGCGCGCGGATCATCTTAAAAAACAAGTTAGGTGCAAAAAGAAAAACTAATGTTTTAATCTTTTTTTTTTTTTTTGCCTGATACTACATTACCCTAGTTAATACTCTGAATTCTCAGAGAACTGTCAGTATCTCAAGTAACTGTACTTTACAGTTTAGCTGCTCATCTGTTTGTTACCTGTTGAAGTTCAGGGTCTAGCTGCTGGCTGAGGTCTGCATTCACTCAGTCACTCAGCTTCTTCTGTCTATGAAGGTGATTGCAATGAGCCAAAGTTGTGTTAGCAGCATAATGTGTTTGTTTCTGTCCCGGGCACAGTTTGCAGTTTACCTTCAGGTAAATCCTTTTATTCAAAAAAGGAAAGTAGTGTTTATTTTTAGACCCTTTCTTCTTTAGACCATCCACTTTAATAGACACTGTAAAAGAATACACTTTTTAAACACATGATTAAAAGGTACATAATAAAAGATAAATCTTGAAAATAAAATATCCCTTTGAAACCAAATATATGGGTGAAAAAAGGTAACATTTATCTAGACTTGGCCTCGTGCTTGTGCACCTCAGAAGACACATTGTGCCCGAGATCTAAACTCTAGTTTAGTTGTAATAACTTTGTAATAACAATCATGAATCACACCAGAGTAGATACAACGCAGAACACATAATAGCACTGTGTTCTGATTCAGAGCTGGACGGTCTTTCTAATGTTCGTTGGCCTTGTGATGGAGCTTTCATATAATCAGGTTATGTGCAGTTATGTGCTGAAAAATTAATGTGATGTATTAAAGTAACTGGTAATATGTGCAAATCGTTCAGGGAAAACTGCCTACATAAGAATGACATGTAATGCACATTATCATTAGCAATAAAATATGTTGAATATTTATGTTGAATGTGTTCAAAATCAAAACATAATAAATAAAAACTAAGGCCTCCTCTGACTGCAGCTGCTGTTCATCCAGCAGCCTGTCCATGCTGCGGAGGCTGGAGCCAAAACTTGAAGCTGTGTTTCCTCCACAAATGAGTCCTCTCGTTCATCTTAAACTCTGCCAGGCCAAATCAGAGTGTAGTGCAGCTTTACACCCACACCTGAACCTGTACAAACACCCACATCCACCTTAACCTGCACACCGAGGCTTCTCTTAAAGAAGATACTTTCAGGATGTTTTTACTTTCTCAGTCATATTTCAAAATGGAAATAACACATAATTCAGTGCTGCATGTAATAACTGCATGATGATGGGAATCACGAGAGCACATGAGGTGATAAAGTAAATGCAAAAAAAGTGGAAATTAATATTTGATGAGAGACAAATAGAAGGCAGAAAAAAGCTAAACTGCAAAATAATTTTTAACTACAAATTTAAAATAAATGGTGTGACAAAATGCAATATCTCACTAATCATATTTCACTTGGAGGTGATTAGTTGCCTTTACTTTGGTGTAAAAATGCAGTAAAGGAACTGTTGCAGGTAAAGCAAAGATAGCATACTGCATGTACATTTGTTTGTTGATGTATAAATAAAAATAACCTGAAGAAGTTCAGCCTGTGCAGGAATGATTAGTACAACAATAAAAGCAAAGTCCAAAATGCTTAGTGCTGTAGTGTGGAGTTCACCCGGTCACAGCCTCAGGGAAGACGTTTTTCCTGAACCTGCTGATATAGGACGAAAGAAAAAAGTCAAATAATTCATCTTGGCCTGCCCAGGCAGCATTTATGCTTATTGTAATCAGATTATCACTTCCAACAGCACATTTCTGTTGTGCGTCTCTTTCAGTGCAGATAAAGGAAACTCTGAGTTGATGAAAGTGTCGTTATAATGAGCAGCATTGCTTTCTGCACTGAGCAATTAAATTAAAATAAAAAATAAAAATCAATACAGGAGATCTGCTAACAGGAGACTTTATCAGAACACATGGGGAACAGAGGGTGGGCAGGATAAACTGAAACAAGGAATAAATGTGAACTATAGCTTTAACCATAAAGAAAACTAAAGCTAGGAACCTCTCCACTCCGTCACTAAAAACAGTAGCGAGCTCGTCAGTGTCATCACCACCACCTGTCCACTCACCTGCCTGGCACCACCCCTTGAGCTCAGTGTGGCATCCCTCCCCTGCAGCTGAGTCTCCACCACATAACCCCGACTGAGGCTGGGGCTACATCCGGCTGAACCTACGGGGGAGAAAATCTGCGCCCCCGGCCTATGGATCGCCTGAAACTTAAAGGGCTGTAAAGCCAGATACCACCGGGTGATCTGAGCGTTGGCGTCTTTCATGCAGTGCAGCCATTGCAGCGGGGCGTGGTCTGAGCAGCTGAGCCATGGACCACACCTCCGACTGCTTATGAAAAAGGACGGAAAAGTCAAAACTCAACAAACCCAGGAAAAGCAAGGCCTAATCCTTTTTTATATCACTGCATATATTCATACTGTATGCAGTCTGTGAAAACGTCCCTATTCTGGGATTCTGTTTGGAAACGTTCCTAAATATTAATTAAAAAACATGAAACAAAACTAAAATAATAAAGCAGAGTGGATGATTTGAGTCTACAAAACAGGACCTACGTTGGCGTCCTGTCCCTCTTAGTTTATGTGGCACTTTGATGATGGATATTAAAACAAATGTTTAATTAAATTAGTACAAACCCTCTGAGATCCAGTAAGCTTTGGCTTTCTTGGGGCTTTGAGCCACAAGGATGTTTGTGTTTAGTAATCCAGCCTTTCTCACAAGATGTTACATTTTACTAAAATAGAACCTGGTGCCAAGTATTACTTCCTGTGCCTTGATTGCCATGTAGTTGATGGACCCCACTCTGTGCCATCACATCCCAGAGTTATAATGTCCTCAGTAATAAAATAGAGCAGCAGGGAAGGTTAAAGTTAAGACGTTAAACTGAACAGGGAAATCAAGGTGGGTCCCTGATGACATGGTTTTATTTCAGATTTTCATTACCTCAACAAGGCACGCCCTGAGGTCAGATACATTTCAGCAGCTCAGATTTGCCACATGTGCTGTCAGTGTCAGCTGTGATATCAGTATCCTGCAGGATGTTACACCAGGCTTCCATATGTGCCGTGTTTTAAGAAAAAGTTCAAGACTATTTTCTTTTATCTTGAGTCATTTTCTCCGAGTCAGGGTTTAGCCTGAAGGGCTAACAAACACTTAAGGTTTCCATGCTCCTGATGTCAGATTTCAAACAGTCCTGCTCAGATGAGCTCATTAAGACTGCGACATTTCTGTTTTAGTCTTTATAGGGTGTCACATTTCAGGCAACTGAGCCGAATTTTCTCCAGGGAAGGCGACTTAGAGACACAATTGGAGTTTATCGAAATTTGCCCCCTGAGGGGTTTTTTGAAAAAGTTCCCTTTGTGCAGGTGGACATATCAAATTCAATAATGCTCAGCAAAAGTGTGCTATAATCATCTGACTGTGCTTGTGTCTTCTCGCTCTGCAATGTGTTGCTGCTCTCAGAAAAAGAGAAAAAAAGGCAGAAAGTGTCGAAACTGCTAACTCTGAGATTGTGCCTCAGCTATTCTGACATTGAGTGGAGTCATTTAATTTCCATATCAAAGGGACTTCAGGAAAATCAGAAAAACCTGCAAAAGCCGAGAGGCAGTGCTCTATTGCTCGCAACCAAGCATCTGAAGGAAGAGGGGGGGGGCGGCGAGAGAGTGGCAAAGCGTGATTAGAGAAGCTGGCAAAGCAACGAGGGGGGAGACAGACAGACGCGCAGGAAAATGAAGCGTTTTGTGTCTCATATCTAAAAGGTGTCTCATCCTCACAAAAGGTAGTTTCTCTGGTAAAAGGGCTTTTTTGTGGTGGGGGGGGGGGGGGGGGGCCGGGGGGGTGAATTAACCACAGGGGAGCGGGGTCTCCGGAAGGCATGGTGATGGTGGTGGTGGTGGTGGTGGTGCTCATTTTAGTATTCCCATATACAGAATGATGGGGGAATATTGTGGTCCTGACTGCTCTCTAAAGAAAAGTAGGCTAATCCCAACACTGCGGCCGAATCAACCATGTGATCTCAGAGGTTTTGACCTTAAACACTCTGGTGTTATAACTGCAGCACATTAGCGCATTCACAGATATGCATGGTGGTGTGTTATTTTTTTAGCTTCTGTCACTAAATCCATCAAGGCTTTATAAATGATTCAAAAGCAATACAGGCTGCAGGGAATGAGCCTTCAATGTATCATTTTTAGATGTTCAATCAATAATCCTTTAATGTCGACCTGTCAGCCTTTTCTGATCAGAGTGTGAATTCAAATTTAATAACTGGACAGTTTCCAGATAAATTCAGGAAAGAACATGTTTTTTACAGAGTGGTGTTTATATGGGCGGTTAATACAAACCTCAGAGCAGAAGCGAACACTCGTTCGTTCACACTGTGCCAGTTCACACTCCTGTTACAGTCACTCATTTATTTTTAATTTGACAGTGACTGTTGGCAGTGTCATATGTTTGGAACAAGTTTAACAAAGATGATCTTTGGAGATTTCCTGCATCGCTACAAACACACTCGGTAACACTGAGAATGCCCCTACCAATGAAATGGATGGCCAGTGTTTGCCTTAATGATGCTTTGACTTCTGTTATCTCAGTGGCTTCATTACAAACCAACCCGACCACCTTGATTTGTGTTTGCTTACGTTTCCACTCAACTTTGAACAAAGTGTTTGAGTACTCCTGGACAGTAGAAAAGCGCTATATAAGAATCAGCCCATCACTGTAACAACATAAAACCTAGTAGAACTGGTAGTTTAAATGGATATTTGTTTTATTGAATTGTACTTTAGTGTAATGTTCAAACTCACTGCACAGACTCAGCCATTCACCAACAGCTATGTGCAAACACCTTGAGGTGTTCTGGTGTTTTGCAGCCAGACTTTAATTGTGAAAACAATCTAAACCTTATCCTTAAAATATCTAAAAGAAATCAACAACTTGACTGTTCATAGCATCATATTCCAAATTTTGATGTTTTGCAATCATTTTTAACTGGCCTCAACACCATATTCATGAGTCCTGTAAAAGCCCTGCAGTTTCCAGTCTTGCAGTGTACGTGGGTCTTTCTTACACATGAAGGCTTTTGGGGGAAGATGTGAGTCTCCTTGTAAACTTGAATAAATAAAAAGACTGTGAAAATATCCAAATGCATTCCTGTCATTGTATGTTTCCTTTTATTTTCTAAATAAGAAGAGATTTTAAAGCACAGAGGTCAGTCCAGCTCACCCTCCAGTACAGAGTCGGGCGGGTCCAACTGTCACATTGCTGTGACTTTACTGCATGATGCAGAGTAGGTTCATCTATGCACTGTAAGGAGTCAAATGACACTTTGACTCGAGTTTAGCAGACGGGTGAAATCTCTGTGTTTGTCCAACTTTCCGAGAGATTTTGGAGCAAAGGTTGCCCAACAGCTACAATGAGAACGGTTTTACTCGTGCAATAATTAAAGTCATGGATGTGTCACTTTGATATCAGAAGCAGGGCTGTATGAAGCAGCTGCTTCACTTGTCCCTGTTGTCAAATCTCCATGTTAAAGAAAGGTGATGTCAGCACTTGAGAAACAGCTGATCCTATTCACAGACGCATTAATGTTCATGCTCCATTGGAGAGACTCTTGGGGGTATTCCTGCTGCCACATTTAGCTGGGTTTACCCCCGTGTGATGGCTAATTCTACAAGAGTAACTGACAGTCCGGTTTGTGACTGGTGAAACGTAAACATATCTGTCAGTGCTGTCAGAAGGAGCCACGATGAACACTTTTGACATTCACACGTTTTAAGTAAGATAGTCAAATGTCTTCCCAAGTGCAGGCCAAGGAATGTGCCGAGGCTTAAACAGACAGTAATTGTGTAAAGTCCTAAAATGTAGTACTACAAATCACCACAGGCATTGTTCTCCCAGTGACACTTACTGAAAAGGTCATGTGAAATGTCACTGTAGGGGCAGCTGGAGCTCGAGGCCATAGTCTCACATTGGAAGCATTTTCAAAAAGAGTGTTTTTCGTTGCCTGTGTGCATCCCCTCTAAAAGATACCTCCATAGTCTTGGTTCTCATTTCTATGGATTATGGAGAATAAAAACAGAGAGGGAGATTGCTCACATGTAAACAGTTGGGGTGATAAAGTACTACGATAAGCTGCGTCTTTGTATGAGCTTGTATGTGAGGAGAAGGGTTTTAAATTTGATTCTGGATTTAACAGGGAGATAATGAAGAGAAGCCAAACTAGGAGCAATACGTTTTTCTAGACCCTATCAGCACTCCAGCATTTTGGATCAACTGAAGGCTTTTCAGAGAGCTTTTAAAACAAACCAATAATAATGATTTAAAGTATGAACTAATTTTTCAGCTTCACTCTGGAAAAGGAGGGTTCTAATTTTAGACATATTGTACATATTGCAAGAAATCAGTCTTACATATTTGTTTAAAATGCACTTTGAAGGACATATTATGGTCAAAAACAGTGTTACTGGAGACCAGGCTATACACTATGTTGCCAATATTTTTATGGCCGAGTATGATGATCTCAGTTTTATCTGAATTTAGAAGCAGGAAATTGCAGGTCATCTGCATTTTTGGTCTTTAAAACATTCCTGCAGTCTAACTAACTAGTCTGTGTCATCTGGCCTATTGGATAGATAAAGTTGGATATCATCTGCATAGCAACCAAAAGTATAATAATAATAATGTATACTTTATTAATCCCATAGGAAACTGCTTAGTCCTCTGCATTTAACCCATTCACTCAGTGAAGCAGTGGGCAGCTACCAATCCAGCGCTCGGGGAGCAGTGTGTAGAGATGGTACCTTGCTGAAGGGTACCTCAGGGTAGGCATTCAGTGGATTTCAACCACCGACTGTCCAATCATGGGGCAAGCACTCTACCTACTGAGCTACCCCTGCTCTAAAAGATTCAAACTCACACCACCGATTACAAGAACAGCTGCTTATCTCAGTGTGTGCTAGTATGCTATGCCTTCTGATGATGCTCCACCCTGTGGAACTGACCTTAGTGTGCTGACATTTTTGAGTATTTGTGAGTGCACGAAGAAATGACAAGATCACAACTATAGCTCAGCCACGTTCTCTCCTGTAAACTCTTTTGGTTGAGGCTTCAGAAATGTAGTGACGCCTGCACTAAAAGAAACAGGATGTATAACACCAGCTAAGAAATGGATTAGTAATTAATAATAACACTATTGATCATGATATTTTCATTCAGGTCAGGTTCTCAACTGATTCTCGTCATACCTGTACGGTAAAGATGTGTGTTATTAGTTGCTTTAGAGCTGCACAAACAAAAGATCAGTCTGGGGTTCCTCAAGGGTCAGTTCTTGGTACATTACTCTTTAACCTTTACGTGCTCCTTCTTCATAAAGAATCATAATATAACCATATAATCGTTCATATGCAGACACACAGCTTGGTCCAAAGAGTTAGGGACAGAAGATCTGCTCATATTTATCATCCCTGCCTCTGAAATGCAGTGAGCAAGTCAGAAATTGTGACATCATTTTGGACAATGATCTCAGTTTTCATAATCACATTAAAAAGGTCTCTAGCACTGATCTCTATCATTTATGTAAATATATGAAGCTCAGATTGACTTTTTGTATTTTCTTGTTTGCTTGTTTTTTAATTTTTCTTCTTCCAGGGATTGGCGCTGTATTCCATACTGCGTGTCCCTCTGTGGTGCTGCTAAGTTACTAACACTTTGCGACATGACTGCTGCTTGTAGCTCCCTTGAGAAAGTGATTTCTGTGTAAATATATGATGCACCACTTGGAAACAGAATGCACGGTCAGCATTATTCCCAGAATAAAATCAAGATCTAAATAACGCATTTACTTTAATAAAAAAAGAACAAAAAATTGAATTCACAATAATGAAAACTGGGCAAATCCATCAACAGAGACCTGCAGTTTGACTTCAAAGATGCAAGATATCAATACTATCACACTGTGTCAGTATTAAAGTGCAGAGAAATATCACCTTAATGGAAAACAAATGAAGCAGCGTCGGGTAGGTACTTTTGATTGGGTCGGTTAAACTTCTCTGGATTGTCTGGGGAGTGTTGCAACAGCTGGCTGATGAAAACAAGGCTAATCTTATCAAGAAGTCGGTCGAACATTGGTTTCATTAAACTGTGGAAGGCTGAATCAGAGAAAAATATACTTTGTGTTGATTAACCTGTGCAATAAGCCTGTGATCAGCTGGTATCAAATCAAAGCAGTTCTCTGTGTTTCGTGCAGAAGCGTACCGCCACAAAGACGCCTCTTTAAAGTGCAGATGTGGACAAGAGTCAGTAAAAGCAATCCTGTTCATTGCTGTTGTTTTCAATCACAACATCTTTTTAAATTTAGCTGGGGAATCTTGTCCTGACATTGTGTTTAGAGCCTGAGGCTTTCAACTAAACACCGAGCAAATGTATCAGCAAAGCCCAAACCGTGGCATTTCCCAGCACGCTAATGAGAAACAGGTTATTTCTACACAATATAGTGCGTGTATAATGAGACACTGTGGCAGACTTGCTGGTGGAAAAATGATTACATTGCACAATGAGAGTTTCTTATTACGCATAGCCCCTGGTGAAACAACTCATATTTTCTGTTAACCTATGCAGTAGAAAGGCTTTCACAGAATGTGTCCGGATCTTCATGGAAATGCTTTCCCTTGGTTACAAACATGAATGACCTTTGGAGTTCTCTTTGTGGAAAGCATGAAATCAAATCATGTCCAATTTGACAGGAGGAATGGGTTTGCCTTGTTCCCACTCGTCGGTTTTATTACTTCAAACTTTTCTGCCATCTGCGATTGTGCATGTTGCCGGGTCTGCCTGTGCTTGGATCTTGTTCTCAGTTGATTAAAATGGCGAATGCTGGAGATGAGAGCTGGATTTTTCTGTCCAACTTGGCTGAAAGTAGTTGGATTTTTAAAGTTCAGCCTCAGACATGCAGACACTTACAACCCACACACTGTCTGTCTCTCATCAGGATGGTGTGAAGATGGTCAAACAGTGGAGCATATTACAGGAAAGAGCCCTGTCTGGGAATTAAGGGAAGAGCTGTTTCCAGTGTAACCAGTCAAACACATATCTATCAGTCAGGGAGCAACATGTCTGTTAGGTTGTTGTAGGTGATTTGGTCAAATTTCACCTCTTTTCAAGTTTGAATATCAGCTTAAAGGGGGACCTGTTAGGCTAATTTCAAACTCTACTGGGGGAGCTTTGCATGACTCACCATTTAAAATAATGCTTATTCATCTCAAACTGGAATTTGGTTCAAGATGAAACTGGAGCTGAAGCAGCAGAGTCTGAGATCCAGAACATACAATCATCTTATGAGGTGATGAACTACATGATAGACAAAGCTCTACAATTGGTGATGTTCATCTACAAGCTAAAAATGCTTCGTCGTCTAACTGCTGAGTCTGAGATAGTTTTAGGGTTAAATATAGTACTTTAATATATTTTCTTTAGATTGCAACAACTTTGAATTCAGTATATTTCATTTTTTTATATAGCACCAATTACAACTCAAGACACTCACAATATAAAGAGAAAACCCAAACAATTAGATAATGGGCAAGCACGTGATGACAGTAGGAAGAACAAACTCCCTCTTAAGAGGAAGAAACCTGTGGCAGAACCAGGCTCATTTTGACAGTAAGTCAGCTGGAGACATAAAGAACTGAGTCTAAAGCACCACATTAAGCTTCCTCAGTTGTAGAAAACCTTTTCAACTTATATGCAAAGCTTCTTCAGATGTCTCGTGATATCCTCGGATGTTGTGGAAAAGGTTATCAATTAATTCAAAAAGAACTGGAACTATAAATCAAAGGTGGGAGAAAACAGCCTTGGGCCAGGTGTTACAATAAAGTCTAAATTGTTTTTCGGGTAAGGCTGGCGCTGTAGTTTCACTTCTCAATTGAAAAAGCTTCAGGGTATTCCACAGAAGGCAGTCGATATCAGTATTTTCTAAAACCTGGAGACATTTTGAAAGCTTTTCTCTCTCTCTCTCTCTCTCTTTTTTTACGACACACAGTCTCTTGCTCTCATCTCTACCTCTTCTTCCACCCGTCACCTCTTCTTCTCCTGTGATTGGTTTAAAAATAGTGTCGAGATATTGAGTCAAATCCAAGATGAAATGGATTTACTTATCTTCTTTCTCGGCCTCTCTCTTCTGTCCTCATCATTCACTTTTTTCTCCTTTGTATCTTTGCTCTGTAATTCACTCTTTCATTATTTTTTCTCACATTCACAAGTATTCTCGTTTTCTCTCTCTCCCACCTTCTTCAAGTTTTTACTTCTTTAAATCTCTTCGTTGTATTAGCTCTTGCTCTCTGCTCTGCCCCTTTCTTCCCCTTCCCTGCGGATCTAGTTTAAACCAAGCTATACAAAAAGAAGAGAGCGTGTCTTTAAACAGACTGACAATTGTCAGAGCGTTTTCTCTTCGTTGCAGATGAGCATGACTCTGATACTATTCTGCTTCATCCCATTCCCTCCCAAGCTGTCTTCTTTGGGAAGATGAAAAGACAAAGTAAAGTGGAGCAAAAGGTATCCGACTGTGCCACACTTAAAAGGACCTATTTGTTGAAAATCCTGTGATCAAATTATTGAAGTGCATACATCTTCCAGTGGATTTAGAGAACCTCGTCTCTGTTTAGTCGTTACAGATAATTTAAAAAGTATCCCACTGAATATAAATATTAAACATAATTAAAGTTATGAGAAACTTGCTGTTAAACACGTGTTCACCTTTTCTTTAGGAGTCTCATATTATTAGGGACTGCCTGTTTGATGGATAATAATAAATAAGTCGCAGAAAGTCTTCCTCCCTTTTTCTTTTAAATTGTTGACTTTTCATCTGTGTCCTCAATATTAAAAAGTCTACATTTGGTGTGTGTGTGTAAGGGTGGGTGGGGACTGACATCAATCACAGGAACTTATCATTTTTACAGTGTCTTTTGTGTGATTTGTTCTCTTAAACTATGTTTTACTCTTTAACCTCTCCCTGTCATATGCCACCGTCCCTCACTGCCTGAAATCAGCAACAATAGCCTCAGCCCCCAAGTCCACCACCATCAGTGGCCTCAGCGACTACAGACCCATCGCACTGACACCAAGGGTTGCAAAGTGTTTTGAGAAGCTGGTCCTAAAGCACATAAAGGACTGCCTCCCACCCAGCTTCGACCCCCACCAGTTTGCCTATCCACAGAGGATGCAGTTTCCACTGCCCTCCACTCTGCTCTGCATCACCTGGAGAATCCTGGGATTTCAGTAAGGATGCGCTCACCACAGGGATCTGTGCTGAGACCATCTACACCAGTGACTGCACCCCCACTCACCCCTGCAACATCATCATCAGATTTGCAGACGACACCACTGTGATGGGGCTCATCACCAATGATGATGACACCGCCTACAGAGATGAAGTCCAGCGACTGACAGAATGGTGTAACTACAATAACCTCACCCTAAACACCAAGAAAACCAAGGAAGTGTTCATGGACATCTGCAAGACAAGAACTGATCCCCCTCCCCTCTCCATGAAAGGTGACTATGTGGAGAGGGTGCCCTCCTTCAAGTTCGTCAGTACCCACATTTCTGAGGACCTATCTTGGTCCACAAACACATCAGCCCTAGTGAAGAAAGCCCAGCAGCGGCTCCATTTCCTGAGTGTTCTGAGATGGAACAGGCTGCAGACTGACCTCCTAGTGTCCTATCGAGCAACAATCCAGAGTGTGCTGGTACACGCCATTCCTGTACAACCCCTGGTTGCACAACAGCCAATAAGAAGAGACTCCAGAGGGTCATCAGAACTGCACAGAAGGTGATCGGCTGTCCACTCTCCTCCCTGGACTCATTGCCAGCTCTAGATGTCTCTCCAGAGCCAGAGCAACCATAAAAGACCGCCTCCATCCTAACAACCACCTATTCAACATCTTGGCCTCTGGAAAAAGGCTCAGATCCATCAGGTGCAAAACCAACAGACTAAAGAACAGCTTCTACCCGTGGGCTGTCAGAACTCTTAATCCAAACTCAGAGTTTCTTACAATCATTCTGTTGATGCTACTTGCTATTTATTATTATTATTATTATTACTATTTTTTGTGCGTGTGTTTCCTTTTGTTTCCGTACAGTATTCTGCTCTTCCTGTGCAATATTTTGGCAGATGTGCAATTTCCATCCCTTAAAGACCATAGCCCTTCCACCCTTATTTATTATTTATTATATTGTACAGGGTGGGCCATTTATATGGATACACCGTAATAACATGGGAATGGTTGGTGATATTAAAGTCCTGTTTGTGGCACATTAGTATATGTGAGGGGCAAACTCCTCAAGATGGTGGTGACCATGGTGGCCATTTAGAAGTCGGCCATCTTGGATACAACTTTTGTTTTTTCAATAGGAAGAGGGCCATGTGACACATCAAACTTATTGGTAATGTCACAAGAAAAACAATGGTGTGCTTGGTTTCAACGTAACTTTATTCTTTCATGAGTTATTTACAAGTTTCTGACCACTTATAAAATGTGTTCAATGTGCTGCCCATTGTGTTGGATTGTCAATGCAACCCTCTTCTCCCACTCTTCACACACTGATAGCAACACCGCAGGAGAAATGCCAGCACAGGCATCTGTATTATGACACCTACATCGTGTATAGTGTACATAGTGTTCTTATAATTTTTGTTCTTCTTCTTTCTTGTATATTGTTTTCTTTAGTTTCACACCTTTGTGGTTTTGCTTCCAAATTTCAGTGTCCAAGCAACTGTACATTGACAATAAAAAGTTCTAAGTTTATTTGCTTTGCCTTGGACACCAAAACTCAATTAGAATTGAGAAATATAAATACTTGCCTAGGTTTAAAAACAAAAACCAGCCAGTCACTGTAGGTTTTTCAGTTAAAGCTTATATTAATATTATTAAGTCACAGGCAGTTTATCATGCCTGTTGTCACCCTTGTGCATGAGAAGGAAGAAGCATTACGAGAATTACGTTCGCTGATTCACTGATTACCAACTGGTCGCAGCAGATGGCCCCGCCCCTCCCTGAGCCTGGTTCTTATGGAGGACCACAAGAGCCACGCGCATCGAAATAAAAATTTCTGTGCTTTAATAATGAATTGCAGAATAAATTCTGCAATTGTAAATTCATTTTTGAATTCCAATTTAATAAACTGCATTTCAAAATCCTTTTTCCAATTGCAGTTCAAAATCCTTTTTCCAATTGCACTTTAATAAACTGCATTTTAAAATCCTTTTTTTCAGTTGCACTTTAATAAACTGCAGTTCAAAATCCTTTTTCCACTTGCAATTTAATAAACTGCAGTTCAAAATCCTTTTTCCACCTGCAATTTAATAAACTGCAGTTCAAAATCCTTTTTCCATTTGCAATTTAATAAACTGCAGTTCAAAATCCTTTTTCCACTTGCAATTTAATAAACTGCATTTCAAAATCCTTTTTCCACCTGCAATTTAATAAACTGCAGTTCAAAATCCTTTTTCCACTTGCAATTTAATAAACTGCAGTTCAAAATCCTTTTTCCACTTGCAATTTAATAAACTGCAGTTCAAAATCCATTTCCCTTTCCTGTTCGCTCCGGGATTAGCTGCTGGATTAGCTCCTGGATTAGCTGCTGGATTAGCTCTTCGATTAACAACTTGCTGGAGGCTATTGAAATTAGCCACACCGTGGGATGTAAGGAGCTCTCTGATTGGTTGGTCAGACACAGGCTGTCTGCCAGCCTGGATTTTTCTAGCTCATAGCTTCTCCCTGCTACGAAGCGTGTGTGCTTGTACAAAGGCCGTTCAGCGTTGGGATTTACACTCGGCTCGACACGGATATGTGAAGAATGAAGGGAGCCTGCAGCGAAACGGAGAGCCAACCTCTGACTGAGTGCCTGTCTACACATTCTGACCACCTGTTGAAGGTAAGGTGCTAACGTGGCTAACGCTAGCGCCACCGCACGTAGCCCCCGTTATTTTAAGATCATCTTAGCTAATGAAAGTTTTACGTCGCAGCTGTACGAGCTCGCTACGTGTTTTGTAAGCTGCTGTGCTCTTCACAAATAAAGCTGGAAGCAGCTCAGACTGTTAGAACCAGCACTGAGCCCTGTTACATTTATACGGTGTTAGAGCAATGGCTGCAACCTACAGCCTTTAAACTAGCGATTACAATGCTGACAGTAAACTCGTCAGTCCAGATGTTACCACATTACTCTATGGTACTTAGTTAAAACAACTGAGACAGGCTGATTAAAATAACACCTGTCAGTTCTCTCATTCAACATATAAAGACTGGAGATCACACTACTGATTTCAGTTCATTTAATATGTGAGTGCACAGATTCATTCTCAACTGGACATAAATGATGATCAAAGGTTGTATATATGATGAATTCATCAAATCCCAGCCTCTAACACAGTGCGCTGAATCTTAGCTTTGAATGTCCAGTATATTCTAATCAGTGCAATGTAAGCATTCACCGAACCTATAGTATCTACACCTGTGTGGCAAATGTGTGGTAAAGATACAGATAATGAAATTTAATTAATACAATATACATCATGAAAAATGAAAGCTGAAATTGATTCAGTTTAGTACTTTTCTCTGTATGCTCTGTGATTATAAAGGCCTTAAATTCTGTGATATATACTGTAAATGATTTTCACAGAGGTCTTAAAGTACTTAAATCACTGCTGATAGTCTGGTTGTTTATATTTTCACATGTTTTTGTGTCTGTAGGGCTGTTTGATGACGATTTGGACTCCTCTGGGAGATGAGGACACACCACATCTGTTCCATACTGCAGCCATTGATGGTGTTACGGCTCTGAGTCAGCTTTGGGCCATCAGACGCACACACTGGAAAACCAGCACCTGGACTTCATGCAGGAGAGACGGCCTCAGTGATGATGGACTCTGCATCCTCTACTTTACCTCCTAATCTCTTTCTTCTTTAACACACAATTAAAATCACTCCAAAAGAGTGTAAACTTACTGAGGAAGTCTCTAACTTGTACACATTTGTACTTTTACTTGTTTTATGAGTTATTTTTAAGAAGAGTAAAGTTATTCACATAAAGTTGTTATTCTTCTGTATTTATTCTTTTGTATCATGTACCACAGTCATACTGAACTTTACAGACCTGGTGAATTGGAGAAAACAAAGATCACACACACACACACACCATTCAGCTTCAGCAGTATTTCTATTCATCTTATGAATTCCAGTCTAATGTCAATTCACGGAGTTCAGTTTTGGTCTTAAACTCCAGAGAATACCACCTGGTTCAACAATCTTTTTATCTGATTATTGGCAAAATGTTTTCTTCTGAAAGAAGAAAACATTTTGGGCTCATTTTCAGCCTCAGGCAAAATTGAGCCCAAAGAAACAACAACAAAGTTTAGTTCCTCTGGATTTTCCATGGAAAATTGTTTTATCACTCATCCAGGTGACTTCTCCAGTGTCACGGATGAGTGATGAATGCATCTCCCACTGGAAACCATTGTGTCCAGTTAAAGTCAATCGACTTTTTTCAAGGAGAGTTGTTGGATGCTGTGCTCATGAGGACAATGGGTTTTAACTTGCAGCACAACACAAAGCTGCCATACTGGATCAACGATCAAAACACTTAATTGAGCAGAATTAAGGCAAAATGCAATATCCTCATATGATGACACATCACACATGATCCAGCATTGTTCTAAGAATGCAAACTTTCTTATTGGAAGTTTCCACAGCTGCCAGAAAGGGACAGATTTCTGGCTGGTCTTAATGAGTGGTCGTTGCTCTCTCGTTTTCTCTGGAATTGCTGCACAGAGGATGTAACACCCATGATAAGCGCTGAGGTGTGTGTCCTTGTCAGAAATCAGCAATACTCAGCTTCCAGGTAAGGAAAAGTGGAACCAGAAGATATTCAAATGCATCTCTCCACAGCTGCTGATGAATTCTACAAAAAACAAAGTTTGTTAAAAACATTTGCAGGTGAATCACCACTGATTTATCAGTGACATCCATTTACTCAAAAATACTGACGAGTGGATAACTAGGATATATATATATATATATATATATATATATATATATATATAATTTCAAAAATGTCCTGTACAAAATGGAACTGTATATGACAAATGTGGTGTGGTGCTTGTGGAATTTTTAACAAGGACCCTACAAAACTTTACAGTACTCATGCTGCCAAACTTTTGACAGCTAGGTGAGCAGTAGGGCTGGGTATCGTCACTGATTTCTAGAATCGATTCATTTCCGATTCACAAGGTCCCGAATCGATTCGATTCAATTCGATTCGATTAAATTCGATTTGAATCTGGGAAATTTTGACAGTCAGAAATATTATAATTCAGATTTCATTGACATATTTTTGTATCTATAAAAGGAAGCTGACACACGCAAGACTTTATCAAAGGTGTGAGCGTCACAGCAGATGCCTTTGTGTCAAAGTAGCTGAAGATAAAACAGAAAAACATGAAGGTGGTTTTCCTGGCCTGGGATTTTATAAAAATATGTATCTGCAGTACATCAAAAACGAAAGAAAACCATTAATCAACATATGAACGTTACCTCTGGACGTTACAGCGGTTTTATTAGAGACACGGCTAAGCGTTTTGCATTTTGCATAATTTTAAAAGTTTAAATTTGTTCAGTATTGAACGGCAGAAATTAGGTTTTTTTTTCGGAAGTATGTAAAACGAAAAAAAAACAAAAAACAAAAACAGCGGCCGACAGCGCTGTAAACAACAGTAGAGTTGCGCGTAACAAGCAAGCGAATAATGCAGAAAACAGTACAGAGAGAGAGAGCTGTGCATGAAGTGTGATTTTATCGTGGGTGAAGCAAAACAGTAAAAGTCAGAGGAATTCATGACGATGTTTACGTGAAGCGTAGTTTGGATCTTCTTTGCTGCTGGTTCAGTCAATATTGTTTGAGAGAGATAAAACTAACAGCTTTAGAATCAGCGCAAAAGGGCGTGAACACAAAGCGCGGACCGCCGAAACATCAGAATCAGCGAGATGTCGGCTTTCAGCACCGACCGTGTCCGTGCAGTTGTTGTGCCAGAAAGTGATTGCCGTCCGCTGGAACGCGCGCAAACGCTTAAAGCTGCAGCGCCCGTCGTGTGAGAAAGGCGACATCTCACTGATTCTGATCCGCGGGTCCGCGCTGTGTGTTTACGTCCTTGTGCAGAATCCGTGTACCTCCTCTCATTTACTGTCTTAGCTGTTTGGTGGTTGTTGAAATTTTGTGAGGTTTCACCTGAGATTCTGGCGTTTCGGGCAAAATAAATTTATATTAAAAAATCGATTCAGGATTTTAATGAATCGATTTCACGTTATCCAAGCCAGGCGATTTTAATCGATGAATCGATTATTAAAACCCACCCCTAGTGTGCAGTTCCTGCTTTAAATGCATTCAAAATCTAAGTGATAAGAGGCCAGAAATGTTTGAACTCGCTTATGAACCTACATCACTGAGGCAGTCTCTCCTGCATGAAGTCCAGGTGCTGGTTTTCCAGTGTGTGCGTCTGATGGCCCAAAGCTGACTCAGAGCTGTAACACCATCAATGGCTGCAGTATGGAACAGATGTGGGTGTGTCCTCATCTCCCAGAGGAGTCCAAATCGTCATCAAACAGCCCTACAGACACAAAAACATGTGAAAATATAAACAACCAGACTATCAGCAGTGATTTAAGTACTTTAAGACCTATATGAGGATATTACATTTTGCCTTAATTCTGCTCAATTAAGTGTTTTGATCGTTGATCCAGTATGGCAGCTTTGTGTTGTGCTGCAAGTTAAAACCCATTGTCCTCATGAGCACAGCATCCAACAACTCTCCTTGAAAAAAGTCGATTGACTTTAACTGGACACAATGGTTTCCAGTGGGAGATGCATTCATCACTCATCCGTGACACTGGAGAAGTCACCTGGATGAGTGATAAAACAATTTTCCATGGAAAATCCAGAGGAACTAAACTTTGTTGTTGTTTCTTTGGGCTCAA
Organism: Oreochromis aureus; assembly: GCF_013358895.1. Taxonomy (NCBI): domain Eukaryota; kingdom Metazoa; phylum Chordata; class Actinopteri; order Cichliformes; family Cichlidae; genus Oreochromis; species Oreochromis aureus. The sequence goes on along the minus strand of NC_052943.1, from coordinate 1,212,466 downwards.
TTTTGCCTGAGGCTGAAAATGAGCCCAAAGATTGTTGAACCAGGTGGTATTCTCTGGAGTTTAAGACCAAAACTGAACTCCGTGAATTGACATTAGACTGGAATTCATAAGATGAATAGAAATACTGCTGAAGCTGAATGGTGTGTGTGTGTGTGTGATCTTTGTTTTCTCCAATTCACCAGGTCTGTAAAGTTCAGTATGACTGTGGTACATGATACAAAAGAATAAATACAGAAGAATAACAACTTTATGTGAATAACTTTACTCTTCTTAAAAATAACTCATAAAACAAGTAAAAGTACAAATGTGTACAAGTTAGAGACTTCCTCAGTAAGTTTACACTCTTTTGGAGTGATTTTAATTGTGTGTTAAAGAAGAAAGAGATTAGGAGGTAAAGTAGAGGATGCAGAGTCCATCATCACTGAGGCCGTCTCTCCTGCATGAAGTCCAGGTGCTGGTTTTCCAGTGTGTGCGTCTGATGGCCCAAAGCTGACTCAGAGCTGTAACACCATCAATGGCTGCAGTATGGAACAGATGTGGGTGTGTCCTCATCTCCCAGAGGAGTCCAAATCGTCATCAAACAGCCCTACAGACACAAAAACATGTGAAAATATAAACAACCAGACTATCAGCAGTGATTTAAGTACTTTAAGACCTCTGTGAAAATCATTTACAGTATATATCACAGAATTTAAGGCCTTTATAATCACAGAGCATACAGAGAAAAGTACTAAACTGAATCAATTTCAGCTTTCATTTTTCATGATGTATATTGTATTAATTAAATTTCATTATCTGTATCTTTACCACACATTTGCCACACAGGTGTAGATACTATAGGTTCGGTGAATGCTTACATTGCACTGATTAGAATATACTGGACATTCAAAGCTAAGATTCAGCGCACTGTGTTAGAGGCTGGGATTTGATGAATTCATCATATATACAACCTTTGATCATCATTTATGTCCAGTTGAGAATGAATCTGTGCACTCACATATTAAATGAACTGAAATCAGTAGTGTGATCTCCAGTCTTTATATGTTGAATGAGAGAACTGACAGGTGTTATTTTAATCAGCCTGTCTCAGTTGTTTTAACTAAGTACCATAGAGTAATGTGGTAACATCTGGACTGACGAGTTTACTGTCAGCATTGTAATCGCTAGTTTAAAGGCTGTAGGTTGCAGCCATTGCTCTAACACCGTATAAATGTAACAGGGCTCAGTGCTGGTTCTAACAGTCTGAGCTGCTTCCAGCTTTATTTGTGAAGAGCACAGCAGCTTACAAAACACGTAGCGAGCTCGTACAGCTGCGACGTAAAACTTTCATTAGCTAAGATGATCTTAAAATAACGGGCTACGTGCGGTGACGCTAGCGTTAGCCACGTTAGCACCTTACCTTCAACAGGTGGTCAGAATGTGTAGACAGGCACTCAGTCAGAGGTTGGCTCTCCGTTTCGCTGCAGGCTCCTTCATTCTTCACATATCCGTGTCGAGCCGAGTGTAAATCCCGACGCTGAACGGCCTTTGTACAAGCACACACGCCGTAGCAGGGAGAAGCTATGAGCTAGAAAAATCCAGGCTGGCAGACAGCCTGTGTCCGACCAACCAATCAGAGAGCTCCTTACATCCCACGGTGTGGCTAATTTGAATAGCCTCCAGCAAGTTGTTAATCGAAGAGCTAATCCAGCAGCTAATCCAGCAGCTAATCCCGGAGCGAACAGGAAAGGGAAATGGATTTTGAACTGCAGTTTATTAAATTGCAGGTGGAAAAAGGATTTTGAACTGCAGTTTATTAAATTGCAAGTGGAAAAAGGATTTTGAACTGCAGTTTATTAAATTGCAGGTGGAAAAGGATTTTGAACTGCAGTTTATTAAATTGCAAGTGGAAAAAGGATTTTGAACTGCAGTTTATTAAATTGCAGGTGGAAAAAGGATTTTGAACTGCAGTTTATTAAATTGCAGGTGGAAAAAGGATTTTGAACTGCAGTTTATTAAATTGCAGGTGGAAAAGGGATTTTGAACTGCAGTTTATAAAATTGCAGGTGGAAAAAGGATTTTGAACTGCAGTTTATTAAATTGCAAGTGGAAAAAGGATTTTGAACTGCAGTTTATTAAATTGCAACTGAAAAAAGGATTTTAAAATGCAGTTTATTAAAGTGCAATTGGAAAAAGGATTTTGAAATGCAATTGGAAAAAGGATTTTGAAATGCAGTTTATTAAATTGGAATTCAAAAATGAATTTACAATTGCAGAATTTATTCTACAATTCATTATTAAAGCACAGAAATTTTTATTTCGATGCGCGTGGCTCTTGTGGTCCTCCATAGGTTCTGCCGGAGGTTTCTTCCTGTTAAAAGGGAGTTTTTCCTTCCCACTGTTGCCAAAGTGCTTGCTCATAGGGGGTCATATGATTGTTGGGTTTTTCTCTGTATTTATTATTGTGCGATCTACTGTACAATATAAAGCGCCTTGAGGCGACTGTTGTTGTGATTTGGCGCTATATAAATAATATTGAATTGAATTGAATTGAATTGAATTGATTTCCACGAGCTTTAGCTCGGTGGACAAGTGGTCACCAGCCGTAAACATGGAAAGGGAGAATGTTATAAAGGAGTGGGGTATGGTCTTTTATCAGCAAATAACTACACTCATCTATCCCAAAACTGCAGTTCAGAGTCAACTTGTCATAGACCATTTGGTCGACGATACAGTGTAAGTGAGCAAATTTGCAAATTCAGCAGGAGAATTAATTAGTTCTCTCAGAGTCTTAGAATAGTCTCTAAATTTTATGGCAGTTTAATTTTAATAGAGAGAGACAGAATCAACCTAAGAAAGCACATTGCATAAAACTTATGAATTGATTTGCATGTCATTGTCCTCCTGGCAAGTATTCTGATTCCCACAGATTGGATGTGTGCCCGTGTGTCGCACAGATTACAATAAATCAATCAATTACACATACTCCTGATCTCAGCTCAGAATCAATTTCTTTCATTTCAGTCTATCTGCCACAGTGGGAAAGACCATAGAGCTGTCAAAGCATGTCACGGACAAGATTGTAGACTTGTACAAATGGGCTACAACACCATCAGCAAGGAGCTTGGTGAGGTGATTATTCTGACATGTTAGAAATATAAAATGACCATCGATTGCCCTCAGACTGGAGCACCATGCAAGATCTTATTTCAGTCACAATGACATGCAAATCAATACACAATGTATATAAAATCTTTGTGTTTGTTCGTTTTGTTTGTTTGTTTTGTTTTGTGGTTGTTGTTTTTTTAGATTTTGGGTTAATATTCTGTCTCTCTCCATTCTATTCCATTTATGGATGGTGGCATCCATAAACACTCTCTGTGCTTTGTTCACTGTGTGTAAATGTGTGGTTTTGGTGTTTTTGCTTGAACCTACGATTGTATGTTTGGTAGAATCTACATACACTCACCAGGATCTTCTGAGTTTGCTGTGAAAGGACTATTACGGTGGACTATCACCACTTGCATGGCATTTCGGAGTTCATACATAAAACAAAGGAAGCAAAAGCGAGGATGCAGGGCTGGTCCACTACCACAGCTAAAGGGATAACTATTTAAGCCACTTCTCCCAAGCATTTTCTTCTCCAGCGCCAGATTCATAATAAACAAAATCAACAAACTGAGGTTACAGAATGCAGCCAACGAATGTTTCTGTGATTGTTGCATTGTGCTGCAGCCATCCATATCAGATTCTGCTATCGAGTTAGCAGGCCTCATGATGGGAACAGCAACTCCTGTGAGAGCATCTGTATAAATGACAGCTGCTGCAAAAATGCAGTGACCGTTAGACCGCCACTGTTCTGCAAACTTTGAACGTTTTGTTTTTTAAACTAATAAATTTGTGAGGATACTCTTGAAGAATGCTCTCTGTCTTTAAGAATTGTATAATATTACACGTCTGTGGTTACATTTTAATGTCCATTGTTTAAAAGGGAAAAAACAATGACCTACACTTGTCTAATAAAAATGTAAACCATCCTCCATACCAGTACAATGATCTGGAACAGGATAGAATCCATCAATTGAGTTACAAAGAAGTGTTTGCCTGCTCATTTACTGATCTTTCTACTATAATTGAATTATTTCTGTGCTTTTCTATGCAATACATTTGCCTCCAATTCAAATAGCATGCCATATTAGCAGATTGTTGGTGTAAGACAGCTACAGTCACCATGTTTATGGTGTCTTGTTCTTCATCTCTGCAAACATTTGGTATGTTGTTTTCCTTTCCTTTCTCCTTGGATCTTTCTTGTCTTTCATCCTCTTTCTGTGTTTTCTTCGCCCTGCAAATATATGCCTTCCTGGAGGCTATCTGAATATTCTGTGGGCCTCATTGGAAGCTACTACGCTGTCTCTGTGAGCTACTGATATGCAATTCTCATGCAGATATGAAGCACAGAGGTAATGAGAGAAAGAGAGAGGGACATAGGAAGAGAGAAGAGGGAAGAAAGAGAGAATCTGCCCTCCATACAAAAATGAATCGCCACTTTAAATTTCTGTATATTATCTTGGTTTTTATGTGCCTTCCTTAGAGGCTCATGAATAATGTGATGGAGTCAATATTCTGCCGAAGTTCTGAAATGCAAAGAAAAGCTGCAAAACAGGACTGAGGGTTATGACTGTAGTCTTTTGAATATCATATTTTTGTCATGAGCAGCCGGCAAGACCTTAGAGGTATCTCACATTCTGTGCATCCTTAAATATTACAGAGTGAAACGCAAAGAAAACTCTTTTAACAACAAATTAGACGCCCCCAGTGACACAAATGAAGACCTGTTTTTGGAATGATCAGGCATGTTTAATAACATTTATTTTTTGCATCTTTAAAAAATTAAAACCATAGTAAGGAGGAAGATACTTTTTTAATGAGGTTTTATTAGTCTAATAGAACATATGGCAAAACAGGAAGTAACTCAGCCAATACATAAAACCCTGACAGCTGAGGTAGCTGTTGTTTTCAAAGATCTGTCTGTTTGTGAACAATATTTATTTGATACATACCATTAATTTAATGATCCTTTAAATGTTATTGGGTCACCTGGTCATGCAGGAAATACTGAAACATCCTTGTTATCCTTCTCATTTAATTGCAGGGAATCTGCAGAAAATGTGTTTAAACTGCTCATGGTCATTATTTAGTTTTATTGTGAAATGTCTTTTCTAGGAAGTGTTTTATTTCAAAGTGCAGGAAATGATCCTGTAATGAAGGTGAATGCTCTCCAGCCAGCCTATGTACAGCTTTGCAGTATTGTGACAAGGTTTACATCTGAAAGTCTTATAAAGGGAAAATTACAGGAAACATATCAATTCATGTTTAAGGTGATGCGCTCATTTATGAGCTCAGCTTAGTTTAGCTTGTTTACTTTATTCAGTTATACAAATATTGCCACCGGTGTGTCTCACCTTCAGTAGGGAGCAACCAGTCTCACACTCTTGACTTCACATATCACCAGATAGGAAACGCTTGTGATGAGTGGCGTGTCTGGCCAGGTTTTCTATCACCAACTTCACTCTATTGTGCCTTTCAAGGGGAAAAATGAATACTTCATGTGGCGGCAGGCTGGAGCATGCAAACAGAAAGATTAACCTACTATAAAAAAAAAAAATTAAGTGTAACAGAATGTTGAATATTGACTGACCTAGCTCACTACTGTTGTGCTGTATTCTGTAAAAGATTTTAACTTGAAACAGTTAATGACACCATTTTTTTTAATCTGCATGTTGTTTTATTCAAATATTTACTTGGCATAAAAATCTTTAAATATAAAAAACAAGTGTTGAAAACTGAATTTCTGAATGTGTTTGTCACCTTTTCTTGTCTGTCATGTTATTTTGAAGATGTCCTCATGTCACCTTTTATATGCAGCATACAAAGAATTGTAGAGCTGCTCTCTGACTCAAGTGGGCATTCCTGCAAGACTGAAATTCATGAAGTGACTGAACAAAAGGCCATCACTCAGACCTCTTAGAAACTAAAATAACTTAATGTACGTTTGAAAGTACTTCTTGTTAAAGGATGCCTGTTTGTGCTCTCATGGTTTGTACCTGAAAAATAGCAATCCTGAGACATTCAAACCTGTAACAATACAAAAATGAACCTATTAAACATTGTCTAACCTTGGGTACATTTTTGTTTTTACACCTGGGAATAGATTTGCATGTCTATCACCCTTCACTGATACATGGAAACAGAAAGCCCTTGGAGTTTTTATCTGAAAGACAAAACAACAACAACCTAGAATCTTCTTGCTGTGTGGCAGCAGCGCTAACAGAAATCGCAGGATGAATTCTGAAATATACAGTGCTATGCTCTCTGCGCAGCATATCACCAAGGCAAGCTACAAGTTTCTCAAAACAAATAAATGGGATATTCTACTATGAATTCTACTGTTTACAACCCAGTAGAACATGTTTTTCAGTCATGGAAGCCAAAACTGAAGGCAGAGTGACCCTCAAACAAGCAACAAGTGAAGCTGGCTACAGTAAAGGCCTGCTAAAGCAACTCAAGGGAGAAAACAGCATTTGATGATGTGCATGGATTCTATTCTGCTGGCAGTCATTGACTGCAAAAGATTTTTATCCACATCCGAGGGTGGGATGATGCGGATGTGTGTCTTTGTACATTTATCTTTGTCTGTCTTTGTGTGGGTTGACGTGTGTGTGTGTGTAACTATACAGTATAAATAATGAAAAGTACAGATATCTGTCAATCAAACATTTTGAAATATTTGACTTTTATTGAGCCACTTCAAATGCTCTGGCAAGCAAAGATCACGGTTTACCTCACAGCTGTCCAAGATGCCCCGTGTGAAGCTCTCTTTCAAGCAGAGCTAACGTCATTAGAGTCAGTCTGTTGCTAATAAATTCTCACGATGTGTGAATGTTTATCACAGGAGAAGAGTGTTCACTCTAGTCTGAATTGTGGTCCTTGCATAATGCTAGTTTATAACCAGCTCCTTTTGTTGTTGTTGTTACTTGGAGAGTTTATTTTCTCTACAGCTGAGAATCGGAAACCTGCTGACATCAACTTAACCGCAACAATATTGTGACTAAATAATTTATACATCCTTGTGCACATTTTCTTTACTTGACTTCAGTCCAGGAGATGAAGCTTCAAGTGAGAAGGAAGAGGATGAGGTGAAGATGAGTGAGAATAAAGCAGTGGCAGAGGAGGCTGAGGAAGAACAGCAGTTAGAAGCAGATGGAGATGATGGAAAAGGGGAGCAGGGAGTATAAGATTCAAAGAATAGCCAGAGGGAGGGGATCAGCAACAGTATAGATGAGAGACTTCAAACCATCATGGATGGAGCTCATCCAAAGCCTCATCCACATGGGACTGTTCAAATAAGGGACTTAACATTTAGCCCTGGGAGAGTTTATAAAGTAAAGATTTCAGAAATATTTACACGTGATTCACAATTATTCTGAATAAGAGAAATGAAATGAATAGGAAGTCGGCTGGGTCACAGTATACACACAGTTTAAAACAGGATGTACAGTAAGTGTTGTGCAGCTGGACTCCAGGGGGATTAGAGTTTGTACAAGAATATAAAAAGTGTTTGTTAATAATAAACTGTTACTTTTCTGGACTTTGGTATAATCCTTTCTTCCAGATGATCTGTATTCTCATACCAAAGGTTTGCAGTTGGATTACAAAACAAGGCGTAGCAGAGGATTACTGATGGTTAAACAATGTCTATAAATTGTAGTCTGTCCCTGCTTGAGTATGGACGATTGACCAGAAGACTTTGGAGTCACTACTTCCTCATCTGATCCATATCCATAGCAGCTTGAGGAGGAATGTTGTTTCTGGCCAGGGAATATTATTCACTCCTCTCACTTTCTCCAACATCAGTGGAAGTTATTGTAGAAATCCACTTTCTGCACTCTTTGTCTAACAGTTAAGGTTGAAAGCAGCTTAAATTAGTTTCTAGTGATTCCTGTTAGGGTCTGATCCCAGGAATCACACTGCAGGAAGTCTGCAGCAGCTCTCTGTCTACAGGGCGCAACAACAGCCACTCACTTCTCCTTCCATCCAGCCTTGTGTGTTTTGTACCTTCCTAATGTCTTGTGGTGCTTCCTGATTTTTTTCCATTTTACCGACTGACACACACAATGTTATTTAGACAAAAGTATTACTTATGTAAAACACAGAGGGGTCAGATTGAACTTTTTATATATTTTTGTATTAAAAATATTTTTCAGTGGGAGGTAGCCACTGAAGCTGGAGATCTGCTGGACTGCTTTGGAAATTGTGAAGGAGGGCATAAATTTGAGGCTTTTACTGTATTTTCTTAATTTTTGTAGGTTTTCTTACTGATGACGATCTCTCCCACAGTCACCCACACTGAAATATTTAAGTAATGGATTAAAAATTCAATTACAGAAAAGTTTTTTTTAATTGTATAATATGATTTTTTAATACAATGGGTTCATCCACCAATCCATTCTCTTCTGCTTATGCTTTTTAGGGTCATGGGGGGGCGAGAGGCAGGGGAACAGGTCACCGGTCTGTCCCAGGGCACAATGGGTCCATGGTACATTTTTTTTAAATGTACATTTTCTGTTAATTAGTAAAAAGTTTCTTTTTCATAATTCAAGGACAGTCTACCTGAACTGCCAGCATGTTTCCTGTAATTTGCACCTTTATGTCTTTTTATGCCCAAATTGTCCCGCTGATAGATTTCTTTCATTTCTTACAGCAGTGTTCCTCTGCAGTGTAGAAAAATGACACACTGCTGTAATTGTACTTCTTCTTATATTAAGAGATCTCCAGGATCAAATGTGCAGTTAAACTTGTGTATACTGAAAAAAAGGGGAGTTTCACTGGTCTGGCCCACTTATGATTAAAATGGTCTGTATGTGGGCCACGATGTAAAATGAGTCTGACATCCCTGCTTTAGAAACTGTCAAGCACAGCCTCACAGCTATGGCCACTAGGCTGAAGAGATGTTCCAGAGAAGCAGAGGCCAAAAAAATGAAATGACCTGTCCTCCAGTTCAATCTGACCCCCCTGGAACTGAATGGTCGTGTGTTTTACTTAAATACTACTATATATGAATATATATATATATATATATATATATATATATATATATATATATATATATATATATATATATATATTCTTCTTTCAAAATTAATGAGACTGCATTTAGAGAGTTACTGTACACTAATGGTTCCAACCATGTACACTGCATCAATAACTGACTCCTACTGCACCACTATTCCATAGAGTGTAATCCCTTAAAATTTTCAGTCTTGGTTCAAAGAATGAAGGCGATTTTAAGTCATAGAAGTTTGTATTGATTAAATGCTGAGAAACCAGAATCACCTCAACACAAAATAGTCCTGAAGTGAGCAAACAGCATTGTCGAGAGCTGCTGAGACCCAGTCATTCTTTTTTTCCTCTCTTCCCCTGAGCCACACAGTATTGATGGACACAATAGTCTAATCGCTAAGTGAAAAAGGATTGGACTGAGGGGAAAAGAGCACTGTTGAGAGGGATGAGGAAAACCCTTTTTGTCTCCAATTGGATCAAAGCCCTTGAGGAAATCTTTTTAATTTCTTATCTCATTTTGTTCCTTTTCTCACACTGATAGTTATCTTCTGTACTCGGTCTTTGCTTTACCCCAATTTAATTCCATTCAAGTCAAAGCACTATGTTCTCATGAAAGAGAAAATCTGGTTATTTGCCCGTCCAAATTTAGTGGGGATAATGTAGATAACACATCTTGTTAAAGCATCTCTTGAACCAGATTGATGTAGGGAGGAATAGAATGAAAATGGCGTCAGGCTGCTCAGCAAATACAAACTGCCAGAATGGAATTAATATGCTATTTGTATGTGTTGGATAACAGACTCCTATTGTTTTCTGGGTCTACTCCATTGCATTTCTCAATAGAACTCCAGAACTCTTCCAATTGTGGAAGGTCACAGCTTGCAAAAACCACCAATCCTTTCATCCTTTAACAACACTGGACCAGTGTTAGGCCTCGCTAGGCCAGGTTCTTATGTAGCCTCGTCTTTCTCAAAACAGAGGTGTGTGAACAACATACCTCTGGGTTTGTTCAGTGGTGTCTGGCATCAGATTCTCTGTACATTATGCACCACATCCCATGGATGTGCGATGCATCAACATGAAGTCAAGTCAATGGAAGTGAGTGCTCTTTGGGATGTCTGTAGAGCTCATAGATAAAGGATGGATGTAGCTTGAAGGTCTGAAAAGTGTAGCCAACCAGCATTTTATCCCTTTAATGTTCACCAGTGGGTGATATCTGTGGACTTCAGTGTGTAGAAGTCTATGCCCTTCTGATCAGGATAGGCTTTACTGAGCTCAGAGAAACTTATGGGTTTGACAATATCCTGTTTTTTGGAGACCACTGCCATCAGGCAGCAGGCCAAGGTGTGCTTAGTTTGTAAAAAACATTTAAGAGGGTGATACGTTTCAAAGTGAAATCGACAATGAATATCAGGATAAAGGGTTTCCTAGAGAAACATTTTATTGTAACAGAAAGTTTTCATTTCAGCTGTTGAGGCTGATTGCTGCACTTTGGTTGTTCCACATATCCTTGTGAAATTCATGCACAGAAGGATTTTCTCCTTCTAAGGTTATTCACATCACAGATCAACACTTAGACCTCACAGGATTAATTAAAGATTAAAGTAAATAAATTATTTTTGTGTCTTCCGAGAGCAAAGCTTTGGATTTTTGTTTCAGTTGTTGGAGCTGTTTATTGATGTTGCCAGTCAATTGCATCACCTCCCTTTGTCCCTTTCTCTTTGCCTCTCTTCTTGTCTATGTTGCCCCCCCCCCCCCACACACACACACACACACATACACATAAACACACACTCTGTCCTGTGCTTCACTTCATATTAATGACCTCAGCATTATGACAGAGGTGACACGGTTGACCTGTGTCTGATAATTATCCTTGGGCTTATTACTGGCAGGTGGTGATTATATGGACAGTGTACGCTGAGGGTGTGTGGTGAGTAAATGTACCAATTAATATTTAACCTTGTGTGCAAACTCACATACAAATATTTCAGTATATGCTTGTTTGTGGGCGTCTGCAGATATACCTGAAAAGGCTAATGGTAATTAGCAGCATTATTGACAATTAGCTAATGTGCCCTGAAGAGTACTAAACACTGAAGCAATGGACGGGGGAGCTATTAGTCTTCCCAAGGCCAGGCTTGCTAGCAAGCACTAACAAATAGCTACAGCAGAAGAAAAGCTTCTGATACACATACAGATGAAAGCAGACATGCATAGGAGTACAGATAAGTATGTTCTATAAATCCAGTAAGCATCTTTTAAGCTAAACCTCCAATTGATTAAGTGCACTCTAGCTCCCCCTTTCCTAATTTAGTTGTCATGGTGATGAAGAGAAGGCAAAAACCATGGATTGAGGACAATCCATGAAATAGAGAAAGTTTACACACTGTTAAAAGGCGGCAAATGGAACAAAGGAGTACAAAAAAATTGAATTGAATGTGAGGAGGACGAAGAAGAAGAAACCAGCCGGAGTTGTCTAAAACAAGTTTAGTGTGATTTCAGGTCTCAGAGGTGCACTTTTACAAATCCATCTCCTGCATTGCAAATGACAGCATTTTCAAATGTCAGCCATAGTTTTTCTCCAAACTTTTATCTGTCAAACAAAGCTGGCTGTACACACCTGTGAATTCATATTTCTAGGGATGGTCGTGTTCTTTGTGTGGACATAACACCATCTGTGTGTGTGTGTGTGTGATTTTAAAGGCCGGTTTGACAGTGGGTTTTTCCAGGGAGAGCTAACCTTTGCTTGTATAGAAGATAGAAACTCAGTCCGACAGCCCGAGGTGGAACTCCCTATGGAAACGTACACACGGATGCTCACACTCACACAAAACACACATATGGAATCTGAAACTGTACCCAAAAAGAAATACATGGCAGACACTCGTGCTGCATGGGCTGCCAACCGAAATCTGTTTAAATCTGTTTTAAAATGGGCAAAAAAGCAGAAGCTTGACATTGTTCTGTTAATTCCAACAGAAACACTCAACACATGCAACACTACAGACCACACAGAAGCTGTATGAAAACTGCCTACACTCATTCATACACGTACAATAAATGTATGAATGGGTGAATGGGGCATGTTGTATAAAGTGCTTTAAATCAGCAGTCCCCAACGTTTTCTGCACCACAGACCGGCAATATTTTCACAGACCGTCCTTTAAGGTGTCGCGGATAAATACAACAAAATAAATGATACAACCAAGACAAAAACTGTTATTTTGTAAATTTATTAATAATAAGCGAATTCACTGTGTAATTGTGTAACTTTATTAGCAGCGTCCTCCTGAAATGCACCAACAACATTGAGAGTAACATCCTCCTCTCTGCCCCTTAGTGCTCTCTGGTCGCTATGGTAACGCGTAAATATTTCTTTCAAAATAAGACACACAACTACAACACAGGAAAAGACCCAGGGAAACCGAGTTAACGATAAAAACCCTGAAAACTATAAATTTGACACCCGAGCCTCAATTCTCGTGACCCAGGACCAAACGACTCACGGACTGGTACCAGTCCATGGCCCGGGGTTTGGAAACCGCTGCTTTAACTGCTCAAAGTTGAAGGGAAAAGTCACTATGTAAAAACCCGGCTTACTATATATGCTAAATCATGTATCATCACAAATAATCAATAAGATTTAGTCTGTTAACCAACAGTCATGTTTATATTTTACTGACAACCAAAATTTTAGATCAACTTCTTGCATTCGATGCAGCCACTTCTCACCGTGCATGTCCATCTTTTGGTGGACTCATATCAAGCCACTGGCTAACTTTATTTCTAGCTGAGCTACTACTGGGCTGGAAGCTTTTTGGCCTTCAATACGGTGCTGATTGTTTATGGGATATTTCCAACAAGGTGCTGGAAACATTCGTCAGAGACTGACACCGCTGCAGTGTGTTGTGTTCAGAGATGCTCTTCTGCATACCTAGGTTATAATAAGTGGTTAGTTGGGTTTCTGTTGCTTTCCTATCAGTTTAAAACAGTCTGACCTGTCCTGTAAAATCTGCCATTAAAAATCATTTTTGCCAAGACAGCTGTCACTAACTGGACTTTTTTGCATTTTCTGACCATTTTCTGTAAAGATGAATGTTAAGAAAAATCCCAGTAAATCTGCAGTTTTTTGAAACACTCAGAACACAAGCCTGATTGGTACCAACAGCTGTGCCTTATCAAAAGTCTCTTAAATCACCAAATGAATGAGTTTGGACTTCAGCAGGATGTTTTGTCCATGTTTACATGCTTAAAAACACTGAGTCACTGCCATGTGTTGGATTAGACTTTTAACTTAATGAAAAGTTGAACTGGGCCACCTAATAAAATGGCCCGCGAGTGTAATTTCTCTTTTATACAGGGAATCACTGGATTTCTGTGTGAAAAATGACCCACATGTGTGCTTTGGAGTGGATCAAAACAATGAGTATTATTTTCATTGCATCATCTCACCTGCGTGCCTCTGAAAAAGAAAAAAAAAAGAAAAAAAAATCCATATGGGGCTGAAGTGTGTACGAAGAGGAAGCTGCAGCACTCACAACACCTACATTTAAGAGCATAAACTCACACACATGTATGAAAAACCACTCATAAACAGAACTGCATTTTCTTACGAAAAACATTCACACACTCACTGGGATTAACTCCCCTTAATGCACGACTGCTTTCATGCAGGCGTGTGTGCATGCAGGCTCGCATACCTGCAGGTGAACAGCCACTCACATATTGCACACACTCATATAATGTTATGCAGAGATCTGCAAATTTCAAAACACATAAACAGAGTTGCACACTTTCATAAACACACACACACACACAAACTTGAGGTTCCTGCCAGAGTGTGACTGATTGAATTTCAACCCTCTCCATGTCTGCAGGCCAAAGGCAACTGCAACCGCTGAGCAATGCACTTTTTTCCTCCCTCTGCCTATATCAGTCTGTTTGTAAGTGCATCTGCAATGTATGTAATTATTATTTTGCTTTTATTTATTTGTTTTTACCTGTAAGTTGCATTTTTACACGTCAGTGTTAAAGTCAAGAAATGTATTTCCTTTGTTTCTTTTGTGTGCACGTGTGTGAAATGTTCATTTCGTTTGCAGTCATTTCCACAAAGCTCATTTGCTTCAAGTTTCATGTATTATCTGCAACATTTTAAACTCCTGTCAATTTTAACAAACTCTGCTTTTCATATTGGTTTTGATGGATGTAAATGAAACTTTTGATTGAAGTAGAAGGCTTGTCAGCACATGGGATAATGAGTAATCAAGAGTCTCAGCTGAAAGGGCCAAAACAGGATGGAAAACCTTTAAAGTAGTATTTAAATAATCAGACACTAAACTCTTCTTTGACAAGTAATCAAATGAAATCAGTTCATAAAATCCATCGCAGCAAGCAATCACCACAATAGCACTTGGGAGATTCATGAATAGCAGAAAATACATGCACGTGACTGACCACACAACAAAACAAAAACTCTGGTTATGTTATTAAATTAAAAGGATCTTTTCACTTAAATATTTTGTACCCTCCATTTGTGAATGGTTAAAGGTAAATTACTCCTACCCAAACACGTGGCTGGTATCTCAGTTTTTCAATTTGCTGTCAAGTTAAAAACACAGACTAAATAATATGGGCAGAAATCTGTGCCATCAGAAACTGAATTTGAATAAGTTAAATTTGAATTTGAATTACTCGGATTGAATCTGAATTGTAACTTGAATGAAAGCTTTTGAAAACTGAATTTGAATTAGTCTAATTTGAAATTGAATTTATGGTTTGAAAATGAATTGATTTGCTTTGAAACTGCATTTTATCCTTTAAAAATTCAGCTCTCGAATAATTTCAGATTCACTTCTCACCATTCAGTTTCAGTTCTACAATTCAATTTCAGTTCCAAAATTCAGTTTTTTGGGACTTACATCCGGTTCCGGTTCAAGCGCAGATTAATAGAACTACAGACTGATAGCGTTACTGACGGGAATCTACAGCGTCTTGAGCTGAATTAAGACTTCAGAAGTCATTCGTCATGTCGAATGACCAGCGGATAAACTCTCAGGTTGGTAATAAATGTATTACATGTATAAGAACAAGCGTCATGTTAACAATTGATAGCCGTACAGTAACTTTTATGCTTATTGTAGCTGCTAGCTAAAAACGCTAATTTAGCCTAGTTTGCCCTGGATTTAGCTTTGACAAACAAACATGATCGACTGTTTCTAGTAGAATTCCAAAGTTGTCATCTTGTACCCTGTCAGAGCCCTGTATGCTTGCAGAGACCCCTACAGTAGGGAAACATGCAAAACGCTGTCCAAACCTTTGTATTTGAGCTTTATTTATGTCTTACACAGCATCCCAACTCTTTAGCTAACTTAATAACTTTAGCTAAAGTGAATAGTTAGTCTTATTCATTAGTGCAGCATTACTGGATCACCTCTGTTTGAAGTGATATAATATGATATACAACTATCACTGTGTTTAACTACCATAATACTTCTTAGGGTACTGAGTGCATGCTTAATTAGATTTTTTTTTTTTTAAACATACTGCTCCATTGCTATGTTTGACAGGCTGAAGTTGTCGGGTCACCTCCTAAATCGACCATCTTTTACAGGTGTTTTGTGCCAGAAATGGAGTGTCCACTGAAGACTGAAGATACTGAATCTCTACGCTGTGCCATTGATCCCTCCTGTGCCTTCATCTAGACAAGAGACATCAACTTAACCACTCTCACATGCTCTGTACCTACATCACCTTCCCTGACAGTCGTAGCTTGGCTCATCTGAGGGTGAAATTATAAGAATGTGTTATTTTGCAAAGTGCTCTCTAGGGTTCCTAAATAAAATATGGCATTGAGGTCATTTCTTTTGAATTAATCCCTTCTTCTGAAATACAAGAACCTCTCCTGGTTTTAATGGCACTTTCTGTTCCTTACTTCCTGTTCCACTCCCAACCCCAAATAGATGCTGACAAGCTGACACAGTAATATGGAAGAGGGAAAGAAGCTGGAAAGGACTACTACAAATAAACCTAATGCCTAACAATGAAAAATGTAAAATAAGAAAAATAATAATAAAGATAAAAGATGAAGTAACAAGTTTTTTGTTTTTTTGTTTATTCCAAATGATCATCCAGATGTCTGTGACATGTGATGACAAACACCATAATGGAAGGCCTTAGTCATCACATGCTTAAACTCATATATTTTTGCATATGCTGAACAGGCAGTCAGACATGCTGTAACTGTGGGGTAGAAAACTGCATGAACACCATACGGCAGGGGTCTCAAACTCCAGTCCTCGAGGGCATGGAAAAGTTGCATGACACCGGCCTTCGAGGAATGGAGTTTGAGACCCCTGTCATACGGAATATGACAGGTGTGGTTGAACTTCATGAAGACTCTGAAGTTTCTCTTCTCTTCTGGCAGGACAGGAATGTGGCCTTGTCCTGTGAGCCACCGTAAGGATGTACTTAGAGTAGAACTGGACTGTCACCGGCCTCAGGCTCTTCACCTTTTCAAAGACAAAGCAGTCATTTAGATAAAATATTAGATATTGTTTACCTGTAAATGCACAAAGAGAATTTAGAAATGTAATTATTGTCAAGAGTGAACAAGCACTGATAGTGTAATTTACAGCTGTGGCCAAACGTTTAGAGAATGAGAAGTGTTGTTTATTTACAAAGTTTGCTGTTTCAGTGATAGTTGTATATCATATTATATCACTTCAAACAGAGGTGATCCAGTAATGCTGCACTAATGAATTAGACTAACTATTCACTTTAGCTAAAGTTATTAAGTTCGCTAAAGAGTTGGGATGCTGTGTAAGACATAAATAAAGCTCAAATACAAAGGTTTGGACACCGTTTTGCATGTTTCCCTACTGTAGGGGTCTCTGCAAGCATACAGGCTCTGACAGGGTACAAGATGACAACTTTGGAATTCTACTAGAAACAGTCGATCATATTTGTTTGTCAAAGCTGAAATCAGGGCAAACTAGGCTAAATTAGCGTTTTTAGCTAGCAGCTACAATAAGCATAAAGGTTACTGTACGGCTATCATTTGTTAACATGACGCTTGTTCTTATACATGTAATACATTTATTACCAACCTGAGAGTTTATCCGCTGGTCATTCGACATGACGAATGACTTCTGAAGTCTTAATTCAGCTCAAGACGCTGTAGATTCCGTCAGTAACGCTATCAGTCTGTAGTTCTATTAATCTGCGCTTGAACCGGAACCGGATGTAAGTCCCAAAAAACTGAATTTTGGAACTGAAATTGAATTGTAGAACTGAAACTGAATGGTGAGAAGTGAATCTGAAATTATTCGAGAGCTGAATTTTTTCAAATTCAGTTTTCAAAAGCTTTCATTCAAGTTACAATTCAGATTCAATCCGAGTAATTCAAATTCAAATTTAACTTATTCAAATTCAGTTTCTGATGGCACAGATTTCTGCCCATATAAATATTGTAACATATCAACTATGAGGTTACTGGACAAAATCTAATTCTTACATAAACAGTGAGAAACACAGAATTAAATCTTAAAGGTCAATATGAGCCTCCACTGCAAACTAATCACTGACCGAGGAAGTAGGACCACTGACTGACGTCCTATTTTTCAAAACAAAACCTCATTTCATTTAAGTGCCATTATCTTAAAGCTGCTCGTATCTATCAGAGAAACAGCGAGCCCTTTGTCTTCAGTGCCATGACCCACCACATCATCTCAGTACAGAAATGGACTGTGCTTCCAGCTGTTCACGTATGGATGCATATAAGAGATTGCTTGTCTTTTTTTTTTTTTTTTACCAGTAAGTTAATTTTAAAGGCATATTTGATCTTAAACGTAAATCTAACCAAGTGGTTTTTGGTGCCTCAGCTTAAACAATCAGTAAGTGAAATAAAATAAAGTTTAAAAAAGAGACAAATCGTGTCAATAAACCTTTCCTCTATTTCTGATTTCATGGCATCAGAAGACATTCCTTAGTCTGTGGGAGAATCCCACCTGATTGGTTTGTGATTTTAATCTGAGTTTCATAGATTCACTCGTATTTGTGTGGTAACATGTGCATTGGCCTTAATTTGCCTCATTACATAAATGATTTTACGTAATTGTGCAGCACCAAACCTGTGATCTGCATTCGGTGATAATGCACCATAATGAAAACCACACTGCACATGTTAAGAAACTAATTATTGAACCAATTAAGAGCTTAATTAAAAGAATGAGAGCTTGGTGTATTTTACCCATTCAGGTAAATGAGTGACTACATAATACACTATTATAGAGATAATGAGACTGAAGTTATAGATGTAAAGAGGATAGATCCTTGAACCACTTTATTTATAATACTCTGCAGGCTTCAGTCACACAAACAGTGATTTATGACCGACATGTTTTGTGAAACCTCATTTACACGACTGCTGGCCACTTTTGCCGTTACTGCCTAAGTCAATTGATGAGCCAGAGGGACAGTAATTCACAAAGGCAAAAAAGGACCCTAAACAAATGAGTACTCCATCTTTTTCCTTATCATGACCTCAGCTTGTTTTCAGATTGAGTCCATTAAAGATTATGCATGCTCACATTTACCGATACCAACTCCTATTGAAGGCAATACTGACCACTGACCACTTCCAGCTGTAAATCGATTTGCAAAGCACTCGGGGGACACAAAAGTCTCAGAAAGACTGATGACTCAATCTCCATAATAACTGTGACCCAATTTGCTTTCAATTCAATCAGCTTCTTACCTTCCAAGTCAATCCGTTTCTCCAAAAAATAAAAATACCTTTTGTGCTCGAACAGGTTGTCACTTCTCAGCCAATTTAGATTTAACTGTGAATCAATGCTAAATACCAAACAAATGAATTTCAAGGCAAAGCCAAGCAATTAGAATGAATGGATTATGTGCAAATGTTGCTTATTTTGACAAATACCTTTGTTTGAGAAAACCAACCCTGCTTGTTTTGTTTTGCAGGTTGTTTCATGAAGGTTATTGTAGTTGAGAGGGCTAGTCACCATGAATTTATCCTCCGAAAATCTAATTTGGAGAATGGCTAAGGGACAGAATTCACAACAGTAATTCAGTAATTCAAAACAGAACCTTGAGATGGTCCATTTTTGTGACTATCTTTTGGTATAGTTTTAGTAAATTTTGTGTGACTATACCTCTAAAATCTCTATTACTGTTCTGCAGATGTCTACTAAACATTAACTTATAGTTGTTGTCTAAAAGGATTACAGAATTTAAAATATTAGAAACTTGCACCATTCGGTGCGACAAGTCTCCGCCGGTGTAATTGGTCAGATGCAGCTGCTTCGGCCTCATTGCATGCAATAACTAAGGTGCGTAGATGATCGATGAAAGTCCTCTGCCTCTGTTCTCTGTTGTTCGGGGACGCCCTGGTTTGCGTCTTCCATGGGGTGGGTTCCACATGATGGCGATCTTGGGCAGTTGGTGCGGGAGTTGCCGTAGAATGTGACCTCCAAAGCGAATACGCCGCTGAGTCAGAATGTCATGGAGGGGATGTGTGGCAGTCCGGCGGTGGATTTCTTCATTGGTGACATGGTCCCGGTAAGCAACCTGCAGGATCCGTCTTAGCCATCGCTGTTGGGCCACACTGAGTGTTTTGGTGATTTTGGCTGACGTCCTCCACGTCTCACAAGCGTAGATGGCGGTGGGTATAATGATGGAGTTGAGCAGATGAATCTTCATCGCCAAGTCGATCTTTGGGCTCAACCAGATCGGCCAGAGCTGCTGGAATACCGCACCCGCTTTTGCAATCTGACACACGACAAAATATTAGAATAACCTACACTTTTCAAAAATGGACAAAGTAGGTTTTCTGACACACAGAAAAATAGAGCTGCTGCAACCAAGTGCCACTCTCGTGGCATCACAGCACTACAAACTATCTATCTATGTATATATAGATAATTACTCTGTCATTAATGTAGTGTCACAAAAGAGAAAGGGCCTAAAGAGCAAAATTTGTGGTTGTTAAATACAGTAAGAGACACGTATTATACACTGACTGCACTCTGACACAACTGTTGTTGTGATTTGTACTATATAAATCTTCATCGGATTCCCCAACAACCTCAACTGTCTCCTTTCGATGTGGAAGAGTAGTAGCTCTGCTCTAAGGCCCTCTCAAATGACTCCACTCTTTACCTATCTCTAAGGTAAAGGCCAGCACTCTGCTGAGGAGCCTCATTTTCATTACTTGTTTCCGTAATCCACTTGTTTTGGTCACTACCCAAACCCTGTGACCATAGGTGAAGGTGGAAACGTAGATCAACTGCTAAGTCCACAGCTTTGCTTTTACACTCAGTTCTCGCTTCACCACAACAGACAGTGCAGAGTCTGTGTCACGGCCCCAACCTGTCTGGACCAGCTCTTTATTAGAGGGAAGCAGGAGACTGACAGTGACAGACTGACAAAAACAGCATTGTTCCTCATGAATCTGAGATTCGACTAACGGATCATCACTCCTCCCCAGTACCCTAGCATAAACCTTCCCAGGGATGCTGAGGACTGTGATCCACCCTGTAACTGGCGCACACCACCCCAGTCTGCCAATCCAAAGCACAGCCCCAGATCTCATGTGATACTGCAGAGGCAGCTCTACAACATCGAAGGGGTTATGGAACTCGTCATCCAACCCAGGGGTCCTTCCAATAAGGAGCTGTTTAACTACATCAGTGATCTTGCACCTGGTCATTCCCTCGTCCCGAGATTCTGCAGAATTCTCTGAGGATTAAGGATGTCAGCAGCACCCATATCGCACTATACTATATAAATCTGAGCAGACCCCCACGTTCCCCTCCTGAGTCACCTGATGGTTTGCCTGAATCGCTTTGAAACAGATCAAAAGTCTTTATCCATGGCACACCCAGGTTTTTGCTTCAGCTTTTATTTATCTATTTATTTTAAATACAATCTTTGTCCAAATCTTTATCTAATAGTCTCTTTGGACACTGACTTAGATCAGAGGTTGAGTACTTAATTGTTTTAGGTGTTCTTGGACATGAGTCTAAGTACATCTAATTTACTGTCTCAGCAGCAGCAGCCTACACTTTGCATACAGAATAAAATGCTACCACAAATATTGATTTTTAAATAAGGTTTATTTGTATCTTTACATTATCTAAGAGGTACAACAGCACTTAATATAAAGGACTCAAAGGTAAACCTGTCACCAGTCCTAGCATCAGATCATAATAATTTAATCAAAGGCCTTGTTTGCCCAAGAGTCAGGGTATTCCTTTAATCAACTAGACATTAAGCATACTGGCTTTCATCCAAGGTCTCTAATGGACAGGCAGTTGGCACCGTTTCATTGATCTGTGACAGCTGAGCTAATTTTTATTCTAGCAGAGGACAAGAATGGAAAAACAGATCTGAGCATGAGGAAGCAATGTAAAGCTTTGGAAAAGTAAGCAGCAGGAGTTGATATTGTCCAGCAAGACAAACGGACTCACAGTCAAAAGAGCTAATGATGGCAGTAATCTTTGTGCTCTTGAATGACAACAGAAATGAGACTTTCGACCATCTAAACCTGACCAAAATGACCACACCGTTTGAAATCCCGCCTTTTTCTTTTTTATTGATCATTTTTGTTAATCACCTGCTAACCTTAACATCCATCAGAAGACAGAAAGCAACCTTAGGCACTCAGCAAAGTCTTAACTCTATAGTCAAGGGAAGAAAATGGAAAATGCTGCAGCATAATCTCACTTTTTTAAATGTACATTATGGTTTAAAATATGCTGTGAAACAAAAAAAGTCCCAAAATCAAGCATATTGACAGAGACAGCTTTATTTACTAACCACACGATGGCCAAAGGGGTCCTTCCAACTGAATTAAAAAGCATCATGGCACACCATACTTCCTTGATGTCTGGTGTCAATTAAAAATGCTAAGCTACAGTTTTGCCTTGATATTTTTAGCCACACTAGCAGTTTGGCACTGAGGTTGCAGTATCAGTCTGCCAGTCCCAACATAACTATTGCAGTAATCACTGGACTGATTGTAGCATAACAACCACTAACTGTGATACAAATGTCTGCAGTATATTACAATTCAACATTTACATGTACTGCTTGTTCATGATCTAATCATGATCCAGTGAGCCTATTGACAGCTGTCACAGGTGAAAGGTAGGTAGTCTTAACTGTCGCTTTTTAAGAAGGCATTTAAAACCACATATGTCATTTTTTTTTTATAGTATGAGACAATGTTAGCGCTAAATCAAGTATAGCACCAACAGACACTTAAATACATGAATAAATTGTCTTAATGTGTTCAGCCTTCAATTTCACATCAAATCCTCCTTTAGCATAATTTCCTTAATTTTTCTTATCCTGACCCTTTACCTGTAACATTATGGCTAAGGTCAGAACACCCTAGGATTGAACATTAAAGTGTCTTAGATAAAGACTTTATTCGTGTCCCTTCAGTACTTATATGGCCCTACAAGCACCTTGTTGATGACAGCAGATACAGACATCTTGTCAATTCCCAGCTAGATTTCCACCTTTTCTTCTTAACCCCAAACCAACCTGAGAACTCTCGCAATTGGTGCTCTCTGCATTTAGAAAAAGACAGAGGGCAAACAATAAGCCAGCTGTCTCTCAATACATTATAAAAGGACAGAAGCCAGGACTAATTGGTTTTCATTTTGATCTCGGCGGCCTTTGAGTAAGTCTCCCACCCTCCGGGTAATGGAATGGCCCTGACCACTTTAATTACCATTGACTGTAGAGAGCTGGAGAGAGGCTGAGAGCTGGAATAAAAGACGACAAGATTGCATGATGGGAGAAAAATCCAGTGGCTGGAGGTGCAGTGAAGGACAGAGAAAGAGAGTCAAGGAGGAGTTTATGCAGTAGGTGCTAGAACTGGTTCAGTGTGAGTGACCATGATCAGTGTTTTCCAATGTGTCCCATATTGAGTAGATTGGTTACAAGGTTTCTGTGATTGAAAATTCTAAACTGGCTATTTTTGATAAGGCCAAGTTCAACTTTTGATCCATGTTCAGACTGTTAACAGATTTATTCAGTGAGCTCTGAATTTTGTGGTCTGTGATTTACTCAGTCAATTAAATAATCTAAACTAAAAAGTCCAGATGTCACATCCTGAGCAGGTGAGCTGGACTCAGACGTGGGACCTGTAAGTAATAAAAACAACATAATTTTCAGTACAATGTTAATCCAGAGGAGGGACTGTGCAGGGACAGAAACCCATACGTCCAATCTGAAAAATGACACCACTCTCTCACAACACAGGAGTGCTCTCTCTCACCATTCACCAAGGACTGAACACCAGGGAAGACCTGTTAGTGAAACACACTACCAAAAATCACAAGGAACACGGTCAGATATCACTGGGCTGAGCAGGCATTTCACTAACAAGGAAGGTCCAGCAATGATTGGCTGTTAACCACCGCCTTAAGAAGGAGATGGTGATTGTTCATCAGATGCAGGTGGGTGATCATCCGCTGGGTGAGTCCTGCCCACGTTTATCTCACACATACACACTCTGGATGGCATTACCTTGGCCTCCAGTAACACTGTGAGGAACCTTGGAGTCATTTTTGACAGGACATGTCCTTCAGTGCACATATTAAACAAATATGTAAGACTGCTTTCTTCCATTTGTGAAACATCGCTAAAATTAGAAATATCCTGTCTCAGAGTGACAATGTGACTAGTTCATGCATTTATTACTTCCAGGCAGGACTACTGTAATTCATTATTATCAGGAAGACCTAAAAACTCTATGAAAAGCCTGACAGCCTTTCAAGATCAGGCTTCAAACTTTCCTTTTTGCTAAAGCATATAGTTAGGGCTGGACCAGGTGACCCTGAATCCTCCCTTAGTTATGCTTAGGTGTGGGCTGCTGGGGGATTCCCATGATGCACTGAGTGTTTCTTCTTCACTCACTATGTGTTAACAGACCTCTCTGCACTGAATCATACTTTATTTATTAACCTCTGTCTCTCTTCCACAGCATGTCTTTATCCTGTCTTCCTTCTCTCACCCCAACCAATCACAGCAGATGGCCCCGCCCCTCCCTGAGCCTGGTTCTGCTGGAGGTTTCTTCCTGTTAAAAGGGAGTTTTTCCTTCCCGCTGTCGCCAAAGTGCTTGCTTATAGGGGGTCATATGATTGTTGGGTTTTTCTCTGTATCTATTATTGTAGGGTCTACTGTACAATATAAAGCACCTTGTGATTTGGTGCTGTATAAATTAAGTTAATGTCATGGTTCCCGTGTCTCGCCGGCTGACTCTGTGTCAGGTGATATGTTTTTTTTGTTTTTGCTCTCCCTCTCTCTCTCTCTCTCCCTTTCGCCGCGGCGGTGCTCATTGCGGGCTCCCGCTGCTGGCCCACGCACCTGCTCTCATCACCACACCTGTTGCTGATTCCAGCGGATTGCAGCTCTACTTAAGATGGAAGACCTGCGCTAGTCTTCGCTGGATCGTTGAGCTATCAGCGTCAGTCAACCTGCGAATCTGCGAGCCTGTTAAATTTAAATCTGTGAATTTTGTGTGACTTTTGCTAACCGGACTTCTCTGTGTGCTTAGATCATCCCCGAACCTGTTTTGGCTTTATCTGGACGAACAAACGAGAGGAGCGGCTGAGATGAGGAATTGGACTTTGTAAAAAGAGTGTGGAGCTTTCTTTCCAACCCCTGTTTCCCCAAGAACCCTGGATTCCCGGACCCCCTTTCCCCAGCACTTTGTAAATATTCACTTGGTGTTTTTTCTGCACTGTAAATAAATATACTGCTTTCTGCCTAAGGAATACCTGGCCTGCGCCTGAGTCCGTTTAAAGAACCTTATCAGTTAAATTGAATCAGCAACAGATTTGCTTTTCTCTCCTCTTTTTTTCACCTTTGTCATTTTACCACAGTGATCAGTGAGATTATCCTGGAAGATGAAACTTCAGTGACGGACTAACCTCAGTCCAAATCACAAGGTCCCAAATGAAAGAACAATGGCAATAAAAAAATACTACAAAAATGAAAGCCTTCAAAAAGTCAACTGTTTCCAGAATATCAGCACCTTTGCGAAATCGATCAATGTAGAGCAGTGAAACAAACCACGGAGGCCCCAGAAAAGTGCAGAAATATCAGCATGAGTCTCCTTACAAAAATACACTGGATGCTGGTTTTATAGCACTGAGGATCACACCCCCACGTGCGTCAATTACAGGTCAAAAATACATTGTGTACAGTCATTGTTTACAGACAATGGTACATCTTGTACATAGACACAGACATATAACTTCTCTTTTCTATAACACCTACCAAATAAGGCAATAAACTTCAAGCCCCCAGGGTCTCTGAGGCTGGTCACTAACTCTGGTCATCAGTCACCAAGTAGACTAAAGGGCAACAGGTTACAAAAAGAAGCAGAAGACACTTGGGCCTTCGCTCAGGCCTGTCACTAAATTTATGTGTATTGTAAGTAGGGATGGGTACCGGTGCCATGATGGCACCGGTTCTGACATAAACGGTAGTAACCAGACCGAAAAGCAGCGCACATTTCGGTGCTTTATTTCGGTGCTTTTTTTTTTCCTGAGCCAATTCTAGCCAATCATTTTACGTTTCCAAGCGTAGTAGGCGGGGCCAGGTACGTACGTTCTTTTAGAGCAGAGCTACAGATTAAAAATGCCCAAGGCGAAGCGGTCAAAGTCTGGCTGTACTTCACAGCAAAAGATGCAAACTCAGCAGCCTGCAACAAGTGCTTTAAGCTGATACTGTGATACTGTCAAAGGAGGTAACACCTCAAATCTGATGAAACACCTGGCGACGCATAGCGTTTTTTTTAAAGCCGAGAAATTTGCCGTGTTTGATAGCTTGCTGCGAGACCTCACACCGTGCACATCTACTGCGGGTGTGGTGCCTGTTATCGGACCCGGAGTTAGCAACATCCCCCAAAAACCCGAAGAGTAGAGTCCTGGCCCCTAGCCCTGTCAGCGTAGCAGAAATGATGAGGATGATGATGGCAGCAGCAGCCGTTCTCCTCTGCGTGAGTAGCTTCATGTTGTTCGTGTGTAATTAACGTTGAGTAGGCTAACCACATTATTACATTAATGCATGTAAGGTGAACTAGCAAACAGCGTCGTAGTTACATGCGGCTGTCTTCTTGTTTGATGGCAGATACTCCCTTCACCCTGGCCAAAAAGGCTAAAATGACCAAAGAAAAAGTGGAAAACAGTTAAACATGAGAGGTTTTTGGACAAAGTTTGTGTTTTTTCCATTGTTTAAGCACTGCTTCCAGCCAAGAGTGAGACCATATATGCCCTATAGCTGCAGAAAAGGCTAACATTATTATCTTTTTACAAAAAAACAGCTGAACATGAGAGGTTTTTGGACCAATTTTGTGTTCTCCATTCTTTAAGCACCGGTTTGAGCACCGTTTAAGCACCGGCACCGTTTCAAAAGTACCTGTTTGGCACCGGTATCGAATAAAACCTAAACGATACCCATCCCTAATTGTAAGCATGCATGCAGTCAACCTTCTATGTTCTCCAGTGAAACTTAACACCCTTTTGGATGGAACATCAACTCCAAATAAGCACAAATAGGCAATGTGTATAAAATGATCATAACTAAACCTGTAAATAAAAAAGGTCAATGTGATGACAAACATCTTCAATGCAATATGAACCCTGTAAGAAATATTACCAATAGAATAATGCTGTAAAACATGTTATTAATGCAATTATAATACGGCAGGTTATATGGCAGCAATAAAATAATTTCTGAATCTCCACAGCACTTAATTCACACTGGTCATAGACGCTTATCAAGAGTTCGTAAAGGTTTTCTTGTGCCTGAGGTGACTTGAGTGTGCTCAGCCTTTTAGTTCAAGTACAAACAAATCACCAGATTTTGAGTTACAGTAGACTAATTTGCATTTTGCAGCACCATGTGTCAATCAGCCTCAAAAAGCAGAGAGAAGTCATTCTAATCAATTCTGCAACATGCTGCTGTCATCTCCAATCGACCCCATGGTGATGTAAAGAAGAAAATAAACCCAAATTTTGTTTGCTAATCTTTTGCTGCACTAATACCAAGAGCTTCAAGTTGCTTAAATCCATCACAGTCACACCCACTCATCTTATAAAAAACACTGAGTAGGTGGATTCAAGTAAATGCTACAATCTATTTAATTTAATTCCTATAAATCGTGACACGGTGTTGTACGCGGGAGTAAGAAGAAAGGTCTAGTGTCTGTACTATACTTTACTATACATGGTCTAATTTCACCACTTATCCAAACTTTGAAAAAAGGTAAAGTACACCACAAGTTTCATGTCCATCACTGAGGTAAGCCAGAGTGATAAGTGTTTGAGAATACAGATATGCATTACATTTAACTATTTCATTTCTACAGCAACTAAATGTTTTCATATTTAATTTTTTAATTTATTATTGTCTTGGCATGTCACTTTTTTAATTGTCTCATTGCTCACTAAAATAATTCTAGAAATACTGGAGGACAAGACCAAAGATTAAACCAACCGTAAACCTCACTGAATCAATGTGAAGCTGAAAGATCGTCATCATCGCCACTTCTCCATTTCACGCAGGTTTTTGTGTCTTAACTACTCAAACATCAGTGGAAGTCCTCTCTGATAAAGCTATTCTCTTGATCAGCTCTCATTACTTTCTTTGGTTAGAATTAAACATGTTCATTAATTTGTTTGCCTCTGGATGTTGAGCATGCAGAGACACTTGTCTTTTCATTCATCAATTCACTCTTTTGGGGAGTAAAACGATGAGATAATCAGGATAGCTTATCTGACAAGTAGGATAGCTTCATTATCAAATCCAATGTGCGGGGAGTTCGCTGTTCTCGATGGCTCGAGTGACCATTGAACCCACCGGCTAGCTATCGAGCTGGTGGGTAACAGACGTCTCTGAAAACCTCGGACCATTTTTGCAAATATGTGATGTCTTGATAAACCGAGCAGATATCTGAAGTTTACACAGCTACATTCTCGCCTGAAAATATCTTAAAAGTTTATTTTGTGACCCTTGTAGATGCATTGTTCCCATCTTTCAGTTTCAGTTTTTACACTCTTATTTCCTACTACTTATTCCTGCATCTTTCAGGATCTTACAAAGCTTCGACTATTAAATTAGTGTTTAACGATTCTGATTGTCAACGTAATCGTGACTACTCGACTAATCGTGGCAGCGCTACTTGTGTTAACAAGTATATAATCAACCAGTCACATGACAGCAACTGAAAACATTTGGGCACGAAGACAGTCAAGACAATTACTGAAGTTCAAATAAATCATTAAAATGTAAAAGAAAGGTGATTTAAGTAATTCCGAACATGCCACAGTTGCTGGTTGGTCTGAGTCTGAGTATTTCCAAAATTGCTGATCTAGTGGGATTTTCCCGCACAACCATCTGTAGGGTTTATGGAGAATGGTCAGAAAAAGAGAAAATGCAGTAAATATCATTCACACTCCAGTGATGCATCAGAGAGCAACTAGAGTTTCAGTGCGCATGGATACTTTGTATGCAGACTCATGCAGCCAGTAAATGATCTACGAACCTTCTGATTAGTCGATTACCCGCTCTACCTCCTGAGGTATAGCCATCCCAGTTCATGTCTGAGGAAAATGACCAGATTCTTTTAGGCTGATAGGAAGACAACATTAACTCAAACGGCCATTTGTTACTGTTGTAGAAGACCATTTCTGAATACACAACACATCGGCTCTTAAAGCAGAGGGGGCACAGCAGTAGAAGATCACACTGAGTACTACTCATGTCAGCTAAAAACCAGAAACCGAATATTTGCACAGGCTCATAGAAACTGGAAAACATAAGACTGGAAAGAAACTGGCTTGACTGATGAGCCTTGATTTCTGCTGAAACATTTGGATGGTTGGGCTGGAATTTGTCATAAACAACATGAAACCATAGATCCATTATTCCTTGTATCAGCAGTTCAGACTGGTGCTGGTGATGTAGGTCATATTTCCTTTGCACATTTTGGGCCCCTCGGTCCCAACTGAGTATGTTTTAAATGACACACTAAGATTGAGTACTCTTGGTGAGCATCCCTTTATCACCACATTGGACCCATTTTCTGATGACTGCCTCCAGCAGAATAACACACTGTGTCACAAAGCTCAAATCAAATCAGAATGACCTCAAAGTGGTTTCATGACATGACAATGAATTCACAGTAGCCTCCACAATCACAAGATTTCAATCCAATAGAGCATCTTTGTGATATGGCAGAAGGGAAGATTCAAATATAGCCTGGGCTGCTGACAAGTCTGCATCAACTATGTAAAGCTGTCATGTAAGTATGGACCAAATATCTGAGGAATGTTTCCAGCACCTTTTTGCAGCTATGCTAAAAAAGAATTAAAGCAGTCCTTAATGCAAAAAGATGATCCAACCCAGTACCAGTAATGTGTAACAAATGAAGTCTCCTGTAAGTGTACAGTCATATTCTAAGTTGAATCTACTTGTACTGTTCATGTGTAACATGTATGCATATCTGCTCCTTGATTAATGCTGGTACTTGAAGTCTAAAATAAAATTTCAGTATTTACTCTTGCTTTCATGCAAGACACGCCCCCACATTTTACAGATCCTCTGTTTGGTCCTTTTACCCACCAAAAATTTGTCCCAGTTGTTTTGCCACACAAATATTGCAGGACAGACTGTTCTTCAGTGTTTTCCCCCTGAGCTGCTGACCTATGAGTTCACAATAATGTAACTGATTAGCTGCAATGATGGTCCTGGAGCACTACAAATATGATGTTATAGGGACAACATGCTAATAGCACACATACACAATGTCAGCATGCCAGTTAGAGACTGAAAGCAATAATTTACCCATGCGAACAATCTGTTATGAGAATGTTAAATGGATTTGTATTCATATAATGTTTTTTCTACTCTAACGAGCACAACAAGCAAGACAAGCCCCATTCACCCATTTAAACACATATTCATACAGTGCTTAATACTGTGATTTTAAGGGCTTTATGTTATGACACACAAGCACACACACCTACACACACACACACACACACACACACACACACACACACACCAGTTGATACATAGTGCCCAAATGTGACACCGATACACCAACCTTTAGGAAAACCACCCTATCTTGTAAGCCACAGCCGACCCCACAATTATACATATTGTATTATCCTGTATGTATGATTATAGCCTTCTTTTTTTAGCTGATTCACCATTTAGTCCTGATTATGGCTTTTAAAGTCATATAAAAGTCTGTATGTTGGGTCAGAACTACCCAAAACATCGGTTTTAATAGAGTTTGTCTTTTCACGAGTGCAATGTATCATGGGACCATTGTTCACGAAAATCTACCTTGAAAATGGACTATATAGATGTAAATGTTGCTTTTGGGTTTGTTAGTTAAATTGTGGACATGTACATATGACTAAAATTGAGTAAGATTCTTCCGTTCTAGCATGGAAACAGCTCCCATTTTAACCTCAAGACTTCCAGGTTATACTCGGCACAGATGTTCCTGTACACTATGTCGGCCACTTGGTTATGGCGTTCCATGTATGCCTTGCCTGCTAGCATCTTGCACCCTGCTGTTATGTGCTGGATTGTCTCAGGGGCATCTTTACACAGCCTGCACCTGGGGTCTTGCCTGGTGTGATAGACCCCAGCCTCTATGAATCTTGTACTCAGAGCTTGTTCTTGTGCTGCCATGATTAGTGCCTCTGTGCTGTCAGTCCAGCTTTGTCCAGCCACTGGTAGGATTTCTGGATATCAGCCACCTCCTCTATCTGCCAGTGGTACATACTGTGCAGGGGCCTGTCCTTCCATGATGGTTCCTCCTCTTTCTTGGGTTTCTGCTGCCTGAGGTATTCACTGAGCACGCTGTCAGTTGGGGCCATCTTCCTGATGTATTCGTGGATGTTTCTTGTCTCATCCTGGACTGTGGTGCTGACACTCACCAGTCCCCGGCCCCCTTCCTTCCGCTTAGCGTACAGCCTCAGGGTGCTGGACTTGGGGTGAAACCCTCCATGCATGGTCAGGAGCTTCCTTGTCTTGATGTCAGTGGATTCTATCTCCTAGCTTATTACCCCAGCAGGGTACCTGATCACGGGCAGGGCGTAGGTGTTGATAGCCCAGATCTTGTTCTTACCGTTCAGCTGACTCCTCAGGACTTGCCTGACCCTCTGCAGGTACTTGGTGGTTGCAGCTTTCCTAGCGACCTCTTCATGGTTCCTATTTGCCTGTGGGATGCCCAGGTACTTGTAGCTGCGATGTTGCCTTCTGGTAGTTCGATCCCCTCAGTTCTCACTACCCTTCTCTTCGTTACCATCCAACTACACTTCTCCAATCCGAATGACATTCCAATGTCCTTGCTGTAGATCCTGCTGGTGTGGATCAGTGTAATGTCTCGTTCACATTTGGCATGGAGCTTGATGTGCACTGTAAGGTGCATATCTGATGTTTGTCCAACTGCTGCCATCTTTGTCGTTTTGTAGTGTGTTTTCCATTGAGCTGATGTTCTTACTTCCCCCACCAACACTTTAACTTTCTTCACCTTTCCATTCTTCCTTTTTTCTTCTCTGGTACCATTTTCTCTCCATTCATCTTTCTCTTTTCTTTTCTGAGTCCTATTTGCAGATGTCTGCTGGCTTAAACTACTTCTGAGACCTGTGTGTGTGTCTGTGTGTGTGTGTTCTCTCAGGGGGGTGTCTTTAGTTTGAAGTGAAGTATTTCTTTAAGGCTTCTGACCTTAGAACCTCAATTGCACTCACAGCAGGTTCACATGTGCGCACACAAAGATGTGTATACACACACACACACACACACACACACACACACACACACACACACACACACACACACACACACTCTCTCTCTCTGCTCTGTCAAACAGAGTCAGTGTCCTGCTTTCATGCATGTGCTTCACTCCTCCGTGTACTTTGTGTGCTGGTTTTGTTTATGCCAGCAGCACTTTTCATTGAAGAGTCGACCTATGTATGTTTGTGTTTCTGCATCCATTTTTATTTTAATGTGTGCCTTGGTGTGTAAATAACTTTTTCAATGATCTTGTGTTCTGCAAAGGATCTGTGTGCAACCGAGCCACAGCACACAATGTGTTATTTTCGTAAATAGAGCTGTAATGCATTTTTGGCTTATTCTTTAGCATACGTACAATTGTGGTCAGAATTTTACATACACTCATTATGTGCATGAAATCTGCCAAGGAGAGTGGACAAATACCTGGCTAGAATTATGCCAGAAACTTGTTGATGACTACCAAAAGTGTCTCGTTAAGGTGCAATTTGCTTAGAAATGTTTAACCAAATATTAGTGCAGGTGTCTGCATATATTTGACTGCATAATTTTGACCCTGAGTGGATTAGAGATAATCCCAAAATAGATTTAAACATATTTTATTTCTAAAATGCATGACGACAACATCTTTGCCAGTCAGAGCTAAGCAGACCCTGGCATATTTGTTTGTTTATGTTTCGGAAAAAAGTTAAACCTGAATTAAAACAAATTACTTTGCAACATTTTCTATTCTGATAAACCTCCATGAGTAAAACCCCATACTTTCCATACTCCAAAAAAACATATAAAGGCATGTCATAGCATTAATCCTTTGCTTTATAAATAAAGTAACCGGCCTGTGGCCTTAAACTCCTGTTACACATTTTTCTGTGAGCCTAGGCTGTGGTTATATTTGGCATTCTCGCTGGATCGCCTTTCACTCATTAATTTTAAAACTGTCCTCTATCAGGACATTCTTCAGATTTAGAGACACCCTTTTGCAGTGGATGAAATTCGTAACTCAAAACTAAACCACAAATAACAGGAAAATGCCTCTCGTGACTATAACCCACATAGCAGACAGGTCTGGGCCGGATCTGGTGTCAAGCCGGCACTGCTGGCTGACTTCTGTCATGGTAAGTAGTATGTCATCCAGATATGGGCCAGGCCTGGCATAGATGGCACTGTTTATGTGATGGCATGCCACATCTGGCATGCCATCTGGTTTGGTTTATGTGGCCCAGGCTCATAGAAAACAGGTCTGGCCCGGATCTGGCATCAAGCTGGCACTTCTGACTGACTGGTGTCACGGCAGGGTGTATTTCAACCAGATGTGGGTCTGGTCTGGCAATGATGGCACTGTTTATGTTCCTATTTTCCTATTTTAGTGAGAAAACCCCGTGTTGCGATACTATACTGCTATGGTGGCCAACGTTTCAAATGCAGGTTTGACAGGTTTGTGAGTGCACACACCATCCAAAACCTAGGGAGCGTTTACTCATGTTTACCACTGGTTGGCTGTAGCTCAGGAGGTAGAGCAGCTCACCTACTGATCGGAAGGTTAGTGGTTTGATCCCTGGCTCCTCCAGTCTGCATGTCAAGAGTATGAATGTGTATGAATGTAGTTAGGAAGCATGCAGTTTAGAGAAAGTGTGTGTGA
Source organism: Oreochromis aureus (assembly GCF_013358895.1). Taxonomy (NCBI): domain Eukaryota; kingdom Metazoa; phylum Chordata; class Actinopteri; order Cichliformes; family Cichlidae; genus Oreochromis; species Oreochromis aureus. The sequence continues at coordinate 1,178,874 of NC_052943.1, read as the reverse complement.
ATGTAGCATGTTGTATAGAGCACTTTGAGTAACCTGGGAGAGTAGAAAAGTGCTGTATAAGCATCAGTCCATTCACTGTCTGAACAGAGTTTCGTCGTGTTAGTTTTGCACTATTATGTTCCTGCACATGTTGTTATTACATGGCTTGATTAAGGTACACATTAGGCTGACATCTGGGGCCAGAGCTGAAACTGTTCTGGGCCAATCACCTTGTATTAGGTTACTGCAGAAACTGGAAAAACAACAAAAATTGTCTTCCACTATGAGCTTGTTGATCCAAGCAACTTCCATCTTGTGGTTCACCATCAAAACCTGTTGAACTAGAAAACAAATGTAAAGATTAAAGAGCCAAGAGAATGGGCAGGCCACTGGACACACCATCAAAAATAATCTAATCTACTAAAAAACAAATTGCAATTTATCCAGTGTGACTTTCAGGAGCTTCTATAAACAGATATTTGTGAAGACAAAACAAAGATATGCAAAAGATGAACTGATGACCTCTAAATCCTGAATTTTATAAAATAATATTCTATAAAACTGCATATATGCACTATACCATTACTATGTATGACATCATTTCCTTAGGGATTAATGAAGTATTCTGATTCTGACACCAACAGAATTTTGTTAACATAAAGATCTTGAATGAAAGTGTCTTCCTCTCAGTTCTTCACAGTATTATTGGTGGCACACGGCAGTTCAAGGGACCACGTCCTTCACTCTTTCACTTTATTGCCTTGAGAATGGCCAGGACAGGGTGCAGACAGGTCATGGCCATGTCTTTCAATGAGAAATAATGCAAACAGTGAAGTCTCAAAGGCCAAGTTTTATTCAGTTCTTGTTTTCAATATAGAGGGATCTGTCTCTTGGTCTTTTTAGAGTAGTGGTATGAGACATGATGACCTCAACCTGAAGCTGTGAGAGTGAAGAACTGGTCAAAAGCAAAGCAAAAGCAGTTCTAATAAACAGATGCAGGACATTTATTTCTTTGAACCATGCCTACTCATGTTAGGATCCAATAACACGAGTGCTGAGTGCTACAGGTTTAATAAAGACTTAAATCACTGGTCTGCTGTGGTGGATTTATGTAGGCTTGACTACCAAGAAACCTACATAAAAGCCCAAACTCATCATAATGCGTTTAAACTCATCAGCACATATATACTTCTGTTCTGTGCTTATAATAAAGTTTGATGTAAGCAAGAAGCCAGCGATTTCAGATAAGAAAAATAATTCCCATCTGAGAGGAAAAAAGAGGCCATTTAGAATCTTTTAAAATATATGTGACCTACGATGCAAAGGATAAATGAGAATTTGTCTTATTTAATTTCAGGGAACCTGAACCTCAGTCGCTCACAGAAGGATTTAAACGGCTTTTTCACTCAGTCCATTCTGCAGCAACAAAGCCACAAATTAAAAAAAAAAAGTTCAGTTGATTTTATTTGACACAAAAGGCACCAAATACAGCTCACAGTGGTTTGTGGTTTGCTAACTGGGTAACATAATAATGCATCACTTTTAAATTGGAATAGTGAGACCTTTTTAAGCAATAGGGATTGTGCATTTACATTATATCAGGATCTCTGTGGAGTAGCTGCTGCTGTTAGTGTAGATGCAGTGGTTTCACAGGAAATGATGCAGGACTAATATCTGTAATCTCAGCCTCACTATTGACTGTTTTTTTGAAAGCTGTCACGAGTTAGTGGGAGTGCTAACCCAACATTTCCTCCTGCTGCCAGATCAAATTAAAATCATCAACTGGAAACACACACAATGGTTTCTTATGAAGTAGCCACACAAAGCACAATGTATTACTGCCTTTTTTTGTTAAGTGCCTATAATCTTAGCCATAGGTTTCTTAAGGTGTGGTTAAAGGACCATCACATGCTACAAACCATAGCCAGGAGGTCCTCAAGATGCAGACACAGGTGGGAATGGCAGTAAAACAGGTAAATTGTGTCCGTTACTTTCTTTCACATTATCTTTGGGCCATCAGAAACTGACACATCATGTCAAGCTGCCATGAAACCACTTGTTGCTCTTTAGGTGCAATGGAAACTTACTACAGTCAGGTAAATCCATGTGAGGATTATGAGGAGGTCCTTGGTCCCATGTAAACATATGAGATGAGGTGTTCTGCTCACTGTTTTCAGAAGCAAAAATAATAGAAACTTGTTTTCAAAAAGAAAAAACTTTTCAGGTGCAAGATTTAAGGTGCTCTTTACTTCTACATTAAAATGTTGGGTTCCTCACAGCTGTAACATTTCCAGGGCTTGGTTGGTACCTACCCTTTTCAATCATCAGTCCAAAGGAATATAAACTGCAAAATGATCTGATTAAAAACAAAGGTGAAATACGATTTAGCTTAGTATACTCGAAACAGCCAGTCACTGAGCTAATGGCAGGTGAAAGCAAAAGACTGTAAAACTAAAGACACAACCTGCAGCTTCAGTTAGTTTTGAAGAGTGACAGAATTTGTTATAGAAAGGTAATTGTGATGGAATTAAACAGTGAATTTTGGAATTTATAGCATGTTGGACCAACTAGCTGGAATCTTTTTCATGTAAAGTTTCCATCAGTTTTGAGATGTGGACGCTGTCTGTTTGTAGTGATTGTGCACTTTTAAAAAGCTGACTTTGGTCTGTAGCCACCATTTTTGATTTGCAGAAAATCAATGTGTGCTCCAGTAAGGCAATCTTCTTTTCCTTCTGACAGTATACTCTTACAGTTAATCTCCTAATGGGCTATCTTTATTCTATGCTAATAATTTATTCCTGCATTTAATAATTTCTCACTCTTCCCTTTCCGTTTACCTCCCAGCCTGTCTCAGATGAAGGCTGCTCTCGCTGATTTGGGGTTTTTCGGTGCTTTCTTTCTGATAAAAGGCTGTTCTTCCTGCCCACAGCTGCAAACAGTTTCTCTCAAATGTTGTAGGGCTTTACAGTATAAGGCACAATATAATGTAATTGTTGTTGTGAACTGAACTATACAAATAAACCTGAAGAAAAATTCAACTGAATTGAACTGGAAATTTTAAAATGAACACAGATACAATAAGAGCGTCACACTGGTGGTTGAGTTAAAGTCGAGCACATTTTTACCCTTTAAGCTTATACAAGAACTGAACTACAGTTCAAAGTGTTCTGGTAATCACAAGTGAGAGTAGGATAACACGTAGTAACTGAAAGTGTAACAAAGGTCGCTGTGTACTGCTGTCTTTTACTATCCAAATGGCCCAGTGACCTTGTTTTACAGGTATCATCATTCACGTATCTGCAGATCGGTTTAACGATTGCATTATATTGTCTGTTTGTCCTTGTGAGAAAAAAAAACACTATTCACATACGCACACTGCCTTTTATTAAAATAAAAGAAAGTAGAGATTGACTTTTTTCAGACACCAGTATTCAGTGAGTGTGAATGGCAGGTAAATAGACATCGATTGTCGATAATTGTCACGTCCTCTGTGGATTTGCGCGGAGCTCTAGAAAGGGCAGATGATATCTTGGCTTTAAGCATTGCCTAAGCTAAATGTAGAGATGCCAGTCTCTCAGTCTGCTGCTTCCAGAATGGCACAGATGGATGAACGTGTCAGGTGCTTTGTGTGTGTCAGGAGTGAGGTCGCTGGTGAATGCGTCCATCTCACTCAGCCAAACACAAACCAAAGTAAGTGAGATGAACTGGCCTTTGTTTACTTTTTGTGTCTCTATTTTTACATCACTCATATTTACAGTCAGTCTGTGTTTGGCTCCCTTAGTGTTTCCATTTATTCTCTTTACAGTTTGTCTTCTACTTAATACATCAAACAGCATTTATAAGAAACACAACTGTTGCCTGTTGCCATCAGGAGCAAAATCTTTTTTTAAAATATAGGGCTGTTTTAATTTTTCATGTATTATGTTTTTTATTTTGTACTGTTTTTTTTTTATTCTATTGTTCTCAACTTATTTACTGTACAGCACTTTGGTCCTCTGCTGGGTATTTTAAAGTGCTTTATAAATAAAGATGGATTGGAAAATACCACAGATAAATATGGACTGAGTTATTCAGTCATATATGCAGTGTCATATATTATAAGCTGTACACTACTACTCAAAAGATTGGAGTCACTTTGAAATTGGTGGGGTTTTTTTGTTTTTTTTAAGATAAGCATATGCTTTGTAATCTATTATAACATGAAGTTGAAGGAAATAATGAACACAAATAATTTAATAATGGGAGCATTAATTATAAAATCAGCAATGATTTTAATGACATATTGACACAGGTGCAATGAGGACTGTCCTCCTGATTTCCAGTCTTAGAATGTATAGAAATGACTGTTTTCTAAAGCAGCGGTCTCCAACCTTTTTTGAACCACAGACTGGCTTTTAAGGTGTCGCAACAAAATAAAACCAGTACCGGTACCAAAAAAGAAGATAAAGCTAAAAAAATAAAGCTAAAACCTGATAAAAAAAACCCTGAAAACCATAAATTTCATATCCGAGCCTCAACTCTCGCAGCCCAGTACCAAACGACAAACGGACCGGTACCGGTCCGTGACCCGGAGGTTGGGGACCACTGTTGTAAAGCATCAAAGTTAACATTTTGACTGCCACCATGGTCATTTTTCAGAGCCAGTGGTGACCTTATTTAGCATAGAGTGCTAAACTGTGATCTAATGCTAACAAACTGAGCTAACAATCGCCATTTATAAAGTATATACTCAATTTTATCTTCACATCATGGCTTTACATCCAGTAATCAGTCATTCTCCTGGGATCATCATGGTGGGAAAAGGCAAAATACCAACAAAAAGCAAAAACGAATATTGACAGCCATTCTGTGTTTGTTTGATGAGCAGCAGGATTCTTAATTTTCTGCTTTTGTAAAACAGAATTTTGTGGGTTAATGATGTATTATTGTTGAATGACATTTTCTTATCGTCCCCCTGGTCTTCCTACAAAAAAATAATTGATAAAATCCTTCCATGCGTACATTTTTTTCAGTTCTTATCCAATTCACAGTCATGGTGGGGCTGGACCCAGGTATCACAGGGTGAAAAGCTGTATATGCCCTCAACGTCCTCTGCTGTAAGAGCAGCATCCCCACTCATCGGTGACCGGCTACACCACCTGCATAAGTGTAGGGTGGTGGTAAAGGATCTGGAGGAAGTGACAGTCCATAAATCTAGAATTTCAAATGTAATTATTACCCAACATGACCACTGTCTGAGCTGTCTGATGCATGTTGTCAGCATACTGAGAGACAAAAAAAACACTACATACTCAAGCTGGGAAATTTAATTACTGCTGCGAATTAATGGAAAAGGGCAACAATACAGAAGAAAATATGACACTGCGTGTAGATAATCTGCACATAATTGATTGCCATTGTTCTGGTATGAGTGTAATTCATTCTGTCACCCTCTGCTAAGGAAGTTTATGGGACTGCTGTGTCATAATAACAATAATGCACCAAGTGAACTGAGCTGAACTTCATTATTTCAGCCTCAACTGACAGACAAATACAAAGCAACTCCAAACTATGAATATGTCACTGAAGCAAATAACATATCTGACTAGCCAGTATGCTGATAAATGTCACGGCCTGAGGGACAATGTGCAGCCAAGACACTCGACACAAACACTCCATCTTCCATTTAGCCATTCATACCAAGATGGCATAAATATAAAGTCTTATTTGTTGGTTTTGGTTTTGTCCATGGCTCCATCTCCCTTCACTAAACCTGAAGAGAATAGCACAATCACAGGACAAACTACACACCGTTATTGAGGGAGGCCTTGAGATTGATTTTGTTGTCTCACAGTGTAAAGGTGGGAAAGGCAGAAAGGCCAAGAGAAAGATATTGCCATGAAGAACACACAGCACTTTAGATAGAGATATGAAGTGACAGAAGAGGGCAAACAAAACTAAAACTAAAAGGGAAGTCTTGAACAGAACTCAGGCGGTGCGATGATAACAGCAGTAAGTTAGAAAGTTTGAGTCTGGAATAGGAAGAAGAATGACAAAAATGGAGAGGGACAGCAGTCACTTAAAAGGTAGAGACGCTGAAATAGAAGGTTGAAATTGGAAGGCAGGAAGATAACAGATGCTTCAGCAGCAACACGAAGCCAAAGCAGGCTGATCCTGAACTTGAATAACCCTCGAATATGGATCTGTCATCAGTAGTTTGTAACCAGGTCAAAAGAAAATTTTACCAGAGGAATATTTTTATTTGTATTACATTTGTTAGTTTTATTGCTTGTTGTCTTATTGTTTTGAGTAATTTCCATCAGGATGACTATCACTGGTTAAGCCACAACATCAGACAGACACATGCAGCTGCTATGCCACACATTCCACTTTGGAGTTCTTAAAGACCAAAAAGCAAAGGGTTCATGCTGAACTACCAATAATTCAAATTACACAAATGTTCCCATAAATGAACAAAAATGTTGATGAGTGCCCAAAAGCTGTTAAACTAAAGGATAAAGACCAAAGTTCAAGAGGTGGTGTCAGGGGCCGGGCCTGTGGCCCAGCAGTCTCTGAGTTTATATTGTATTTTTGATGTTCTTAGGTTGAGTTTATGATAAGAATTTTGTTGTGTTATTATTATTTAGGGTTTAGTTGAGTTTAGTTTAGGCCATATTATTAGCCATGGCCTCTGGTTGATGTGTCATATTTCCTCCCCAATCTGTCATGTGTTTCACATCTTTGTGTTTCATGTTGTAAAACTTGTTTGGTCTCATCATGTTTCCTGTTTTATTTTGAAGGTCTCGAGTTTCTATGTTCAGTGTGTTTAGTTTTACTCTTCCCCTGTGACGTCTTAATGTTCATATGTGTCAGCTGTTTCTCCAGGTGTTTCCACTTCCCTCATTATCCTCCTGTGTGTATTTAGTCTGTGTTTCCTCATTCAGTCTTTGTCAGGTTGTCTGTTGATTCACACCATGTTTCCTGGTGTCTTGTAGTCATGTCCAGGTTTGTTAATATCGGGATTCTTCATGTTGTATGTTAGTTCACCCAGTTTGGGTTCATGTTTAGTTTTGCTCCTTGTTTGTGTCTTTTTATCAGCCTTATTATACGTTTATTACTTTTCTTTGTGTTTGCATTTTGGGTCCACGCTTCACAAACTTTTGTTTCGTCCTCTCTTTCTCTTCCACACTGTGACAGGTGGTGTGGCAGTGTGTAAAACTTCATCTCAACAACAAGAGAAAGTGTATGCTCACAGTATTTTATGCACTTGCTGCAGAAACCGCTGGTTGAATACTTCATTTCAGTGGTAGTAATGTTGTAATGTTATTTTCATCTACTTCCTGTTTTTACTACGGTGTGGAAGAGAAAGAGGAGGAAACAAAAAGTCAGCAGCATGAGAAACCGATGGAGGCTGAAATGACCTTTGACATGGTTGTAAAAGACTAACCTGCTAGTTCTGAAAGCTGTGGGTGAAAACCTTTCACTACAGTCTCAGTCTGCACTGTTTATACTCTCTTTTTAATGTTAGCATTTTATTCAGCACTATTCAAGCCTTGCTAAGCTGTGAATGTCACTTCAAACCTTAGAAACTGAAGGTTCTCCACCCACTCCATCTTTGGACTTGGCAGATAAGGTTTGAAAGCACATGAGAAATCCCTGTTTGTTGATTGCTGACTTTTTTCCTTGATGGATATGCATCGATGGGTAAAGTGGATAAAAGTGAGAGGGTATTCCTCTTACATGAGGAAAGCTAAACAATTTACAGATATTCAATATGCATCATGAACAGTTCGTTGAACCTCAACATTCAGTGTAGGCTGACGTGCGCATGATGGTGTCGACATATGTCGGTCGGTCTGCGGTGTGCTAACTGTTTTACATAAGTTAATGATAAATGCAGCTGTTTTCTGCTCCACAACAAATCTCTCAGGCGTTATGTGTTTATAAATGTTGGCCAGAGGCAAGTCCTGTGACAGCTGTATAATACAGAGTCAGAGTGGTGCATGGCTGAATGGGCCTGTTTAGAACGTGTTATCTATCTGCAGTCTAAAGATGTGCTTTGTGATAGGCAGTACTTTTGAAAGCCATCCAAAGGTACAAAAAACCTCCCTGGATTTCTTTTCAGTCAAGAACAGAAAGCAAGAAAATGCAACGCTGGCTTTGCTATCACACTCGTAGGTGATATCTGTGATTTCCAATTCAGCAGATAAGCAAGTCTTCCAGATATGAACCTTTATTGACCTTGTACATATAAACTATATTTATTGTGTTTTGTCATTTTGTGATTTTTAAGATTCAAGTTGTAAAGTTTGTGTTATATCACTATTTTTAATATTAGTCAGGTATCGTCTTGATGCATTCTCAATCATTCAGGAAAGTAAATCTCCAACAGCTGATTCTGTTCATCTGGACGTAGCTACGAAAACACTACGTCCAGATGAACAGAATCACCTTTTGGAGATTAGTCAGGTACATGAAACTGACTTGATTCTCAGCTCGGGTCATGATTATGAGATAAGCTGTACCAGCTGACCTTTATTGGAATATGACTGATTGTGTGCATGTGTCTGTGTATTTGGCCTATAAAGTCATTCAAAGTTATTTCCTCATATAAAAATGAATTAATTTGTTAATTAAATTCTGTATGTGTTACTGTGTTTTGATGTTGGGAGGTGAAATAAAAATTAAAAGAAAATTTTAGAGAATGTTTTTCCTGTAAATTCTATACAGTCTACTTCTATATGAAACTTCCTCTGATGCCATAGTTTAACATGTTCCCCCTGCATGTTAACACAGAAGAGAGACTTCCCTGCATTGCATTCATATTTCAGCACACACATGCTGACACACACAGTTTGATGATGCTCATTATCAACGTGCTGTTTTTTTCTAGCCCACCTAAAGCAGGTCTGTAGGAGTCACAAGCCATTGTATTGCACAATTGTTGGAGCAATTAGCATATGGTAACCACAAGTGCACACACACACATGCAAACAGACATGGGGTATTGCTCTCTAGCGCTCTATTCCTACCTCACCCAGGAAATGTATTTAACTTGTGCATAAAACATGATGTTGAAGCCACAGGAGACAGACTCTCAGAGGACAGCTTTTAGGAATTTTACTACTTTGCACTATTTAGAGCAAAATAGAGCAAGATGCTCATAAAAGATCCTGAAAATCATGTTTGACACTGAATGATTTGCTTCAGTCTTTTGATGTCAAGTTAGCAATCGACCACTCGACAGGCTACAAGTTGACAAAAGACTGGCATGTGAAGAGATTACATAAGTGATGTGTAGAGAAAAGACTTTGTATTTGCTACAACAGCAGCAGAGTGAATGAACCATGCTTATTAAAAAACGATGGTTCGGTGCAACTGAACTGCATTCAGGTTTAGATGGTGTTCTTAAATTTAAATGTAATTGTTTTCTGTCCCATTCCTGCGGATGTATAAAATGTACTTAGAATAAGCACTGGAAGTTCACTGACCCCCACGCTCGCCTGACCCAAATCCAATAGAACACCTCACCTCAGATGGTCCAGGAGCTCAGTGATGCCCTGGTCCAGATCTGGGTGGTGATCCCCAGGCCACCCTCAGGTGGGCACAGTCTGTCATTGTCAGGCATGCATACACAGGGCAAACCCTGCTTTAAATGGACATACATCTACTTTGATTTTTGTGAAGTCTTTGAATTCACCACCCTGCAGATTCATAATTTCAATTGGCATCAAACCATGTGGCATCCTATTGTTCCTAACACCTTACCCATTCCATATGAGTATATCCAACATGATTTCTTTTCCCCCCACTGAGCTTTCACCTGTTTTCAAATTATTCCTTTAATTTTTTAGCTGTGTAGCATGAACAGTTATAACTGTTATCAGCCCGCCCACCATTGCTGTCACTTTGCAAGCTGCCTTGCAACCCATCTCTACCCCAGTCCCTCCTCTCATGCTGTGTCTGACTTCATTAGTGTAATATCTGTTTTCACTGGTGCCTTCTCTGGTCTGTGGTTGCTCTTGGTGCTGCTGTTCCCACCTTGTGCATCCAATAATGGGCAGAGAGGTCCCAGAACAGCGCTGTGACACAAAATATAATTTTCTTTTTTTTTTACACTGTACACTGAAAAAAATGTTTTTTTGGCCCTGTAATTATTATTTCAATTATCTATATAAATTTTACAAAAAATACAAATTCAGTGCTATTACTTTAAAATAGCAGTTTTTCTTGTAGTGCATTACTTGAGGATTGTTTGTAATTATGTGTCCTCAGTTTTGTATGTAAATTGAATCATTCGATCCAAGTAATATTCACTAAACCAATTCATTGGCTTAATTAGTTGATATTTCCAAGTAAAATGTAATGGAGTGACATCAGTGAATATGGCCACCTTCTCTGCATTCGGAGCATGACGTCAAAGCCCCTCCACACATTTGAGCGGTCTTTCTTCAGACATATCATGGTCCACATTTCGACGGTTGGCAGACTTGACGGAAACGGGAAGAAGTGGAACCATGAATGTAAGTTTTAAGCGGAACAAACTTTGTATGTTCCTGTTGGCTCACCTACTTAAGTCAGTTTCTCCGCCCTGAAAGCAGCTGCGCTAGCAAATAGTGTATTTTCCTGCTAGACTTGCTGACTAACTTTCCTGGCAGGAGGTATGTCCAGAATTTCCCACAGCACTTTACAGCTTAGATGGCCACCTAAACAACACACGCCTGCTGCCTTAACTAACGTCTTTGTGAATAAAATGACCACGGTCCAGTTTAAAATAATTGCTGCACCGCTGCCATGAGGTGTATTTTGAAAAAAAAAAAAAAAAAACGATGTACGCACTCGATTTCACTCAAGTCTTCATATTGACCTGTTTTAAATTTGACACCAAGCTGACATATGTAAAAAAAAAAAAAATAATAATATCAGTGTGCATCCTTGAGTTAGTAGAAATTAGTTGAAAAGCATATAGATAACTTTTTTTTCTTTTTTTTTTACAGAACATAGGACCTTCTGACTGCTAATTTGAACTCCACAAGGTAAGATCACATTAGTAACGATTAGGTTTAACTTGTCACATAATTTCTTTGTGTGGCAGTTTGGTTTAATTTTGAGATGGTTAATTTGTCTGTTTAAGGTGCCACAACATGAGATGGATGTGTAAGATATGTAGCTTTGAGTCAGAGAAGAGGTTGGGATTGTTAAAACACTACAGACTAAAGCATGGAAATGGTGGTCGCAGCCAGTCAGTCCCTTGTCTTCACACTGATTGCCCTTGCTCGTTTAAAACGTTTAATGCCCTTAAGACCCATTTGTCTCGACACCATGTGAAGATGGTCACACAAAGTGGACCTCTTTCATCAAATGTTCGAGAGACATTTGATATTACAGGACCATTCACTGTTATGTACCAGGACATGGATTTCGACGGTCAGTTCTTCACTTTGACCTGGATTGAGGAAGTACAAGATAAAGCTAACCTCAAAGTAGTAAAAACTGAACCAGTAATCTTGAGTCTCACTACTGTGGACATGTCAGAAGTCGAATCTCCAGTTCCACTATCTACAGAAGCAAGCTCCTCCTCATCTGTATGTGACACAATGCTGTTGTCCTCCCCAGATGAGAGTGGACCATCCTACAGGTCTAAGCCATGGCCATTTAAGTTTGAAATACCAGACTTCTCTTATGATATAGACCTTGCACTGGAAGCAGGAAAGCAAGCTTATGAAAATGATGGCACACTTTTGAACAACCCAAGCGTAACTAGTAGCATTCTTGAGAAGCTTGCAGAGACTATATTTGGCTTCACAGCATATCCAACTGGTGTCCAGATTTTAGCTGTTGCTGAAGCCTTGGTAGCAAAATACCCATGCCTCAAAGAGCCAGGGTCTTTTAATGGCCTATATGGTTGGCAACAGAGGATAAAGTATAAAATGGGCAACTACAGGGCAAAGTTAAGAGGTCGCCAATTAGCCATTCCAGAGCTTGAGGTGAACACACTGAAGAGACGATGCTCTCCAAAGATACTTTCCAACTGATTAAAAACCAGTTGGAAAGTATCTTTTGCAGCGATTTTTGTGTGAACATATCAGTGAGCACTCCTGACCACTCGGTGAGTTTCACGTCTTTGTAAACGCAAGTTTAATGTGTTTTAGGAAGGATTGTTCCAGTGCACCTATGCAGCCATTGTGGAGGTGGGGGTGTGCTACCACAGAAACCAAAAAAGCTTGGGCCAGCAGCATGTGTCCAAATTTCAATCAAAATCGTTCGATTTCATCATAAACTGAAAACAGGGCTTTAAGTGTAAAATACTGAACTTGTCCTTTAATCTGATCAGTGTCTGTGTTGGCTGAAACTGTTCTCCTGATCCTGACACTGTGGCCACAATTAACAATTTATGCACATGATTGTCTCTACAAGTGTATACAAACCTGTCATCTCTCCCTTAATATGCGCTCAAAAGCAGAGAAATTTACAGAATTTTCAAAGTGACCATCTGAGTGCAGCGAGATCCCTTCCTGCTGCCCATAGACTCCAATACAATTATTTCCCAAAATATTACTCTTGTGTGTGGGAATTCCTGTCCTTGACTGGTTAATATTGTGATAGGAGGTACTGATATGTTGCAAAAATTCATTTGCATGTCCAGTGATGAGGCAGAAAACCTTCCTCACTGGGCAGAGACAGTTTCTGGACCCACAGATTATGACATGCACTGGACTCTTGTCTTAACACACATCGTTGAGAAATTCATGTTAAGTTGCACACTTCACAACGTTAGAATGTAGCTGCAGGCTTACATTCTCCATGGGTAACTTTCTGTTTACATCTGTATGTGCTGTTATGTATGTATGTTACATATGTTATGTTGTGTATTTTCTGCAATAAATTTTCTTTTTGTGTTTAATAGCATCATGTCGATGGCAGAAGGGACATTATCATTCGTTGTTTAGTTGAGTATCTTGGAGAGAGTGGAGAGGAGCTGATCAAAGACCATCAGGTATCTGATGATCATAATGACTGTATTAAAATTATTGTCTAACCTTATAATCTGGTCTTCACTTGTGATGATATATTGAAGGTCAAAGATTCTCTACACTCGTGATGTTTTTTAAAAAAAGACTCAAGATTAATATTTTTAATCAGGCTTTTAACTAATTTCTTAAATCTTTATGCTCTTACCCTTTATTTTTTAAATCATATTTAATCTTTATCTTATCTGCCTTAAACTTTAACTTGCCTTTTGTCTGACTTTTTTTCTGACTATTTAACGATCACTTATTAACTTTATTTTATGAGCAAAAGAGTATTTAATTTGATTATACCTTTATAACCTATTTTAATGATTTAATGGTTCTGGTCTACCAACACGCGTGGGGGACAGCTCCAGGCTGGATGGCCCCCAAAAGTGATTTTCTTTGTCTCAGGGTCAGCCTCTGTGAAGCACGTTCTGTAACTTTACGTATGAAAAGTGCCATATGAATATTGTTTGATTTGAGTATACTAAATTGAGTATACCTCTTTTTTATTTTTACATTTTTTTCTCTTAACCTTTTCTTTTACTTGGAATCTATTCTAGCTATTTCTAATTGTGGTTTGTTTGTTTTCACAGGACGTCAGCCAAGGAGCATTGAAAGAGGACTGCAGTAATCACATGATGAAGATCATCGTAACCCATCCCAATGTGGCACAGGAAAACCAAGATCCTGTGAAGGTGTCGGTCATCATTGAGGGGACAGAAATTCTGGAGGACTGCGGAAGTGTGACAAACGCATGCCTGCTGCTCATGGGTGTCATCTATGCTGTCAACTTAAGTTACCCACTGAAACTGAAATATACGTTTGAGGTATTTCAGAAGCTGTTTCTTGTGCTTGACATCCTTAAAATGTCACCAAAGGTCCAGTCTCTCCACAAGAAACTTTTAGCGTGAGTGTTCCAGTGTTATTTGTGCTTTTGTCCAGCACAATTAATTTGTTTGCATTTTGTCTGTTTTCTGACAGTAATTTCAAGTGTTGCTCAGTTTTATACGAGTTCTTTCTGTCCTGAACTTTCTGAGAATGTCTGCAAAGGTAGTGATTGCAACTGTTAATGGACAGAGTTGATGTATATGTTCTGAAAGTTGATTAGAAGAAAGGGGACAGTGCACACTGAGTTTTTGAATAGCATGTTTTTTTTTTGTATATGTGTATATGCTCTCATTTGAAATTGGCGAGCAAGAAGTTCTATGGCCATGTTTTTTGTGGTTAATGTTATGTAGATATTTTAAATATATCTATGCCATTCAGTGGCGGTCCTAGCCTGTTTGGCGCCCTGGGCGAACACTCCCTCTGGCGCTCCCCGCCGACACACACACACACACACACACACACACACACACACACAAAACATATTAAGGATTGTACATTAACATAAAACTGTTGTCGGAACCATGCTGAATTTCGCCAGAGAAACATACACACACACACACATATGAAGAGAGAGAGAGAGAGTATGCATAGTATGCAAACGGCTACCAAACAGCCATCATAATTCGTCATACAATGAGAACAGGACAAATCAACAACTGACAATGAATAATTAATATTAAAATCTGTAACATAATGTATTGTTTGGAGTTTAGTCTGTTACTGTTACTATTTTTACCATTTCTTCTTGGAGGAACTGTAACCCACATTATTTCCTTAGGGATTAATAAAGTATTCTGATTCTGATTGTTTCAGGATGACCTGCCATTATCCAATGACACATCTGCTTATCTGTATCTTTTGCTCGTTTCTCCTCCTCTTCTTTTCTCTTTTTTCTAAACTGAGGACCTGATGGCTTTGAACTTTTCTTGTCCATCTTCCATTGGTTTTAATTTTGCACTCCAGTATGAACACCCATCCCCCAACCTGAGGATCACCACAACATGATCTAACAGACCTACACCTTAGTTCACAGATTAACTTTGTCTAAGGTTTATTTCTGAGATTTCACACAACCCAGGATTCAAATCATGAATACATAATGGACTTGGATTTACAACATTATAAATGAAATGTGCTCTATTTGGAAGCAGCCGGCCCCTCCCTTTTGTTGTGTGTGAGACTTTAAATTATCAAACTGTAAATTTTAAATTGTTATTGATCCCTTTACCCCGAGTCCTAAAGTGTAGATTTATTTTCTTACTCTTCTTGTATTTATTGTTCGTTTACTTGCACTGCTGTAACTGGAGCCTCGTCGTCTCGTCTCTCTATATACTGGACTGTATGTAGCGGAGATGACAATAAAGTTTACTTTGACTTCAGCAGCGTGCAGGCGCACCGAGGGCTCTCGCGCTCACTTTTCGCGTATAGAATTTCGAAAAAACATCGGTGCAAATTATAAGTCTGTATCATGATGTCTGGTGTTTTCCTGTTTGTTGGTTTGTTTTTATTTTGTTTTATTTTGCGAGTTGGTTATTAGATGCTGCTCCAGCCAGCCAGAGAATCCCCCGTCGCCCCGCCCTCTCCTCCCTGTGCCGCAAGCAGCAGGCGCACCTCGCAAACGGAGGGCGCCCTTACTCCCAGCAAATGGGCGATAGAAAACCGATCGGTGCCTATGCCATTCCCAATATGCACTGGCTGATGTCAGGGCAGCATGAGTACGAGCTTTTTTTTTTTTTTTTTCCGATGCCCGTGATGCCGCCCCGGGCAACCGCCTGTGTCGCCCGTATCTAAAACCGCTACTGATGCCATTTCAACTGTGAAATAAAAGTGTCCCTTAAGCTGCAAATATTTGTTTTGGAAAATATTGATTTATTATTTAATAGAATAATAAAATATTTATTCAATTCGATTAATATTAACTAGTACATTCATAATAAATATTACTTAATAATTACATAGAATATAACAAAGAAAAGATGAGTAAGAAACACAAAGAAATATCAGCAATGTTCACTTGGGTTTTGTAATTGGATGCAATGGTGTTCTGAGTAAAAGTTACAATCTATAGATGAGTATTGCCAGTGCAATTTACTTGTGTATTTCACATCAAAAATAGAAGGTTCTAGTAAGTAAATATTACTTAGAAATAGCCCGAGTAAAGATTACAAGCACTTTCTGTGTGGAAAAAGTTGCCTAGCTTTTTTTAAGTAAATGTCACTCCAATTTTTTTTCAGTGTAGTTGTTTTTTTACACCTTTTTTTTCATTCAACTTTAAATTTTTAAAGCAAGTCAAAGTCTTACTGCAAGCTAAGAGTTCTGCAATGTATATCTATTATTGTAGCTTTGAATACACCAAACAGTGTTCCTTTTTTGTTGTTTAGCAGGGAAAGCTTGTCTAGTTGCAAAAATATATACAATTACAACATTAAATTTACTTATTAAATTATGGTTACTGCACACAGTTCACTTAAATATACAGGGTGGGCCATTTATATGGATACACCGTAATAACATGGGAATGGTTGGTGATATTAAAGTCCTGTTTGTGGCACATTAGTATATGTGAGGGGGCAAACTCCTCAAGATGGGTGGTGACCATGGTGGCCATTTAGAAGTCGGCCATCTTGGATACAACTTTTGTTTTTTCAATAGGAAGAGGGCCATGTGACACATCAAACTTATTGGTAATGTCACAAGAAAAACAATGGTGTGCTTGGTTTCAACGTAACTTTATTCTTTCATGAGTTATTTACAAGTTTCTCTTTGTTCACAGCCATTGACATGTCGAAGAGGTTAACACGTGAGGAGCGGATCAAAATTGTGTTGATCTCTGGTGAACCCAGTAACCGGGTCATTGCAGCAGATTTCAATGCAAGACACCCTACGAGACCACCCATCTCCCATGCTACAGTTAGCAAACTGCTTGCTAAGTTTCGTGAAACTGGTTCAGTGTTGGATTTGCCAAAATGTGGACGCAAGAAAACTGTCACTAATGAAGAAACATCAGCAGCTGTCCTAGCTTCATTCAGCAAGAGCCCACAGCGTAGCACTCGCTGCATGTCACTGGAGAGTGGCATTAGTCGAACGTCCCTTCGGCGGATATTAGCTACTCACAAATGGCACCCTTACAAACTCCAGCTACTGCAGCATCTCAACGAGGATGACCCAGATCGGCACACAGAATTTGCAGAATGGGCAAAACAAAAATTGGAACAGGACCCTCAGTTCACGCAGAAGATTTTGTTCAGTGATGAGGCAAACTTATGTGAATGGTGACGTTAACAAACAAAACCACCCCTATTGGTCTGACACTAACCCACATTGGATGGATCCCTCCAAGACTGTTGGAACAACAAAAGTGATGGTTTGGTGTGGTATATGGGGCACAACGATAGTGGGTCCATTCTTCATCAATGGAAACCTCAAGGCCACTGAATATTTGAAATTGCTACATGATGATGTGTTTCCCTCTTTATGCACTGAAGCTGGCACGTTCCCTGAGTTTTTCCAGCAAGATGGTGCACCACCACATTATGGGTGCCAGGTCCGAGCATTCCTAGATGAACAGTTTCCTGGAAAGTGGATTGGTCGTCGTGGGCCAGTTGAATGGCCCCCAAGGTCTCCCGATCTGACCCCCTTGAGGAGTTTGCCCCCTCACATATACTAATGTGCCACAAACAGGACTTTAATATCACCAACCATTCCCATTTTATTACGGTGTATCCATATAAATGGCCCACCCTGTATAATAGCTTTACATTATACATACATACACACTCATTTTCAGTTTTAAGTATTTTATATTTTGCATGAATTGACTTCCATCTCTCAAATTTTGAAGATATCGAGAAGGTATACTAGAAAGACGGCATGTAAAGCTTTAAACCACAGTATTATTTCAGCAGTATGACGTGTCATTAGAAAGAATCACATCAAGGGCTTAAGCTGCAAACATTGAAAAGTAATGAACAAAGATACCTCTGTCTATAAGTAATAAGCAAAAATGTTATTTTAAAAACCAGTTATGATTAGAACTTTTCACCGTATTGGCAATGAAGACTTAAATACATCTTTTCAGCTACCAGAGCCTTGGTGTGATCATGCTGAGCCTGTTTGAAAATGACTATAAGCATTTCATAACCTTTGTAGGACACATTTTAAGCCTATGTTGGATTTTGTCCCAGTTTATTGTATAATAATAACTCCTAAGCCACAGGGACCATGAGGAAAAACAAGGTGCTGGCACATTGTGATGAGCTACTCAGAAAGTATAGCTGGCAGTATTGTTGTAATGACAGATTTAGACCTTTATTTATTTATTTATTTTACTGAGCCACTATAGTCTCATCTGGGGGAGGCTGTGAAATTCTGCAAAACTGTTATTTTCATTTCAGGCATCTGATGGATAAAAATGTCCTGCTAGACATGGCGTGCCCACTATGGAACTTCACACACTGCATCTAAAGAAAAAGAATTAATCTAACAGCTTAGGGTACCTCACAGCAAACAGATTTGAGCTCACTGATGAATTTTCAGGTCAAGTCAATTTAGCTTTATTTATATAGCATCAATTCAGAACAACAAGGAGCTGGTGCTTTGTTGGGGTTTCTTTCTAAGTTTACAGGGTCTTTACTTTACAATAATTACATGGTCTACTATAAGCAAGCATTTTGTGACAGTAGGATGGAAAAACTCCATTTCAACAGGAGGAAACCTCTGGCAAACCAGGCTCAGGGTTGGGGGGTAGCCATCTGCCATTACTGTTTGGGGGTGAGGGGAAGAAGAAGAGAGCAGAGACAAAACTATAGGAGAGAACGAGAGAGTTTAATAATTGCTAATTATTCAATATAGTACTAGTGTATAAAAACACCGGGTGAAAAGAGATGAGTGAAGAACAAATTCTCAGTGCATCATGAGATGTTCCACAAGAGTCGAACGCCCTGCAGCATAATCAAGGGATGGTTCTGAGTCACCTGGTCCAGCCCTAACTATATGCTTTATCAGAAAGGAAAGTTTGAAGCCTAATCTTGAAAGTAGAGATAGTGTCTGTTTCCCGAATCCAAACTGGAAGCTGGTTCCACAGAAGAGGGGCCTGAAAACTGAAGGCTCTGCCTCCCATTCTACTTTTAAATACTCTGGGAACAACAGAAATGGGCAGTAACGCGTTACTAAAAAGTAAACTGTAATCTGATTACTTTTTTCAAGTAACGAGTAATGTAAGGGATTACCATTGCAAAAACGGTAATTAGATTACCGTTACTTTCCCGTAGGAACGCTGCGTTACTGCGTTACTAAAACCGTGATTTTTTTGCGAGAATGTCTCATGATAGTGACGTAAGCGAGTGCGACGTTCGTGACAACAGCTGTCTGCAGATCAACAATGGATAATATATCGCGTGCGGAGAGAGTATGAGCGTGCAGCGTTTAAAGCGTGGAAGTACTGACCTTACTTTGAGTTTGATTCCATAAAAAGTGACAAAAACATTAGTGTCCATTGTGCGTGGGAAGAAAACTTCTTTTTACAGCGAAAAAACCCCTAAACTTCCAAGCAAGCAGCGAGTGCGCTATGACTGTAATGTGAAATTCACAGAGAAACTCGCGGATTCTTCCACTGACCGCTGCGGCACACCTGCACCAGGGTAAACCTCCGCCTACCCCAGTCCTGCTTTACAGGTGAAAATAGAGCAACTAGCCTTTGACTTTATTTATTTTCTGCTGTGTTTTACTTGCATCTATTTGAAAGACTGAGTGTAAACACAAAAACATATTTTATTTTATGTGCTGGAATGTGCAGAAAATAGGTTTAAATGTCAAACAAATTTCTTCCAGTCAGAGAATGTTGCATATAATTTAATTTTTGCTTGATGCATAAAGTTAAAAGATTAAAACTAATAAAACAAGTTTTAAAAAGAGACGTTTCCATTTGATTACATTTTGTATGATGGATTATGCAGAAAAAGTAGAATTGGGCTGAAAGATCTATCGCTTTATCACCTATTCAGGTTGTAAATCGTGTTTTTAAAAAGTAACTAAGTAACTAAGTAATTAATTACTTTTGAAAATAAGTAATCAGTAAAGTAACGGGATTACTTTTTTGGGGAAGTACTCAGTAATTAGTTACTGATTACTTTTTTCAAGTAACTTGACCAACACTGGTTAAGAGCGGACACATGCAAATAAAGTCATTTGGTACTTACATTTATATTCACTGATTTTTGTATTTCCATAGATATAAAATATTTTTGAGTTCATTTCTCTAATTAATGGAGGTTAGGGCATGCAGTTGTTGCATCTCTTTCCTCCTCTGGATTTCTATTTCATTTTGCCCCTCTCTCTTTCGCTCAGTCTCCACTGCTGTTGTTCCCTCTCAAACAAGGTATATATGAACAAACAGACAAGAAATACAACCACATATACTACACAGTGTGGATTAGGGGTAGACAGACATACTGCAAAGGTAAGCCACGATGATATGATCCCACGATGTCTGGGATGCAAAGACGCTCACATGCACACCCCAACTGAAACACCTTCCCAACTGCTTGAGGCGTTTTAATTATGCTCTCAGCCATCGTAATATTCTGTGTCTATGTGTGTGTTGGTGGACTGGTGGTGCGTAGGGGGGTTCAGAAGCACAGTTGGATTTAAAATAGTCCCTGTTGTCTCCTATTGTCTCTCGTGCTTTGATGTTTCTGGTAGTGAGTAGTTAGTAATTAGCACACCCCCTCAATTTGGTACATCTTCTCCTCTTTGTCATTCTCCCTTCCATTTTCTTGTTCCAGATTAACAGCCAGCACCTGCCTTTCCTTTGTTTCTGTCCTCCCTACATTGCTTTTGTTCCTTGATCTAGTGGTAGAAGTAGGGTTCGAGCATCAAATAACAAGCCCAAATATGTCTACTTCCATCTGTATTATTCTTTCTTCTCATGCCTCTCTTTCTCAGCCTCTTGCCCTTTCTCCCTCTTTTTAAAGTAGCATTTGCCTTTTCTCATAATAGTACAGCAGTGCGTTCTATTTGCAGAGAGAGCCGTGTAATTTATCAACACTGGGGAAATTACCGCCTATTGTTGTTGGCGAATGAACAGGGTCGGCGGAGTAAAATAGGTTTAAACACACAAATGAATCATCAAGCCAAACACCTTATAACTCTTTCCTCCTCTGGATTTCTATTTCATTTGTCGCTCTCTCTTTCTCTCAGTCTCCGCTGCTTTTGTTCCCTCTCTTCATTCCATTTCTTTCCCTCAAGCCTGATGTTTATTTTCAGTCTTGGTTTGTTTCGTTTCACGTAGGGAGCTGCACCCTGACCTTTTGCAGCCTTTGCTATTATTGGTTGTTATGCTGGATTCAGGATTTTTCAGCTTACTGTAAAGTCTCTCTCAACGCTGGCCTCAACTGCAGAGAGAACGAGAACCTTCATACGAGCCGTTAGGATTTATGTTCAGTCTAAATTGTGCAACATATCGTTGGATGATGGATGCATTGTTTTTGTTATTTCTTAAAAGATGAGCCTATGATGAAACACTCTTCCTGGAGGGAATGGTCAACAGTTCTGACTTTTAAGTATGATCAAAAAGTCTTAACGTTTAAACTTGGAGAGATCATAGCATGGTTCCAGTTTCCCTTTTTCGTCTTTGCGAGTTATCAGAAGCTAAAAGCTTTGGTGTTTTCTGATCTCCTCCCATTTTAATTTGCTGTTGACGCTGTATGCCTACTTTATATCCACCTCCTGTCGTGAATTCGATTAGGACTTGCGATTCATTACAATGTACCTCAGCGCTTTGACACCTGATGTTGAATTGGTTTAGTGTAATAGTTTCATTTTCACCGCTTCAGTTGTTTTCAATTTTATTCAAGAAAAGCTAAAAACATTTCAGTCTACTTTCATTACATCTTTGTGTTTTTCATTTTTCTACTCCTTCCTTGGCTGTCACTAACTTTTGTCTACAGTTACAATGGTTACAGATGCTCCTTTAGTTTGTGGTAAGGTTAAAAAAAAGGTGCAATGTTAATGTCCCTCAACTCTACAGTGAGATAACACTTTGACACCGATAATTAAATCCTGTTAACTTTCCAAACAGAACCACTCTTTCTTTGTTGACTTGTGCCTTTTCCACTAGCATCCACTCAGCTCGACTTGACTTGGTTTTTAGGGTTTTCCATTAGTTGGTAGGACCTGATACCGGGTGTATTTTTAGTACCTGCTCGGCTAGAGATCCAAGCAAGCTGAGTCGATCCGAAAATGTTTAACAAAAAGGTATACGCATCCATGTGTATGCTTCAGATTACAGAAAATCATTCATTAAAGATGTTTACTGTACAATCATTCAAGCCTTGGTTGTAAAAAATCACAGAAATCATTAAGAGCCCAAAATGATTGCAACATTCATCCATGATGCATGTATGTAAGCTCCTGACCACAGCAGGTAAGGAAAAACTATATTGATCTCAACATATACTTGACCTTTCAGCCTGATCCAGTTTTTTAAGTTTTGATCCAGACCTTTCTTCTAACATGGAGACATTTTGGAGCGTACTCATGTTGACCTTTTACAACAATTCTAAAGGTTACAAGGCTTCTTCACGTTGCACAACTCATGATTTAGAAGCTAGAACAAGTACTTCAAGAAACACTGCTACACTACTTTGAGGCTTTACATCTTAAATTAATTGCAGGAAGTCTTGTTGACATAATTTAACAGAAATTAAAACATTTGGTATCATAGTTCACCAAACTACTGCAAGGCTGACATCTACGAGTAACATCAAATGACCTTTTATTAGAACCTGGAGTAAAACAGTAAATATTAAACTCAGATGGGATAAAAACAAGCAAACTGAACCAAAAAGACGACCAGAATAACTAAAAGAGGGAAGTCTGAACTAATCTCAGTCTTTAAGAGTTACTTAGATAAAACATTCAAACAGTGCCTTGGAGAACATACTTACTTATTTGCCATAAATTACTTTTATCCCACATGCTGCTGAAATCGTACCACTACAATTAGTTAATTTAAAATTAATAATAGCATGTAATAGTGTTGAGTGTAGTTCTGTTGTCTTTCCTCAGTTTCTTTTTGCTCCTTTAACTTTTGTTTGTTGCTGTTTGTTAATACCTCTGTATCTTACTACTCCCCTCTTTCATGTATCTGTTTTAGAACAATAAATGTCACATGTATCACAGAAATATAAAATCCTACATTTTGCATCTTTCTTTGCTACTGTTACAGCCCTGGCCATATTTTGGAACACAGTGGATGGATTTTGTCCCATGTGTGAGTCCTGTGCCTTTAAGAGTCTCTGCAGATCCTTCCTGATTGGAGAGCTGGCAGCTGCTGATTGGTTCCATCATCAAGTGGCTGTTTTAAAAACCCTCTCCAGCAGTTGTCCCCTGACAACAACTGACAGCAGCAGCAGACGCGTCCAAACCATCTATGACAAATTTGTGCGTGTGACTTCAGAGAATTGCTTAGTTTTGTATAAGGTGTGTAGATACTCTTTCACTTGTAAATAAGCACTGAAGCAGAAGGAGTGAACTGCCTTATTATTTTCTGTACTTTTTCTCTTGTTTGTTCAATTAAGGAGTTAGGGATAGTGCTTGTCCTTTGTTTGGTTTTTGTTTCACACAAGTTTTGGCTTGTTTTGTTTGTTATTTTGTCCTTTACTCACCCTGGAGATACAGAGAGCAGAGTTATGGCTTTGGGAACCAGGGTCACTTTCTTTTTAACCCGTATATTGTGCTCCTGTACCCCTAGACTGGGACATAGACTTCCGGTAGCTGGTGGTAGACTTCCGCAGGCACAAACATCCTCCACTGCAACCACTGAACATCCAAGGTATGGACATCGAGGCTGTGGACAGCTACAGGTACCTTGGTGTTCATCTGAACAACAAACTGGACTGGACTCATAACTCAGACGCCCTCTACAGGAAAGGGCAGAGCAGGCTGTACCTGCTGCGGAGACTCAGGTCGTTTGGAGTGGAGGGCCCACTCCTGAAGACCTTCTATGACTCTGTGGTGGCCTCAGCCATCTTTTACGGTGTGGTCTGCTGGGGCAGCAGCATCTCTGCTGGGGACAGGAAGAGACTGAACAGGCTGATCCGAAGGGCCAGCTCTGTTCTAGGATGCCCTCTGGACCCAGTGGAGGTGGTGAGTGACAGGAGAATGGTGGCTAAGCTGTCATCCCTGTTGGACAACATCTCCCACCCCATGCATGAGACTGTGACAGCACTGAGCAGCTCCTTCAGTGGGAGACTGCGGCACCCACGGTGTGGGACGGAGAGATTTCGCAGGTCTTTCCTCCCCACTGCTGTCAGACTCCACAACAAAGACTTCAACTGATCAAACACATCCACACATGTGCAATAACACTAATGTGCAATAATCTTTTCTGGCATGGTTGTATTTTTACTCAGTTGTATATAGCATTTGTATTCTATTTTTATCTTATTGTATATTTTATTCTACTGTATATAGTATTTTATTTTATTCTATTCTGTACAGTTGTGTACTGTATTTATTCTTATTGTATTCTAATTTTTGCTTCATAACTTTTGCACTGTCCACTTCCTGCTGTGACAAAACAAATTTCCCACGTGTGGGACTAATAAAGGTTATCTTATCTTATAAAGGTTATCTTATAACAGCTACCTCTCCAGACTCGACCACCCCACCCACCTTCTCTGTCTCGATTGGTAGCTCCCAGGAAAGATTTCTATGAGAGGAGTAGGAACTGAATCTTCAGTTATTCTTTCTTTCTCCTCAACCTGCTGACATCACAGAGATGAATAAAATGTGCATGCATATGTGCCTACAAGAGAATAATGCAAAGGTCTTGTTGCATCACAATGAACTAGATCTAGATCCATAGGCATTATTCTTATGGAAAAACAAACAAAACACTCCTCCATCATGTCTGTTAAACAGGAGGTTATTCAATCATCCAAGCACATATTTCTGAACAGAAGTCACTTTTGCTAAACAGTTCATCCAAAACCCAAAACTGTGCCTTTGCCAACATGACACATTTCTTCTGCATGATGCTCCAAGTTACTAAAAACAAGCATAATATGGCATGATAGTCCACAAACTAATACAAAAAAGAGACAACCTTGAAATCAATTGATGCTTTTGAAAGTAATAAAACTACTGAATGCAACATTTATTGGACCAGTTATTTTACCACAATATAACTATGATTTTTATATATGATTGCAGTGTGATGGACAATGAACAAAAAAGGCCTGGTGACTGGGCAAATCAAAACACTTTAACCTAGAATCTAAAAAATCTTTAACACTTCCCTCCTAGCAGCCATAGACAGTGTTAAAAATGGATGTACCTACCATGATGTCACCTATTCATTTGTCACGACCATTATTAAGATTCAAGAACAACATTATGCTGTAACCACCTCAGTGTTCAATATCCTTTGGGCTAAAAACAGACATGCTGTAAGTCTCAGTGTTCTTGGTTAAAAGGTTTCTGATCCTTTTGATACGAATGGGAAAAGTTTCATAGTCGCTAAAACAGATCTTAGGCTGTAAACACACTTTTCAGTGCTGGTTATTTGGGCATCTTAACATGGGAGACTCACTTTTGGAACCGGCCAAAAGTGGCCATGAAAGGAACTGCAGTTTCAGTCACTTTCTAATGCATTTGAATATTTCTATAATATTTAACCCCAAAGGCTACTTCTTCATTTATTTTACATGTTAAGGCCATTAGAGGTTGCTTGACAATAGACTAAATGGGAAGATAATGGGAAACAAACAATAACAATAAGTTCCATTCACACCACACTGTATAAAACTCTGAATTATTATATTAATGCATTTTTTTAATATCAAACATTTTACTGGTTTATTATTAACATGCTGTTGAAGGTCTGACTTGACAACAAATAAGAAAAACTCTTTTATGTGGTGTTGTGAAGATAGTAATGCTGTATGCAAGAAGAATAAACTGTGTGCAGTTATGAAAGGTCACTTAAAGAATATGATCTTTCTTTCTTTCCTGTAAGTCAGGCAGTTACTGACACCATCCTTGAAACACTAATCTACAAACAGTGAATGGACATAAAGGGAGAACGCTGAGACCTTTTACTCACCAAGACACAATACTGTACATACATACTGTTGCATACAACAGACCTTGGAATATGACCTGCTTGTTCACAGGGGGTCATAAGATTGTTGGGCTTTTCTCTGTATGTATTATTGTAGGGTCTACCTTACAATATAAAGTGCCTTGAGGCGACTGCTGTTGTGATTTGGCGCTGTATAAATAAAATTGAACTGAAATTGAATATGCTTTTTTGCTCCTTTTAATTGGTATCTGCGTCTACACAACCTCAGAATTCAATAAAGAGGCCAGCTGAGAAAGAAGATGAGTCGTAGCAAAGGAAGCATGATGGTTTATCATCATGAGGCAGACATTTAACCTTCACCTGCATCAGTGGACATTTCAGTAGACTGCAAATGTGTGTAAAGCAAAAAGTGATCTTTCACTTCAGCTTGGGTGTGACATTTGTCTGTTAATAAGAAATCATTAATGAAGTATCTTGCAATCAATCTTTGAGCTCTACAATGCATTTTTCAATCAGTCACAGTGTGAATGGATCTCCCTGTGATTTATGACAGAGGCGAAAAAGTATGGAACTTTAATTAGTCCTCTGTTCTTAATTATAACAGCTCCTTTAGTTTCACCGTACACTGAACAGCCAGAACATTAACACCACTGAGAGAAGAAGGTGACAAGGTTTAAATGAAACATTTGTTCATGTGAACCCTGCAAACACTGCTGGATCCCCATCGCTTCACAAGCCATTTACAGTGTCCTACACATCCATTCAATCATCCATGCATCTTCTACAGTTTATGTGGGTCCAGAGTCCAGTCTCAGCAGACATGTCCACAGAGCTTTCTTCTTTATTCTTATATCAATCTCTCAGGCACAGACCTGATACTGTTTGGAGCAGGCTTGTTTTTTTTTTTTTCCTTCCTGTTTTTGTGGAATTTACAGGATATGGAATCTTAATGATCACATACACTAAAAGCTCTTTGACATCACAGGGTTAATTAATGCATTATTAATACCCTGGACTTCAAGTTTAGGGAATAATAAATACATTTGTAACTGTTTTCACAAGTTTTGGCAATTTACGTTTTTTTTTCCCAAAACAAGTTTTGCCTTTCTTCATAATTGAAGGGTTCTGAGCGAAAACCTTTGGTTTTGTAGTCAGTAGTGCCAACAAATCTGTTCTCAAATTTATACTATGAAAGCCAGCATGTGGTCAGGGCATATTAAAGGTCTCTGAAGTTCTATTTTGGAATGAATCAGTGTGCAAACTGTGCAAAGTCTAAGTGTGACAGGAAAACCTCAGGCTTTCAGCACTCGTATCTTAACAATGGAATGACCAGCAGTGAGGTAATTGATTAAAGTTGGTGAACTTTGTTGTGGAAAAACAAAACAAACAAATTATTATTCCAAGCAGAGCATTTTCCTATGTCTGGGGAAATTAGGTTTGCAGCTTATTGTCAACCTGAAAGTAATCCAATGAAAGCCTGCGTGACTGAAATGTTAGATTTACTGTCATACCGATATAAGTCCACAATATCTTTTTGTATGCTGATTACTATATCAAACTGCACTGCTAATGCAGCCATTATATTAATTACAAATGATATATGCACAAAGTCATGTAATAGACCACCGGCAGTTTAGGTGGTTCAGATTATTTTCTTTGTTCCCTGATCTAAAAAATGTATTCTGAGTATATGGTTAGAGTTAGTGTCATCAACACCATTGATAATTTGCCTGAGCGGGTATTATAAACTGTTCGGTTTCATAGACCCTATATATCAGTTGGTTTGTAATGTCCTGTTCTGAAGGGAAAAACAGAAGGTGGCCATTAATGAGAATGCAGGTTTGCATTGTCATAGTTTTCAGCACCCGAAGCTACATGCGTCTTTTCTGTTGTCTATTTACAGTATGCACTATGTTAGTGTCACAACCTTTAACCAAGACATGGAACTAGGCAAATAACCATCCATACATCCATTTCCGTAGCCATAGGGTTATGGGATATGCATGGTGTCGGGAGTGCTGGAATATTATGCTGCTATTATTTGCTGCTATTTTTATGATCATTATTACTATTCCATTAATTATGAATATTGATATTGCATTTAGATGTTTAAACATATTGGCACCCAATTAAGCTTTTATTACAAGTCCAGTAAGAACCACTTTAAACTGTTGAGTTGAATCTATAATTTTAAAGGCTTTTGAATGTTTTTATATTCTTACACTGAAGTCTTCAGTGGGTGAGAAACTGAGCTGCAGGGACAGGAAATATACTCGGTGCCAAAATGAGACAGGGAACACTTCTGCAAGGCTTGCTGAAGTGAAACTGAAAGCAGTCTGAGTTGGTTTGTCATTTTATTATGCATTTATATTTTTGATTAAGCTTTGATTAAGCTTTAAGTAGTTGTATTAGATTGAAACATTTCTTTTATACATTTTACATATAAGTCAAGATCGGCACACACAGGATGGCCTTAGCCTGGTTGCTTAAGCTGAGGTCAATTAAGGTGCAGCGTGAGGATCACACATGTACAGACATACACACACAAACACACACATAGTTTCAGTTGTGGACGTGCTGGCCTTCTGTCTGGTGGAAAGGTTACAAGGTTTAGCTGATGAAGTGAAGGGTGAAACAGAGGGCAGCAGAAGCTGACACACACATACACATACATATAAGTAGACTCATTTAGTAGGTAAGAAGTTAAGATGTGTTTTGCTATAACTGCAAAGTTGGGGTGCGTACGTGTTAGTCTGTTCCAGGAAGTACACCAGATGTCCCAGAGATAAGCGACACCGAAGCTGGGGGAAGCACCTGGGTTCGAGCCGAAGACGGTGTTCTTTAAACTGTGTCAAGGGTTGACTGAATGGTTGTGGTTTTGGATTGACGTATGCTGTACTGGATCTGCCTGGCAACAGAAGAGGGGGCTGTACTATTTTCACCCCTATAAAGTCTTTGTTCTGACTATTGTAAGACAGTTCAACACTGAATCTGCACAGTGTTGGACTCCACATGTGTATTCATTAAAATGTCGTCTAATTGCACCCGGCAGGATCAGTGGTCATTATTTTTGGTCTTCCTCCTCAATTTCTGAACCCTTAACAATGGGTGTCACACTCCAGTCCTCGAGGGCCGCTGTCCTGAAGCTCTTGAATGCGTCCCTGCTGCAACACACCTGAATGCAATTATTAGGTCATTAGCAAGACTCTATAGAAGTTGAGTGCCTGCTGAGGTGGCAACCCCTAACTCTACTCAAGTCAATTTAAATAAATGTAGGTACATGCACATTTTTGAAAAAAAATGTACTTCTAAAGCACTTTTATTGCACCGTGTTCACTCACTCATGAGTTGATGTAACATGAATCAAATGGCTGAATTGCCACCTCAGCATGCAGACAGCTTCTATAGAGTCTTGCTAATGACCTACTAGTTGTATTCAGGTGTGTTGCAGCAGGGACACATGGACAAGTTTCAGGACAGCGGCACTCGATGACTGGAGTTTGATACCTGTGGGTTAATGGGTGTTAGGGGCTAGGGAAGTTATATGAGTCATTATAGGTGTCATGGTCCTCGGTCTTCGACCCAGTGCTTGAGTTGTGATTTTATTTCTAAGTCAAGAGTGTTCTTAGTTTTGTATTCTTCATATCATACCATATCAAATTTATTTGTATAGCACATTTAAAGACCAAAGTACACCAAAGTGCTTTCCTGTAAAACCATGATACAGATAAAATGACAATATAAAATATAAATTACAGATATAAAATAATTACATAATATAAATGCAGAGCCAGATGTAAATCACCCTAATTAGCCTTGAATGCCAGGTTAAACAAGTACGTTTTTAGACGTGATTTAAAAGATTGAGTAGAATCTGATGCGTGAATGTCAAGAGGAAGATTATTCCATAATTTGGGTGCGGCGATGGCAAAGGCACGCTCTCCTCTGGTCTTTAGTCGAGACCTAGGTTACACTAAGAGCAGATGATCTTAGTGCTCTCTTAGGGCTATACAGACAGAGGAGATCAGCTAAGTAATCAGGTGCCATATTATTTAGGATTTTATAAGTAACTAAACAATAAGTAGGTAAACAATAAGATTTTAAAATCAATTCGATATTTGATAGGAAGCCAATGTAAGTTCAATTCAATTCAATTCAATTCAATTTTATTTATATAGCGCCAAATCACAACAAAAGTCGCCTCAAGGCGCTTTATATTGTACAGTAGATAGCACAATAATAAATACAGAGAAAAACCCAACAATCATATGACCCCTATGAGCAAGCACTTTGGCGACAGTGGGAAGGAAAAACTCCCTTTAACAGGAAGAAACCTCCGGCAGAACCAGGCTCAGGGAGGGCGGGGCCATCTGCTGCGACCGGTTGGGGTGAAAGAAGGAAAACAGGATGAAAGACATGCTGTGGAAGAGAGACAGAGATTAATAACAGATATGATTCGATGCAGAGAGGTCTATTAGCACATAGTGAGTGAGAAAGGTGACTGGAAGGGAAAAACTCAATGCATCATGGGAATCCCGGCAGCCTACGTCTATTGCAGCATAACTAAGGGAGGATTCAGGGTCACCTGGTCCAGCCCTAACTATATGCTTTAGCAAAAGGAAAGTTTTAAGCCTAATCTTGAAAGTAGAGATAGTGTCTGTCTCCTGAATCCAAACTGGAAGCTGGTTCCACAGAAGAGGGGCCTGAAAACTGAAGGCTCTGCCTCCCATTCTACTTTTAAATACTCTAGGAACAACAAGTAGGCCTGCAGTGCAAGAGCGAAGTGCTCTAATAGGGTGATATGGTACTACAAGGTCATTAAGATAAGATGGGGCCTGATTATTTAAGACCTTGTATGTGAGGAGCAGGATTTTGAAATCAATTCTGGATTTAACAGGAAGCCAATGAAGGGAAGCCAAAACAGGAGAAATATGCTCTCTCTTTCTAGTCCCTGTCAGGACTCTTGCTGCAGCATTTTGGATCAGCTGAAGGCTTCTCAGCGAGTTTTTAGGACTTCCTGATAATAGTGAATTACAGTAGTCCAGCCTGGAAGTAATAAATGCATGAACTAGTTTTTCAGCATCACTCTGAGACAGGATATTTCTAATTTTAGAGATGTTGCGCAAATGGAAGAAAGTTGGCTAGAACAGGGGTGATGGAGTCATACCTTCTAGTGCCGGTTAATCTGCCTGTTATTCTTGTATTTGGCTTTTGTAAGGATTTATATTTGAAGTCTTATAGTTTTCTATTTCTTTTTTTTTTTTTTCTTTTTTTTTCCTGTCCCGTTTGGTTCTTTTGCCGTCAGAATTATTGTCTAAAGGCGAAGAAAGATGCCCAACGGATTTACTTTACCAAATGGACCATCCCAGCCTTGCCGTAATGGTCCATTTGATTCACCTTTTATTGTTTATTTTATTTTCACTTGCTGAATACGGGACAGACTTAACTGGGGGAAAGAAAGAGGGAAAGAAAAACAGCGGGGAAGAGGGACGGGGAAAAGGGCAAAAAACCAAAACCAACAGAATAAGCAGACAAAAAAAAATACATATATCGATCACCTGGATCACCTGTTGAGAAAGAAAAAAGAAAGCAAGCAGAAGAAAACGAGAGTAATAAACAACATCACAATGATCTATGGGAATATGACAGTAAATACTAAATATTAAACATTATTGTGCAGCACGTAAGATCGACAGCGCACAGTGTGCTTTGAGGTAGGAGCCAAAAAGGGTGTAGTTTGTGTGTGATCACCTGTGTGTACACCTGTGAGCATGGATGCGCTTGTTTTTTTGTTTTGTTTGTTTGTTTGTTTGTTTTTTTAAAAGTTCCTTCATGTAATGATCTGCTAGAGGGTGTGGGGGGGCCACTGCCCCGTCCTCCAGGGCATGACGCAGGTATGGAGGAGATCAAAACTCCAGACATCCAGAGGCCCCCAGAACACAAGAGACCAAGGAAGACCAACAGAGGGGCAGCCGCGCCACTATCCCAGAAAGAGCTGAGGAGAGTCCCAGATGAGGGGTCACTCAGCAGCCGCGGAGCAGAAGCCAGGGGGGGTTGCAGTGGCGTGCCCGTGAGCTCCGCCGGCAGCCAGCTGTGCCTGAGTGACCGAGACCCGGGCCGAGGCCGAGGGCACCCGCCTCGAAGTGGCCCGAGCGAGCCCCAGGCTCCAGGCCCCGATAAGCAGCCGCCAAGGGTGAGCGGTGTGTACCTGGGCGCCCACCCGGACACAAAGAACCACCAACGCACCGATGTCTGAGGGCGTCCACCACCGGCAGGGGAAGTGGTGGGGGGAGATAGGCCTCCAAACCTTGGAGGGCCTGAGATGTCCCCAGAGAGGTGGCGTCTGATACCCAACCTGACATATAGACACAGACATACAGGCACACACAGATACAAACATCCATTCCCACCCTCATGCTCTCATAGGCAATTATTCCACACTCAACCAACGTGGAGACAGACATAAAGAGACGCTGTACACACAATCACTCTCCCCAAGCGTACTCTAAGAACCGGGTCTGGGTACCCTTGCCCTGGGGGAAACTGCACCCAGACCCAGGTGGTGTTACCCTTTTCCCTGCGGTGGGGAGAAGCAGACCGCCCCGACCCCGCAGCAGCAGGGAGGCCCCACATTCCAGACCCCAGATAGTTTTCTATTTCTTCCTGCTCAGTTTCCCCAGTCATGTCCCGGTTTGTTCTCCTTTTTGTCAAGTTTGTGTGTCTTAGTCTTTGTCTCCTGTCCCTCACTCTCGCTCTCTCCCTCGTTCTCTGTATTCATTAATCTCATCACAGTGTTGGTTTCCCATGTCTTCCTGTGTCTGGGCCATCTGTTTCCTGTTTTATTCTGATAGTCACTTGCCCTGCATGCATCATGTTCAGTTGAGTTAGATTATGTCCAGCTGTGCTCCCCAGGTGTTTCTTCTCTGATTCCCTCTTGTGTATATATTGTGTCTGACTTTTTCTCTCTGTTGTTGCGATCTCCCTCATCCCTTCAGCTGTGTGTTCTATTTGTTTGGTGTTTCATAGTCTAGTTCTTTCTGAGTATCTCCCTGGTTTAAGTTCTTGATTGTAATAAAGCTGTTTTTGAGTTCTGCTCCATCTGAGACTCCTGCATATTGGGTGCATGAGTCTCAGAGTTGTAGCCTTGCCTCGCTCAGCTCATATGACAATAGGGTCTTAGAAAATATAGTTTTCTCAAAAACTATTAAAAAAAACAAGAAAACTGGAAATGGTGTATTTGAAACCAATCCATTATTATAAAATTGGCATGTATTGTGTCTAACCCTGCCTGAGCTTACACATATGTCATTTGAGGAACACTTACAGGGCCTGTTTCAGACAGAAAGAACAAATGACCTATATAATTGCTCAGTTGGAGTACTGAAGCTCATGCCTGCAGCCACCAGTGTACAGCACATGTGCGTGAGTAAAACAGAAAACCAAAGAGAGGATGAGGGAGCTTACCTCATAAGAATGAGTTGCTCGTGTGTTTGCACATCACTCAGCGAATGACTCCATGTCCTTGTACTTGAATGAGGGGGTGATAAATCCATTTATGTCACCCTCAGTGACAACTGGCTGGTGGGAGGGAAATTAAAAAGTACTGCATCAGGTAAACAGAGCTTCTATATCTGTGTGTGTGTGTGTGTGTGTGTGTGTGTGTGTGTGTGTGTGTGTGTGTGTGTGTAGTCAGGTTTTTCATGTGTCAGTTTGCAGAAACATGATTTTGTTTGTGTGTGAGAGAGAGAGAGAGAGAGCTTGCATATGTGTGCCCTAGAAAAATAAAACCTCCTCCGTGCCTCTAAAACAGATTAAAAATAAGCACAAGTAATTAGTATTTTGGGTACCAAAACAATAATTTAACAATATACACAAATACATAAATCTCTTCTGCTTAAGAGGATATTACATCTGGCCTTATAATTCCAGGAGAGCTAAAGACATTACCATAAAAAGTAATTATGTTGAGGTGATGTGTGTATTTTCCACACACCAGTTCCAAGTCAGTTTCATTTCCAGATAAGATGTGATGAATTCATGCTTACCTGTCCTGAGACAAGGTTGCTGAATAACTGTGATCCCATTCTATGGACATGTTTTTGGTTAGAAAGAAATAATGCTGTGAAACACAATGTTACTTTATAAAATGTAACACTACACTGTTATGTTATTAATTAGGCATGTGGGAACATGTCAGCTTCAGTGTTGGCCTATAGACATTGCAGTTGCAGTTGTCTTTCATTGCCTGGGGCACATTGTACATATAGAGCAGATGAAACTGCCTTTGCCATAAAGAATAAGTGATTGTTAGGTTATTAATAAAGAAAAAGGAGGCAAAACGCTGTCCAAGAAACAAACACAAGTGAAAGGACCACAACTGTAGCTCAGGATTTATATTATTTACTTGAACACACACACACACACACACACACACACACACACACACACACACACACACACGATACATTTGCCACAGGACACTAACTTCAGAAGCTTGAGGCTGTGATCGTATGAGGCGTGCGTGCAACAGTTGGAGTCACTGCCATTCTCCTCACTGTAGTTAGGGAAGTTGGGACCCTGGGCACATGTTGTCTCCTCTGGATGTGCGGTGTCACCAGTGCCTTGCCCTAGCTCCTCAAGGAAAAGTCATCTTCTTTGGAGCTTCCTTTGATTTCAGTCGAGGTTGACTGCCATCCTGATTGTGAACCCATTAGAGGCTGAGGTATCCAGCGTGCTGTAAAAGATCACGAGTGGCTACCGTAGCGTTCTTCTTTGACAGCTGTAGCAGGCCAGCAGCTTGGTTGGTCAGTGTTGACTGTGAACATAAAAGTTGGAAACTGGACTGTCCTGTTCTTCACAGTGAGAACTGCAGATGGAGGCTCTTGCATACTTTTCCTGATCGTTCCAACCACTGTCTGCTTTCTTTTAAGAACTCCAGTCCCAACTGAAAACTGTAATATTAATGTTTGCAATGCAGGTACTGTTCCAGTGGACTTTCCGCCTTACTTGTAGAAACCAACAAGGATGAGGATGCCAAAGTAGAGATGCAAATGGATGATGTCCCTCTCTTTCCACTGGTCACCAAAAACATGTCTCCCCTCATATCCAGAACTATTTCCTGAGCGGCTCGCTTTTGGGTGCTCTGAAGTGTTCCTTGTGGTGATTATTCCAAGTGAAGGGCACCTTCAAATTCACTTTCAGAAACTGAATAGATTTCTAAATTATCCTCATATTCTGAGATATCTTCCTCTCCCACACTGCTGTGTGCCCGACTCTTCAAATTTGAGGTCTAAAGCCATCTGACAGCTAAATCTTTTAGTTATACAGAGAGTAGAAGATTCTGCACTGTGATGTGGAGGTATTTATCTTTTGTCCACACTCCTTGATGTACAGGTGCAAGAAATAAAGAAATATACTGTGAGAAAATGTGGAATATGGTGGGCACATGACAAAGGGTAAAGACTGCGGGGTATAACAGCCTCTGTACTCTTTCTTTTATTTTGGTAAAGGTTAAACACAGAAACTACCCAAAGGAATATTATAAAAAAGAGTTTTGTGTTAGCAGTGATTTTATTTTAAACCAACCCATAATAAACTGAGTGGTTCATCATGCCTAAACCGAACCTGGTGTCAAACATGACTTACTCTTCCTCCATGACTTCACCGACATTCCAGCCTCCATCTGTTGACTTTTTGCCTTAATCAGTACATATTTGAGAGCACACTGATGAAAACACGTGTTCAGCAACACAAAACAATATTGTAAAATTCATGTTGAGGAAGGAAAAAAAACCCTAAAAGTTAGTGTTCAGAAACTCCAAGAGTCTCAGACCCGAGGCTCCACAGCTGCAGCAGCTCTTTAGCCTGCAGTGGCTTTGACGAAAACTCATTATGAATAATGTACTGACATTTATATAGCACCCTTCACAGTTTTACTGACCACTCAAAGTGCATTAGACCTCAAATCACATTTTTAACCATATGTTCATACAGTACTTTATTCTTCTGCATAAATAAGCTGTTCATTTTCTTTACTCATTTCAGGTATTACCAGCAAAATATTTGCATGTTTAATCATCTGGGAATTTTCCCAGATTTATTTATTTATTTAGACAGAGATCTTGACCCCCCCAATGTTCAGCACAAAGTTACACCCGTGCATCAGCTGATACTAGAAAATAATATTAAATAAATTCTAACAACAACTTATCAACCTTAAACGAGCTGCTGTTGTTTATCCACTGTAATAATACAATAATGCACTATTTCCTTTGTGCTTATATTATGATCCCACTATGACACCTCTTCCTGGACTTGTTGCTGTAAAACTTTATCTCTCGATGGTGCAACCCTCTACCTACAGAGGCCTCTCAGCTAATACTGTATAGCCACTTCTGCTTCTGCAGTTCAGGTAAAGCTGTGTTCAGCTCAGGTGTGCAGGTGTTATTCTCTAGCATGCTAAAACATTTATAGACTTATAGACATGCTCTTCAGTCTCTGAGTTAAATAAAACAAACTAGTGTTCAGTTAATCAAAGATAAATGACATAAAAAATAATGAATTAAAATGGCAAATATTTTATATTCTTTCTAGTACAATAATTTAAAAGGCATCAGTGACAAGTTTGGTATTGAACTGCTAGCTAATATATGTTGACTGACACAGAAGAATGTGGTACTTACATCCTTTTAGAGTTGTAGTAACTATATTTTAGTGGGACTGATTCCCAATAGATTTATTTCAGTTAAAACGAAGCATGTTGGAAGGATTTCCTCCGAGGCTCCTGATGAGGTGAGCAGGCACCTCCCAGTGAACAGCACTGAAAATGAGAAGTTGGCACTAATTTCCCAGTGCGATACACTACAGTTCTGTCTGTTCATAATAAAACACTATTTGCTTGTCCAAGGTAATTTTTGGATCGTATATTTCTCCTAAAACATTTTTCCCAAGATAAAAATGATGTGTTTTCTCTGCACTGTTGCCTTCTTTCTTTTAAATCAAATTGAATAATTCTATTAATTAGGAGCCTTTGGGCTAAATTGAACTCATATATAGATAAATAAATATATATGTATATATATATATATATATATATCTTTTCTGACAGCATATGTAACTGTTAGCCTGTTTGTGTAGTCAGTCAGTTTCCCCACACAGCCAATAACTCTGATGTTAGATCAGGATGTTCATACTAAATGCATGTTTGAACTCTTGTGGGCTTTTGTTTATGCAGCCTCGAGCTGTTTTTGTTTGTTTGTTTGTTTGTTTGTTTTTTCCCATCAAGTGTTCCTTGTCCGTTTCCGTAAGTTTCATTTGCATTTCCACCGTCTTGCCTTTAGCTTTCAGTTTGCATGTAGTCTAGTCTAAAAATCTACAAATTCATTTAACCCTTTAAGGAGTTATTGTTTTTTAGTGTGTTACATAGTCCACACTGTTACCAATCTCAGACGACATTAAAGCAAATATACTTTGGTCAGTTCACGTCTACACTTCCAGGTTGTAGTAGCAGATTCCTTCATTACTCCAATTTCTTAAGCATTCTTGTTGAATGTGTTTTGACTGTTGTACATTTCAGGCTCTGGTTCTTAAAATATCCCACTAAGAAATGGCACTAAAACACTACTGACTACCACAGGGGATGCTGTGGTTTTGCCTTGATTTCTGGCACAACAAACCTGCTACGTAAAAATTGTGTTTTTGTCATAGGAACAGAGCAAAGCTTAGTGCCTAAACGATCAGTTCCTTACAGATCAGTACCTTATGAAAAATACAGATCAATAATATTCAAACTTTGAGTAAATGGTTGCTAAAATTACAAATTTTAGCAACCATTGGCTTTCTGTAAGAGGCTACTGAGACTCACCAGTGAATCTAATCCCATGATTGATTGATTGTTAAGATTTTTTTAAGGAAAATGTTATTAAAGTTGAATATTTTCAGCTCTAATATTTACAGCTTTTACTCGTGTAGCACAGGAACGGGATCACACCAAGGATTTGTTGGGACCTGCTGTCAGTTAGTAATAAGCTATGTGAACATGAGACTCTGGTGAAGCTAGTAAATCCTGCATGTCAATAAATCATGCAGCATGTAATCATTTATCATCATACTACATATAATGTAGGAACATTATATATGTGACATCAGTTCAGAGTTGAGCACATTTCATTCGGACAGTCCTGAGCTGCAGTGTCTCAGTTGTCACTGGTAGCAAAATTCTGCATAGGACGGCTTTTATTGTCTGCTGTAATTGAATAGTTTTTTCTGTTCTTTTTGTTGTTTTGCACCTTCATTGTACATTATTATCCTCTAACAGTTGTTGTGGAGTGTTTTTTTTTTTTTTTTTATAATATTCCCATGATAAATTATCCATGCAGGGTTAAACAATGCTAAATGATTTTTCCGAGGAAAACCCGAGGGCTACCTTGACTTTGATTGGCAACTTAATGCCATACCATGCAGCAGCTGCAAAAACAAAAATAACTCAAAGATTTTCATTTCATTTGTCATGTCACTCGTTTGGATTTCCAAACATGGCTGTGCATAATTTTCCACGTTCACCTGCTGTTTGCATGTTTCTGTTGTTTTTCCTTTTAAACCCGTCTGGCCTGATTGCTGTGTTGCCACACAGGTGATCATTATCATGAGCTCGGCCCACACTGTGTTGATAAAAGTGCCATTTAAGATCCTGCAGCAGCGTACTGTTCCCAGCACTGTTAGTCATCAGTCAGAGGGCAGTGAACATATTTACACCTAAATGATGGGTTTTGTAAACACCAAACAAATCTGTGGGTGTGTGTCTAATATACCTCAGACTCAAAGAGGTGTGTGTGAATTATTTATGTCCCTGTTGGTTCCAAAGCTCTGTCAGCAGGTACATTTAAAATGATAAACTTTTAATTATGCATTTGAGGAGCATTTATTCGTCATGCTGGCACTAGTGAAGTAGAGGAAGGAAAGATGACCTGTGTCGTGAAATATGAGTTGTTTTTTAATGAGCCAGCAGTAAACGCATAATGACTTCTCTGTGCTTTTATAATAGGATTGTTGTAAACCCTTGGTGCATGTGTTAACCCATCTTTAGTCTAAATGATTGTACTTCCTTTTCATTATTGCTTAAATTCAGGAAATAAAGTGAACAAGTCAAGAAGTACCAAAAGATTTCAGTTAAAGATGTGTTGTTGATGATGTGTGTGTTTGTGTGTTACATTTGCTGGGTTCAGTTTGGTGTAAGTGTGAAAATTCTCCATCTGTTGGCACACAAACAAAATTCTGTTGCCACCTGAGTCCAATTTTTACATAACTGCCCTCGACCTTTTCTATCACCCCTGCAGAATGTACACACAGTAACACTCTCAGTCTCTGCGGCCCTCTGAACACACAGTCTGATTGCATCTATAACTGTATTTTTATACCAAACTACCTTCCCCTGGTAGGCGAAAGCAGAAAACAAGGAAAAACAAACGCATAACGAATGCAGGTTTCTATTCATTTCCGCGTGAAAACATCCCAGAGATAGTCAATTTCAATTAGGACCAAATATCAAACCAGAAGCCAGCGTTCAGAACAAACATCTATTTTGTAATTCCCTCAGTCGATCAGCTCATTTCCTACAAAATCTGATCTTGTTAGCAATATCAGGAAGTACAGTTTAAACTTTGAATATCCACCAGGCCAGAAATGGCTGGGCTTACCATCCCAAATACAAGCTTTTGAAAGAAAATCTATAAAAACAATATGATCAGTTTCATTAGAAATGTATCTAGTTTAGTTCATTTGGCATGTGGCAGAACTAAACCCAATCATAACCCTAAAACCAGGGTCAGGTAGTCGTGGATGAATTTAATGCTAAAACATGATTATGGTCCGCATCCAGCTGGAACAAAATATTCTTCTCCCCTCACCATAAAGTGTCAAGATGTTGTGAATTTCAAAATTACCATTCACCAATGTTTTAATTATTCTTAAGCTGTTGAAAACCCCGACATGTTGAGTTCATCAAGTTATACAACACATTTTGAAGTTATCACATACCTCACATTGCACGATGCAAAGTGTGGATGCAGTGGTGTTACATACGTCTCCAGTGGTCTCTTGAGCTCAGGAGACGTGTTTCAATTCAATTCAATTTTATTTATATAGCGCCAAATTGCAAAAACAGTCGCCTCAAGGCACTTTATTTTATAGATTGTACAATAATACATACAGAGAAAAACCCAACAATCATATGACCCCCTATGAGCAAGCACTTTGGCGACAGTGGGAAGGAAAAACTCCCTTTTAACAGGAAGAAACCTCCGGCAGAACCAGGCTCAGGGAGGGGCGGGGCCATCTGCTGCGACCGGTTGGGGTGAGAGAAGGAAGACAGGATAAAGACATGCTGTGGAAGAGAGGCAGAGATTAATAGCAATTAGTCATGCTTAAGCTGCTGGCAATCGGACGAGTCTGGGTTTGGTGGTTGCCAGGATACTGCATTGTGCATTGTGCAGTGTAAAGTTTGGTGGAGGAGGAGTTATGGTGTGGGGTTGTTTTTCAGGAGTTGGGCTTACCACCTTAGCTCCAATGAAAGCAATTCATTTTGGAAAATGTCATGCTCCAACTTTGTGGAAGCAGGTTTGGGGGTGGGCTCTTCTTGACAGGCCTGCACAGGACCTCAGCCTAATAGAACACCTTTGGGATGAATTAGAGCAAGGACTGTGAGCCAAGCCTTTTCATCCAACATCAGTGTCTGACCTCACAAATGAACTTCTGGAAGAATGGTCAAAAACGCGCTCCTAAACTGTGTGTAAGTCTTCCCAGAAGAGTTGAAACTGTTATAAATGCAAAAGGTGGGCCGACATCATCCAAGCAAATACTGTTGACATTAATTTAGTTCAAATATTGAGGCTAACTGACTAAACTGTGCCTGTAACTGTAGCAGCCATGTTGCTCATTTCCTGTCAGACTAGTCTTAATTAAGTTACTTTACCTTCACACATAAATCTGTACACCACACTGTTTTTCCCCTGTATGCTGTTTCATGCTGCACAATTTGAACACCAAGCACTGTTGGGCAAAATCCTGAACAATAGTAACAGTAACACCTGAACAATATCACTGTGATATTCAAACATTTTCCTAACATGTTTCAAATCTGTCTGGCTGACATGAAACCTGTGAGCTCTGTCTTTTCATTGGTAACAACCCCATCCATGATTGACAGTAATTATTCTCCATCAGTGTTGGGCAAGTTACTTTGATAAAGTAATTAATTATAGTTAGTAATTACTTCTTCAAAAACATGACCGAGTTAGTAACTGAGTTACAAGATTCTAAAAGTAATTAATTACTAGGGAAAGTAACTATTGCGTGACTTTAAAAAAAAGGTTTAACCTTCTGGGGTCCAGGGTTGGCCATTTTTGACTTCTTTTAATTTTACCTCTACATTTCACCTTTAAAAACTATTTACTTTGGTTTGTTTGGTATCATTCTTTTCAGCACAACCTCACATGTCTGAATTTACATACTGAATGACATACTTTATTAACACAATTGATCTAGAATCAGACAAAAAACAAAATCTGAGAAGAAAAAAGTTATATTTTTACTGTAACAACCACTCCTAAAACTTCCCCCTCTTCCTAAACATTGAAATATCATGTCGCCATATCATTTTTTGATTGGTTGACATCGTACATTTTTCCACCAAAACAAACGAAAGTATTCAGGAAAAAACACGCGTATATATTGTTTATCATGATTCTGGTTTTACGTGGCCTATCAACACAATTTAAAAACTGGTATATATCACCTTGTTGCTTTGGCATCTTTAAGTGGTCATGTGATTGACTTACCACGACTACTTTATGCTTCCTCAGTCAAACAGCAGCACTCATGTGATTGTTTTAACCCCTTAGCTCCAGGTGTTGTGCCAGAAAGTGATCGTGATTGCCGTCCGCGGGAGCGCGGACAGCTGCTTAAAGCTGTAGCGTCCAGATTACTTACAGCTACTTCCGCCGTTATTCCCATCACTGTTCGCCATTGATTTGGAAGAAAAAATATATTTAAAAAAGCTAAAGTTAGGGTTAGAATTAGGTTTAGCGTTGATCGAATCACTGATGACCACTTAGATCTCAGAGGGTTAATAGTTGTTTGGCCAAAGACTCGGAGCAGAAGAGAGCGAGAAGAACACAAGTCCACAGTGATTACATGACGTTGCAGTGTTCTGTGTTCTGTAGTCGCCCTATTCATCAAGAACATGTAAACAAAGGACCTTTGCTGGTCTTTACTATGCTAATACAGTTCATGAGTGCAGCTGGCTAGTGTTGTTAAATTTAACACAGTCTCATCCAAATGTACATCAAGGTTTGACAAAATTGTTCATTCTAATAGTTTTTACTGGGATGGGAGTATTAAGTTCTAACTTTTGGTTCTTTGTCTTTTTTGTTTTTCAAGATTCAAAAAAGGCAACGGCAGCCCTGAAAAGATTTTTAGCTAATTTAACAGTGCTAGCATCTGTCTGTTTGTGGGAACACAGAGGCAGCCAAGCCGTAAACGTTGAGGCTTGCACACTCATCGTACTATGGAATAGCAGAAAATAGCGCACATTTGCAATGACTGCTTTATCACTTGACTATCAAAACAAAACATGACATTGGATTTTTGCTGATATCAAGTAGTTGGTTACTTTAATGTTTTCACTCAGAAAACTCTTTTAGTGGGAGGTAAAACTGGCATTTGAAAACCGTGTGTGAGTTGTGTGGGTGGGTTGGCAGAATACGGTGCACGCAGCAGTGCCTGGCAGTGCGCTGTGAGGGCAAACAGCCTTGGCATGGGGAAGATCTTTTTGTAAAATATGCTAAATCTTGTGAATATTCCAAATCTTTGTTCACTCTTTTGGGCAGGGGAAGGCACACAGAGACTCATCAGAAAACATTTGCTTTACTTTCCTGGACGTACGATTAAAAGCAGCCAAAAACTCCATGGGCCAGCTACAGGAAAATGACATCCATAAAAAGAAGCTACATGAACATTTCCTCAAAATGTTATCAAACGGATCAAAAGGTAACTTCCTTTACTCGACTATGCATTTCCTTATGTGTCTATGTAAATGCCAAAGGAGGCAAAAGACCACTTTTCATTGTGCATCACTACATAAAAACAGTGACTAAAATAAGGCAAATGGTTTAACATGCCCCTAAAATAATCTTGTCTCTCTGTCAAAGCTGGCAGCTCAATTAAAATGGCTCCATCACTTCCCTTTAGGGGCCTTCAGGGACAATGATGGAGACTGTTGTTTTTTTATCAGAAAAAGCCAGTGTTTAAACAGAGCTTGTGTTGCGAGTGGTTAGAAAACTGACATTTCACCAATCTCTGGAAAATCTTTAAGGAGTATACTGATGTAATTGTGTTTTATTTTTGGATACATTTTCAGTGAATTATTTTAGTTTTACTATTTCTGGGAGGTTAGAGTTCAGACATGATGTCATCGGTGAACACAGAAGAAAACAAAAACAACAAACAGTGCAAGACGAGAGTGTATCAGTTGTTGAAGGTCTGCTATACCTGCGAAGACACCTGCAATGAGGTCTGACACTCCCTTACCTATATTCCCAAAATGACATTTATTGGCAAATGCGTTATTAAAATCCTCCAAGGACATCGAAAAATGATGCGTAACCAAAGGGTGAACGCCTTTTACCAGCATTAGGCTTAACATTGGAGAGTTGGTCATTGCCT
This sequence comes from Oreochromis aureus, assembly GCF_013358895.1. Classification (NCBI taxonomy): domain Eukaryota; kingdom Metazoa; phylum Chordata; class Actinopteri; order Cichliformes; family Cichlidae; genus Oreochromis; species Oreochromis aureus. Next base: position 1,135,209 of record NC_052943.1, on the reverse strand, counting down.
TACAAGTTTAAAGCAATTCAAGGTAACTGTTGTTGTGAACTGAAGACTTATGACTGGTTCACTGAGTTCAATTTTTTAATTTTTCCCAGGTCTTTTCTTTCTTCGTAAACATAAAAGGTTAAGCAAAATAAGCAGCATTTGATGAAGAAGAAATTAAGTGGCTATCTTTCTACTTTCTCAATCAGCTGCATGAGTAATACAGAAAAATGCATAATGCATATTTCAATAATACTTCTTAATGGGGTTGTAAAATAGTTTGTTTGGCTATGTGACATTTTTGCCATGCTTTGTGAATGTGAATGAGGCATCGAAGACTGAGTTGGTCATTCACATATGAAACATTTCATACAGTTTAATGGAAAAGCAGTCTTCCTTCAGTAAAGAGGACGATGTTTTAAAGTTCTGCAACGGCTCTGCTAAACAAACCTCAACAAATGCTACGAAATACACTGATGAGATCTTTTTTCTCCATGAAAAAAATGTCAAAATCTGTAGTGTTATGAAAGACACACCAGATTTCATTGATATAAGACGCACCAGATGACGACTCCTACACTTCTGTTATTGGCATGAATGATTACTGACAGTTTGATTCATGCCATTTACTTCTGCAGATATTTGAGTCAGGTTTGAGCTATGTGATAGACTGGTAAACTGTCCAGGGTGTACTGTTTTGTGCCGACTGCACACTGGGCTCATTATGCTGGACAGGTTGGCGGTGGGCTGGAGCCAATCCCAGAGAAGGAAAGCTATAGATTGGCTTTTAGTTGAGGTTACAAAACGATAGTGTTTTCCCTACTCTTACAGCTCTGCTTTTCCTTTTAAATTTAGTCTAATGTAAGCCTAGGTGGTCCACAGCAGTAACATAGTGGCTGTTGAGAGGCCAAACTAGCTAATCCTGCTTTCAAATGTTACTTTAACCCTGTCACAGTATCCCAAATGTATCCTAAATCTTTTAACAGTCACATACAGATAATGGAAAGGACAGCTGGAAAACTAGAGCAGATAAACATCTCAGAATGTCTGTGAAGGTTCTCGGTCATCCAGGTCATCGTAGTCAAAGGAGTTTGCAAAGAAAAGCGTCTGGACTTCTTTAAGTTGCTTGAAGACGTTTCACCTCTCATCCGAGAAGCTTCTTCAGTTCTAAGGTCAAATGGCCGAGAGTCCCAGATTTAAACCCAGTGGGAGTTTCCCCCCAAGGAGGGACAAAGGACCCCCTGGTGATCCTCTAATCACATGAGCCAAGGTGTGAAAGCGGGTGTGGGACCTAATCAGCCAGGGTTTCGGGTGAGCTCATTGTGAAACCTGGCCCCACCCTATCATGCGAATTCCTGAGGTCAGATGGCCCAGGATGTGAGTGGGCGTTAAGGCGTCTGGGGAGGGAACTCAAAACTGGATTATAGATGGCAGACAGTTGGTGTCGTAAACCACCGCCTCTGTTCAAAGATGGTCGCTCACAGTGGACATAGATGGCCTCTTTCACTCCTCTTTCAAACCATCTGTCCTCTCTGTCCAAAATGTGAACATTGGCATCCTCGAAAGAGTGACCTTTGTCCTTAAGATGCAGATGGACTGCTGAGTTTTCTCTCCTGAGTTTTCTCCAAGCACGACATCCCAGTGTACTTCAGACCCAGCAACACACTCAGACACAAACTGGTTCACCCGAAAGACAAAACTCCAAAACACAGACTGAACAACGTGGTGTATGCTGTACAGTGCAGCGAGGAATGCCCAGACCTCTACATTGGAGAGACCAAACAGCCACTTCACAAGCGTATGGCACAACATAGAAGAGCCACCTCCACAGGACAAGACTCAGCAGTCCATCTGCATCTTAAGGACAAAGGTCACTCTTTGAGGATGCCAATGTTCACATTTTGGACAGAGAGGACAGATGGTTTGAAAGAGGAGTGAAAGAGGCCATCTATGTCCACTGTGAGCGACCATCTTTGAACAGAGGCGGTGGTTTACGACACCAACTGTCTGCCATCTATAATCCAGTTTTGAGTTCCCTCCCCAGACGCCTTAACGCCCACTCACATCCTGGGCCATCTGACCTCAGGAAATCACATGACAAGGTGGGGCCAGGTTTCACAATGAGCTCACCCGAAACCCTGGCTGATTAGGTCCCACACCCGCTTTCACACCTGGGCGCATGTGATTAGAGGATCACCAGGGGGTCCTTTGTCCCTCCTTGGGGGGAACTCCCACTGGGTTTAAATCTGGGACTCTCGGCCATTTGACCTTAGAACTGAAGAAGCTTCTCGGATGAGAGGTGAAACGTCTTCAAGCAACTTAAAGAAGTCCAGACGCTTTTCTTTGCAAACTCCTTTGACAACATCTCAGAATGCAAATCATCCGAGGTAAAGGAACACATGGAGAGACTGACTAAACATTGCTTCTACATTATCCTGTGCTACTTATATCTCTTATGTTTGTTCATGTCATTTTGTTTCAGCGACCCTGCAGCAAACCTTCAGGCCAGGATCCTCCCAGAACCTCAGAGGGCGACTTCAGAAACAACTTACAGTTTGGAATCGTTACCTGATAAGGCGACGCCACTGTTCAATATACAATTACATCTTTTTTCTTTACTGTACAGTGTTTGAGCTTTGACGTCACTTTAGGTCATCACTAACACTTCGACCCTTATCATCGCTGGTAACACTAACCCTACCTTCACCATGTATGTTGGAAAAAGTCAAAAATGAAGGAAAAGAATGTAAATTTTTGATGTGTAACAATTACAATGATCATTTTCTGTGTTCCCTGACACACACACACACACACACACACACACACACACACACACACACACACACACACAATGGGAGTGAAATAAAAGTGTTGTCCCCTGGCACAACAGCCAGCTGCTGCTGCTAATTCACTCCAAACCCTGTGTACACAGGTAGTGTACAAGGAGTCTGCAATGAATTAGCTACCAGCTTCTAAACATAGTAGAGCGTTTAGCAGCTAAAGAGATTCTCTTTGGATGTGCCAAAGAAAAAACGACACTGAGTTTACAGTAAAACCAAAAATGAATCCATATTGATAGAAAAATGAAAACATGACGTTTGGCTACTAGACCCAAGTGAGCACAAATGTTTTGTTACACATTTTATCATTTAGTCATCAAGAACACCCAATCATGATTTTTTTAACAACTAATGTTAAGCTGACATTCGTCTCTGTGACCAAATCCATCCAAACCATCACAATTAATATTATTTTGTACCGATAAGAAGACAGAAATAAAAATCAATAGAAGTAGTAAGAACTGATTTTAAAATAATAAATTACATGTGAGACTGGAATCATGTCTGTAGGTTGCTGAATAACAGTTTTTCACAGCAAAAAACAATCTGGTATTTTGCTGCTGTCTATTCTAGTTTATCTGTCCTATTTTCCAAATGCGGTTTTAGGTCTTTGACTCTCTAAAACCTTTAGCTCATTCTTAAGTCATGCATCAAACAAATATTGTGTTTCGAGGATTATTTCACATTTAAAATGTGTGTGTGTGTGTGTGTGTGTGTGTCCTCTCTCTCCCGTATCGTTGATAAGAGGACACTTGATTTTTACACTTTTCTGTAACAGTCAGGCTCGTTACTTTAATAGTGGATTTTCTTTGTAAGTTCTAATAACATACTTTATTACATCCTCCATTCCTGTGATGTTTTACAGTTCTGTTGATATCACAGCACTGTTGTAGGCTATATATAATATCATACATTATAATATAATATAATATTCTTTTCCAAACAGACACTTTTTCCATTTGGATACAAAGTCACTATATTGGTACATAAGTGCTGTTTTTCTTCTAAGGGCTTCAACACAGTGTCGTCTTTTATTGCTATATAACTGGCATTCCCTTAGCTGTCCACTCCTTAAATCTAATATCTATTTCATTTCATGTGAAAAGTTTGAAATTATTTGCCAATTAAGGATGTCAAGTTTGTAATCATTTATAATAGTCTGACACACTTCAGATGGGATTATATAAGAGTGCCAGGGTTTTCTGTCTTCAGTGTTTTTTCACAGAGCCTTCATCGGTGTGTTGCACCACATATCAGCCCTCTGCTCTGCAGTAATCTCTAACGTCGAGTCGACCTTTGTCACCTCTTTTTGTTTATGACACTGACACTGATGAAAATGTCATTAAGGTCAGGGAAAGGTGGTTAGGAGAACTGATAAGGAAAGGAGAAGAATCCAAAGGACCTTACACTAATCTCCAGCAGTGTAAGCCCAGACGATCGCCATGGTGAAACCACAACGTGCAGAAGACAGACTACGATATGACTCTTTTAACAAATCACCCCAATATGTTCTAACCCTGATTCACACAGGTCATGTAAATGAGAACATCTGGTGAAAAATATCTCTTCATTACAAAGTTAGAATTTTGAAGAAGACAAACCAGCCAGATTTAGATTCACAGATTTACAGTCTGCAGCAGCACAAAGCCCTGTTTTGATGTTGGAAAGCTACAGAATTTCCTCAAGAGGCACTGTGTCAATCATGCTACTGAAAGTTGTGAACGGAAGCATTTTAGCGACTGGCCTTATGGAATATGTATTTCTGTGAGTTTTCCTTTCAGGAGGGGAATATTTAAAAAGTCTTTGGCACATAATTTATCACAAATTAGTTCTAAAAAAATCCTATCTTGTGTCTGCTGTGGTTGCAATAGTTGCTACATGGAGTGAATATGTTTCTCATTTATTATGTTGATCGTTTTCATAAATGGTCAGATTGTCCATTGCAATGAATTGTGGGATGGCGTTTTTGTCTTTCCTTTCATAAAGGACGGTCCCAGTGTATCCTATAGGGGTTGATGGTCCTGCTTCCCATTACTTCTGCCTACCTGCAGAATTTAAATCCAACTCTTCTCATCATTTGCTCTCAGATTGTTGCACTACCTTACTGGTTGTATCGTTTAGGTGCGCGCTTTTCATTTTTGGGTTTGAGATTACCGCCTCTCTCACCCTTTTGCTCCTTGTCCAGATTCATGCCCTGGAGTCAGCTGAGCAAACTTGTTTCATGCCCATCAGCATAACCTACCTTTGTTCAGAGTTACTTGCTGGAGAGCAATATAGGGATCATTCTGGGATTAGCCCAGTGAGTTACGTTTATTGGAGAGGTTGGATTTGAAATTTTTGTGGATCTTAGACTGCCCACCAGCTGAGTTTTTTTGAAATAGAACCCATTACATAACAGTCGTAACTGTGGTTCATGCTTTGGTGTCATTTCACTTTGTTACACAGGAGGTGAGATTATATTGAGTCTAGTTGGCCCACAAACACGAGTGTAAATGGGGGTGTGGTGATGTCACAGTTGGCATGCAACACAAAAAATGTGGTGAAACCAAACCAGGCTTTAGATCTCAGAGGGAATTAATTCTGTTTTAGAGTTGTCCAGAATGAGGAACTGAATCCAGCAATCCTTCCGATTCTTTGCCACTGTAGGAGACGGAAAAAATGGAAATACAGAGTTTTTTTGTCACAATTGCACATGATGAAAACATGACAACCTTAAAAGTGGTTTCACGCATAGTGTGGGGGGAGGGGGATTTTCAGCTTTGGCAGGAATGAAGTAGGAATGCTTATGTTAGAGGAACATAAAAGGGTCAAAACCTAGGCTATCCTCTTTTTTATGCTTCCTGTGCTCACAGCCAGAGCTGGGACCATAGCTGGGGTACCTGCTGTCTTTCACATCATACAAAACCAAAAGTAGAAAAACTGTCACAATCTGAGTGTTTCGAGCAGTCTGAGACTCTTTGTAACAACATGTACTGTTTGATGAAGCATGTAGTGAAGGCTGGATCAGGTGACCCTGAATGCTTGCTACTATAGGTCCAGGCTGCTGGGAGCTTCCCATGATGCAGCGTTTCTTCTCCACTCACCTTTTTTTTTTTGCATCACTCTATGTTGAAACATTAGTAGACGATAGAGCATCCCATTCAATCTGCAGTTTTTGTACATAAATTGGAAAAAAATGGCACTTTGTATTTTTATATAAGAATATGATTAGAATATATTTCTGTTAAGCCATAATGGAATCCACTGACTTCCTTATCAAACAAACTACATCTTACATGATGGCGGATGGGTCCGATTTTTTATTTTTGAAGTTTCCGCCTGCTTGATTAATCTAAACAGGAGGACATGAATGACAAATATTATTAATAGCGAAAAACCTTTAAATCTATAAGTGAAACGGAAAAGAGAAAAGGCACGAGATGACTGTGTAGAAGATGAAGTGAGAATGACAGTGAACCAGAAAGCGTAAGAGGTGAAAGAAAAAGAGAGCTCTCGCTCTGAGACATTCACCTCTGCTCCAAGAAACCTAATTTTCCCCCTCTGATGTCTGCCTACATCCATCACTCTCATGCTCCTCCTCTCCTTGTCTTCCCTGCTCTGAGAGTCTGTACTCTCTCTGATAAATGAGAGGAGCCCCGGTTGAACCTATTAACAGTGTGTAATACCGCTCAGTCTGCAAATAGCCCACACTGTCCAGACCTACTTTACACTTCTCAAGGTAGCGGTGGCCTATTAGGCCAAGTTTGGGCTGTGCCATGTTGTCTCTTGTTGGGTAGCTGTTTCTGTAACTCCCTCTCTCCTTTTTTTTGCCTTGTGCCTTTTTCTGCCCTTCTGCCTCCCACCACGACTTTCAGTTCCTCCTCCCCAGTTGTCTTCCTCGCCTCTTTGTGGCAGTTTTTCCTCTCTCTCTTCTCAAGCTATCCTTGGCCCTATTAGGGGTGGCCAAATCAGGAGAGTAATCGACCTGAAAATGGCATCAATCAAAGAATGTACTTGTACCTTCACAACCTCATTTACTTTACTTTTTTAGAACCTGGCCTTTCTTTGCAGCCTATTATTCACTCTCAGAGGTGAATATCACATTTTACTGTAGAAACATTTCCAAGGGTTTGTAGCTGAACACCAACCACAAGTGGCAATTATTAGATGATGCCACATTACAGTCCCCTTAATTTCCCAAGATGCTTTGACTCAGACTCCATAGAAGACATAACTGACGGTGGAGCTGATTACCCAGCCCACCAGAGTTCTAGTCATAGGTTTGGCAGTGGGTGGCTGCAAGGCGAGCGGGATGAGGCCATTGTAAGAGCAAAAGGTAGGCTGTACCCCGTACAAGTCGTGTGTCCTTAATAAAAAGCTTTGTGAGTCTATTATGGTCATTAACCTTGAATGCCTTGAATAATCTCCAATTGAAACACTAACTGGCAAAGCAGCCCTTTGATTTGTCTGTCTGAACTCTGTATTGCTCTTTGCTGTTCTTAACTTATACCACATGGCTTCAGGTTTAGATCATGAATTTGTCTTCAAATTTAGTTATAATCAAAAGGGTACCAGCTAACAGTTCCTTTAGGCTAGCAATTATTGTTCTTAAACTCTGATAGACCATGACATTCAAAAGTAGAGAGGTGGAGATGGTGATGTAATCTCCCTCAATGGGCAACAATTATTGTTTCAGCCTTGATGTTATTTGGCAACTTCAGAAGTGCTTTTGTTTATGGGTTGCGACAGGAACAAATTGGTGGAAAAATTGTTTTGCATGGGAAGTCTCTGAGTGTGTTACTTGTGTTTATATTCGTTTGTATTTGGGCAAATGGTTTGGATGTGATTGTTTCTGATCAATGATTTGGAAAGATAATACTGCTGAGATCTAAACACTGTGAACTACATGATCAGTGTGGAGCATTTACGGGTGACCGTTCACTCCCAAAGGCAAAACCTGGCTCGTAATCCTGTTATGCATTATGTCCCGTTCACTACAAAGATAACTGTATAAATCTGCTCTGTTTATGCACAGTTGTTGGAAAGTTGAAAAGCATAAAATTTGTTACAATGACTAAAACTTTGAAACACTTAACAAAGTTTTCTTTATCTAAGTTTGACTTGATGATAATGTCAAATTTTATGGATGCCAACAAAACCAAGTTAAAGTGAGCTTGACTGATACTATGCTAACTAAATGTTCATTGGCATCATTTATTGATAAAAGGCACCAAACCAAAAAATAAAAAAAAATAGATATTTGCGCAAATGTAGGCAAAACATGATTTGAAGCGACAGTGGCAGTACACTGTCACTATCAGCGCAAACAGGAAGTTCTGTTTGTGCTCTTCTGCCAGTTTGACTGTCAGACAAACATCAACCACACTAAACTGAAATCAGCGTGCTAATGACCTCTGTCAGGGACGATGCAAAAAGAACCTAGCTATGTCCCAATTCATAGGCCGCATCCTTGGGAGGACCCGGCCTTCGTGGTCTATGTTGGCTGGGTCCTTCAAAGACCGAGAAGGCCGGAGGTGCGAGGCTGTGAAATGGGACGGTCTAGCCTTCAGATTTGTGTCATCATCTCAGTGGAGTTTAATAAACTCGGCCGTCTGCTCCTTGCTATCTAAAATATAACAGGACAGTGGCGTAAACTCTCGACCGTCTCACACTTCGGTTTAATCAGTTTTCTGTTTGACGTTTATTCAGCTGTGTGAAAACTATAACTCTAATCTCAGCCAAACCGATTTACTCAGGTACAAATAAAACACTGAAAAAAGCCAAACAATAACATTTTTAAGTTATCTAAGTGACTTATATATCATGTTTAACCCGAGTAGTGAAAGACCACGGGTGTCTGAAAACGATGTGCCCTATCGAGCTGGTGACGTCTCAGAAAACATCGGAGCACTTTTGCTAATATGCGATATCTTGATAAACCGAGCAGATATTTGAAGTTTACACAGCTACATTCTCGTCTGAAAATATGTTAAAAGTTTATTTTGTGACCCAGAAAGATTAATAAGAGTAATATTAAAACTAAGTAGCTGCCGCCATTGTTGGAAACTGGAATTGGCTGGGCTGCGCTATGAATTCTGGGATCGGTTGGGCCACGAAGGACACACCCGACCCATCCTTCAAATTTGGGGAAAAGGAGGACGCATTTGTTGGACTCTGGACTTTGGAGGAGTCTTCGAATTGGGACAGCCTTCATCGCCTGGCTGTGATCGGCTTTCAAATGCAGCCTCAGAATGATGCGGCCTAGGTTTTGGGGCACAGCTGCAGGAAGAGCCTGCTCAGGTGGGACTGTAAAGCCACACCTCCATTCTCATGAAGGCCGGTTTTAAAATGTTGACATGACAACAGTAAAAAGCTTCACAATGAAGATTTCACTAACTGACGAGGAACATCACAAAAAACTAATCACTAAATCCAATACAAAAAACCAAAAACATCATCACGGAAAATAATAAGCTAAATATTTGCATGTGTTATACTCAATAATACTTAAAGGACAAATACTCAAAGTAACTTTAGTCGTAGAGTTCAGAGCTTACGAACATGATGTGTCGCTGTGACCAAGGGCATGGGTATCTTTTTTTTAACAATCACTGAGATCTGCACAGTGAAGTCATCCTCCGGGGTGAGGAAATCGACTAAAAAAAAACCCCCCTGAACTGATGAGATCATGTGATTCGGGGGGTGGGGTGGGGGTGAGAATTGCAAGACAATTGTCATCCACCCTGCATTTGTTCTTGGCAGAGTTTTTCTCTTTCCTGAAAGGTCGTTGTTTTTGAAAAGGGGAGATCAGGCAAATTTTAAAATCATGTGTGGTTAATAATGTTTTTTTTCCAGCTGTTGCTGGAACTAACTTAAAATGGTTTATTCTGTAAACGTGAGCCTTTCTCACTCTTTTAACTGTAACCCAAAATACTTCTTTAATGTGAGTGGTAGTCATTTTTTTGCTCGTTCTCAGCTCCGCTCTGCAAACTGTCAACATAAAGGAATTCTTCAACATGCCTGCTTACCTGAAAGTCATGGATATCAGTAACTATTTATCTAACAACATTCTGTGTTCAGGGCCTATGAGCTAATGTGCAGCGAGAAACCCCCGGTAATGGAACCCTAGGTCTCCATTACAACCCCCATGCTGTTGGAATGAATGATGTCAACTCGAAGGAGGTGTTATTGCTTTTGAGACCAAAGAGAGAACAGTGTTAGAAAGGAGTTAATAACGTATAATTTGGTAGCTGAGATACATTCACTTACCTTCTGAATTAAAGTCAAATGAAGCCTTTTCTTCATGGTGCTGTAATGACCATTATTTTGAGCAAAAAAAGTGGAATTACCTCACTGAGGAGCCAGGCCGTCTTTCACTGAATACATAACTAAATATGGGCATTGATGCAGCACTGTGGGGAGGTTGGAACATGCAGAGGGAAAATAAAATTCACATCTATCCTCTTTCATACTGAATGCACGGTGTAATTCAAACCAAGCAGCTACCAAGACTTCCTTGAGGCTAAACTCTCACTGAAGCCTGTGTGGCTGATCTCTTGATCACACAATGCCATGTAGGAACAATGCCATGTTGCAACTCCGGCAGGGCTTTTTATGAAGGCTGGGGCAAATGTGATGCAATCAGCTGCTCTACTTTGGCATTCACACGGCAGCCAAGAGGAGCTGAGAGAATGTTAGGCCTCGACACTGTTAAACGTTTCATTTACCGTCAACTGAGCTGATACGCTTGACTTATGAAAATGCATGCAACAACATCACAGGGAAAAGAAACAAGCAGCGTGAAGGACTGCTGAGATTTAGCAGCAGAAGAAAAAACTGACTTTTACGGTGGAAGGAAGAGAAATGAAGTAGAAGGCACAAAAATAAGAGAGAAAGAGCAAACAAGGGTTAGAATAGAGGAGCTCTCGTGAAAGGAAGAGACAAAGATTCAGACAGACGTAAAGACAAAAAAAGAACAGTGGGATGCTGCTGTTATCCTGGTAATCTCACTACAGAGGTAGCTTGATTTGTGAAAATGCAACTTTAAAAATGGTGACAACTTGACAGTAGCCTGGGGTAAGCGGTATGGGATAGCCACACTCGGGGAAAAAAACGTCCTTTTTTCCTCCTCCTTGGATCAAAATGGGAAGAGCTGCTAATCAGTTATATAACCCAGCAGCACTAAGCAAAGCCTGACAGATAGACACGGGATGTCCAGATCTAGAAGAGAACCAAATACTGTGCTACAATTGAGGTAAATTGCCTACAAAAGTTGTCAAGTAGACTCCGTCTGCTATTGTTTCCATTTCCTTCTTTATAACTTGAAAGCATATACGTGCAATGCACAAATGCTAACAGAGCCTTCAGTGTAATTGGGTTCTGGCCCGTATAATCATGTAATTGGACTGCCCTCTGGTGTGTTCCTAACCCTTCACTTTTCCAATCTAACTGCTGACCCAAAAACACACTTTCCATTCCACGTGGTAACGTTTTAGAATCTGCCAAACATAGCAAGTTGTTAGGTCAATAGCTAAGTTAACCCTGGGAACCCAAAGGACATGTTTCTTCAACTATAAACACACACCTTCTCTCTTGGACTCATAACCTGCTCTTTGACGAGAAGAGCGCAGTTAGTTATTCAACTGAGAATACATTTAGAGAAGACATTTTCAAACAGTACTAATGTCACCATGAAATGGATTTGTTTTCTTCAGAATTGAAGATAATGGAGTTGATTCTCTGCGTACGTGTGGTTACAGAGCAAACCTGAGCATTTGGATGTGAATATGTTTATATAGTGGGCTTAACTGTAGCCCATTAATAACTCCTTAGGATTTGGTTTATACGGTTCAGCTTCTTAGTACAATATTAGTATCGTAACGTTTCTTACTTTGACTCCTTAGTTCAGGTTTTTTTTCCTGGTTTTTTTTTTTACAGTGCAGAAAAACAGAAAATGTGTTAAAATTAAAGCAAAAGTGTTGCCAAAATGTAAAGAAGCAGAATATGTTCCAGACTCACCCTTGCACACCCTTCATCATCTCAACAAGCTTCACAAATCTGTCACCTGGAGTGCTTCCAGTCGTGAAGGTGTTCCCACATATGCTAAGCTCCTGTTCACTGGGCTTTCTTCTCTCTTCAGTCCATTTCATTCCACACCATCTCACTTTGGTACAGGTCGTGTGATTGTGGAAATCACGCAATCACTCTACTTCAATCAGCCCTTAGCAAGGCTTGTTTGGCCTCACTGTGTTGCTGAAAATGATAATGATCATCTGAACAAGTTCAAACCAGATGCCATATGGTTAAAATGTTGTGGTTAAGTGTTGCCTTGAATTTTGATTCTGAAGAAACCATTAATCACTAAATGTTGAATTTTGGGCATATCTAGCCTGTGGTTCTCCTATAGATAACTGATGGGTCGACTACTTAAATGGTAAAGCACTAATTTAGGGTTCAAATTTGTCCTCTGTCAGAAAGGTTAGTCTTTTCTTATCACGTTTTAATTTTTTAACAGCACACAATAATGTTTTTTGATTTTTTTGGGGTGAGGGTGTTCAAAGCTTCATGTCTTACTGCAATGATGAGCTGTTTAACAATTCTAGTTCTTCAACAATTAAGTGAAGCTATAGAAACCAAGTTTCATGTGATGAAAACCAAAGATGTCAGGTGTCTTTTTTAAAAATCCAGCTCAGATTTGTTGGATGACATCATCCATTCACAAAACACAATCCTATAAATGCCAAAGTTTGAACCCAGTCAAGGGCTGATTGGTTTATTCAAGTATGAGTCAAGCAGCTCCATCTGGAGGCGTGCTTAACCAGTTCTATTAATGGATTATGAATCTGTGTGTGAGCTTAGTCATCAATGACTTGTCACTGTTCCATACTCAGTGCATACTGTGTCTTCAACTTTGCCAATGTAGTAAACATGACAGAGAGGGCGGGAAAGTTATTAACCGATGAAAGTGTCAGATGAATGTCCTCATTTGAACACAGCGTGAACGCTAATGTCACAAGGATAGCAATGCAATGGCTTCAATTAGCGTACAAATACACGATAGGCATCCCTCCATTTAAATTAAGTATTGGCAATTATAGCTTCCTAACTGGAGGACATTTTTGACCCTCTAAACTCATGTGGGAACAATTAATTAAGAAAGATTTGACTTAGCTGTGACCGCAAGTGTCTCAGTTATTAATGTTAAATGGTTTTTGTCTTTCAAATTTTAATTGAAAATGTGGAATTGCCCAAGTTTCTAATTGTCGTGCTTGTATTCTCATTACAAGCCTGTGTGTGATCTGGAGATAGATTGATGAGTACTATATTAACATTGGTGGTAAGTGTATCTATCAATGTTGCATCTTAGTTTTATCTGCAGAAAAAAATATCCAGTGAATTTATACTACAGTCCATATTTATAACACACTTCCTAAACTCTGAGATAAACTGGTGTGATACTCATATATACGTATGTACATATTTTGTATACATGATATCCATTTTAAATTAAGTATATCAAAAGATGTAACTGTCTTTCATCTAAAAAAGCCTAAAAGGACGAAGAACTCATTCGACTTTCCATTACACTGCTCGTCTCAGTTTAACGGCCAGGATTATAATCACGTCTTATAAATTGTGAATCCTAATTATGATTAAAAACTGTTCAAAATAGTAAAGATATATAGTAAAGTAGCTTTTTTGTATCAACTTGCACAAAAACAGCCCTTTTCACATGTTTATTATCATGGGAGCTAACATGTTAGCAAAAACATTCCAAGAATATACTGGGCACCGTAAGGAATTCTTGCTATACAATATGAATTATGCATTTGGAGTAGTTTTGTATTATGGTCTCATTTGGAGCTCAGTTTCTCACGTGTACCACTTGCTCAGTAAATAACTTAAAATACTATCTGGCTTTCTTCGTTAGCTAGCTAACTTGTCACGTGATATTTAGAGCTGCCAGTTACTTGCGAGTAGGTTGCTAGCTAACAACTGTCTGTCAGCATTGCTAAGTATCAAAATTTTTTAGCTTAAAACAAAGAGAAAAAAATAGAGCTCTTATAAAATAAAGGTCTGTTGTCTTTGGCACCCCCCCCCCCAACTACACCCTAAAATAGGCTGAAAACTCAATATTATGCCTTAATAAACTCAGACATTTTCTGTTCATGTCCTTGCTACCCTACAGATGTCCCAAAATTGTCTTGTAATAAAATCACAGAACATCTAAAGATCGGGTGAATGGGTGTCTCATGAACTCTTTCAAAACCCGACTAGATAAAAACCGAAACAGCAAGTGAATGTCATACTAAACATATTTGGAAATAAAACCAACCTGATGGTGTAAGTTTAACCTGCACCTGTTTTTAGGTTCATTCATACAAGACTTTGCTCTCTCTTTAGTCTTTAGTTTATTCAGTGCTTTAAGAAAGGGCAGGGACAATAGAAGGCAAAACAGAGGACAGATGACATTTAGAGCTAGGGCAGTTTAAAGTAAAATGAAATGTGAGGGATATCTTTTATACATTACACCAGTAAATATGAAACTATTTTCTTGCAGTTCATCAGGCTCCATCTCATCCGATCTCTAGCATCTTCTTCTGTCACACCAACCTTATACATGTCCTCCTTCACTACATCCATGAGTCTTCTGTGATATTTTCCCCCACCTGGCAGTTTAATCCCTCCTCTGCACATGTCCACACCATATCAGCCTCGCCTCTTTAACTTTGTCTCCAAACTGCACAACCTGAGCTGCCCCTCTAATGTACTCATTTCTAATCCTGTCCATCCTGGTCACTCCCAACGAAAATCTTTACATTGTCAACTCTGCCACTTCCAGCTTTGCCTCCTTTTTGTCAATGTCACTGTGTCCAAACCATTCATCTTAGCAGGACTCACTCCTGGCTTGTAAATCCTTCCTTTCAGTCTTGCTACTGTCCCTCTGTCACATATCACTCCTGACACTATGCATCAGAAAAAAAGAAACACCAACTACTATATAGTACAGTAAAGTCACACTACATACACCACATAACATTATGAGTACTGACAGATGACAAGAGAATAACACTGATTGTCCTTTTAATATGTCAGAATGGGGCTGCAAACCAGTGAGGGTGCCCATCCTCATCCCAGTCCACCGCTGAAAGCAATAAACACAAGAGCCTTGGAAGAAGGTTGGAAGGGTCCTGCTGTCCGCCTACCTACAGTAATCACTGCTGCAGACCTCAATTCAATTTAATTCAATTTTATTTATACAGCACCAAATCACAACAACAGTCGCCTCAAGGCGCTTCATATTGTACAGTAGTACAATAACACATACAGAGAAAAACCCAACAATCATATGACCCCCTATGAGCAAGCACTTTGGCGACAGTGGGAAGGAAAAACGTCCTTTTAACAGGAAGAAACCTCCGGCAGAACCAGGCTCAGGGTGATCAGTGATTTTAAAATTGGTATATACAAAACGGACCTGTAATGAGTCAAAGTTATTGTTGTTGTTTCTCAGTTTGACAAAGCAAACAAATAAATTTATACTATTTACATAAAACAAAGAGCTGCATGTCTTCAAGTTTGTTGTAAGATGAAGAGATGCAAAGAGGGCAAACAGTAGGCACGGATATTATTGTGTATTTTAATATAAAGTAAGCAGTAAACTTACTGATTAAATGGCCCGGGTCTTATTTGTGTAACATTGTGGTAACGATCTGTTGAAGCTATATATCGCTATACATAGCACCTTTAACATCTCTTGAAAACAGCACAGAAACATGTCTGAGTGTTTTATCGGTGTCTCGACACATTATTCAAGGTCTGCTAGCTCACTTTGCAGTCTGCTTTAATTGGTTGGCACTGTCTGGCACAGCCTCTTTCTTTCATTCCTCATTTTCTGTTTGAAGTCTGCTAATTTCTCCGAGGAGCTGACTGCGACTGAGTGTGTGTTCTTTGTAAGAAATTAAAGTCTGAGAGCAGCCGCCACAAATCATCTCTTCTTTAAATATTCCTACTTTAGCTTCTGCCTTAAACATTTTTTTCTCCATTGTGTTGCTATTGCTATTGCTTTATTTCTTCTGTTTTAGCTCTATTATCATTATTATGACTGCTCTGCTAACTTCATATGTTAGCTCTCTATGCAAGCCACTGGCCTGGCAGCGGGTTGCATTTCAGTGATCAAGCCAGAAGCAGCAAAAGAAAGAGGAAGCCATTTAAAGTGACAGAGCAGGAGAGTGACACACAGATGAGAGAAGAGGGGACAAAGAAATGAGAAAGCTGAAGAGTCGTATTAAAAGAGATGAAAAGTGATTTACTGGTTCAGAGACTGTTGTATCTCGTCTGCTCACTGGGAAATGGCTTCGTGCTGCTTATACTGTGTGTGAGTGTGTTTTTGAGAATATGACCGTGTTTGTGTGTACTTACTCATATGCATATGCTTTCTGGTTTCTTTTTGTGTGTGTTTACGAGACCAAGATCTTGCTAATCAGTGTTGTTTGAGACTTGCAGTGAGAGATATTCATCTGGATTTGGCTCTAATTATCTCCGTGGTGATTTTCACCAAGTGATTCAGGTTTGCTGTTTGGTGTGTTGCGTGTGTGTGTGTGTGTGTGTGTGTGTGTGTGTGTGGCAGCTTTGCTGGTGTTTTTCTTTGCCTTAACTTTTTTTCTTTCTTTTCTTTGTTTTTGATTAATGAGATTCCAATCAGCTCTGTCTGGACAAAAGAAGCTCCTAAAACAAAGAACTCCACGGAGATTAGAAAACAAGCAACAGGAGAAGAAGCTGGTAGCTCGAGAGAGGATACCTCACACTGAAAGCTTGATTATCTGAAGTGTAATTCATCACTGCGATTGCATTAACCCTAACATATAAGAATATGTACTTTTTAAAAGTCTTGGCAGTCAGAGAATGATTCTAAATGACATGCTTGGAAAACGATTACATTTTGTCTCAAACACTATGGTTCAGGACTAGGGTAGGTTTATCACTTAGACCTTACAAACACTCAAATGAAGACCTCATTATATTATATTATATCTATTATTTTCTCAAAATATTTGCTTTTTAAAATCAGCAACCTCCGGTTTAAAATGTAGTTCTGAAAAAAACAAAAACTGAACTTCCTTAGTGGCCGTTTCAGGGTGATTCTGAAAGGCCATCATGTTTATACACAACATCATCCAGTGATTAGTCCAGTCCAGCTTGAAGCCTTGAATTGAGCATTTTGCTGTTGCCATCTTGAAGCTTTGAAACTCGATGGGATATTGAAGCACAGTGCACACTTACCTAGTGCAGCAGCGGTAAGCCCAGCCTAAAGCTTAAGCTTTGGCCACATTTTTGACCATAATGGGGATCATCGTATACATAATACACATCAATAAGTCAACAAAATCTTAAAATGATCAGATAACACTTGTCACTTACATGGTAACTTAGCTGACCTTGATTTTGAACATTAAAAAGAAAACATTTTTAAAAAAGTAACAGTAAGATAGAAAACAGGTAAGAAAGTCTTGTAATGTCTCCCAGTAACACGACCAGAGCCCAGTTTGTTTTTATATCAAAGCAGGTAACCATAATCCCATCCCATGCCTCCTTTAGCAAACATTTTCACTTTGTCATCATCGTGGAGTATTGTGTGTAGAATTTTGTGTTGAAAAATTAAGTTAATCGACTTTGGAATAAGCCTGTAAAAAGGCAACATGTGGAGCAAGTGGATCCTTCTTTTTCGATGCACTGTACACCTAAAAAGGCAAAAAACAAACAAACCCAAAAACCTGAAACTAAACATAACTTTCCAGATTCATGAAAAAAACTATGTCCATGCAACTAAGACCAAAAGCCCACTAACTTGATGGAAAATAAAAACAGCATTATCTTAAGAGCCCGGATTATACTTAAGCTTACATTGATCTGTTTGCCTAAGACCTTAAGAAAACTTTAATTTCATATTATGCTGTGCCACATAATCCCGTGCTCAAGTTCATCTTGTAAAAACCTTTGAGCTGACTAAAAAAGAGAAACACAGGCTTGAAGGCGAGACAGAAAATGGCTAAAGGGAAAGTAAATGAAGTGAAAAAGGGTCAAACACGTGTGATTATTTCAGAATAGTTTGTCATCTCCTGTAAGACCCTGATCTTTAAAAATTCGGTTTCTAAAGGGTAACACGTCTTAAACAACAATTACTTTTGGTCATTAAAGTCTGCTGGTGTTATTTTAATTGATTAGTGTTCATTAATAAGGACGTGAAACACACATGAAGGCTGTACATGTTGGAGCTCTGCTCTCAAACACTGACATGGATGTAACTGTGTGTGAAGCTGGATTTAAGAAATAAGTGCTGAAAGGTAAAATTGTAAAAACATGTTTAATGTTATTTTCTGTCAGTACGGAGCATGACGTCATGTGGTTGGCTGGGGTCAGGAGACAAACATTAGTTTACATGAGCTAACTGTTGACAGAGGACAATTGGTTTCTCTGTCCGGGGTTCTCATTGTGAGGAAAAGAGGTTCGTTTAGATTTTAGGCAGGACTTGTATGTTTTTCATCAGGTCACTGACCACTCTCACTCTAACATCCACTTCTAAAAATAAATCAGAGTCAGAACACAAAAGCTCCTTTGGTCCCACTCCTGGTACCACGTGGGGATGAATTATTTACCACTGCAAACGGGCACACTTGTGCATCACAGCTTCAGAAATCAAAGTGAAGATAATAAAGTGGAAGATGTGAAAGAAGCAGAAAATGTAAATGGCATTTGCTCAGCACTTCTCATCATCCACAGAAGAACTACGTGCTGCACAGGTTCTCATAAACAGCACACGGTTAATAATCACCTGCAAATATTAAATACCTCAGTTAATATGAACAGCTCTTATCTCCTGTTCTGAATTATCTCAGGTTCTCAGATTAATGTTTTGTGCCGAACATATTCACTCTACCTCGCCTAATCCCTCATATTAAATTCTGCTCTGCTTATAAAGGAAGATGTTAAATTGTTACTGATGAGTCGAATGAGTAAAATCTTAAACATGTAAGGCTAATTCTGCTTTGACAGTGAGGTGCAGGTAAAGTTCAGGACACATGGTGCTGCAGCCTGATAGCACTCATGCACTTCTGATTAGATGCTGTAAAAAACTAAACAGCTCCCCGTGCTGGGAAAAGTAATAGCTGCCTTTATTATTTCAAGACGTGTTAACCTTGAAAACCATTCTGAAAATGGAGGACGATGTATGAAAATGGCTGTAATTGACTGTTTGATTTAAAATGTATTGTGGTGGTGTACAGAGGCAACATTGTAAAGTCCTAGCTCAAATACACTGGGCTGTATCTGTGGATTCGCACCTGTCACAGATGTCCAGTTTACTTTAAAAGCATGCTCTGACAAATCCAGAGGTGAACCAGACGTAGTTGTAAAGTCACATGTTTCTCCGTGATACCGTTCTCGTCTGTGGAAGAGCTCATTTATGAGCAGAGTGTGTATTCTAGAGGGTTGGCCCTTCCACACCCTGTGCCTTTGTGACGTGCTGTAACCCACGACAGGATTTCTTTGGTCTTACCATCTTTCAGGTGACGCTGTTTCGTCTTTACCTCTGCCACAGTTCCTATTAGTGGTGACACAGCATTCACTGCTCTTGCCCCACATGCTCTACTTTTCTCTTTCTTGGCCAGGTTTCTTGAGAAAGTGCCAAATAAAACCTTTTGCTTCAGCTGATTGAGGTTGAACATTGTGATCATCTGACTTCAGTACAGGGGAATTCTTAGAAAGAAACAATCCCCTTAGATTCACAGGTGTGCAAACAGCTGTGAATATATAACATCTATATTATAATTAACTATTGTTCACTACAGGTATGCAAATGCAGATGTAAATAATACAGATTTGCTCATAATTGCAGGTAGTTCTTGTGGATGTAGAACTTGTTCCACATCACACTTTGATAAATGAGGCGCCCATTACATGGATTGGTACTTATAGAGCACTTTTATACTCGAGCTGAGCACTGCAGTATGAAGCCACAGCCACACTTGTTCATACTACTTCTGAAACACATCATTACAGTTACAGGTAACAAACAAGTATTATATTCAGTTTGATATTGCCACATAAGCACAGATGTCTCAAATGTTCACTATTAAAGATGTAACATCAAAGGAAAAAGTTAATAAGAAATGTGTATATTGTGCATTTCACTAGTCTGGCCTAGCAATGCTACATGGTTATTAACAATGTACCTGCAAAGTCAGGATGACTTTTGTAGTAATTTCACCAAATGCTGATTAATTGTGAAAAATCCAAAATGACCATGTAAAGAACATTTTGACATAGCAGAAAGCTGTAGCAGTAAAACACCACAGAATTATGGCACAGTGGAATAAAGGTGACGATAAAACAGAAATCAAACAATAAAACTGTCAGTATAGAAACAGACAGAAGTTATATTTATATGCTGTACATTCATTCGGCCATTTATTTGTTTTTTTCTGCTATCACAGCTGACTGGGTGAGGGGCAAAGGTGCACCTGGAAAGATCACCAGTTTGTTACAGGATATATTTGACTTCTTTTTCTTTGTTAGTTTGGTTTTGGTTTTTCATGCTGGAGTTTTGGAGCTCCATTACAATCACGTACAGATGTGCCACAGTGCCTACATTCAAAAACAGAGTCAAAACCATGTTATTCTCACACTGTGTGTGTGTGTGTGTGTGTGTGTGTGTGCATGCTGTTTTTTACTTCTTTGAAAAGATTTATTTTAATTTTTTCTTTATAAACCTGCATGGTTTTTTTTATTTTCTGTGTGAAGCACACTGAGTTTGAGAATAATGAAATGTGCTATATAAATAATATTGCCATAGGAACTGTTAATGTATTACATTACAAGCTATAAAAAATAAATGCTTCCATTTTTCCTCATTAGTGTAAAGAAGTAAAATAACCTTATCAGGTCTAAATCAACTTCAGTCATGAACCCTAACCTCAACCCTGATCCTGTAACCACGTGTAATTTTAGCTCCTGTTGTCCAACGTTTTGTCGTCAAAAGAAAAGAAAAAATCTTTTCTCTAACCCTGAATAGGCTGTCAGTGACCTGCTGTTGAGAAAGTAAAAATAAGAACATTTCCTATTTTTTTGTTTGTTTGTTTTAACTTTCAGTCTGTTGTTAATAATAAAAATAAAGCAGTACTGATGTGAATGAAAGAAAGATGTCATTACTGCTCCTTGGCTTATCCATGAGAGTGCATCTCTGTCTGTGGTACACTGGGGGAGGTACTGTGTGCATGACTTGTTGATGTAATGGAAATAACAGGTAAGGCTGAAGAATGAGGAAATAATAAGATTATGGTGAGGAATAAAAAAGGAGGGGGGAGGGGAGGGTGCCCATAAAAAAGAGGATTTTGAAACGGAGAAAATGGGTAGCAGTGCGTTTCTGTCCTTTCAAACTGTGAGCAGCGAGCCCGCTGTTTGTGCCTCGTCTTTGTCTACATCCTGGACATCACACCACTGTCTTCTCCTTGTCCCATCTCTACTGTCTCACTCTTCCTGTATTTGATTCTGTCTGTCAGTCCACCGTATCTTTCCCATTTCTCTTCTTTCTCCCTGACTTTCATCCCTATTCTTTGACTCCTCTTTCCGCTGTGTCACCCTTCTTCCCTTATCTTTCTCTTTTCTCTGTCTTTCAGATACCTCGCTCTCGTTGATATCGCTCTCGTCTATCTCTTTTTGCTGCTCTCATTCCCTCCACCTCCCTCTTGCCCTCTTCCACAGTATCTCTCACCTTTTCTTTCCCTCTGCCGGTGTCACTGCTCCCACACTGGAACCCAGCAATAGAAATGAGTAATGGGAGGCTATTGCTGATCTCAAGACAACACCGAACACTGCTGAGCTTCTTTACTGCTACTGCAACACACACACACACACACACACACATTTAAGATGCTACGCACCCACATACATACTTTGAAAATAAACATAATTTAACTGTGATAAATAATTTATTTTCCTAATTTTAAAAAATGACATTGTGGAACAAAACAAATGTTTCATCCTTTCACATCACTCTATTTATTTCCTTACTTTACTTACTTTTAAAAGTGATCTGGAATTCAAGCTTTTCTATTTAAATTCTACCGGAAAACCATTTTTAATTTAGATTATTGTTAGATTTATGATTTATGAAGCGTGTGTGTTGTTTGGTTTTTTCTTTATGTTTAGGCATAGGAGTGACCCCCATTACATCTAAGAGATGTAATGTTTTACATGTCTTAGATAAATATTAGCTATATTAGTGGGTTGGTTTTAGGGATGGCAGTGTAATGCTTTGTTGGTTATTATGTAATGTAAGTCTGATGCTAAATACTTGACATTTGAGGCTCTACACCTTTCGGAGGACAGTACTTTACTTTTTATCTGACTTGTATCAAGTAATTTGTTGCCAATTAATTTAATTTACTGGAACCTATTAAAAAAAGAAGAAAAAAGGTTTTTACTTGGACTGATTCTTGGACAAAGCAGTCAGTGTGCAGATATTACTTTCAACATGTTTTACAGTTTTACAATTTTTTAAGGACTTACGTAGTTATGATGACAAGAAATCATCACGTTACCCAATAAAATGTTTCAATAAAAATTACACTAAAGATCTTTGGCATGTTGGCACAGTCATTGTTAGCACGCAAGTGGCACATCACAGATCTTATACCATTACTCCTTGCACTTGTAGTGAGCCCCAATCTTTAATTGGAGGCTCAAGTGGCTGCAGATAGTTTTATTCACTGCTTTTAGATTACTCAGACGGCTTCTCATTTCAAACACAAAATGTGTTTACCATCATTCTGGGAGGAGAAGGTCCTGCCTGCCTGTCTTCTTGGGCATATTACTGTTAGAATACACAGCATCAGTCTCCTGGGCTGTTTTTCTGAGAGTGGTGCTAGTCTTATTCACAAGGTGAGAGCTGGGTATGATTTTGAAACCTCTTGCTAACCTTGACTTCATTTTTTTCACTCCAACTTGCATTCCTTCAATAGTTCAATAGCCTCAAAGTTTAAATATTTGCAGCTGCCTGCCCTCATCTGTATTTGGACTCTCATTGATACAGTGCACTGAGTGTCACTGACGTCCTGTGGGCTCTAATCACAACACTTACTCTTCTCTTGTGTGGATGCCACTTCAGAGCTTTGGTCATGATGAATATGTAGGGAGGCATTCTAATCAGCTGCCTCCTTTCAGTGTAGAGGAGCAGTATCAGAGGTTCGCTGTTACGCTCATCTCTCTTCAGCAGACTGAAGCTTGACCAATCCACGTGTCACTCTCCCACTCCACTCTGTCCTCATTCATGAACAAGACCCAGAGATACTTAAACTCCTCCACTTGGAGCCGCAACACTGCTGTTACTCATGGTGTTGTGAACCATGTCCTCGGACTCAGATGGACTGTCCTAATGTTCATTCGTTCCATTTCGCACTCAGTTACAAACTGCTGCAGTGCATCCAACGGGCTGCCCTCACTGAGGCCAACAAAATGCCATCCATAGAAAGACGCCATCCACCGAGGTGATAACCCTTAGCCTCTCGACTCTCACCAACTTACTTACTCAGCCTCCCACACCAACTACTTTTTCCACACCAGAGAGGTAACGCTCCACAGCCAGCCTCAGCAGCTGTCAGGGTCTGCACCGCTAACTGCAGCCTGACCCACACAGCAACAATCCATTCCAGTGTTGGCAAGGTACCCCCCCCCACCACCACCACCACCACGATGAGGCAGCGGATTATAGAGGGGGATTTTTTTCTCTCTAAAAAAGTAACCAAAAAGCCCAATACTTTTGTTTGGTTTTGTTTCACACATGTATGCATAGCTTTGAGCATCACTTTGACTTTTTTAAATGTGTTATTTTTTTTAAGTAGGCTGATACTGTGAGCCTCAGTGAAAGAATATGCAGTTATATAGCGCAGCCTACCTTATGTAAACTGAAATGTATTATAATTTGGGGTCATCAGTGTCACCTTCTTATCTTTTGTGCCTGAGAATAAAGGGAGGAAGAGGACAAGGAGACAAAAAAGAAGAGGAGGCAGGGAGTCCCAGAGTGACTGGGTCTAATTGAAATGAATTCTGACTAAAGCAATGACTTTAATGACATTTTGAATCCAGGACTGGAGTAATGACATGGAGGGGCCCCCGAGGGAGTTTGGCACTTTAAAAAGCCAGAGTGAGAATGGGGAGGGAGGAAAAAGACATATAAGGAGGACAGAAGGATATACTGAGTGAAACAGAAAAAGGAGAGGTTGAAGGGGTTACGTTTGGAGAGAAGATATTTATTAAGGGAGCCCGGGGAGACAGAAAGCTGACGGGAGAGAGAGAAAGGCAGACAGAGATGGAGGACTTTAACACTGGAGAGAGAGCAGCAGCGAGGCATCTCCGTCATCTTTTCATCAGGCTGTCAAGCAGCTTCTCTTTTTTTTCACCCCGTTTCCCAGACTGCGAGACACTGACGATAGGTCAGCCTTAAGAAGTCACTATCTGAAACCCACCCAAACCTACTGAGGCCTTGCCACCACTAAATATGTTAAAACTCTGTTCTGTGATTAAATATTAACCAGCCAATAACATATTTATGAGGCTAAAATCTAATATTGCTTTTCTTTGAAAGGCATTATATCACCACCAGTCCTTTTTGGAGGAGTTGCATTCCAAAGTGCTTTGTATTCACAGTTGATATCTGAGGCTGTTTGAAAGAAAGAGGGAAAGAGATCCTCCTCATAATTCCATGGAGAAAACTCTTCTATTCCTTTACTAACCCCAAGTTAGCAGGATATGCAAATCAACTCAGTATAATCAATGGATCAAACGATTTGACTCCTGAGTCATTTCACCCTCAGAAGGAGGGATTTCCAGTTCCAGGTCAAGGTGCGATGGATAACTGTGATGAAATGGGATTTAATGTGTTCTAGTTGTCTTGCTTTCAGTGTTGCAGGGTTGCAGTTAAGAATATTTAGAACGCAGTGTTTCCTGGCTGTTTACTATATTGATTAGATAGAAGTAAAATTATGAGCTGCAAGTAAAGATTGTAAATTCTGGATGTCTCTCACATATAGAGTGCAAGGCTGTTCGTTTTGACCTTACAGTTTTTCAGCTGTGACTACATTCACTTATTTTGTCAAACAACAGATGCAATCCGGAAGTAACACTTATCTAATGTTTTTAAACAGCACATACTTCTTTTTATGTGTCATTTTGCAATTTAAAGCAGTTTAGCAGCCCTTAACAAAACTGTTTACTTACATGATGAATAATGACAAGATCAATAAAGTATTCATGAGATGTGGGGAGAGGGCACAAAATCTGGTGAAAGGATGATACAAAATGTGCTTTAAGAAGGTAGACGAGTGCTTCAATGCTGTGGGAAAATATCCACAAAATTAAAGCTGACAGTGCGCACTTTATCCTCATAATGATCATGTCATTTCATATTAAAGGTAATAGAAGTGTGCAGCCAAAACACAAAACATGCTGGTGCTGTCCAAATTTAAAGCAAATTTATTTAAATTAGCATGGTGACTGTGTATAATTTATTGTATTATGGTATAATGTTGTGAATCACGACGTGGCTCTAAGTGCATTTACACTGTAATCCCTTAAAAAGCAACAAGAACGTCACTTTCAGATACTCATACAGTGTTGCATTTAATTTCTCTCGATGAATGCTGATAGAAAATTTAGTTGACGTCCTGCGTGTTGATATGCGGTTGCCAATGGCCGTTTTAAACAGCAGGAAGCATTTTAAAAAAGCTCCTGTAATTCGTGGTCATCCTAAAACAGGGTGTGAAGCTTAAATTAGTATTCTGGATTCAGGGTTCTGACATTAATTAAAATGTTGTTAATGATTCTGCCTCCCAAGGCAAAAGTCTAAAATCTTCATTAGTGCGTGGGACCACGAAACAGGGCTCAGAGCTGCCGTCCTCTTGTTTGGTACTCAATAGCACTTTAACGCGAGGCCTTATCTGGGCTCGTGCCCTGGGAGCCAGAGGCAAAAAGGGCCGATGAGTGGCGGGGACGGCGGATGGCTGAATAAAACTCATAGAGAGAACATGAAATGCTTGACTTTGCATGTCATTCCTGTTGTGTACTTTGCTGTTTGGGGCAAACAGCAGCTGCTCTAATATCTTAAAGACGTAATGTTTTGTAGCTGCTCAGCATTCTGATGTGTCCTTTCGTAATTAACCCTTCAAATAAACATAGGACATGCCTGTGTCTATCATTAATAAACTGTTGTTCTTTCAGTTTCTTCCCCAAAGCGATAACCACCCTGAACTCACACATGCACTGATAACACAGCCCCCCACTTCCCACTTCCTCTATGGACCACCACTATTTATACCAATTCCATGTGCAATAACTCAACTGTACATACATAACACTATTTATTACATATTGTTTACGGTTTGTAAATTGTACATTTTATATATATATACATCTTCTTCCCTATGTTAATACTGTCCATATGTATATAGTGCTGCAGAACTGTACCCCCAACATGTTTACACTGAGTAGGAGATGCTCTGTATCTCATTGTACAGCTGTATAATGACAATAAAGGCATTCTATTCTATTCTATTCTATTTCTGACTTAAGTAGAAATTTACATCTCAAACCTCAGCGCTAACCCACTCTTAACTCAGCCCCTCCTCTCACAGTGAACTCATTCCCCCGAGTCGCTAACTCTTCGCTGCAATAAACCTTTTAAAACTCACTGGGCCCACTTTATGTGTAAATACGACACACAAGAAGAACATGTGGACATATAATAGAGTAGAATGCCTTTTTATTGTCACTGTACAGATTAAGACCAACTCCCAGTGCAGACATGTAAAAGCAGGGCTAAGGTGCACAGTGCTGTGGTGCTATACACAAATATAAGATCTAGTAAGCAGCTTGTCATAGTAATGTTTAAGCCACCAGTGTATGCAAGCACTTTAATTGAAATAATGATTTATATGTTAAATATAACTGTTTTACTAAAAAGCTGAAAAAATAGTAAAGCGCACTAACTGTTATTTCCTGTTTTAATAAAAAAATATTAGTTACTTTTATTCCTGAACAGAACGATTAGTTTAGCAGTTAAATGTTGTGCTTGATTAATTTCTGAAGTCCATTGTGCTGACTATATATATATATATAGATATGAAACAAAAAAGCTGTTATTCCTGACATGAATAAACAAATTAAAATGAATTATTGCTGAAAAATAATTACATTGCTTTTTCAATAATTATAATCTTTGTCCCTGAATGCTGTACTAGACAACCATACATGTCTGCGTCTCGGTGCATGCTCAGTTATCCAGGTAAGTAAATCCCAAAGGTTCATCTGGATGTTTCAGTGGGAGAAACGTTTCGTCACTCATCCAGGTGACTGTGGGCTTTAATCAGTGGTCATGAAAATGTGCATATTAATGATCATAAACTGACCTCACAGCCCATTGTTCATTCAGTGGTGCTGGTTTCAGTCGTTGTTTGGAAACCTGCAGTCAGCTGAGACTGAAGAAGTCACCTGGATGACGATGAAACGTTTCTCCCACTGAAACATCCAGATGAACAGAATCAAACATGTTTTTCTTGTGCCTGTTATTTTATCTCATTTCTACGATTTCACTCTTGTTCTTCACTTTTTGTAGTTAAAATGTCTTGAAAACGCCTCCTAGTGCCCAGTGCAAAAGAAGGAAAAGAAAGAAAAGAAAAAGACATAAAAGCTTAAGACAGCGATGAGAAACGTAATTACGCTTCAAATCAAACTTCAAAAGTATATAAGATCCAGGAAAAGGTCCTGGTAGACGATGATGACAAATGTCAGTGTTGAAGTGAGATGCTGTTGCATTTATCAGTCAGAGCTGCCACTTGTGAACCGCATTGTTTGATGAGCTGCGTTTCCGAGACAATCAGTCCCTCCCTCCTCTCTCCAGTTGTCTCCGGTATGAATAAGACTTGTTCTCAGATGTTATTCTGTGTATGTTCTTACAACTGAATGTGTTCTAACTCATGCTGATAGTTAAAGATGACTGGTGTTTCCAGAATAGAGAAATCCACTGAAAGTGACAGGTCACACAAAGGCGCCGGCGTGTTTCCGTATTAATAGCTAGTCTGTCTTTTATGGGGCAAAGGGAAAAGACAAGGAAGGCCCCCTATTCAAATAGTAATTGCTCACAGTTAATCATTGGTGCCTGCGTGTCATGAGACTGGGCAAATTTTGCTTTGGGGGGAAATTAGAGTGTGATTGTACAACAGCGGTCGCCGCAAAAGTCAGCCATCAAATTAAAGATAAGAGAAAGTAGTATGGGGATTTTATTGCACTGGATTCATTAGATTCTACAGTTTGACACAGAAACCAATACACCAGGGAAGACCATTTCAAAAGCTTTGGTTAAAGGGGAATACCGCTTAATTTCTCAATTCCCACATCATCGGGAAGCCCCCTGTTCCCTAATTGATCTCAGAACATTAGCTCTCATCCAAAAATGTTTCATGTTGAATATGCACTAAAGTAAAAGTTAAGCCCCAAAACTTCCACAGTACAGCTTTTAATTAATGCTGTGTCCTAAATATGAGCGATAAACTGTTCTGACCTTTAGAGTCAATGGTCCAATACCAGGGCTCCACCTGTTTCACCATCATTACAGAAACAGGGAGGAGAGAGAGGACTTTAGCACAAATACCAACAAATGTGATGAGGACAGAGCCCGGGGGTATGACCCTAGATAAAATTTCATAACACCCCCTCTTACTGAAAATCAAACATTGCTCCCACATAAAAAGCTTGTTTCAGATGAAGCATCAGCATTTGTGTTTTCTAAATCTTCCTGTAGTGACTCCCAGTATTTAAATCCTGGAGTAAGACTATGCTGCATCAAACGAGAGGCAGCTGAGACCAGAGAAAGTGGTGGCTGGTGCAGGAATGAACCCAAGGTAAACTTCAAAATTAGTTGTATTGTCAGTAGTACAGTTATGCCCTCTTCTTCAACCGTACTGTTGTGAAACTGACATTTTGAAAGTTTCTGGAAAAGTTACAGATGAGCAGGCATGTGACAGCGGCGCTGCAGAGGAGAGCTTTGGCAGCCTCAAAGGTGACTGACAGTCCTTTGACCTCCTGGAAGGGTGATTTGGAGTTTGCTAAGCTTGTCAACACGACTATATCAGAATGCACTGAGCTAACCAGCCATCTCCACAATGTGCAGCATATTTGCTGAGGTGGGAAATCGAATTCTAGTTCTAATCCCAGCTGGAACTGGTGTCCCCGAATAATGCACAGCATGTCCTTTGATGCATTATTTTATAGCTATGAAAGTTTGATAGCTTAAGATAATATTAAGTTAACAGACACAGGTATGCTAGCCTGTTTTAAACTCTGATTGGCAGATTTTTACTGCCTAGTTTGTTATTCTCCACATTCTCTGTCTGAATTTTACTTGCTGGTTAGGTTTAGGGTTCAGGTTTAGACTCTGAAGAACAGTAAAGGTGCTCAGTCCCGGCTGCTGAGTGATATGATATTCAAATAGATTTCTCACATGTTTACACCATACTGGAAGCTAACTGGTGTGTTTCTCAAAATGAATGGCATCATTGTGAAGGATCAAAAGCTTTCAGGAGAGAGCTCAACATCTGATTGGACAACTTGTCTATTAATCAACATTAATCAACACAATCATGGGAAGTGACCCAGGGGAATTGTGGTACTTCTTCATTTAGCACACTCAAAGCTTCTGATAACACCATTCTTCTTTTGCTGATTGATGTGCTTGATTGTTCAACAAGATGAATGTATATTAAATAACATAGAATTGCACATTTCTATAAAGTATCCAAACATCAGAGGAACCTTCCCAAATTACTCCATCATCCACTCGACAGCTATTTATCTGGCAGAAGATAGTTAGCTCAGCATCTTCAAAGTAAAACTATATTAAAAATGTTGTGTTTCACCACAAGTCCAAACGTAGTCACAATCTGCTCTGATTTGATGTTATTAATATGTGTCAATAGGGAAACAATGTACAGTTATGTTACCTGCTTTGTCATTTCTTTGCTTGATATGTTTATTTCAACCCACAAAGTCATTCTCAGGTATCCAGTCTCGTGTTTTGTCAAAGACGCTGGCTGCTCATTGATGCATACATGGCGGCCTTTGACATCTTTACCTTGACACGCCATGCACCCACATCACCCACATCACTAGTGGACCAGGCGTGCCATCCTTCAAACAGGACCTTTTGCAAAGTCTGCATAAAAAAGCAGGAAGGGGGGACTGGTATAAATCAGTGTGACTGACTGTGACTTATACCAACCCCAACCCAGCCTGGTGGTTTATGTCCTGTTTTATTTTGCAGTTTCTCGTCCACAATAATTCTTCAGGGTATCCAGTGTGTTAAAATGTCACACAAGTAGTCCTAACAAACCAAGTCACACCAGTCTCATCATTGCTATTAACTATCCATCAAGTCAGTGACAGCAAAGGACACCTTGGCACCCTGTGAATGAGGACTCGATGGTGGGATGCTCAGCATTAAGAAGCTAAAATGACATCACGGATTTAATGACAAACTTCACACAACCAGTCAATGTGGAGAAGATATATTTAGGAATCCATGTTCATGGTTCATGAATCTCAGATTGGCTATTGATTATATGCGTATTTACTATTTTACTGTAACACCCGAACAATGCCTGCCCTCTGACAACTAAGAAATGACCGCTGTCCTTGTCCAAACAAATGACTCGCGCTGCTCGTGGAAACAATTAACCAACTCTCAGGTTCACTGCAGGATGTGCAGCAAATAGCTGCATACAGAATGAAAGCTAGTAGATAACTCTTTATACAAGTACAGCTGCTGGCATGTATACACTTCCATATGGACAATATATACTGTATAAAGTTCTTACCCAGCACCTGTCACGCACCGTCTGCTTCTTACTATTTAACATATTCACTAACATCTCTCTCTCTCTCTCCAATGCCTTATGTGCATGAACATACAGGCTAACAATGGGCCAAATGTTATTAGTTAATTGAATCATTAAGTGGGCGTGTGCTGCGACATATTGGATCATTTGATCCCTGGATGTTGTAAATACCATGTGCAAGTGAGCAGTGATTTGTTTCAGAAGCAGAATTTAAAAAAAAACTTTTTATTTTATTAGAAATACTCTGAATATATTGTGGTCACTTTTGCATTATCATTAATGTGTTAATATATAAAGTAGACATTACGTTGGAAGGTTTTACATATGGATATGTCAATTAGCACCCAACTGAGAATATAATCAAATATTTTATCCAAATGCAGAAAGCTTGAGGTCAGGCTTCGATATCTACACAAGCGCATAAATAAAAGCACATTAATTTCTACAAAATAAGACTATTTGCTATAACTTGCTTTCTTACTCATGGCTTAATTTACTGCACTATGGCACTAATGAGAGTGATGATAAATCTGTGGTTAATGAGCCGTAATGACTGTAAATTAGCATAAATTGATACGTTGCTGTCCTCCTTGAGGTATCTGTTTAGACTCCAGGTGTGGTGACATTAGATAACACGTTAGTGCACAGATGTTTTATATGGAGTTCATGGTAATGTAAAATCTGCTTCTGTTTTTGGTTAACATTAACCAGTATTGTCCAGAAATCTGGTGACTGTAATAGACTGGTAGGTAGAGTTTATCTACTCGAGCACTCAAAGCACTTTATACAACATGCCTCATTCACCTATTTACAATTTTCCATACTTGGGTGCTTTCTATGTAACATTGACACACACTCATGTTCTGACAAACACACCAGAGAACAAACTGGAGTTCATTATCTTGCCCAGAGATATTTAGGCATGCAGACTGGAGACAATTAGTATATGACCTGTTCTACCACTGACAGTGCTGACAACCCAGATTGAGCACTTTCCATCAGTTGAAGGATGAAACAGCCACCATGATGTGGTGTATGTGTTTGCAAAGTCCCATTTTTGAATGTCAGGCTACCTGTTTTGCCTTCTTCTTTTGAGGTTTTTGAGACGACATGTCAAGAAACTACATACATATTTATACAATAGTGATTTGTAAAGCATGGCTTACTAAATAAACATGTTTTATTTAGTAAGGCTTGACACTAGTGATTGAGACTAATAAAGGAGAATATCCATGAAAAGGAGAACGTTACTGAGACAAACCATTTCCAACCACAGAGGTTACCTATGCTGACTGTTAATATTCAGGTTTGTCTGCATTAACTTTAGTTTTGATGAGTTCATTTTATTATAGTCCATAGACTATAGAAGGTTTGGTGATGAACTGCTTAAGGAATAGAAATTAGAGTGAAATGATTCCTGATAAATATGTTTCCAGGTCAAAGACAGATGTGATGTATCCGGACAGGAGAACTGTTGAACACTTGACACTAGCTTAGTTTAAGCTCTTAGCGTGTAGACATTTGCTGATTAACACAATGTACATCAGAAATGAGAGTAATGGTTTGGTTAACTGGTTTCTCACCAAATAAAAGATTTTGACGAGTTCCCAGAAAATTGTGGTGAACAAAACATTTTCAAAACTTTGGTTTCCTGATTAAAGTGTGGCTGGAAATTAGATGGTGAGGAATACGATGCCCACTGTGATATTCCAACCTTGTCAGCCACTAACATGGTGGAACATGACCTCTCGTCATTGACAAGTTTTTGTAGACTCTATCCATGTCAGTGACTCAAGTTCACTGCATAAAGGAATGAACTGTCAGCTTCACAACTGTTTAATATGTATCAGTTTCTGGTGATGATGGGCTGTGGAAAATATGAATAAAGTTACTATTTTAACCACAAGAGTGCCATTTAGTACAACAGGTTTCCCAATTAATTGTAATTCTGTATTAATGTGTGTGAGAAGGCCACACATGTCTCTCACTAGCACATTCAATCTGCTTTGCATACAATTAGCATTTGGATCTGTGGGGTATTTATGTGACTGAGACCCAGGTGGGATCCAGGGTTAGCTTCATTAGAAATGAGCACCGAGCGGGTTCCCGTCCCTCGTGTGATGGTTACTTTTCTGTTAAGGTGTAAAGAGTTTTTTGGTAATTAGTCATAAGTAAGTGATCTGCCTGAGTTGCTGACCCCATGGCGCTGAGTTTACATTCATCTTCATACTTCAGTGGACTAATTGGTCTGTAAATCCTTAAGGATTCAAACTGAGACAGCCAGAGTCCATCCAGCCCAGCGGGTAACAGCGGCTGAAGAGAGCAACATGATAATGAAAGGCCAACAAGCACGATATGCAACAGATGTGTGTGTGCGCGCACATGTGCCAACCCAATATCAGTAACGAGAGGCTCATTAAGGAGCTACTGTCAGATCAAAGCAATTTCTGACTTTTGTCCATTTTTGGATGGAATAAAATATTTGCTCATCAGCTCTGTCTAATCCATCGGTCAGTTACCAAAGAAATAAGCTTCACAGCTTCTCCATGAAAGAATTCGAAAAGCACATATTTGGTATTACTGTAAATGAAAGATTGCCATTTATACACATGGTTACCAATGTTCAGAGGCTCAAAAGTAAATGAACAAAGAACAAATAATTGAACAAACAAGTTAAAAAGTAAAGCTTTTTTTTTCTCTCCAGAACACATGGACATCCCCAAATGCTACGTTTCCTGTCTTGAGATGTGCTGCTAGGCCTTTACCACGGTGAGTCTCTCTGCTTTAAGGTTTCACGTTGTCCTGCTACGTCTGTCAGCAGCGTCATCATCAGCCATACCATGTTCGAACTTTGCCTCCACCATGTTTGACAACGTGGTGTGCTTCAGGTATGACCTGTTCCTCTCCTCCACCATCACTTTCCTGACTTTAACAGTTATAGGCCAACCTCTTCAACAGTGTTTGTGATTCATGTTGATTATTATGGAAGGAAATAATTCTGTCACCATCCACGTTTGCTGTTGTTGTTCTGGCAGGTACATTCCTTCTTTTCAGGATTGTACTAAATTACTATCTGGCTGCTCCTGAGTGTTTGCTATAGCTCTGATATGTTTAGTCTATTATAGCCTAATGATCACCTCCTTCACTTGCAGCAACATGTCTTTGGAGCTGAAATCTCAAAATTTAATAAAAATATGTTTTCATCTGTTAATTTGTACAAACAGTCCAGCCACTGTCCAACAATAAAGTTCAGCCATCAACAAACAAAACCCCGTATGCTTCTTTGCCCACCGTCACAGTCCCCAGAAGCTTTGTGAAACTTACATCACTAAGATGTAAAACATGAACAAAACTAAGCTGTTTTTCTTTCATGGGTTTCTTGGAGCACTGAAATGTTCCCGGTGATGCCAGGATGAGACACAAAGCGTTGTTCTTCTTTGTCAATGACTGAATATCAGTTACTCATAATTTGACTGACATTCAGACATTCAATTCAGCTGCTTTCATTGTAATTGCATGCTTTCAAAGTTCTCTTTAATAACTAGAGAGAATAGCTCTTGATAACAAAGGCCAGTGTTTCCCTGCTGTGCTTTTCCCCTAAATTGAAGCCCCTCTCCAAAACATCAAAACTTACAAGGAAGAAGGTGACAAAGGAGATAAGGGGATTGTAGGAGACAGCTTTGAATGCTCGAGTACACATTTTTCTAATTCCTCTCTCACTTGGAAATTTCTTCATGAATCCAGAGCAAAACCAAGACATCACTATAATATAGGAGACATTTTAGGAGACCCCGCGACAACAAATCATTTACTACACTTGTGTTGCAGATGTGTGTTTCCCTGCCATATGGTGGTGTGCTTCTCTGTCACTATGGGACCCACAGGTGTTGTATTTTATTCACTGGCTCTTTTATGGAGAACAATTTAAATGTCTCTCTAAACAGAGTGCTGTATGTTTATAAAAGCCCAATGTTACATGTGAAACTATTTCTGGCACTATTTAGAAGCATTTAGTTTTCTTACAGCGTGACCGACTGTGCCTTAATAACCGGCTGTTCATCCAATTGTCTTAAAACACCTGACCCCTATTTGACCTTTACATGTGTTGCTCTTCCTGGAAGTACACATGCTTGTTCACCATAAAGAGCTGTAGTATTGATGTTTGTCTGTATTTAGTACTTTCACCTCAAAGAGAACAAGAGCAGGTGGCAAAATGGACCTTTTTTTTAAAGCCTTACTTCACTTTACGTCTGAGTCGTAAAATAAAGGCAACAAAGACTGACGTGAGTCTTATTTGTGGGAGCCTCTGTTTTTCTTATTCACTACAAATCCCATACATTCCACCAAAACACTGTAAGTTAGTCTTTTTGTTGTTGTTACAGGAGACGTCTAAAGCTTTTATTCTTTTCACTACACCCAGTCAACGTTAATAACTGTTTTTTCTTCTGACCAATGATTTTATCACAATGTCACAAAGAATTTCATGGAATTTAATAAAAGCTGTATCCTGTAGCCAGATGCCATCTTCTTATTGATATCTTCCTATCACCACAGGCCTGCTGAGTCTATATCAATACTAACCCCTAAAAACATGCATTGATTTAACCTTTGTCCTCTTACTTTTACAGTGAATGACGGTGGAGCTCTCGGTCTCTGACTGACAACCATTTTGCATTGCTCTTTGCTGCTACTGTGCTGTCGCTATGGGAACTGGCTACATGAATACCATCTGTATAATTAGTTCACCCTATACTCTGGTTTTAAAGGGAGAAACACACAGAGAGATGAATACGAGAGCAACAGGAAGGGGGAAGACAGGCTGACCTGGGGTCCCTCTATACCACTTTCTTACTATTACACTGGAAAAGCTGGAAAAGAAAGAAGGCTGTAAGGACAATACAGGGAGGGAAAGAGAGCCAAGGACACAGAGAGAGAGGGAGAGAAGTACAGGGAGGGAAGAGTGAAGAAATGAATAAAAGTGATAACAAATTGAAGAGGGGAGTCAGAAAGGAGGACAAAAGCAGACAGATGGGTGGGATCAGACGGAGAAATGTTTCAAACTGTGACAGCGAGCACAGATGACACTATGACTGAGTGTGTGCATGTGAGAGACAGGGAGATATAGAGCCAGTGAGCAAAAAAGTGCAAACATAGCAAAGAATGACAAATGGGAGTCGAGATATGACAAAGTAAAAGAACAAAAAATGGAAAAGGATGAAGGAGGAAATCCCATCTTCCATTCATGCTATATTAGGATTGATGCCAGTCTGAGCAGCAAAAACAGAAAGGCGAACGACAAATCCACAACATCTAAAAACAAAATGTTTTAATCAATATATTAATTTACATTTATTATAAAGAGCTCTGTTTTTTCCAGATTCCCAGGATAGTCTGGGTGATGTGTCAAAGGCTTTTCAGACTCTGCAAGGCTTACAGTCTGTTGGTATTCAGGGAACGAAAACTGTGTCATACTCTAAAAACATGACAAATCATATTCTCTTTAAAATTTCAACACAAATTCAAGACAACAAACACAAATGACAAATTCTCTGCTGCTTGCTGGCAGTGATTTCAAAGGCATCGGCATGATCACAGGTCAGCGAGGTCATCCAGAAAGACTCAAATTAAAAAGGAGTAAATAAATAAGTGGCATATGAATAATTATGAATAATTAGCTGAACATATGAAGCGTTATTCTGGTTGGAGTTTTTCCTTCCCACTGTCGCTGTGGTAGCTGTGTCGAGCTCTCAAAACTACAAACGGTTGTGTCTGGAACTGGAGAGAATTAATATTTCCAATGAAAATCATGCAGGGTTGCCTGGCAACATGTATTGTTTACACACATTTTAAAATGAAGGCTGCTGAAATATGAGCCAAAGCAAGCTAGATGTGATCGACCGATGGATGTTGAGCCAGGCCAGAGTGGAAGCGTGCGATGGAAAACCATCTACTCTGACAATAAGAACTGTCCTGTTCCAATTCTGCTATTTCACTACATCCTCTGAATGATGAGCGGAGAGGGATGAGGGAGTATGAACTGGTGCTGCGGTTTGGGGAAGGCCTCGAAGGGGACTGGCGACGGCTCCCGGGCCGGGCAGAACCCCGTGTACTAGCGAGAGGTGATCAAAAGAAGGGAGGAGGAGAGAAGAGGAGAAGAGAGGGGGAAAGGGGGGGGGGGGGGTGGGGCATGGGAATGAGAACAGCGGGTTTTGGAGAAGGAAGCATTTATAGTCTGAGGTCGGAAGGGGCGTGAAGGAGGAGTGGTCCCGCTCCTGAAATTCAGATGATATCTCTACTTTATGGCAAATGCTAATAGGGCTCCATGGTGCCACGCAGTGAGCACAGTGCCCACTACAGGATGTTGGGCCCCCAGGCCATCTTCATGAAGTCTGTTTCCTAATGTTTGGTCAGAGACATTTACACCAATGACCTGCTGGAGGTCATTTTCTAGCTGTGGTAGTTCTGCTCCTGTTCTAATTGCACAAACAAGCAGATACTGGTCCTACTGCTGCATTTCTGACCTTTTTTGGCTCTGGTCTCCTCTATGTTCCTGTGAGGGCAGAAAGAGCAAACCTGTTGGCAATGGCATGTATTCATCTGGCATCCTTGAGGAGTTAGGCTACCTGTGCAATCAGTGTCAGGTCCAAGTATCGCCTCATGCTACCAATAATGACAGTGACCCTAGCCAAAGACAAAACTAGAGAAGAAAACAGTCCAAAAAGATGAGGAGGGAAAAATGTGAGTGGCATCCACGTGCAAAATTCCTGCTTCCGGGTTTGTCCCATTGTCACCCCTCTGGTGTGCGTGCTGTTGAAACTGATGAACAATCCCATCTGCTTTTTAATCTACCAGATCAATATCCGAGAAATTTAACTGACTCGATGCTGTACTCTGATTAAAGGTGCTCTTTATATTCTTTGAGCAGTGTTTAATTTCCTAAGTCCACAGAACAAAGTGTTATATGAACATGTTTAAAGGTGCAAGAAGAAATAAAAATTTGGTGCACACTTACCACAGTCATTTAAAGTAAAGGATGTTTTCTAACTATTCTATTATAAAAAGGAGTTCTAAAGAATTCATGAAACCTGGAACATGCTCTTAATGACAGGTGAAGACCCTGAAGAAAGGAGGAGAGAAAACTGAATGGTTTTCCCTCTGTACTTAGTAAAGAGGCTTGCCTAGCTTGTGACATTATCACATGGTTTGGGTGTGCAATTACTCTATTGCTGACATATCTGGCACAGAGGGTGAGGGAAGCGTCACACTGCAGCATGAGCTGCTGTGTGTGTGTGTGTGTATACTGGCTGTGTGTACGATGAATCCAAGCAGAATGAAAAGCCAATTGAAAAGCTTCGAGACAATGATGTACTGATGGCACCAATAACACATGCTAGTCTATGCTTCTAACAACATCACATTGTGGTGTGTTACTGAACTGTTCGCAACACAAACCATTGTAGGAATATTCAAAACCAGCAGCTCCCCTCCCCTCATGGTGCAGGTGACTGCTGCAGTCTGTGCTATCTGCAGACATCTTTGTCAGCCCTCTATCACTCACATTCTGCAAACATTTGTTCCAACTCTTTTCATTCTTGCACTTCGGTCCCTTGCGCTGGTGAGAAGAATGGTGTAAAACTAAAGTGACTTTTCAGCTATTTTTGTAAAAGAAAGACAGGGTGCTTAGTTGTATTTTCTTTTTCTTTGACAGCATCTCATGTAGTCTGCAGCATATGGCAGGGATGGACATAAGCACTGTGGCATCAGCTGTGTGCTTTAGATTTAGCATTTCAGCCACCACCGTTGTTTTTTTTGTTTGGAGCCGGGTGTGACCTGTTTTGATGGGAGGTTGAAGCAGGTTGAATGTATCAGGTAATGCTAACTAGACTGGTTAGCAAGCTGGAGCCATATATGTGCAGCCACTAAGGCTACAAACTGGGTTTACAAAATGCATCCAAAAACTGTGAGGTTTCAATACACAGACACATATACTTGATTAAGTGCCAAATGCTGCAGTCCCCCCAAATGTCCACTTGAGGCTCCATCCAATAGTAAGTCAGTGCTGAGAGACTTCCATGATAAAACTACTGAAATCCAGTGGATTTGAATAGGATACTTTATCTCATCCAGTAGATTTATGGGAAAAATGTGACCACTTTGACTGAGCTTTGACTGGCAGGCATCTTAACACAGGCAACTGTACTGTAGTTAATCACTGTCTGTTACAACTCATCTCCGTTTAGTCTTTAAGCTCAAGGTCTCCTCTGTGTTTGCATGCATTATTTTTAATTCATATCTATATATGTTTTGTTCCAGCAAATAAACTAGCTTTCTACTCTAACTAGCCAATAGAGGCACTGCAGTCTTTTGCACTTCTGCATTGGATTCATATTTTTCAGCCCTGGAGGTGTCTGCTTGGGTCTAAATCAACCTATTAGATAATTTCTTCAACCAGACAAGCTGTGCTCTGGGAAATGTTAGCATTAGGAATCCTCATTCTGCTTCCTGCTGCTGCATATGCTTCTGTGTCGCTCCCCCCTTTTCTTTTTCTTCACAGATGAATGGATATGGTACTGGAGGACACACACACACAGATGCAAAGATAGCAAGCTATAGATGGGAATGAAACAGCTTAAAGGAAGAGGAGGGAAATGGGGTTGGGGTGGGGGGTGAGGGCAAGTAAGATGTGGTGGTGGGGGGGTAGAATAGAGAAAGCCCCAAAATGGCTCTTAAACTGCTTCAAATTGGTCATTAGTGTAATCAGGGAGAAAAGCATTGGAGAAGCCTGCTCCATTAGGCGGAATGGTGACTCTCTCTGTCTCTCTCTCCTTTGCTCCCTCTTTCTGTCCCTTCCTCTCTCATCATTTCTTCTTTGCACTCTCTCATGTGCTTCTTCTGAGACTCACCCATCTTTTGGTGCTACTGGAGCAAGAAGAAAAAGCCTCTATATCACCCTTCCTCCTCACGTCATAAGTGTAAAAGATTTAATAGCGATGGAACGGAGTTGCGTTGTCACAGATACATGGAAAACATTTTGACATTGACATGACAGCTTGATCAAGTACTGTAACACTCAGTTTTTTTATGAGGAGCAATTACTGCACTGCCAAATATAGATGCAAGTTCATAAGTTTGCATCGACAAAATTAATAAAAACTGAATGTAATATTTTTGGGGTTTTTTGTGGGCATATTTACAGCTGTGTTGCATCACCTCTTCTTTTAAAAATGTATTCTGAGTTTTGTTAACAGGGGAGGGCAGTTGCTCTCGTCTTTAAAGCAAAACATTTTTTCTTTCTTGCTTATTAAAGAATTTCAAATGCTGAATCCTTTTCTGTTGTTCTTTGTGGTTTTCTTTTTAGTAATGCCTGAAATGTTTTTTACATGACAAGTCTGGACTATAGATAGGCCAACTTAGCAGCCAGAGTCCTTTATTATGAAATCATTTTGTTGCAGCACATACTAAGTGTAGTTTGGTATTGTCTTCTTGAATTAAGCAAGACTTGCAAGAAAGCCTGCATGTATTGTTTAGCATTAAAATCCAATTCAATCCAGTTCATTTCAGTTTTGTGTGCAGTCTCAAAAACCATCAAGCTCTACGATGAAACTGTCTCACATGAGGACAACCCAGGAAAGGAAGCCCAAGAGTCCCCTCTGCTGCTGAGGAGACATTCATCCGAGTCACCAGCCTCAGAAATCACAAGTTAACAGCAGCTCAGATTAGAGCCCAGATAAATGCAGCACAGATCTCCAGTAGCAGACACATGTCTACATCAGCTGTTCAGAGGAGACTTTATGGTCAAACAGCTGCTAAGAAACCACAACAAGCAAAAGAGATTTGTTTGGACCAAGACACACCAGGAACAGACATTAGACCATCTGGGGGCAAAGCAAAGGGCGGCTATATGGAAGAATCTAAAATATAAAACATGTTTTAAGTTATTTCACAATTTTTTATTTACTGCATAATTCCATGTGCTCATTCATAGTTTTGATGACTTCAGTGAGAATCTACTGAGTAGTCATGAAAATAATGAAAAACCATTACATGAGAAGGTGTGACCAAACTTTTGACTGGTATCGTATATGTCAGATATCTCCAATAATAAACCCAATTTTCAGATGCTCAAAAGTAATTGGACAGGTAACTGACAACCAGTTTCAAGGCCAGGTGAGGACTCCTAGCATATTATTCATTAACAAATGAAACAGATAAAAGATCTGGATCTGATTCCAAGTGTTGGGCTTGTTTGGTAGCTGTTCATTGGAAAGCTCAATGTGAGGCCCAAAGAGAATATAATACAACACAACTGAAGTCATTATTAGTCCTACTGTAACCCTAAAATATAAAGTTAGAGTCATGATTATCACAGTGATGATATAAAGGCAAGAATGGGAGACAACTAAGGTGAATGACTGCAGTATGCTGTCCTTGGCTAACAAATGCCCCATTGACAATATCCAGTAGGTCCAATCTCCATCTGAGACAGCGTCATTAACATATAGACAGAGTGTTTACAAGAAAATGCAAACCACTTGTTGCATTCAAGAAGAGAAAGGCCTGCACGATGAAGCAGGATTTTTAACTTCAATGTTAACCCTGGGCTTTCAGTACTATGAAGGTGCTTCACTTCTTATAACCTGCTACAAAGCTGCTTATGTTCCAGATTACAGATCAACAGGTATAACATCACAGCGTAGTGGCCGATCAATCCTCTGGAAAATACATCGCCATTCCCAGGTGGGTGAGTTTTCCAGGTGAGCTCTTTTTTATGCAGTTCTTTTCTCTTTCTGTGAAGCTGCAGCACAGATCTCCTGGGAGCAGCAAACGGGTGACTGAACAGGAATCCAAGCACTTGGAAGTGCAAGCTGGAAGGCAAACGGACAAACACATTAAGGAACAAAGAAGCAGCCAGCATACAAGCAGGAATGCTGGCTGCTAACTAGGTGAGCCCGATTAACACTAGAGGAGTGAAGATGATCTGACCGATAATAGCAACTCATAATCAGTAAAAGAAAACACAAAGACAATAAAAGTAAAGCGTAACCCCCCCCGGCCTGCCAATTCCACCACTTTCATGTGAGCGAATTCTGGGTTAACTTAGAAACACACACTTTGTGGAATCCAGATAATGGAGTACATGGCCCTGATTAGAATTTAACAGAAAACACCTTAAAAGAGGCTGCACAGTTGGGGGAAAAGTGCACCACATCACCTATCAAAGATGCTGGAGGCAGTGTTATAGCTGACAGTGGAAGTGGGTCACTGGTGTTTATGATGTGACTGTTGAGCTAATTAGCTGAATGAATTCTGAAGTGTTCAGAGCTGTACTCTCTGCTTGGAGTATAGCCGAGAAGTTTACTGTATAGCCCCGTACACAAAGAGTACAGAACCAGACAGATGTGCAAAACTGATTGGACAGCGTTTACAGTAAAAATAGATAATGACCAAAGCATATTGCAAAACCTGCTCAAGAGTTTCTCAAGACAAACGAGGAGAGCGTGCCCCCCAGCACAGTATGCTTTTCAGATCCTGAAAACAAAGCTGAATGCAAACAGATGCAAAGATAAGCAGCAGGTATGGCCTCAAAGACTCCAGGGAGGAAACAGTGTTTGATGATGTCCATGAATTCTAGACTTGGATTTTCATCCAAGTTAAAAACATCAATTAAAAGCAAAGCAAACAAAAAATCCATCAAAACATTCCTTATATTAACAGTATGTTAGTTTGTTCCATTGTGTGAAAATGAGGACTAATATTTATCTAAAGGTCTGCACTTTAATTATATCTGGATTTATTTAAAACTCACTGCAGTGGTATACACACACACACACACACACACACACACACACACACACACACACACACACACACACACACACACACACACACACACACACAC